>NW_027362777.1:16747500-17347500 GCF_046119375.1 Phyllobates terribilis
GAACCCTGATGGCCAGCCCCCCTCTCCCAATACTGGTGCCTGTCCGCTGGTGGGTCGAGCGAGCCCCCCTGTGGTGGAGGCAGCTCTAAGCTTTTTAATTTAAATTGTCTCTCTAATTTGAATGAATACACTTTAAATCCATTTACAAGGATCTATTGGAGGGCAAGTCTCATGCCAGCAGCCGCGTAATTCCAGCTCCAGTAGCGTCCACTAAAGCTGCTGCAGTTAAAAAGCTTTTATAAGGATCGAGCTCGGCTGTCCACCGCAAGGCATCCTACTGCCAGTCCCAGCCCCTATGCCTTGGGGTGCCTCCTGATGCTCTTCACTGAGTATCCCGTGGTCCCGAAGCATTTCCTTTGAAAAAATTAAGTGTCCAAACTACAGGTGGTGTAGCTTGCTTAACAGCCGGGATAATCCGCTGACTAGCAGACCCTGCTACTGTTAGAACCTTGCTGTTAGGTTTTTTTTCCTTTGCTGGTCACATGACCTTGTTGGCCTATTTAATCCTGCTCCGCCCTTCTGGCTTTGCTGGACTGCATTGTATATCTACTTTCTAGCTAGCCTGTGCTCTGTATCTAACTCTGTTAGTCTGCTTGGTCTACGGACCTCTATGTTCTATCTATTTTGTTTGTTCGTCTGTCTGCTACTATTTCTGTTAGGAGGTGTCCCATATTCCTCCCATCCTTATGCAGCCTGATGTTACTAGGCCGTTTTTGGTTGAGGTTGATGCTTCCTCTGTGGGGGTTGGCGCAGTATTGTCTCAGGATAACGGGGATGGATTACATCCCTGTGCATTTTTTTCAAAAAAATTTTCGGAGACTGAATTGAATTACGATATTGGTAATCGGGAATTATTGGCTATTAAACTCGCATTTGAACACTGGCGCCACTTCTTGGAAGGTGCGGAATTTCCCGTTCAGGTTCTTACGGATCATAAAAATCTGATATATCTTGACGCTGCCAAGCGCCTGAATGCCCGTCAGGCTAGGTGGGCACTGTTTTTCTCGCGGTTTAATTTCTCCGTTACTTACATCCCTGGTACTAAGAATGTTAAGGCGGATGCCTTGTCTCGCAGTTTTTCTCCCATAGTCGGTGCTGAGAAAGAGGAAAACATTTTACAAGAAGGTGTTGTGATAGCTGCTTTAGACTCCGTTTTGGAAGATGAGATTCTTAAAGCTCAGGAGAATGCCCCATCTAACACTCCTCATGGGAGGTTGTTTGTGCCTGGGACCTTTAGGAGAGATTTGTTTGTTGAGTGTCACGAATCTCGGTTGGCAGGTCATCCCGGAATCTCTGAGACCAAGAGACTGGTGGGTCGCAGTTTTTGGTGGCCTGGATGGCAGAAGGAAGTCATTAAGTGGGTGCGCCAATGTACTATATGTGCTAGATCTAAGTCCTCACATACTCCTGCTGCGGGGTTGCTTTGTCCTTTGGAGGTCCCCAGTGCTCCTTGGACACATTTGGCTATGGACTTTATAACTGACCTTCCCCCCTCTGAGGGTTTTACTGTCATCTGGGTGGTCGTGGACCGTTTTAGCAAGATGTGTCACTTGGTTCCCTTCGTCAAACTGCCCTGCGCTAAAACTCTCGCTAAGGCCTTTGTCAAGGAAATTGTCAGACTTCATGGCGTTCCTACTGACATTGTTTCTGATAGGGGTCCTCAGTTCGTGGCTCGTTTTTGGCGTGCCTTTTGTGACAGGTTGGGAATTCATTTGTCGTTTTCGTCCGGATATCATCCTGAATCTAATGGCCAGACAGAAAGGAAAAACCAGGATGTTGAGCAGTTCTTGCGTTGTTTTGTGGCAGACAATCAAGAGGGGTGGTCTGAGTTTCTGCCACTTGCCGAATTTGCTCTGAACAATCATACATCTTCTTCTGCTGGTTGTTCGCCTTTTTTTTGTTGTTCTGGGAGACATCCGTCGTTTGGGTCGTTCTCCAAGTTGGGATCTGCCGTGCCTGAGGAGGAGAATTTTTCCGGTGATTTGGAAAGAGTTTGGACGGATGTGCGTGGTAATCTTCAGGAGGCCAACAGAAAATCTAAAGACTACTTTGATAGGAAACGACAGGAGGTTTTGTTCGCTGTTGGTGACATGGTTTGGTTGTCCTCTAGGAATCTGCGGTTGAGGATTCCTTCTAAGAAATTGGGTCCCAAGTTTGTAGGGCCCTTTAAGGTGCTTCAGGTTGTCAACCAATCTGCTGTTAGGTTGGAGGTTCCTACCTCCTGGAGAATTAATCCGGTCTTTCATGTCTCTCTGTTAAAAAAAGCTGTTGTGTCGGATGGTGACGCCTCTGCCTCTGTTCCTCCGGTGGTGGAGGACGGGGAATATGAAATTTCTCGCATCCTTGACTCTAGACGGTATAGAGGTAGTTTGCAGTATCTTGTGGCCTGGAAAGGTTTCGGACCCGAGGATAACTCTTGGGTGAGGTCAGATGATGTTTCCGCGTCCAGACTTATCAGAGCGTTTCACAGGAGATTTCCTGATAAGCCTGGTCCTAGGGGATCCGGAGGATCCTCTTAGAAGGGGGGGTACTGTTAGAACCTTGCTGTTAGGTTTTTTTTCCTTTGCTGGTCACATGACCTTGTTGGCCTATTTAATCCTGCTCCGCCCTTCTGGCTTTGCTGGACTGCATTGTATATCTACTTTCTAGCTAGCCTGTGCTCTGTATCTAACTCTGTTAGTCTGCTTGGTCTACGGACCTCTATGTTCTATCTATTTTGTTTGTTCGTCTGTCTGCTACTATTTCTGTTAGGAGGTGTCCCATATTCCTCCCAGTCCTTAGTACTTGTAGGGATTCCCTCCCCAAATCTATAGGTCTCCGTACAGACTAGATTAGGACTTTAGCAGGTCTGATCGCAGGATCAGGTTCCCTGTTACATCGTAGGGATTCAGCTGAGTCTTATAGTAGGGACAGATCTCCTCTCTTTCCTTAGCTTTGGTAGCAGAACATAACAGCTACTAGGCACAAAGTATTTCCTGGGCTAGATGCAGTTAAAAATTTGTAATTAGATACTCTCGTTGGATGCTGAGAAAGCATTCCATAGAGTCTCCTGGCACGCCATATATGATTCTCTTAAAAAGCTTGGGGTAGGGGTCTAGGGGACCCTTTTATAGCCAAAATCACGGCCCTGTATCGCAATACGTCACCTAGGCTGAAGATAAATGGAACTGTAGCACCCTGAGGGCTCGGTTGCTACAGAGGTATTGCACCTCACCCAGAGGTGTGATATCTCACTCTCAGGTAAGGATGTAGTGTGGATCAGGACCCGACACCTGTATGCATTACACCACATTGCCGTGGGGCAGGGCGACCAATATGCCCCTGAGATGGGCACGACAGTCCCTGTCCCTGGCTGGAGTGGGGGGAGGGAACACTGAGGAAGGGGAACCCTGTAGTGCAGGAGCAGGGAGGAAGCAGTTCCTGGGTGCATTGAGAAGGGAGTATAAAAGGTGGGCACCATCTTAGTTCAGTGCAGAGAAGTCTGAGCAGAAGTGGCAGGGAGCAGGGGCTCTGCATGAGCTCTGCTCCGGAGGCGGGCCTAGTAACAGAGGCCCAGGCCTGGAAGAGGGAGAAGGAAGGAAGAGGAGCGGAGAAGGCTCCAGGAACGAGGAACGAAGGGATCTCAGGGGTGCGGACGGGCGAGTCGCCACCGCACGCCAGAATCCACCTGCGTGGAGGGGTCAGGCCAAAGGGGGAGACCGGTCCCCGAAACTAGTGGAGGCAGGAAACGACCCTCAGCTAGAAACAGGAGGCTGTGACATTTTATGTGGCGCAGCCCCTCGCTACACCCGCTAGGAAGGCACCACATAGGGTCAGGGAAACTGGCGCCAAGTTTACCAAGAGGAGGCCCGAGGCAGCCGGACAGAAGGGTTGGTAAGAAAGGCCAGACAAAGGACACACAAAGGGGGTCCTGTGAAGCGCTCCAAAGTTATCTGGGAGTTGTCTGAGCCCCTCACCTGGTGAGCACAGTACGACGTGGGCAGCCGTTACCTGCAGACGTGGTCTGGATAATAAGAACTGTGAGTAAAGGCCCTGGACTGCATCACTGACTCCGTGTCATTACTGCTGCTGCCCTGCACCATCACCCCCATCCTCCGCATACACTGCCCTGAGGCTATACTCCTCCCGTGGGGAGTTATGCTACGCTCTGCTGCACCCACAACACCAGCCTCAGCGGTCTGCCCTGGAGCGGCGGTTCACTCTGACCGCAATCCACGGGTGGCGTAGTCGGACATTTAAACATCAAAACCACATAAATAGTTCCGCCACTGGTTTGACCGCCCTGAGCCACGGAACCGGGTTGCCGCCACGGAGACTACAACCACCAGCATCCACCAAAAAGGGTCCGGCTCCGGGTGTCCCAAGGCCCAGGGAGCGCGTCAGAACATTTTCATCACCTTTCACAATCACCAATGGGACAAGGCAGGGATGTTCTCTGTCCCCTCTCTTATACATCCTAGTGACGGAGCACCTGCTCTCATCAATTCGCCATAACCCCAATATTAGGTGGATTGAGGTGGGAGGCACCGAGTACAAGTGCTCTCTATTTGCTGATGATGTCCTAGTATATATCACTCAATCACATATATCCATCCATGCTGTTATGGCTGAAATAGATCACTTTGTTACATGGTCAAATTTTAAAATCAATGCAGCGAAGTCTGAGGCCCTCGATGTCTCCCTCCCCAAATCCATATAGGATTCCATCCAGTCCAACTTTCCCTTTGCCTGGCCCTCACAGGGTATCAAATACTTAGGAATTCCTATTCATAGAGACCTCTCCCATCTATGTTATCTTAATTTTGGGCCCTTTATTGAACAACTCCATACAGACCACGGTTGGCAAGTTAGAACTGTAAGATTCACTACGTGAACCACTGGTGTTTTGTGGAAAAGCACATGTACACTGTGTTCCAAATTATTATGCAAAAAGTGTTTAGGAGTGATAAGGGAAGAATTTGTTTGTTTGTCAGTTAAACTCATTGATGGTGATGTGTGTCAGGGCTCTTTATATCACTGTAAGCAATTGCAGACACCAGTGCTAATTAGTTTGTCAGGTGTGTCCAATGAAAGGCAAGACTACTTAAGAAGGCTCTCTCACATTATTCAGCAGCCTACATTTTCTGCCAAAATGGGAAAGAAAAAGGATGTGTCGGCTGCTGAGAAGCAACAAATTGTGGAGTGTTTAGGTCAAGGCATGACTACAATCAACATTGTGCGATGATCAGGATGAAGTGTCTTGGTAATCAAGAAGTATGTAGCTGATTCACAGTACACACGTGTGCGTGCTGATAAGGGCAAATTGAGGACTCTTTCCTACAGGCAATTACGTCAGGTTGAAAGAGCAGCGGCAAAAAAGCCTTGTCATAGCAGCAGACAAGTTTTTGAAGCTGCTTGTGCCTCCAACGTCCCCCGAACAACAAGATGCAGGGTCCTTCAGAGGTTTGCAGCTGTGCATACGCCATCCTGTCGACCTCCTCTATCCACTTCACACAAGCAGAAACGGCTCCAGTGGGCCAAACATTACATGAAGACTGATTTCAAAACTGTTTTGTTCACGGATGAGTGCCGTGCAGCGCTCGATGGTCCAGATGGATGGAGTGGAGGATGGCTGGTTGATGGACACCCCACGCAAACACGGCTACAGCGCCAACAAGGAGGAGGTGGAGTAATGTTTTGGGCTGGAATCATGGGGAGAGAGATTGTCGGCCCCTTTAGGATCCCTGAAGGCGCTAAAGATGAACTCCATAATGTATGTGGATTTTCTCAAACAGCACTTCCTGCCATGGTTCAAGAAGAAGAACCGTGTATTTCACAGCAAGATCATTTTTCTGCATGATAATGCACCATCTCATGCTGCACATAAAACATCTGCATCTCTGGCTGATATGGGCATAAAAGGGGACAAACTTATGGTGTGACCCCCATGCTCCCCTGACCTCTACCCCATTCAGAACCTTTGGAGCATCATTAAAAGGAGTGTCTATGATGGCGGGAGGCAGTTCACATCTAAGCAACAGCTCTGGGAGGGTATTCTGTCCTCATGCAAAACAATTGAAGCAGAAACCATCCAAAACCTGACAAATTCAATGGACGAGAGAGTTCAGAAGCTCCTTTCGAACAAGGGGTCCTATGTGAAAATGTAACATCACCTAGAATAAAGTTTTGAGTTGAAAACTGTTTGATTTCAGTTTCTAACAACCTGCTAATGCTTATAATTTCAAAAATGACCATTTTTTTGGTCTTTATTAAAATGAAAAGGTTCATCGAAAAGTTTGGGGGATCTAAGAGTGTGGCAACCCAGTAGTCATGATTACTTCGAATTCTGACAATATGAGGGTCATGCTGCAGGTAGTGCAGCAAGAAGGCACTTATGTGTCTTGCGCATCTCGGAGCCCCAAAATAATTTTCCGGGCTAGATGCAGCTAAAAATTATTTTTAATTTTAAATCTGGTGGAGCTTATTATAGATGGCCTAATAGGATCAGTGCTGCACACTGCTACAAAGCCCAAATTACTTTCCAGTCAAGATACAGATAAACATGATTAGTAATTTGAAAGCTTAAAACGGTTGGTAGGGTGATTTTAAACAATCATCAAGCTTTTACTCTCCCCAGGATGACACAGGGGTAGAAAAGTCGTTTCGGATCCATGATTTGTTCATCTTTATGAACGTGAGTCTGTCTACATTATCAGTGGAGAGCCGCGTGCGCTTATCTGTCAGCACACCACCAGCAGCGCTGAACACACGTTCAGACAGAACGCTGGCTGCGGGGCATGACAAGATCTCCAAGGCGTAAGTGGCTAGCTCCGGCCATTTATCCAGATTGGAAGCCCAAAAAGAGCAAGGGTCCAGTGACACAGTCGTGGCTTCAATGTTTACTTGGAGATACTCCTGTACCATCGTCTCTAGGCGTTGACTATGTGTCAGACTTCTTGTCTCCTGTGGCCTTGCAAAGGATGGGCTAAAAAAGTGGTGAAATGATTCCGCAAAATTGATGTTACCAGCAGATACTGTGGTTCTGTTACGGTTTGAGTGCTGAACACTTGACGGTCCCACGGTTGGCAAGTTGGAACTGTGAGATTCACTACGTGCACCACTGGTATTTTGTGGAAAAGCACATGTAAGATTCTGCAACAGTATCTGCTGATACTCCTGCATGCGTGCATCCCTTTCTATGGCAGGAATAATTTCTGCAAATTTACTTTTGTACCGGGGATCTAACAGTGTGGCAACCCAGTAGTCAGGATTATTTCTAATTCTCACAATTCGAGGGTCATGTTGCAGGTAGTGCAGCAAGAAGGCACTCATGTGTGTTGCGCATCCAGGAGCACCAAGTCCCTGTTGTGTTTGTGGCGAGGTAACAATCATGCTTCCTTCCTCTGTCCTCTCCCCCCAACCTCGCACAACAGAAATGTGATCAAGGTCTCCCTCATCTGATGAGTCTTCCATCAGTTCGTCCTCCACTTCTTCCTGGGCTCCTGCACCTTCCTCACTAGTTTGGCTGCTACCATGCGCCCTGGTAAAACCATCTCCCCCACCCTCACATGCCTGCCGCCTTGGTGCTGCAGACCGTCTGGACCTTGCAGATGTTAGCCCTTCCGCATACAACTCCTCCTCCTCTACTTCCTCCACCTCCTCTTGTGCCACCACCTGACTCCGAATTCTGTTTAACATGTGCTCCAGCATGTAAATCACCGGAATAGTCATGCTGATAATGGCATCGTCAGCACTAAACATCTTCGTCGCCATTTCAAAACTGTGCAGAAGGGTGCATAGGTCCCTGATCTGAGACCACTCCTCCAGCGTGATTTGCCCCACCTCTGAATCTCGTTGGCCCAGGCTATACGTCAGAACGTATTGCACCAGGGCTTGTCGGTGCTGCCACAGTCGCTGCAACATGTGCAGAGTTGAATTCCACCGGGTAGGCACATCGCATTTTAGCCGGTGAAGTGGCAGGCCCAACGACTTCTGTTGAGATGTAAGTCGCTGAGCTGCGGGATGCGAACGGCGGAAGTGAGCACACAGCTACTGTGCCCTCTGCAGAAGGCCATCTAGTCTGGGATAGTGGGCTAAAAATTGCTGGACAACCAGGTTCAACACGTGAGCCATACAAGGCACGTGTGTGACATTGCCCCGGCGAAGGGCCGCACCCAGGTTTGCAGCATTGTCGCACACGGCCTTCCCTGGTTTCAGGTCCAGTGGAGACAACCATTCATGAAATTGGTTCTCCAGAGCTGACCACAACTCCTCAGCTGTGTGACTCACATTTCCCAGACATTTCAATGTAAAAACCGCCTGATGACGTTGAGCCCTACTGCCAGCATAGTAAGGAGGTGTGCAGGATCCCTTCTGCGCAGTTAGAAAGCTTGTGGCATGACCAGACAGGCTTTGGGTGCAGGTGGAAGACCGAGAGGAGGTTGAGGAGGCAGAAGCAGTGGAGGAACTTTGACATAAAGAGGATTGACGCACAACTCGTGGGGACGGCAAGACTTGGACAGCAGCCCCTTGTCCTGCTGTCACCATAGTTACCCAGTGCCCAGTCAGCGACATGTAACGCCCCTGTCCATGCCTACTCGTCCAAGTGTCTGTGGTGAAATGCACCCTGTCACACACAGAGTTTCTCAAAGAAGCGGTGATGTTGTGTGCGACATGCTGGTGGAGCGCAGGCACACCTTTCTTTGAGAAGTAGTGCCGACTGGGCATCTGGTACTGGGGCACTGCGACGGACATAAGGTCTCGAAAATCCTCTGTGTCCACCAGGCGGAAAGGCAGCATTTCTGTAGCCAAGAGCTTGCAGATGGTGAAATTCAACCTCTTAGCTTTCTCATGGCTAGGAGGAAATGGTCTTTTACTTGTCCACATCTGAGGGACCGAGGGCTGGCTATTGTGCTTAGACGGGGTTGATAAGGGTGTCCCCGGCAAACTGCCGGTCTGTGAGGAAGATGCAGGCGGACATGTTAGGTTGCCTTGATCCAAAGGTGGTGCTATCGATGTCGGACAGCGCTCAACACCAGCTGCTGTTACCACCTCCAAAGAAAATGATGACCTGCCAATCACGCTGGCTGTTGCGGGTAAAGAGGTGGCAGGTCTGCGCCCCAAAACAGGTGTGACTGCTGTCCCCCCAGTCACAGAGGATGAAGAGGCCGCGGATGCACAAGATATGGCAGACGGTGATTGGCCCGGCCGGCTAGGCCGCATTGTAGCACACTGAGCTTCCCACTGCAACTTATGCTTCATGTCCATGTGCCGGTTCATGCATGAAGTACTCAAACTATGTATTTTTTGGCCTCTACTTAGCTTTTGCTGACAAATGTTACAGATAACACGAGTTGGGTCATCTTTATCGATCTGAAAAAATGCCCAGGCTATGCAAGGCTTAGCACCCATGCGACCTGAAGAGCCACCACGACTTGTTGTGAGAGGCAGAGTTGTGTTTGAGGATGCAGTTGTTGACGTGCTTCCAGTACTACGTCTCTGTCCAGGAAGGCGCAACCTGACCTCGTCGTCACTAGCATCTTCCTCCACCTCCTCTGCTGACCTCATCTCTTGGCTGACTGTGGGTTGACAGTAAGTGGGATCTCCAACCTCATCATCATCACCATGTGTGTTATCACACCCGTCGTCCTCAGAGCCAACCTGTTCGTGCCCTGACAAAAAACTAAAATTGTCGCTCCAATCAGGTATTTGAGTCTTATCATCGTCTTCCTCATTGTCTCCACCAACAGGAGTTACAGTTTGGGAATGAGGGTCTACATTATGGTCAGAACCTTCTGCGTCTGGTCCTGGATCCGACTCATAAAGATTCTGGGCATCAGTGCAGATCATTTCCTCGTCTGGATTCACAGAAGAGCTGGAGTCGACCTCTGATTCCCAGGCTATAGTATGAGTAAACAGCTCTGCAGACTCAACCATCTGTTCTACCTCATACTCAGACGGGCAGCTGGAGATTTGGGAGCTGTGAGGAAGCAAGTGCGATTTGGGTGACACCTTTGAGGACTGGAGTATTTGTGATGTTGAAGTTGATGTGGAGGAGAGCCCACTTAAAGGAGCACTTGATATCCGTTGAAGCACCTGCTGTTTTTGTGCCTCATCTGGAATTTGTAGCAATTGGCGTGGCCGTAAGAAAGGGATCTTATCACATTGTCCGCTAAAAGAAGTAGACATTTTAGTTTGGCTGGAAGATGGTCTTTCTTCTGCAGATGTTACGGTTGCTTTAACACCTACCCCACGGACACAACCTTTTTTCCCCTTCCCAACACGCCTATTCCCCTTTCCACCAGCAGCAGGCCTTTTTCCACTCATTTTGGTGGTTAACTAATTCACAACTCTGGAGTTGTTTGCACAAAAAAACAATGGATGGTAACCGAGCAGAGCTGAGTGGCCAAACTGTGGTATTAGGCCAAAACTATTGGCTGGGTTAGATGCAGAAAAAAATTATTTTGAATTTGCAACCTGATGGAGGTCAGTATAGATGGATTAATAGAACAAGACCCACACACAGCTAGAAGCCCAATATTTTTTCAGAGGTAGATGCAGGAAAAAAATATATTCAGTTTGCAACCTGATGGAGGTCTGTATAGATGGATTAATACAACAAGTCCCACACACAGCTAGAAGCCCAATATTTTTTCAGAGGTAGATGCAGAAAAAAATATATTCAGTTTGCAACCTGATGGAGGTCAGTATAGATGGACTAATACAACAAGTCCCACACACAGCTAGAAGCCCAAATATTTTTTCAGAGGTAGATGCAGAAAAAAATATATTCAGTTTGCAACCTGATGGAGGTCAGTATAGATGGACTAATACAACAAGTCCCACACACAGCTAGAAGCCCAAATATTTTTTCAGAGGTACTGTAGATGCAGATACAAATTATTTTTAATTTGCAACCTGATGGAGGTCAGTATAGATGGACTAATAGAGAAAGTCCGACACACTACTAGAAGGCCAAATATTTTTTCAGAGCTAGATGCAGAAAAAAATTATATTCAGTTTGCAACCTGATGGAGGTCAGTATAGATGGATTAATAGAACAAGACCCACACACAGCTAGAAGGCCAAATATTTTTTCAGAGGTAGATGCAGAAAAAAATATATTCAGTTTGCAACCTGATGGAGGTCAGTATAGATGGACTAATACAACAAGTCCCACACACTGCTAGAAGCCCAAATATTTTTTCAGAGGTACTGTAGATGCAGATAAAAATTAGTTTTAATTTGCAACCTGATGGAGGTCAGTATAGATGGACTAATAGAATGATGCAATGCCCAAAAGATTTTACTTCACTAGGTGCAGTAAAAAAATTGGTATTCTATACACAGGTGGTATATCTTGCAGCACAGATAGGCTACTCCACTGACTAACACACTCTGCAATAGGCCAAAAAGGATTAGCTTTGCTAGATTCAGCCAAATGCTGTGAAAAAAACTTGCACAGCACTGGCACAGACCTGCCTGGCAAAAACTGATAGGAACTGATGTAACCTAGTCCTGAAAAGGACTCCAATTACAATTAGTCTTTACTCCCACAACCTATCTATTTAAGAGCACAGACCTCCCTGATAAAAGTCGTAGGAAATGCTGTAACCTAGTCCTTAAAAGGACTGCAATCACAACTATTCCCTACTCCCAAGCTATCTGTATATTTGTGCGAAAATTGGCTTGAAATTAACAAGGTATAGCGCACACAGCAACAGCGGTGCCGTCTAACACGCAGCTGCAGCAGTGAGAAAATGGTGGCGACGGGGAAAATGGCTTGGTCTTATAGGGCAAGGACATGTGACATACACTGCCAATGACACATACCCTTGCTTGTGTGAAAAAAAGCACTTCGCTCCGTGTGTGCGCTGCTGATAGGCTGACAGATTGCACCTCCCCACTGCAAATGCGGGAAAGAGAAAAAAAAATGGAGATCTTCATTGTTCCTGCAGAGATCCATCCCCTGCCCCTCCCCCCACCCCGCTGTACACTCAAACTGCGTATTAACATTAATTTTCATCATTACTGAGAAAAAATCCAGTTATGATTTTGGTGCACGAACAGTTATCGAACATAACCTCGAACAGCCAAATTTTTATCAAATTGTTCGTGTTCGCCGAACGGCTCGAACACCGCACAAAACAGCTCGAATTTGAGATTGGCGAACAGTTCGAGTAGAACAACGCTCATCTCTAATGAGCAGCTGCTGAGATCTGTGTGACTGAGTGTGAGGCCTCATGTATGTGACAGATGAGCGTATGAGCAGCTGCTGAGATCTGTGTGACTGAGTGTGAGGCCTCAAGTATGTGACAAATGAGCGTATGAGAAGCTGCTGAGATCTGTGTGACTGAGTGTGAGGCCTCATGTATGTGACAGATGAGCGTATGAGCTGCTGCTGAGATCTGTGTGACTGAGTGTGAGGCCTCATGTATGTGACAGATGAGCGTATGAGCTGCTGCTGAGATCTGTGTGACTGAGTGTGAGGCCTCATGTATGTGACAGATGAGCGTATGAGCAGCTGCTGAGATCTAGGTGAGGCCTCATGTATGTGACAGATGAGCGTATGAGCAGCTGCTGAGATCTGTGTGACTGAGCGTGAGGCCTCATGTATGTGACAGATGAGCGTATGAGCAGCTGCTGAGATCTGTGGGACTGAGTGTGAGGCGTCATGTATGTGACAGATGAGCGTATGAGCAGCTGCTGAGATCTGTGTGACTGAGTTTGAGGCCTTATGTATGTGACAGATGAGCTTATGAGCAGCTGCTGAGATCTGTGTGACTGAGTGTGAGGCCTCATGTATGTGACAGATGAGCGAATGAGCAACTGCTGAGATCTGTGTGACTGAGCGTGAGGCCTCATGTATGTGACAGATGAGCGTATGAGCAGCTGCTGAGATCTACGTGACTAAGTGTGAGGCCTCATGTATGTGACAGATGAGCGTATGAGCAGCTGCTGAGATCTGCGTGAGTGAGTGTGAGGCCTCATGTATGTGACAGATTAGCGTATAAGCAGCTGCTGAGATCTGTGTGACTGAGCGTGAGGCCTCATGTATGTGACAGATGAGCGTAGGAGCAGCTGCTAAGGTCTGTGTGACTGAGTGTGAGGTCTCATATATGTGACAGATGAGCGTATGAGCAGCTGCTGAGATCTGTGTGACTGAGTGTGAGGCCTCATGTATGTGACAGATGAGCGTATGAGCAGCTGCTGAGATCTGTGTGACTGAGTGTGAGGCCTCATGTATGTGACAGATGAGCGTATGAGCAGGTGCTGAGATCTGTGTGACTGAGTGTGAGGCCTCATGTATGTGACAGATGAGCATATGGGCAGCCGCTGAGATCTGTGTGACTGAGTGTGAGACCTCATGTATGTGACAGATGAGCGTATGAGCAGCTGCTGAGATCTGTGTGACTGAGTGTGAGGCCTCATGTATGTGACAGATGAGCGTATGAGAAGCTGCTGAGATCTGTGTGACTGAGTGTGAGGCCTCATGTATGTGACAGATGAGCGTATGAGCTGCTGCTGAGATCTGTGTGACTGAGCGTGAGGCCTCATGTATGTGACAGATGAGCGTATGAGCAGCTGCTGAGATCTGTGTGACTGAGCGTGAGGCCTCATGTATGTGACAGATGAGCGTATGAGCAGCTGCTGAGATATGTGTGACTGAGTTTGAGGCCTTATGTATGTGACAGATGAGCTTATGAGCAGCTGCTGAGATCTGTGTGACTGAGTGTGAGGCCTCATGTATGTGACAGATGAGCATATGAGCAGCTCCTGGGATCTGTGTGACTGAGTGTGAGGCCTCATGTATGTGACAGATGAGCGTATGAGCAGCTACTGAGATCTGTGTGACAGAGCGTGAGGCCTCATGTATGTGACAGATGAGCGTATGAGCAACTGCTGAGATCTGTGTGACTGACCGTGAGGCCTCATGTATGTGACAGATGAGCGTATGAGCAGCTGCTGAGATCTGTGTGACTGAGCGTGAGGCCTCATGTATGTGACAGATGAGCGTAGGAGCAGCTGCTGAGATCTGTGTGACTGAGTGTGAGGCCTCATGTATGTGACAGATGAGCGTATGAGCAGCTGCTGAGATCTAGGTGAGGCCTCATGTATGTGACAGATGAGCGTATGAGCAGCTGCTGAGATCTGTGTGACTGAGTGTCAGGCCTCATGTATGTGACAGATGAGCGTATGAGCAGCTGCTGAGATCTGTGTGACTGAGTGTGAGGCCTCATGTATGTGACAGCTGAGCGTATGAGCAGCTGCTGAGGTCTGTGTGACTGATTGTGAGGCCTCATGTATGTGACAGATGAGCGTATGAGCAGCTGCTGAAATCTGTGTGACTGAGTGTGAGGCCTCATGTATGTGACAGATGAGTGTATGAGCAGCTGCTGAGGTCTGTGTGACTGAGTGTGAGGCCTCATGTATGTGACAGATGAGCGTATGAGCAGCTGCTGAGATCTGTGTGACTGAGTGTGAGGTCTCATGTATGTGACAGATGAGCGTATGAGCAGCTGCTGAGATCTGTGTGACTGAGTGTGAGGCCTCATGTATGCTAGACAAAAAAAGTGTTTCTTTTTATGTGAAATAATAGAAATACGTTTAACCCCTTTACCCCCGAGGGTGGTTTGCACGTTAATGAGAAGGCCAATTTTTACAATTCTGACCACTGTCACTTTATGAGGTAATTACTCTGGAACGCTTCAACGGATCACCCTGATTCTGAGAATGTTTTTTCGTGACATATTGTGCTTCATGATATTGGTAAAATTTCTTCGATATCACTTGCGTTTATTTGTGAAAAAACAGAAATTTGGCGAAAATGTTGAAAATTTTTAAATTTTCAAATTTTGAATTTTTATGCCCTTAAATCAGAGAGATATGTCACACAAAATAGTTAATAAATAACATTTCCCACATGCCTACTTTACATCAGCACAATTTTGGAACCAAAATATTTTTTTATTAGGGAGCTATAAGGGTTAAAAGTTGACAAGAGATTTACCAGCGATTTCTCATTTTTCCAACAAAATTTACAAAACCATTTTTTTTTAGGGACCACATCACATTTGGAGTCACTTTGAGAGGTCTTTATGACAGAAAATACCCAAAAGTGACACCATTCTAAAATCTGCACCCCTGAAGGAGCTCAAAAGTACATTCAAGAAGTTTATTAACCCTTCAGGTGCTTCATAGGAATTTTTGGAATGTGGAAGAAAAAATTTACCATTTAACTTTTTTCACAAAAATGTTAATTTAGACCCAATTTTTTTTATTTTCGCAAGGGTAACAGGAAAAAATGGACCCCAAAATCTGTTGTGCAATTTCTCCTGAGCACGCCAATACCCCATATGTGGGGGCAAACCACTGTTTGGGCGCACAGCAGGGTTCGGAAGGGAAGGAGCGCCATTTGACTTTTCGAATGTAAAATTTGCTTGAATAATTAGTGGACACGATGTTGCGTTTGGAGAGCCCCTGATGTGCCTAAACAGTGGAAACCCCCCACAAGTGACACCATTTTGGAAACTAGACCCCTCAGGGAACTTATCTAGATGTGTGGTGGGCACCTTGAACCCCCAGGTGCTTCACAGAAGTTTAGAACATTGAGCCATAAAAATAAAATTTTCACATTTTTGCAACAAAAATGTTGTTAAGCCCCCAATTTTGCATTTTCATAAGAGAAACAGGAGAAATTGTGCCATGGATTTTGTTGTGCAATTCCTCCTGAGCACGCAGATTCCCCATATGTGGGGGAAAACCACTGTTTGGGCGCACGGTAGGGCTCGGAAGGAAGATGCGCCATTTGACTTTTAGAATGTAAAATTTGCTTGAATAATTAGCGGACACCATGTTGCTTTTGGAGAACCCCTGATGTGCCTAAACAGTGGAAACCCCTCCACAAGTGACCCCATTTTGGAAACTAGCCCCCTCAATGATTTTATCAAGGGGTATAGTGAACATTTTGAACCCAGAGGTACGACAGAATTTGATAACATTAAGTCATAATATTGAATAAGTTGTCATTAATCTTGAGTGCAAGTGCTCGCTACTTGAGTTTGCACTGAGTACTCAGGTATGCACCATGTATAGCGCGTGCTCAATTGACATGCTCGAGTCCCCGCCCGCATGTTTCATGGTTATTAGACACCCCAAAAAAATAATATGCAGGGATCGCTCGTACATGACAGGCAATCCCCGCGATTTTTTTTGGGCTGTATTACAGCTGCAAAACATATGGGGAGGAGACTCGAGCATGTCACTCGAGTACCTGCAATACTCGGTGCATACATGAGCACCCGATGCAAACTCAAGTAGCGAGCACTTGCGCTCAACATTAGTCGCCATATCGTCGTCATTTTTTTCTTTACTTTTGAAAAAATCCCAATCCTAACCCTAGCACAACCCTAACCCTAACCCTCGAGTTTATTTTATACTCCGTTCTTCGTGCGGTATAAGTGATTAGACGACTTTATTCTTTGGATTACAGCGACACCAGATTCATATTGGGTTTTTATTATTGACAGCTGTCAAACACTAAAAGACGCTTTTTTTTTTGCAAAGACTAGTTTTTGCATCGCCATATTTTGAGAACTATAATTATTCCATATTTTGGCCGACAGAGTCATGTGACGGCTTGTTTTTTGCCGGACAAGTTGACATTTTTATTGGTACCATTTTTGGGCACGTGACATTTTTTGATCGCTTTCTATTCCGATTTTTGGGAGGGAGAATAAACAAAAAACAGCAATTCCGGAATTGTTTTTTCTTGTTTTTTTTATTCTGTTCCGTGTGTGGTAAAATTGATAAGGCAGCATTATTCTTTGGGTCAGTATGATTACAGCGGTACTACATTTATATTTTTTTTATGTTTTGGCGCTTTTACACAAAAAAACTATTTTATAGAAAAAATATTTTTTTGTATCGCTTTATTCTGAGAGCTATAACATTTTTATTTTTTGGCCGATGGAACTGTATGGCGGCTTGTTTTTTTGAGGGACAAAATGATGTTTTCAGTGGTACCATTTTTATTTGCATTTGTCTTTTTGATCGCGTTTTGTTGCATTTTTTGTTTGGCGGTATGATGATAAAGCATGTTTTTTTTTTGTTTTGTTTTTTTACCATGTTCACTGAAGGGGTTAATTAGTGGGACAGTTTTATAGGACAGGTCATTCTGGACCCGGCGATACCATATATGGGTACTTTTATTGTTTTTTTTTTTCGACAATAATATTTATTTATGGGTACAATATATTTTTATTTTTTGGGGTTATTTTTGTTTTAAAAATTTTTAATATTGTTACAATTTTTTTTTTTTCGCATTCTGATTCTTTTTTTACTTTTACACCTTGTCCCACTATGGGACTTTCACATTTTATTTTCAGATCGCCGGTATAGCATAGAGAGCAGCAGCAGCTCTCTGTGCTATACAGGCTGTCATTGCTGCAGAGGGAGAAGATACTTTGGTCATGCACTGCGCATGACCAAAGTATCTTCCTGCTGTCTGGTGACTCTGATGTTGTCATGACTGAATCGGGTCATCATGGCAACATCCAGGAGCCGCGGTAGACAGCGTTGGACGCCGGCAGGAGAGGTATCGGCAATCACCTCCCCTTGCCCCCACAATGCTGCGATTGACTTTGATCGCAGCATTGAGGGGGTTAATGTGCAGGGAGCGCTGCAGGATCATTCTCTGCACATAATACCGGGTGTCAGCTGTGACAATCAGCTGATACCCAGCGGCGATCTCCCCGCACCACTTGTGTGCGGGCGCAATCGCCATATGACCTAATAGTACCTCATTGGTCCAATCAGCCCAGGTCACCATGATGTACTATTAGGTCACACGTCAGAAAGGGGTTAATTCTGAGAATATTATGATACAATTAAGTATTATCTACATAATATATATTTAATATTTCTTTAGTAATTATTATTTCTTGATTTAGCTTATTGTGGATAAATGCAACCACACATCAAAATGATTTCTAAAGGAGATTTACATTTTGAATCATTTTTCCAAATTATAATCTTATAGTATTCAATATTATTTTTTTAATGGTTACCTAGACGGGTACACACATCTTCAGACAAATATATGATACAAATTGATGTAACATTTATACAGAATATTTATAAAATAATTATTTTAATTTTGATTCTGATATATGAATTATTTCATAAAATAATATTTTTTCGTATTAAGGGGAATATGTGTTTTTTGATCCTGATTATATAATCACATTTGATAAATACTTATTTTTCACACATTTTAATAAAGGAGAAATATTAATAAGGTACAATGGTGTAACTAAGAAGGGTATTACATGCAAAGTTGCATAGTTTAATTATTTTGGTAATACAAGGTTATGACAAATATGAAATCATCCAGATAATGGAAATATAAAGGTATTTGTTACTGAGAACATAATTACTCTGAATTTGTCAGCACTATATAAAGGCCTTATTTTTATTTTTAATTTTTATTCTTATTTTTTCATTTTAATTCTCATTTTTTTATTTTATTTCAATCCAATATCTCAATTGAGAAAATACATCAATATTTAATAGGGTAATGTCTAGTACAAGAATATTGCTTCATTAAATATAATGATATGGTTCCAATATTTATTTATTTTACTCACTTATATAGCGCCATTAATTCCACAGCGCTTTACAGACATTATCATCACTGTCCCCATTGGGGCTCACAGTCTACATTCCCTATTAGTATGTCTTTGGAGTTTGGGAGGAAACCCACGCAAACACGGGGAGAACATACAAACTCCTTGCAGATGTTGAATATAAGAAGAAAATGTTTCAATGTTCTGAGTAAATACAACAAGTCATTCTTTCATTCATTCATATATTTATTCATTTTGGGTCACCAGTATACATTCTTTGGTATTATTGGTTTAATAAATATATCTAGTTAATAAACTTTGTGTAATAAAGAAACATTTGTTACATCAAAACACACTGACACCTATGGGTTGGAAAAGGTAATTACACCTATGACATTAAAAGATGTTCTATCACATGAAGAACTTGATTAATAATGAATTACTATCTATTATTGTTTTATTATTCCAAACATCATTTATTTTAATCTTTTGATAATAATTAGATGGATATTATTGATTGCTATGGTACGCTGTGATATTATAGGTTAGGAAATTGTCAGATTTGGTATCAGATTAGGGAATGAAGACTTCAATCAAGACATCGCAATTATGAATTCTATCTTCATAAAGACTTTTCATATTTCTAAATCCAAGAGATTCTCAAAAGTAGCAAGAAGAAACAGCCGATATCCGGAAGTCCCATAAGGTAACAATGCTGAGTGATAATAGACTGTGTCAATTACAATACATTCACCACTGACCACCAGGACCGCAGAGGACGATGATCCTACATTCACCACTGACCACCAGGACCGCAGAGGACGATGATCCTACATTCACCGCTGACCACCAGGACCGCAGAGGACAATGATCCTACATTCACCACTGACCACCAGGACCGCAGAGGACGAGGATCCTACATTCATCACTGACCACCAGGACCGCAGAGGACGAGGATCCTACATTCACCACTGACCACCAGGACCGCAGAGGACGAGGATCCTACATTCACCACTGACCACCAGGACCGCAGAGGATGATGATCCTACATTCACCACTGACCACCAGGACCGCAGAGGACAATGATCCTACATTCACCACTGACCACCAGGACCGCAGAGGACGATGATCCTACATTCACCACTGACCACCAGGACCGCAGAGGACGATGATTCTACATTCACCACTGACCACCAGGACCGCAGAGGATGATGATCCTACATTCACCACTGACCACCAGGACCGCAGAGGACGAGGATCCTACATTCACCACTGACCACCAGGACCGCAGAGGACGATGATCCTACATTCACCACTGACCACCAGGACCGCAGAGGACGATGATCCTACATTCACCACTGACCACCAGGACCGCAGAGGACGATGATCCTACATTCACCGCTGATCACCAGGACCGCAGAGGACGATGATCCTACATTCACCACTGACCACCAGGACCGCAGAGGACGATGATCCTACATTCACCACTGACCACCAGGACCGCAGAGGACGATGATCCTACATTCACCACTGACCACCAGGACTGCACAGGACGATGATCCTACATTCACCGCTGACCACCAGGACCGCAGAGGACGATGATCCTACTTTCACCGCTGACCACCAGGACCGCAGAGGACGATGATCCTACATTCACCACTGACCACCAGGACCGCAGAGCACAATGATCCTACATTCACCACTGACCACCAGGACCGCACAGGACGATGATCCTACATTCACCACTGACCACCAGGACCGCAGAGCACGATGATCCTACATTCACCGCTGACCACCAGGACCGCAGAGGACGATGATCCTACATTCACCGCTGACCACCAGGACCGCAGAGGACGATGATCCTACATTCACCACTGACCACCAGGACCGCAGAGGACGAGGATCCTACATTCACCACTGACCACCAGGACCGCAGAGGACGAGGATCCTACATTCACCACTGACCACCAGGACCGCAGAGGACGAGGATCCCACATTCACCACTGACCACCAGGACCGCAGAGGACGATGATCCTACATTCACCACTGACCACCAGGACCGCAGAGGACGATGATCCTACATTCACCACTGACCACCAGGACCGCAGAGGACGAGGATCCTACATTCACCACTGACTACCAGGACCGCAGAGGACGAGGATCCTACATTCACCACTGACCACCAGGACCGCAGAGGACGATGATCCTACATTCACCGCTGACCACCAGGACCGCAGAGGACGATGATCCTACATTCACCACTGACCACCAGGACCGCAGAGGACGATGATCCTACATTCACCACTGACCACCAGGACCGCAGAGGATGATGATCCTACATTCACCACTGACGACCAGGACCGCAGAGGACGATGATCCTACATTCACCACTGACCACCAGGACCGCAGAGGATGATGATCCTACATTCACCGCTGACCACCAGGACCGCAGAGGACGATGATCCTACATTCACCACTGACCACCAGGACCGCAGAGGATGATGATCCTACATTCACCACTGACGACCAGGACCACAGAGGACGATGATCCTACGATGCTAAATGAACGGTGTTGTGTTCAAGTTTTCATCACGTTCCAGTGGTTTCCTATCACCTGTAAAGCTACAATGAAAGCTGGAGAACATTGAAAGGTGATTGTCAGGAAGCTGCAAGCCTGACATACAGTTAGGTCCAAAGATATTTGGACAGTGACACAAGTTTTGGCATTTTAGTCGTTTACCAAAAAGTATTCAAGTTACAGTTATATAATCAGAATGGGCTTAAAATACAGACTTTAATTTGAGGGTATTCACATCCTAATTGGAGTGAGGGAAAAGGGTTTAGGAATTACAGCTTTTTAATATGTAGTTGCCTCTTTTTAAAAGGACCAAAAGTAATTGGACAATAATCCCAAAAGCTCTTTAATGGGCTGCATGGGTTATTCCCTCATTAATCCATCAATTAAGCAGGTAAAATGTCTAGAGCTGATTCTAGGTGTTGTATCTGCATTTGGCAGATGATGCTGTGAATCCACAACATGCGGTCAAAAGAACTCTCAATAAAAGAAAAATAGAACATCATAAGGCTGAAAAAATGAAGAAATCAATCAGGGAGATAGCAGGAATCTAAGGAGTAACCAAATCAATGGTTTGGTACACTCTGCAAATAAGAGGGCACTGGTGAGCTTGGGAAATCCAAAAGGCCTGGACATCCACAGAAGACAACAGTGGTGGATGATCGCAAAATCCTTTCCATGGTGAAGAAAACCCTTTCACTACATCCACGCAAGTGAAGAATACTGTCCTGGTAGTAGGTGTTTCAGTATCTAAGTCTACCATAAAGAGATGTCTTCATGAGAGCGAATATAAAGGGTTCATCACAAGGTGCAAACCATTAATCATCCTTATAAATAGAAAGGCCATATTAGACGTTATAAAAAAAAAACATCTAAAGAAGCCGCCCAGTTTGGTAAAGCATTTTTTGGACAGATGAAACTAAGATCAACCTGTACCAGAATGATGGGAAAAAGAAAGTATGAAGAAGACTTGGAACGGCTCAAGATCCAAAGCACAGCACACCATCTGTAAAACATGGCGGAGGCAGTGTGATGGCTTGGGCATGCATGGCTTCCAATGGTGCTGGGTCACTAGTGTTTATTGATGATGTGACTGAAGACAGAAGCAGCCGGATGAATTCTGAAGTGTACAGGACTATACTCTCTGCTCAGATTCAACCAAATGCAACAAGGTTGATTGGACGGTGCTTCACATTACAGATGGACTGTGACCCAAAACATAGTGCAAAAGCAAAGAAGTGGAATATTCTGCAATGGTCGAGTCAATCGTCAGATCTCAACCCCATCGAGCTGCATGTCACATGCTTATGACAAATCTTTAGGCAGAAAGACCCATAAACAAACAACAGAAGTCAGCTGGAATAAAGGCCCGGCAAAGCATCACAAAGGTCAAAACCCCACATTTTGTGACGTCCATGGCTTCCAGACTTCAGGCCGTCATGGCCTGCAAAGGATTCTCTACAAAGTATTAAAAATTAACATTTTATTTATGGTAAAGATAATTTGTCCAATTACTTTTGAACTTCTAAAATAAGGAGGCTTTGTAGAAAATGATTGCAATTCCTAAATGTTTCACAGAATATTTTTGTGCAACCTCTTTAATTAAATTAGAAAGTCTACAATTGAATTGCATAGAAATTATTAGTATGCAATATCACAAAAGTCAGAATGTCATTACAAAAGTGTGAAAATATGCAGAGCAAAAAACCCACCATATGTCCAAGTCACTAATCAACTAGCCTCTTGAGAAAGCATCACACACCCGCGAAACGTGCGTCGAGGCTTGTCTTTCCGTACAGCTGCCTGTCCCTCGCTGTCCCTCTACACCTTGCGACATCCTGATACTTTTGGGTGAGTTACCTTCTGTCACATCTGTGTATTGTACGGTGGGGACTTACTAGTTGATTAGTGACTTTGATTGACTATCTTATGTCCACCTGCTGTCTCATTGTGATGTTCGCTTGTGCCACCTTCCTTTGCCCCTTACCTTGGTTTTTTTCATCTTGTCCCTATTTATACATTGTGAGCGTCATACGCTGAGTCGCCCGTCTCTCTTTATATTAAGGACCATGCTTGTCCAGCTACATATGTGAGACACACATCGACTTGAGTTTTCATGATTATCTTATGGTGCTTCTAGACATTTTTGGGACAGTTCCTTGCCTAACCTTTCATGTTCTTTTTACATGCGGCCCGCGGAGGACTTTTATCCGGCCCGCCGGGCTGTGGGCAGAGGAGAGCGGTGTCAGCGCCCGCCCTTCCCTCCGCTTTCTCAGAGCCCCGGCAGCCCGATACTTGCCTCTCCCCATGCCTCTGCAGATCCGCAGTCTTCCTGGTGCGCACTCCCTGTGACGTCTCAGGTCAGAGGGTGCGGTGACGTCTTTCCACCGCGCCCTCCCCTGAGCCATCACAGGCAGCGCAGAGAGGGACAACGCCGGAGACGCTGGAGTCCAGACCAGAGCAGTGGCAGCAGGCAAGGAGGGAGGTGAGTATTGTTTTTTTTTTTAATGTATGGAGGCATGGGACATAATATTAGGGGTGACATCCTGAATGGGGCATTATATGGGGGGGGGTGACATCCTGAATGGGGCATTACACTGTGTTCCAAATTATTATGCAAGTAATATTTTCTCAGATTTTCCCAAATTACCTATATGAATTGCAGTCATTGTAATTTTCCAGTCAAATAACTATTAGAGTACAATTGAAAGGTTTTTGTACAAACTGCCTATGATAACAGTATATTTTTAAAAAACTCAAACTGCACTCAAAATGCATGTTCCAAATTATTATGCACAGCAGAGTTTTCAACCTTTTCATTTTAATAAAGAACAAAAAAATGGTCATTTTTGAAATTATAAGCATTAGCAGGTTATTACAAACTGAAATCAAACAGTTTTCAACTCAAAACTTTATTCTAGGTGATGTTACATTTGCACATAGGACCGCTTGTTCGAAAGGAGCTTCTGAACTCTCTCGTCCATTGAATTTGTCAGGTTTTGGATGGTTTCTGCTTCCAATTGTTTTGCATGAGGACAGAATACCCTCCCAGAGCTGTTGCTTAGATGTGAACTGCCTCCCGCCATCATAGACACTCCTTTTGATGATGCTCCAGAGGTTCTCAATGGGGTTGAGGTCAGGGGAGCATGGGTGCCACACCATAAGTTTGTCCCCTTTTATGCCCATAGCAGCCAGAGATGCAGATGTGTTATGTGCAGCATGAGACGGGACATTATCATGCATGACATGATCTTGATGGTCCAGATGGATGGAGTGGAGGATGGCTGGTTGATGGACACCCCATGCAAACACGGCTACGGCGCCAACAAGGAGGAGGTGGAGTAATGTTTTGGGCTGGAATCATGGGGAGAGAGATTGTCGGCCCTTTTAGGATCCCTGAAGGGGTAAAGATGAACTCTATAATGTATGTTGAGTTTCTCAAACAGCACTTCCTTCCATGGTTCAAGAAGAAGAACCGTGCATTCCGCAGCAAGATCATTTTCATGCATGATAATGCCCCGTCTCATGCTGCACATAACACATCTGCATCTCTGGCTGCTATGGGCATAAAAGGGGACAAACTTATGGCGTGGCACCCATGCTCCCCTGACCTCAACCCCATTGAGAACCTCTGGAGCATCATCAAAAGGAGTGTCTATGATGGCGGGAGGCAGTTCACATCTAAGCAACAGCTCTGGGAGGGTATTCTGTCCTCATGCAAAACAATTAAAGCAGAAACCATCCAAAACCTGACAAATTCAATGGACGAGAGAGTTCAGAAGCTCCTTTCGAACAAGGGGTCCTATGTGCAAATGTAACATCACCTAGAATAAAGTTTTGAGTTGAAAACTGTTTGATTTCAGTTTGTAATAACCTGCTAATGCTTATAATTTCAAAAATGACCATTTTTTATTCTTTATTAAAATGAAAAGGTTGAAAACTCTGCTGAGCATAATAATTTGGAACATGCATTTTGAGTGCAGTTTGAGTTTTTTTTTTTTTAAATATACTGTTATCATGGGCAGTTTGTACAAAAACCTTTCAATTGTACTCTAATAGTTATTTGACTGGAAAACTACAATGACTGCAATTCATATAGGTAATTTGGGAAAATCTGAGAAAATATTATTTGCATAATAATTTGGAACACAGTGTATATGGGGGGGTGACATCCTGAATGGGGCACTATATGGGGGGGGGGGGGGTGACATCCTGCATGTGGCATTATATGGGGGGGGGGGTGACATCCTGAATGGGGCATTATATGGGGGGGGGTGACATCCTGAATGGGGCACTATATGGGGGGGGTGACATCCTGAATGGGGCATTATATGGGGGGTGACATCCGGCATGGGGAATTATATGGGGGGGGGGGTGACGTGCTGCATGGGGCATTATAAAGACAGGGGAGTGATATTCTGCATGTGTCATTATATTGGGGGGGGTGACATCCTGAATGGGGCATTATATGGGGGGTGACATCCTGAATGGGGCATTATAAAGACAGGGGAGTGATATCCTGCATGTGTCATTATATGGGGGGGGGGGTGACATCCTGAATGGGGCATTATATGGGGGGTGACATCCTGAATGGGGCATTATATGGGGGGGTGACATTCAAATGCGGCATTATAAAGACAGGGGAGTGATATCTTGCACGGGGCATTATATGGTGGGAGAAAGGGAAATCCTGCATGGGGCATAATAAGGGGGGAACAGCCTGCATAGGACATTACAAGGGGGAAACAGCCTGCCTATTGAGGACCTATGCTGCCTATTGGGGACATTTACTTGCCTATTGGGGATATTTACCTGCCTATTGGGGACCTATGCTGCCTATTTGGGACATTTACCTGCCTATTGGGGTCATTTACCTGCCTATTGGGGACATTTACCTGCCTATTGGGAACATTTACCTGCCTATTGGGGACATTTACCTGCCTATTGAGGACCTATGCTGCCTATTGGGTACAGTTACCTACCTATTGAAATACTGGTTGATTTAACTTTACTTGTTCTTCATTTTAAATATTGTATTTGTTCCTGTATTGTTTTTTTACTACAAAATAAGATATGTGCAGTGTGCATAGGAATTTGTTCATAGTTTTTTTAAAAAACTATATTCCGGCCCTCCAATGGTCAGAGGGACAGTGAACTGGCCCCCTGTTTAAAAAGTTTGAGGACCCCTGTTGTATACTAATAATTTTTATTAATAAAGCCTTTATATGCTGCTATACTCGTTTTGCTCTGTGTTTACAAATATCTTTCTGAGTAGGCCATAATACACGGCTATGGGGTGTGAATTGTATGGTCTCCACACTCCCTATCCGTGACTTTTACTATGATGGCCGAAGTGTTTTCTAGAATTGAATTGCATATCAGTTGTTTAATTTTAAATCAAAAGCAGTGGCCTGCAGAGCCCAAATCATGAAGATACGGTCAATGTCCAAATATTTCTGGACCTAACTGTATGTCTTGTGCATTAAAGACTAAGTACTGGTTATGGTGCTATATTAAGCAGGGAAGTGTCAAGTTAACCCCTGCTTTGCTGGCCAAAGACGTCACATCTGTTCCAAAAGTGACACGAGACCAGTGCGGATGACACGGAGGATTCCAGAATCATCCAAAGACAATCCAACGTAAGTCCAGTTCACACCGCACAGATATTAAAGCTACATTTCATCTATGGACTTTGTTTTGTTATTAACATTTAATGTATGGACTCTGATTGACACATGATTTTCTAATAAAGAGAACAGTTTATGGACTGAACAATAATGAATACAATTATGAACTGTACAATATCTACACGCTATCATTTATTTCAAAGGAGTTTTCATCTAAAATAGATAAAAGTTGTGTGTAGGCGCTGGTAGGTGGGCCTGGATATTACCTGCTGCAAGGGATAGACAACCACCACAGGTTGACAGTATTGGAAAAGTCCAATGTTTAAAAGGTAGAAATAGTTAAAATATCCTGCGCTGGTAAGGTTTAGGCCGTATACTTGAAAGGGGAAGGTTGTTGGGGACAGAAATGTGGACAATATGAGAGGATGATAAAATAGTTTTTATTTTAAATAGTAAATCTCGCATAAAACTGACGTTAAGTCATAATGAAGGTAAAAAAATGATAAAATATTAGATAAAGATAGCTGGTGGGTCTTTTGGGGTGGAGGCTTTTTGGAGGTTCCTGGTAGTGGTAGTCTCGTGGGTTTCTAGGCCAGTTTTTAGAAGGATAGTAGTCTGGATATTTCCTAGGTGTAAAAAGGAGAAAGAGAAGGGGAAAAAAAGGGGGGGGGGGGGGGTTTAGTGACCGGATTGTTCTCCGTATACTTAGAGTGGCTGCTCTCACCGGTGTAAGGAGTGATTTACCTGTTGTCGGTCTGGGTAGATTTCCAGGTGTTGATGGCTTGTGCTTGGGCTGATGATCGTTTGTAGATATTTAGGCAGCGGAATTAGAGAGTGCTGCTAATGAAAATAGAGTAATATTAGTTAAGCCAATAACGCTTGGTATAGGGTCTAAATGGCACATATAAGGGGATGCAGTTTGTTACCTGTAGAGGAGGGAGGTTCTGTGTAAGTAGCAGGATTGCACTAGATGGTGTCTGCGGTCTTGATTGTTGTCCGGTTCTGGGTGATGGACAGCTGTTATTAATCGCAGTGCTTGAAGCTACTTGCTACTGTTGGCGGATAGTAGAAGGGTTTTGTTATACCTGTGGTACAGTACAGCGGGTCTGAGTGGCACAGGTGGGAAGATATGCGTATTACCTGTACGAGGTGCTGTATAGGTTCCAAGGTAGCCTGGGCTGGTGACTACGGTTTTAAAGTCAGTTATCTGAGGCTGGGTGATGGACAGTTGTATGCGTATCCAAAAGAACTTTGAAGGATAAATGTTAATATAGGTATATCTATGGATTCTATTGAGTAGGGGGAGGGGGGGGGGGAGGAAAGACCTTTATAGTGCAGGTAAAATGATTAAAGTGTTACCTGTTGGGTTAGAGCACTGGAAGTGTGCTTGTTCCTTGGACTCACTGGTAATATCAGTAGCAGTGGGGAAGCAGTATCTGTGCTCTATGTTAAGGTACTGAGGATCTGCTTAAAACTCTTGAGCTTGTTCGTGGTGGTAGTTGCAATCAGGGGAGATGGGCAGTCTAGTGTGTGTGCAGCATGTGCACACTGCAGTGCAGTCTTAGATGCTGAATGTCACTGTGGGAGCAGAGCTCAGTACTTACTGTTAGTAGTCTGTCAGGGATGGTTCTGCTAACAGGGACTCGTTGGCATCCCACTGTGCTCTCAGAGTCACAACTGGCAGCGGGGGGTAGAAGAGTAGTGGGGCATAGAGATGGGTCGCGCAGGGAGTGAGACAGGGTCCCGGCCGGTGACCAGCCGTTATCCCTTGCGCTGCGTGTCCTCCGTCGGCGGTCTGTGGAGGGCGGGAAGGACCTGGAGTATGCGTCATGTATCAACGCAGTAGGACCTGCGTGACGTAAGTGCACGTGACAGCGGGCATGTGACCCGTACGGGTACGGTGGCTAACAGGGACCAAAAAGACCCGCTGTACTGTACCACAGGTATAACAAAACCCTTCTACTATCCGCCAACAGTAGCAAGTAGCTTCAAGCACTGCGATTAATAACAGCTGTCCATCACCAAGAACCGGACAACAATCAAGACCGCAGACACCATCTAGTGCAATCCTGCTACTTACACAGAACCTCCCTCCTCTACAGGTAACAAACTGCATCCCCTTATATGTGCCATTTAGACCCTATACCAAGCGTTATTGGCTTAACTAATATTACTCTATTTTCAGTAGCAGCACTCTCTAATTCCGCTGCCTAAATATCTACAAACGATCATCAGCCCAAGCACAAGCCATCAACACCTGGAAATCTACCCAGACCGACAACAGGTAAATCACTCCTTACACCGGTGAGAGCAGCCACTCTAAGTATACGGAGAACAATCCGGTCACTAAACCCCCCCCCCTTTTTTTCCCCTTCTCTTTCTCCTTTTTACACCTAGGAAATATCCAGACTACTATCCTTCTAAAAACTGGCCTAGAAACCCACGAGACTACCACTACCAGGAACCTCCAAAAAGCCTCCACCCCAAAAGACCCACCAGCTATCTTTATCTAATATTTTATCATTTTTTTACCTTCATTATGACTTAACGTCAGTTTTATGCGAGTTTTCATCTAAAGACTGTGTTTTATAAGAACCAAGAAAATGATGGGATGAAGAGCAGATGACAAAAATGATGACGCCTGGACCAGTGATTGCATTAATTTAGATTCAGGGAAGAATAATTATACATTTTATATGAATATTAGTCACGGCTTACCATAACATGAATCCACATCATTATGCTATTGAATTCTAACAATAATCCGATATTGATAAATTGTATTACTATTATTATTATGGACATTAAATTATATTGCCAAAGAAGAAGAAAAGAAAGAAGATCCTGTTATCCTAATGATGAACCTATCTACTTTAAGGATTCCAATTGATGTCTGTCACACTCACCCTGAGGAATTGTTAAATAGTAATTATATACTTGATAATTATACATACAGTACAGACCAAAAGTTTGGACACACCTCATTTAAAGATTTTTCTGTATTTTCATGACTCTGAAAATTGTACATTCACACTGAAAGGCATCAAAACTATGAATTAACACATGTGGAATTATATACTTAACAAAAAAGTGTGAAACAACTGAAAATATGTCTTATATTCTAGGTTCTTCAGAGTAGCTACCTTTTGCTTTGATGACTGCTTTGCACACTCTTTGCATTCTCTTGATGAGCATCAAGAGGTAGTCACCGGAAATGGTTTTCACTTCACAGGTGTGCCCTGTCAGGTTTAATAAGTGCGATTTCTTGCCTTATAAATGGGGTTGGCACCATCCGTTGTGTTGTGCAGAAGTCTGATGGATACACAGCTGATAGTTCTACTGAATAGACTGTTAGAATTTGTATTATGGCAAGAAAAAAGCAGCTAAGTAAAGAAAAACGAGTGGCCATCATTACTTTAAGAAATGAAGGTCAGTCAGTGCGAAAAATTGGGAAAACTTTGAAAGTGTCCCCAAGTGCAGTTGCAAAAACCATCAAGCGCTACAAAGAAACTGGCTCACATGAGGACCGCCCCAGGAAAGGAAGACCAAGAGTCACCTCTGCTTCTGAGGATAAGTTTATCCGAGTCACAAGCCTCAGAAATCGCAGGTAAACAGCAGCTCAGATTAGAGACCAGGTCAATGCCACACAGAGTTCTAGCAGCAGACACATCTCTTCAACAACTGTTAAGAGGAGACTTTGTGCAGCAGGACTTCATGGTAAAATAGCTGCTAGGAAACCACTGCTAAGGACAGGCAACAAGCAGAAGAGACTTGTTTGGGCTAAAGAACACAAGGAATGGACATTAGACCAATGGAAATCTGTGCTTTGGTCTGATGAGTCCAAATTTGAGATCTTTGGTTCCAACCACCGTGTCTGTGCGACGCAGAAAAGGTGAACGGATGGACTCTACATGCCTGATTCCCACCGTGAAGCATGGAGGAGGTGTGATGGTGTGGGGGTGCTTTGCTGGTGACAGTGTTGGGGATTTATTCAAAATTGAAGGCATACTGAACCAGCATGGCTACCACAGCATCTTGCAGCGGCAAGCTATTCCATCCGGTTTGCGTTTAGTTGGACCATCATTTATTTTTCAACAGGACAATGACCCCAAACACACCTCCAGGCTGTGTAAGGGCTATTTGACCAAGAAGGCGAGTGATGGGGTGCTACGCCAGATGACCTGGCCTCCACAGTCACCAGACCTGAACCCAATCGAGATGGTTTGAGGTGAGCTGGACCGCAGAGTGAAGGCAAAAGGGCCAACAAGTGTTAAGCATCTCTGGGAACTCCTTCAAGATTGTTGGAAGACCATTTCTGGTGACTACCTCTTGAAGCTCATCAAGAGAATGCCAAGAGTGTGCAAAGCAGTCATCAAAGCAAAAGGTGGCTACTTTGAAGAACCTAGAATATAAGACATATTTTCAGTTGTTTCACACTTTTTTGTTAAGTATATAATTCCACATGTGTCAATTCATAGTTTTGATTCCTTCAGTGTGAATCTACAATTTTCATAGTCAAGAAAATACAGTAAAATCTTTAAATGAGAAGGTGTGTCCAAACTTTTGGTTTGTACTGTACGTATTCATTTTATACTTTTATTTCTATAGATTGCGTCAGTCTCGTGGTATGGTTGAACTGACACAACGTGCTATTCTTATACTTAGCTCAGGGTAAATGGTTAATGCCATATATAGATAACAGATGCTATGAGGGCCCTATATAACCCATATATAACCCATGTGAGACACAGGGAGGGGGCTCTCTCGTTTGCTACTTCACACTACACCAGACGGAGGATCTACGTGTTGAGGAAAACAGCTGACGATGTAGGTCCAGACGCATGGTTCATCCGGACATGTGCTTGACAAAGACACGAAATACCATTCAGGATCCAGGTAAAGATGGACACTCATGAATCAATCACTTTGTAACTATTTCACCTATTTTATGTAACTGCTGCAATTATTCTTTTTAATGGACAATCCAAGAATAAACAGCTACTTTTTTTATTAGAATATCGTGATATATTCTTTGAACAGTCGCATCTGGTAAACAGTCCTATATATACAGTGCCTACAAGTAGTGTTCAACCCCCTGCAGATTTAGCTGGTTGACACATGCGGAATTAACTTGGCATTGTGACATTTGTACTGTAGATCAACCTGGAAGTGGGAAATGCACTGCAGCAACATTTTTTTTTTTTTAAAACGTTAAAAGTTAATTCAGAGTGTCATTTATTATTCAACCCCTCAAACCACAAGAATTCTGTTTGGTCCCCCTAACGTATTAAGAAGTAGTTCAGGCACCAAGAATAATGAGCTTCACATGTGTGGATTAAAGATCTATTTTGCCAGCCTTTTCTGACTATTTAAGACCCTCCCCAAACTTGTGAACAGCACTCAGACATGGTCAACATGGGAAAGACAAAGGAGCATTCCAAGGCCATCAGAGACAAGATCGTGGAGGGTCACAAGGCTGGCAAGGGGTACAAAACCCTTTCCAAGGAGTTGGGACTACCTGTCTCCACTGTTGGGAGCATCATCCATAAGTGGAAGGCTTATGGAACTACTGTTAGCCTTCCACGGCCTGGACAGCCTTTGAAAGTGTCCTCCCGTGCCGAGGCCAGGCTTGTCCGAAGAGTCAAGGCTAACCCAAGGACAACAAGGAAGGAGCTCCGGGAAGATCTCATGGCAGTGGGGACATTGGTTTCAGTCAATACCATAAGTAACGTACTCCACCGCAATGGTCTCCGTTCCAGACGAGCCCGTAAGGTACCTTTACTTTCAAAGCGTCATGTCAAGGCTCGTCTACAGTTTGCTCATGATCACTTGGAGGACTCTGAGACAGACTGGTTCAAGGTTCTATGGTCTGATGAGACCAAGATCGAGATCTTTGGTGCCAACCACACACGTGACGTTTGGAGACTGGATGGCACTGCATAAGACCCCAAGAATACCATCCCTACAGTCAAGCATGGTGGTGGCAGCATCATGCTGTGGGGCTGTTTCTCTGCCAAAGGGCCTGGCCATCTGGTCCGCATCCATGGGAAGATGGATAGCACGGCCTACCTGGAGATTTTGGCCAAGAACCTCCGCTCCTCCATCAAGGATCTTAAGATGGGTCGTAATTTCATCTTCCAACAAGACAACGACCCAAAGCACACAGCCAAGAAAACCAAGGCCTGGTTCAAGAGGGAAAAAGTCAAGGTGTTGGAGTGGCCTAGTCAGTCTCCTGACCTTAACCCAATTGAAAACTTGTGGAAGGAGCTCAAGAATAAAGTCCACATGAGACACCCAAAGAACCTAGATAACTTGGAGAAGATCTGCATGGAGGAGTGGGCCAAGATAACTCCACAGACCTGTGCCGGCCTGATCAGGTCTTATAAAAGACGATTATTAGCTGTAATTGCAAACAAGGGTTATTCCACAAAATATTAAACATAGGGGTTGTATAATAATTGACCCACACTTTTATGTTTAAAATGTAATAAAATTCAACTGAGCAACATAACTTTTTGGTTTGTAAGATTTATGCTTCTGTTCATAAATCCTACTCTCGTTTGCAGTTTGAAGGCTCTAACTTATTTGCAAACCAGCTAAATCTGCAGGGGGTTGAATACTACTTGTAGGCACTGTATATATATAAATATACAAAATAAGTATATGTAATATCAGGTAACTGAGAAGAGGAGCAGAACGGCGCTGGATACTGGAGAAGATGGCAGTAACGTAGTATATTAACACACTGACCCTACAGCTTTATTCCCTGCACCCAGTTTGTTTAATCCCTGCACCTCTATCAAACTTGATAGCTCCATGTGCTGTGTTATCTAACCTCACAGCCAGAGCTGGCCTCAATGTCCAGCACCACCCTCTGCACACTCATTGGCTGTCAGTATCTGCCCCAGCACCGCCCTCTGCACACTCATTGGCTGTCAGTATCTGCCCCAGCACTGACCTCTGCACACTCATTGGCTGTCAGTATCTGCCCCAGCACCGCCCTCTGCACACTCATTGGCTGTCAGTATCTGCCCCAGCACCACCCTCTGCACACTCATTGGCTGTCAGTATCTGCCCCAGCACCGCCCTCTGCACACTCATTGGCTGTCAGTCTCTGCCCCAGCACCGCCCTCTGCACACTCATTGGCTGTCAGTCTCTGCCCCAGCACCGCCCTCTGCACACTCATTGGCTGTCAGTATCTGCCCCAGCACCGCCCTCTGCACACTCATTGGCTGTCAGTATCTGCCCCAGCACTGACCTCTGCGCACTCATTGGCTGTCAGTATCTGCCCCAGCACTGACCTCTGCGCACTCATTGGCTGTCAGTATCTGCCCCAGCACCGCCCTCTGCACACTCATTGGCTGTCAGTATCTGCCCCAGCACCGCCCTCTGCACACTCATTGGCTGTCAGTATCTGCCCCAGCACCGCCCTCTGCACGCTCATTGGCTGTCAGTATCTGCCCCAGCACTGCCCTCTGCACACTCATTGGCTGTCAGTATCTGCCCCAGCACCGCCCTCTGCACACTCATTGGCTGTCAGTATCTGTACCAGCACCGCCCTCTGCACACTCATTGGCTGTCAGTATCTGCCCCAGCACCGCCCTCTGCACACTCATTGGCTGTCAGTATCTGCCCCAGCACCGCCCTCTGCACACTCATTGGCTGTCAGTATCTGCCCCAGCACTGACCTCTGCACACTCATTGGCTGTCAGTATCTGCCCCAGCACTGACCTCTGCGCACTCATTGGCTGTCAGTATCTGCCCCAGCACCGCCCTCTGCACACTCATTGGCTGTCAGTCTCTGCCCCAGCACCGCCCTCTGCACACTCATTGGCTGTCAGTATCTGCCCCAGCACCGCCCTCTGCACACTCATTGGCTGTCAGTATCTGCCCCAGCACCGCCCTCTGCACACTCATTGGCTGTCAGTATCTGCCCCAGCACTGACCTCTGCACACTCATTGGCTGTCAGTATCTGCCCCAGCACTGACCTCTGCGCACTCATTGGCTGTCAGTATCTGCCCCAGCACCGCCCTCTGCACACTCATTGGCTGTCAGTATCTGCCCCAGCACCACCCTGTGCACACTCATTGGCTGTCAGTATCTGCCCCAGCACTGACCTCTGCACACTCATTGGCTGTCAGTATCTGCCCCAGCACTGACCTCTGCACACTCATTGGCTGTCAGTATCTGCCCCAGCACTGACCTCTGCGCACTCATTGGCTGTCAGTATCTGCCCCAGCACCGACCTCTGCACACTCATTGGCTGTCAGTATCTGTACCAGCACCGCCCTCTGCACACTCATTGGCTGTCAGTATCTGCCCCAGCACCGCCCTCTGCACACTCATTGGCTGTCAGTATCTGCCCCAGCACCGCCCTCTGCACACTCATTGGCTGTCAGTATCTGTACCAGCACCGCCCTCTGCACACTCATTGGCTGTATCTGCCCCAGCACCGCCCTCTGCACACTCATTGGCTGTCAGTATCTGCCCCAGCACTGACCTCTGCACACTCATTGGCTGTCAGTATCTGCCCCAGCCCCGCCCTCTGCACACTCATTGGCTGTCAGTATCTGCCCCTGCCCCGCCCTCTGTCATTCATCTCAGCATTGGGAATAACAGAGCAATGTTCGGTCATCTGAGGAAAGCAGCACAATCCCTGCCCTCCACATCTACAGCGGTGACAGAGCCGCACGTCTGCACATCACCCCCGACATAGGAATACTGGAGGGGAAAAGCCTATAGAGATGTGTAACGCCATAAACCATTCTCTCTCTCTCATTATTCTGGCATTTGGCAAATATTATAAATTATGGTAATCCTAACTGACCTAAAACGGGAAAGATTTATTCTGATTTCATGTCAGATATTGAGAAAAACATCAGATGTGTCTTATTATATAGTGTATGGAAACTTCTGGTTTCTACTGTAGGTGATATCCAGAAGTCTATTGATCCTATTCTGAACATTATTGGAGAGTTTGGCGAATGGTCAGGCCTGTCCATTAATCGGGATAAATCGGTTATTCTACCATTTGATGATATCCCTAATTCCAGCATATTAGAACATACACGAATACAAACGGTTGAGAAATTCTAATACCGAGTATAAGTATAACAATAAGATCTCCGGATTACATTGTACTGAATCTATATCTTCTTCTGGAAAAGTATAAAAAGATAATCGATGCGCGGTGGAGATTACCATTATCAGCTGTAGGAAGAGGGAACTTATTAAAAATGATATTGATGCCCCAACTCTTATACATTCTGCATAATGCCCCTATTTGGATCCATAATTCCCATTTTCAGAAAATTCATAGCAAGTTTCATTGTCTTATGTGGAAAAAGAAATCGGCTAGGATAAAATGTGAATATCTACAAAGTGACAAGGAATCTGGTGGATTGGCGATTCCTAATGCACCAATATATTATAAAAAAACTAAAAAACAGACTGGTGCTTCACACAGGATATAAAAGCTGTTGGTAGTAAGCAGGCTCTGTGTGTATCTGCCTGCACAATGTAATAATAATAATAATAATAATAATAAAAAAACAACCACAAATACTACCGCGCTAAGTACGCTCAGAGCTGGTGGCTCTGACTAGATGGATGCAGATAAATACAAAAAAAGGAAAATGAAAATGCAACCCAAATGGATATCTTACTTCTAACTCTATCCTCAGTGAGGATACACACAGATCCTAGCTATAATCAACAATAGCTCTATGAGAAAGAAACAGAGAAGGAAAAGTGGCAGCACTTACTCTGAGAAGTGTGAGCTGTCGGTTTTTTTGGGGCCCCCTGTACATCTTGTACCTTGGGGTGTGACGTCACAGTGCCACGCCCTCTCCAGCTCTGCACTCACGCGGCCAAGCTTCCGGCCGGAGCACACCGCGTTTGTACCAGCATTACAGAGTGGGTAAGAAGCACCTTTTCGGGAGGACGCTCCCGCTTTACCCCGCCGGCTCATCAGTACAGACCCAGCAGGACGTATGGTAACAGTGCACATCAACTGCTGAACCACTGTGCTCGGTCTGGCAGGCTGAGGACTTCCACACCACAACCAACAGCTGATGGAGGTGATCCTGCAAAGCCTGCCTAATCAATACACCTTTCTATGGAAGCAGCTCACACTTCTCAGAGTAAGTGCTGCCACTTTTCCTTCTCTGTTTCTTTCTCATAGAGCTATTGTTGATTATAGCTAGGATCTGTGTGTATCCTCACTGAGGATAGAGTTAGAAGCAAGATATCCATTTGGGTTGCATTTTCATTTTCCTTTTTTTGTATTTATCTACAGCCATCTAGTCAGAGCCACACTCTGAGCGTACTTAGCGCGGTAGTATTTGTGGTTGTTTTTTTAACACTAATATATTATATTGCAGTGCAATTGGAACATTTGGGTGGGTGGCATAGCGCTGCAAACCCAAATAGTATTAAGGGGTTAATTACCTCAGGACACGGTGGAATATTCCTATTCATATAGTGGAACTGAATGACCTCGCACACAAGAAATCACTATACCCTACACTTGCTCTACTCTACAAGGTCTGGGATAGGGGTAAAGATATAAAGAAAATAGGAGACTGCAATGAATCTACACCTATATGGTTTAATAATAAATATGCAGAGGTCTATAAATTAGAGGGATTCCGGAGTTGGGTGGATAAAGGAATATATACGATATAAAACATTGTCTGAAGGGAAACTTAAGTCCTTTGATCAATTAAAGGGGGAATTTGTATAAATATCTACAGTTTCGGCATTCATTTAATGCACAATCAAGATGGACGCCCTTTTGGGTAGAAAATAATACTTTTGTTAAGTTGGTATTAGAAAAGGGAAATCCTAAGGGTCGTATTTCTGATATTTACTGAATCCTTCTAGATAATTATTTAAAAATATTTCCTTCTCCAGCTAGACAAAAATGGATGGAGATATAGGTCCAATTTCTGAGGATCAATGGAGAGAGGTATTAGACCTGGTTCCCCAATTATCTTTACATGAGGCTCAGAGATTTCCCCAGATCATATTAATACACAGGAAATATAAGACGCCTAGATTCCTATGTAACATAGGATACCGGACTGCTGCTGAATGTCCAGGATGTAACATGGATGCTGCGGCCTATTACATCCGCTATGGGAATGCTGGGAGATAGGCAAATACTGGAAAGGAGTTCTGTCTATTATAAAGAGGGTATATAAAATAGATATTCAACCAGACCCCAAAAAATGCCTATTAGGTATATTAGAGGATGATATGGAATTTGACCCAATTTCAATAGGGATTTCACATATTTTATTTCAAGCTAGGAAACATATTGCATCCAAATGGATTAACCCCTCACCTCCAGAAATTAGTGAACTAAAAAATAGGATAAATAACATTATCAGATTAGAAAAAGGGGTATATAAAAAACAAAACTCAATGAATAAATTTGAGAAAATATGGGGTTTATGGTTGGATACACCTGGAATGCCAGCAAGGGGGATATTGTTGGAGAGACAATTTGACTTATAGGGGAAGGGGGGTATTGGCACATTGTAATGTGTATTGGAATTCCTTAACATGTGGTATGGGTAATATAGCACACCTATATGTGTATAGGATTATAATATTTATTACAATATTATGGTTATATAAAATATTTCAAGAATGTGGAATGTTAATTGTAGGATATAGTAACTGCAAGTTATGAGACGGTAATGGGCAAGCTGAAAGGATATACAGGAGAGATGCATATATGTGATTCCTATGGTATGTTATTTTATTATTGTATGTACTGGTTTCTTGTTTTGTCAAAAAAAATAAGTAAGAAAATCTCAATAAAAATATATTGGATTAAAAAAAAAGATTAGAAAAAAGGCTTCTCCCCCGTGTGGGTTCTCTGGTGCCTAATCAAATTGGATGTCTGGTTAAAACATTTCCCACAATCTGAACATGAAAAAGGCTTCTCCCCTGTGTGGGTTCTCTGGTGCTTAACCAAAGCTGATTTATGGTTAAAACATTTCCCACATTCTGAACATGAAAAGGGCTTCTCCCCTGTGTGGGTTCTCTGGTGGTTAATCAAACCTGATTTCTGGTTAAAACATTTCCCACATTCGGAACAGGAAAAGGGCTTCTCCCCTGTGTGGGTTCTCTGGTGGCTATCAAGATGGCATTTCCGGTTAAAACATTTCCCACATTCTGAACATGAAAAAGGCTTCTCCCCTGTGTGGGTTCTCTGGTGATCAACAAAAACTGATTTCTGGTTAAAATATTTTCCACATTTGGAACAAAAAAATCTGTTGTCCACTGTGTGTATTTTTTGATGTTTAAGAATAGACTTTTCGAGGGTAAAACTATTTCCATTTTCTGAACGTGAAAATGATTTCTTTGCTTTAGGAGCAGTTCGTTTTTTAATGCTTATTTTATTTTGATTTTCCTTAGTAGTCGGTAATGAATCAGAAGATAGGACCTGTTTCATAGGATCAGATGATTGATGTTTGCTGTGAAGGGATGATGGTATATCTGGAGTAATGGCATTCACTTCAATTGTATCCTGTGGGATCTCAAGATCGTCAGATTTAAAAATCTCCTGTCCATCTGATCTTTTGGTACAGTCATCTGCCAAGAAAAAAAACAATTATTAATTTAGAATAAAATATCCTTGAAATTTATATTTTTGAACATTTCTACTTAAAATGTCTAAACAAACACATCCCTGGGCTACATGCTAATCCAGGGAAATGAAGAGATATATGCTCAAGCTTAAAAATCAATTTTATTAGACACAAATCTAAAAAATAGAGGAATATTTACAATTCTGCTCTGGTTTTCTGCCATTTTGTTATATTAGGGTTTCTGCAAAAGGTGTGTCCCATCTCCTCTGGGACGTCTACTTCTCCTCCTGCTTCGACTTGTGTAACGTCTGCTTCTGTCACCAGGCGCCTCCTTATTCATTCTGCAGGCGGCACTGGTGATGGAAGAGACGTCAGAACCAGAAGCTCTGCGAGGCACAGGCTCTGTCCAGCCACTAAGATTAGGGTGCCTGGGACCTGTAGTACCATCCAGTCTGGCAGTATGGGTGTGTGTGCTGTCCAGCTGGAGTAATCTGCTCCCTGCTTCAGCCATTTGGAAAGCACCGCACCCTACTAAAGCTGGAAGCATATTGCCGGAAGCTGCCAGATACAGCCTTGTCCTCCTCTGGTTCAGTCCTCTGTGCTCAGCTCCCGGCTTGTGTATTTGTTTCCTGTTGTGACCCCGGCCCGTTTACTGACTACTTTTGTGTCTTCTGATTTTGTATTTTCTCTGCCCTCCTGGTTCTGACCCGGCTACCTGACTATTCTTCTTCCCATCTCACTCCACAGAACAGCAGGTAACACCGTGGCCCAAGCCTAGGGGTCTCTGTGTAAGTCCAGATCCATGTAGAGGGGTTAAAGGGTGATGAGCAAAGTAATTTTTTAAATCTAGAAACGGGGTAGATAAGGCAAGCCTGTTCGTGGTGGCCATCTTTTGAGCTTCCAGGTGACCATAAACAGTGCCCCCAATACATTGTGTCTGCAAACAGCAAGATCTGCATTAGAATAGCTAAATGGCGCTCCTTCCCTTCTTAACCTGCCATGTGCCCAGACAGTAGTGTACAACCGTATATAGGGTATTGTCAGATTCAAAAGAAGTTGGAAAATAATTTGTAAGGTCCATTTGTTACCTATTATCCTTTGTGAAGAATTTCAAAGTTATCACCATATAAAGTGATTTGAAAAATGGGCCTGATTAGAAACACAAAACTGGCTGCAGGAAGGGGTTAAATCAGAGGATTACTGAAGTCAAAAACAGTGAGTATAGACAATAACACATCGACTGAAATGATCAAACTGAACAGTCTTCATCAGAGAAAAATGAGTAACTAGTGGTGAAACCTCTCTGGGGTAATTAGAGTATGGGGCTCGGTGGCTCTTGGGAATCTAAACTATCGTAAGGGACAATATTTTCTTTCTGATGAGTTTCAAGAAGAAATATTAGACATTTAAAGAGAACTTTTTATAATACTGCAGAGATGAGGGGTCTTAAATTTAGATCTCGGGCATTTGGAGGAGGTAATGGAGATCTTTCTGAAAGACTATCAGGGAGTTACAGACTCACATAAGTGAGGGAGGCCGATCCAACCACAATGAAACTATCATACAGAATGAACTTGTGAAAAAAGAAAGAATATAAAAACATGTAACATCCCCAACAACAACGTATGTATGAGGGGAGAAATCCAACACTAAACCGGAGTTATACTCATTTATGGTGGACCATTGGAGCAACTATGAGTTCTGACCAAAAGAGTAGAGAAAGTATTAGCGCCCCCATTTCAAAAGAGATTGTGCAGTAATCTGAATTCTTTAGGATTGAAAACATAATGTAATTTATGACGTTGAGTGAATCCATGAAACCAGGGCTGGAGCCAACACATCTCCTGCAGACGTGAATAAATGTATATTACAGCCATCAGCCACGCACAGCTTAGAGATATATCATGGCACAGGTGTAATGTTTTTTGTATAGTTTAATGCAATCCTTTTTGAAGTTAATTGGTTTTAAAAGATATTGAAAAGTCAGGATAAAGGGAAACTCTTGATATGTTAAAAGAAATTCACACTTGGCCCTCACTGGACATTTAATGTTGTCGATCATAAAAGCGAAGTTTGGTCAGAAAGACTGGACCTGGTCTTGTAGGGACCAAAAGAGCACATTTAGCAGCACAGAAGGGAGAGAAGGTAGATTCATCCAATAAGATATCAGGGATCTAGGAAGCCAACAGCATCATTACCCTCCGCTTTCTCTTACAGACCCATCATAATATTTTTCTTCAAGTGATTTTTTAATTTGTCAACACATTCTACGTACGCTGTCATTTGGCTTTGTAGTTTACAGATCTGAGCAAGTAAAAGCATCTCCTAATCCCAGGGGGTAGGTGGATCTTCCAGGTAGTAAGTTGTGTAGAAAAGGGCTTTCACAATTTCCCAAAGTAAATTGAATATTTTCGGACTGAGGAGAATGTTGTGGTCTAGCGGCAAAATGGTGATCACACGATTGTGACACGGCCGGACTACACCACTGATAAAGCAGCCACAGCCGGTGACTGAGAAGAATCTGTGACTTCTCTGTATTCAGTGGTCAGTACTCACCTGGGTAGTCATATGTAGGAATCTCTTCCTTACACCGCTCATCACCCCTCACATATGTCTCTGTAGTATTAATATGGGTCAGATTTTCACCCTTAAATAAATATTATAAAAGTCAAAGACAGATGGAGAAGTCACATCTATGATCAGCTCTAATCCTGCCATCTCCACCGTTCTCACTACACAAATATAAATCATAATACTGGTGGATAAAACAAGACTGAACAAAAAACCTTTACAGCCGTCTACACATCATAGGGGAAATCTCATGACATGTTATCTGTATCTACCTGAGGAACATTGGGATCTTCTTGTTTATAGTCCTGTAGAAGAAGATGACGGGGACATCTCTCTGGTGTTGTCCTCTTACTGGATAGATCTGGAGGAAACACATACAGGGGCTGAATTCATTCTTTACATACAGATAATTATAGGCCATGTGTATTTAGTCCTGTCTATTACCTGGTGATGTGAGGGACTGGGGAACCTCCAACAAGATGTTCCTGTACAGATCTTTGTGTCCTTCTAAATACTCCCACTCCTCCATGGGGAAATATACAGCGAAATCCTGACACCTTATAAGAACCTGACAAATACAATGATACAGTCATCCCCCCGATCCCTTCATAGTGTTACTGTATAATGTCCCAGCAATGTCACCTCTCCAGTCAGAAGCTCAATCATCTTGTAGGCGAGTTCTAGGATCTGGTCATTGATGTCCTCATGTATCAGGGGGTGAGGTGGAGGCCCCGTGATTAATCTCTAGTTATGGAGAGACACATTAATAAATCTCACTCCAGACATTTCCAGAGTCCTCACCTCTCCAGTTCTGTCCATCTGTTATTCCCATATAAAAGAATAATTAAATGCGATGTCATCAGAATCTCTCACCTCTCCAGTAAGCCGAAAGAGGATCTCTAGGGTGAGGTGTAATATCCTCTCCACCATCTCCATCTTGTCCCTGTCCATATCCATCTTTGATGGGTAAATCAGGAAAATTTTGTTATATAGAAGATCTTCACTGAGAGGATTCGGTATTGTAGAGACCTGAATGAGAAGAAAATAAGCCGATGGAACATCATAAAAATCCTGTGTAATAATACAACTATTGGAGATAACGAGGGGAAACATATAAGGAGATTTATTATTTGACAGTATTTAGTTTTTTCTTTACATCTAGTAATAAAACCTTTATATTTTAGGCCACAGACAACAAGCAGTTTCTTCCTCAGAGTCTGCAGCTGAATACATTTCTCATAGACTCACTGTAAGGGAAATATTGAGAAAATATTAACAATGTCTCCCAAACCTCTTTTCCCTCTCACCCCTCCCTTATCCACCATTTGGACCAAACCAACTGTTTCCATGCAATTTAACACACACAGCAGAAGTCACTTGTAGACAAATGCAGCACAAAAGGTGCTACTGACCCACTTAACATACGAATGCATCTCCCCTTAGCACAAACCTGGGATAGACTGACACCTTCCAGCAGGGGCAGAGATTGAAGAAAAACTCATTTAGGCTTCAAAGGGGTTTAACACAAACTCCAGGATGTCCGGAGCTGATACCAAATATGGAATATTGGAAGTTCCATAACTCCGCTAATAATGGGACCCATATTTTTAGTGGCAGGGTCAGCCAAGGAACAATATGCTTATTTTTTCGTACCTGTGAGCCCCTCCAGGTATCTGGGGTGCAAAAGTAACAAAATAACAGACCACAACTATGTCATGCGTGGTCTCTAAAGGAAGGTAAATTCATAACGGAAAAAATGGTATTACTTCCGGGCTTCTGCGATTAACCAACGATAAGTTATCGCAAAAGCCAGATATTCTAATAAAAATATGGAGGCTGGTATCCAGCCCACGTAATGTCATCCCAGGTGCTGTGTGGGCAGGTCTCCCCTTAGGCATAAAAGAATCCAAGGAGGATGGATGAGTATTCATTGCCAGGGGGGTATAAAGACTATAATAAACGGATCTTGTTCGATAACCGTCAAATCAATAAGTGGGGCGCCCCCCTCCAGCTAAACAGAATTGTCTCTGCGATCTGTCTATCACGCAAGTCTTCTTTAATCCCGTTTATATTATGTAACTGTATATTCTGTACTGTATTGTCCCCTTTGTAAAATCCTTGTATATTTTTCATAACATTGCCTTCCTTTTGGATTAAATATAAAATGTAATAGTCCTGTTTCTGTTGCTCTGTAATCGTTCCCTCCCCCGAAGCCATATACGCTACTAGAACGCAGGCGTCCGACCAGGCCTGTATTATATTTCAAATCTGGACGGTGGTGGCAGCGAATAATAATAATTGGGTTATCGTGAAGCTGACAGTGACCGTACGGGGGCATATACACATATGCCTACAGAGTGACGACTATGGTGAGAGATAATGTGATCTCCCCGATGTCGCCTCTTTGTGAGTTCATGGCACCTTCTATAACGCTAATTCTCGTCTCATTTTCCGACAATGGAATTGGAATTAGCAATACTGCAGGAGATATTCATTATGATCCCCATGTTTCTCCCCTTCCCTGCTCATCACCTCTGGAGCTGTGCTAGTCATGGGGCAGCTACCATTGACCATGTCACTATCTGGCGTGACAGTGGTCACTCACACGGGACAACCTGCTTCCTGGTGTCCATGCCTGCTCCCTTTGCACATAGCACTTATGCTGGCTCAATTTAGGGGATCCTCAGCAGCATCACCCCGCAAGATGAGGTGGCTGAACTACCTTTAACACAACATAAATTTTTATTATGCTTGTCATTGACATTATTGACAGTGGCATTACATGCCATATCAGATCTGGGAGGGTGGTCAAACACCCCCAAACCCCGTGACAGTCAGGGTCTTCCCAGGAATGCGTTCCTCTGGTAACATGAACTCAGGGTGGATGAGGGTACATTCTGCGCCAGTGTTCTTAAGGTCAACAGTAACGGGCTGTAAGTTTTCCCGGGCCCTGTCAACCGCCCCACCCACAAAAAGAATGGCTGCAGTAGGTCCTGAGGCCTCAGGTGTGGTGTTCATCTTAAGCAAAAGGTGGCTACTTTGAAGAACCTAGAATATAAGACATATTTTCAGTTGTTTCACACTTTTTTGTTAAGTATATAATTCCACATGTGTTAATTCATAGTTTTGATGCCTTCAGTGTGAATGTACAATTTTCATAGTCATGAAAATACAGAAAAATCTTTAAATGAGAAGGTGTGTCCAAACTTTTGGTCTGTACTGTAGGTGGAGGGGAGATACTCAACAGGATCCGTTGCTATAATAAATATATACTCCCGCAATAAATACTACCAACCTCAGCAGATGCGGCTGAAGGGAAAGACCTGCCCACATACCCCCTGGGATGACATTACGGGGGCTGGTCTCCAGGCTTCATATCTTTATTAGATATCTGGTTTTTGTGATAACTTATTGTGGGTTGATCGTAGAGGCCCGAAAGTGATAAAATTTTCTCCGCTATGATTTTACCTTTCTCCAGAGACCTCACACGGTATAGCTGCGATTTGTTATTTTGGGACTTTTGCGCCACAGCCCCCAGAGGAACCTACAGAGACACGAAAATATCCATATCATTCCCTAGCTGATCCGGTCACTAAAAATATGGGTCCCTTCATTTTCAGAATTATGAAACTTTAGTTATTCCATATTTCGTTTTGACTCCGAAGATCCTGCAGTCTTTGTTAAACCCGTTTTGAGCCTAAACGAGCCATTTCCTCTTTCCTTCCATCTCTGCCCCTATGCTGGAAGGTGTCAACCTATCCCAGGTCTCTGCTAAGAGGAGATGCATTTGTATGTAGAATAGGCTACTGAGCTCCTTGTACTGTTATTTGCATACCGACAGCTGCGTGGAGTGTCAGCTCTCCTCTGGAGACAAATGGTGGATAAGGGAGGGATGAAGAGGGGTTTCAGGGACAGAGAATTTGTTAATACTTTCTCAATATTTCCCTGACAGAAACTATGCACTAAAAGGTCCCTAATTGACTGAACCTTTCTGAAAGTTATTGTAGGAGTAGATCCCACAGAACCCTCAGGTCCGGGTCAGCCACAAGTATATCCCAGTGTTTTCTGAGGATATGAAAGATACAGTCACTCTAATTGTCGTAAGTTTTTCTTACTCGTGTTGTTCTATCTTTTTCTTGGTCTCTTGGATAGGTATGGAGGAGTGTCTGTCTCTCCCATTTTTCTGCAAACGATGATGTGGAATCCAAAATGTACCACGAGTACACTTTTTCCCTTAATCTGATGTTCAGGTCTATTGCCTGTATATTAAAATCTGTGACATTAGAGCAGTACCCTCTCAACAGTAAAAATTGTCCCTTGGGTATTCCTCTTTTTATGAGGTTGGGTTGGTGGATATCCAACTTCAATAGTTTATTAGTACTTGAAGGTTTATGATAGATGAGTGTTCCTAGGGTCCCATTGCAATCTTTCTTGATTAGTACATCCAGGAATGGCAACTGGTAATAATTAAATTCAGATGTAAATCTCAGGTAGTCTCTATTGATGTTGAGTTCCCTGTTGAGTTCCCTGACAAATTCAAAAGATTGTTCACTCGTCCCTGACCAGATAATAAAAATGTCGTAAATATATTTGTACCATACCCCAATATATGGATGCCACCACTTATGATCATCCCTGAACATTGTGGTTTCCTCCCACCAGCTCAGCAATACTTTAGCATGTGATGGTGCACAGGGGCTCCCCATCGCAGTACCCCTGAGCTGGTGGAAGTATTTCCTGTCAAAAAGAAAGAAGTTATGAGTAATAGCGAATTTTAGAAGATCCTCCATGAAGTCATTATGTCTGCTACACTCTATTGACCTCGATTTCAAGAAATGTCTTACTCCTCTGATACCATCCTCATGCGGTATATTACTGTACAAAGCCTCGATATCTAGTAAGGCCTGCTCCCCTACATGCATGTATACATGCTCGAGGGTCTACATGTAGGGGAGCAGGCAAAGGGAAAACCATTTTCCAGAGGAATTATTCCAACTATAAAACCTCAGGCGGTACTGTGGGAACATTACACATCATAAATACTGCCTAAGGGGCATAATGGGGGCATTACACTGTGTGGGGGCATCATACATACTGCATATGGGGCATAATGGGGGCATTACACTGTGTGGGGGCATCATACATCCTGCATAAGGGGCATAATTGGGACATTACACTGTGTGGGGGCATCATACATACTGCATATGGGGCATAATGGGGACATTACACTGTGTGGGGGCATCATACACACTGCATAAGGGGAATAATGGGGGCATTACACTGTGTGGGGGGCATCATACTGCATAAGGGGCATAATGGGGGTATTAAATTGTGTGGGGGGCATCATACATTCTGCATAAGGGGTATAATGGGAGCATTACACTGTGTGGGGGCATCATACATACTGCATAAGGGGCATAATGGGGGCATTACATTGTGTGGGGGCATCATACATACTACATAAGGGGCATTACACTGTGGGGGGCATCATACATACTGCATAAGGGGCATTACACTGTGTGGGGGCATCATACATACTGTATAAGGGGCATAATGGGGGCATTACACTGTGGGGGGCATCATACATACTACATAAGGGGCATAATGGGGGCATTACACTGTGGGGGGCATCATACATCCTGGATAAGGGGCATAATGGGGGCATTACACTGTGGGGGGCATCATACATACTGCATAAGGGACATAATGGGGGCATTACACTGTGTGGGGGCATCATACATCCAGCATAAGGGGCATAAAGGAGGCATTACACTGTGTGGGGACATCATACATCCTGCATAAGGGGCATAATGGGGGCATTACACTGTGGGGGCATCATACATCCTGCATAAGGGGCATAATGGGGGCATTACACTGTGGGGGGCATCATACATACAGCATAAGGGGCATAATGGGGGCATTACACTGTGGGGGGCATCATACATACTGCATAAGGGACATAATGAGGGCATTACACTGTGTGGAGCATCATACATCCTGCATAAGGGGCATAATGGGGGCATTACACTGTGTGGGGGCATCATTCATTCGGCATAAGGGGCATTACACTGTGTGGGGGCATCATACATACTGCATAAGGGGCATTACACTGTGTGGGGGCATCATACATCCTGCATAAGGGGCATAATGGCAGCATTACACTGTGTGGGGCATCATACATTCTGCATAAGGGGCATAATGGGGGCATTACACTGTGTGGGGCATCATACATACTGCATAAGGGGCATAATGGGGGCATTACATTGTGTGGGGCATCATACATCCTGCATAAGGGGCATAATGGGGGCATTACACTGTGTGGGGGCATCATACATCCTGCATAAGGGGCATAATGGGGGCATTACACTGTGTGGGGGCATCATACATCCTGCATAAGGGGCATAATGGGGGCATTACACTGTGGGGCATCATACATCCTGCATAAGGGGCATAATGGGGGCATTACACTGTGTGGGGGGCATCATACATCGTGCATAAGGGGCATAATGGGGGCATTACACTGTGGGGGGCAGTAAAGGGGTCCTGTACCATGAGAACAATACGTTTCCTCCCTTCCTGTCTCCATAGTTGGGTCGTATGCATCTATTACAGGAAACAGAACAAAAACCTTATGATTCTTATAAAGGGGCAACACAAGACCCCAAAAGAGTCTCGGTGCTGAAGGGGTTAATGCCCCCTGCGCCCAGTAATGGGGTCTCCACATACCTCCACCTGCAGAGCCGCCACCACATATATGGCTGCTCTGTGCGCACAGGACCTGTGATGAGGTCACAGGAGGGGAGGAGTCAGGAGTCACATGATCAGGGGCCTCAGTGGATGCAGGACTCTGCTGTGCTGGTTGTCATGGTGCTGGATGAGCTGAAGTTTATGTGTGGGGTCAGGAGGGGTTTACAGTGTGGATATAGCAGAGCCGCGTGTGTACGAGGCGTACGGAGCGGAGCCTCGCGTGTACGAGGTGTACGGAGCGGAGCCGCGTGTGTACGAGGTGTATGGAGCAGAGCCGTGTGTGTACGAGGTGTACGGAGCAGAGCCGCGTGTGTACGAGGTGTACGGAGCAGAGCCGTGTGTGTACGAGGCGTACGGAGCGGAGCCGCGTGTGTACGAGGTGTACGGAGCGGAGCCGCGTGTGTACGAGGTGTACAGAGCGGAGCCGCGTGTGTAAGAGGTGTACGGAGCGGAGCCGCGTGTGTACGAGGTGTACGGAGCAGAGCCGCGCGTGTACGAGGCGTACGGAGCAGAGCCGCGCGTGTACGAGGCGTACGGAGCGGAGCCGCGTGTGTACGAGGCGTGCGGAGCCGCGTGTGTACGAGGTGTACGGAGCGGAGCCGCGTGTGTACGAGGTGTACGGAGCGGAGCCGCACATGTACGAGGTGTACGGAGCAGAGCTGCGCGTGTACGAGGTGTACGGAGCAGAGCCGCGCGTGTACGAGGTGTACGGAGCAGAGCCGCGCGTGTACGAGGTGTACGGAGCGGAGCCGCATGTGTACGAGGCGTACGGAGCAGAGCCGCGTGTGTACGAGGCGTACGAAGCAGAGCCGTCTGTACGAGGCGCACGGAGCGGAGCCGTGTGTACGAGGTGTACGGAGCGGTGCCGCGCGTGTACGAGGTGTACGGAGCGGAGCCGCGCGTGTACGAGGTGTACGGAGCGGAGCCGCATGTGTACGAGGTGTACGGAGCGGAGCCGCGTGTGTACGAGCTGTACGGAGCAGAGCCGTGTGTGTACGGAGCGGAGCCGCGCGTGTACGAGGTGTACGGAGCGGAGCCGCGTGTGTACGAGGTGTATGGAGCAGAGCCGTGTGTGTACGAGGTGTACGGAGCAGAGCCGCGTGTGTACGAGGTGTACGGAGCAGAGCCGTGTGTGTACGAGGCGTACGGAGCGGAGCCGCGTGTGTACGAGGTGTACGGAGCGGAGCCGCGTGTGTACGAGGTGTATAGAGCGGAGCCGCGTGTGTAAGAGGTGTACGGAGCGGAGCCGCGTGTGTACGAGGTGTACGGAGCAGAGCCGCGCGTGTACGAGGCGTACGGAGCAGAGCCGCGCGTGTACGAGGCGTACGGAGCGGAGCCGCGTGTGTACGAGGCGTACGGAGCGGAGCCGCGTGTGTACGAGGTGTACGGAGCGGAGCCGCGTGTGTACGAGGTGTACGGAGCGGAGCCGCACATGTACGAGGTGTACGGAGCAGAGCCGCGCGTGTACGAGGTGTACGGAGCAGAGCCGCGCGTGTACGAGGTGTACGGAGCGGAGCCGCGTGTGTACGAGGCGTACGGAGCAGAGCCGCGTGTGTACGAGGCGTACGAAGCAGAGCCGTCTGTACGAGGCGCACGGAGCGGAGGCGTGTGTACGAGGTGTACGGAGCGGTGCCGCGCGTGTACGAGGTGTACGGAGCGGAGCCGCGCGTGTACGAGGTGTACGGAGCGGAGCCGCATGTGTACGAGGTGTACGGAGCGGAGCCGCGTGTGTACGAGCTGTACGGAGCAGAGCCGTGTGTGTACGGAGCGGAGCCGCGCGTGTACGAGGCGTACGGAGCGGAGCCGCGTGTGTGCCAGGTGTACGGAGCGGAGCCGCGCGTGTACGAGGCGTACGGAGCGGAGCCGCGCATGTACGAGGTGTATGGAGCGGAACCACGCGTGTACGAGGTGTATGGAGCGGAGCCGCGCGTGTACGAGGTGTGTGGAGCGGAACCGCGTGTGTACGAGGTGTGCGGAGCCTCATGTGTACGAGGTGTGCGGAGCCGCGTATGTACAAGGTGTACGGAGCGGAGCCGCATGTGTACGAGGCGTACGGAGCGGAGCCGCGTGTGTACGAGGTGTACGGAGCAGAGCCACGTGTGTACGAGGTGTACGGAGCAGAGCCGCGCGTGTACGAGGTGTACAGAGCAGAGCCGCGCGTGTACGAGGTGTACAGAGCAGAGCCGCACGTGTACGAGCTGTACGGAGCAGAGCCGCACGTGTACGAGCTGTACGGAGCAGAGCCGCGCGTGTACGAGCTGTACGGAGCAGAGCCGCGCGTGTACGAGGTGTGCGGAGCGGAGCCGCGCGTATACGAGGTGTACGGAGCGGAGCCGCGCGTGTACGAGGTGTACGGAGCGGAGCCGCGTGTACGAGGTGTACGGAGCGGAGCCGTGCGTGTACGAGGTGTACGGAGCGGGAGCCACGTGTGATACGAGGTGTACGGAGCAGAGCCGCGCGTGTACGAGGTGTACAGAGCAGAGCCACGCGTGTACGAGGTGTACGGAGCAGAGCCACGTGTGTATGAGGTGTATGGAGCGGAACCGCATGTGTACGAGGTGTACAGGGCGGAGCTGCGCGTGTACAAGGTGTACGGAGCAGAGCCGTGTGTGTTTGTCAGTCCTCACTTGTGAGGGCCAATAGCAAAGCCCTCGAGGTGTGAAGAACATACAACCCCCTAAAGTGACCCCATTTCGGACACTGCACCCACAAGGGAAGTCATCTGAGGGTGTAATGGGCGTTCTTACGTTTTTATCCCACAGGTGTCTCACTGATTTCTTTACCTCTCGTTTGTGTGTAAATAATATTACATTTGCTCAGAGCCGCAGTGAGGGGTTCAGCCAGGGGTGGACACACCACCGATGCACCCGGGCCCAGAGGTGAAGGGGGGCCCATGCAGGAAGGGGCGTAGTGCTCAGGCAGTAGACCACGCAGCTGCTATGGGGCCCCTTGACTGAGGGCTGATGCTGCTTATCCCCGTCCACTCCCACCCGTCATGATTTTTGATACCCTGGGCAGAGTGAGGGCATTGAAAAAGGGGGCATGTCATGCAGGAGAGAGGCCGGTGGCCAATGAACGCTTCCCCATCAGACTGATGAGAGCGCTCATTGACTGCTGTGTCTGTCCTCCTGCAGGGACTTGCAATGGGTCTTCTGCCTCCTGCTGTTCCTTTCCCAGAAGCATTTCCTCAAAAAGTAGAGGGAGGGGGAAGAGAGTCCACAGCATCGGACCACACGCTGGGGCAATCAGTCCTGTCTGCTGTGTACCCTCCACAGTGCGTTCTGCAGCCCTCTCCAGAAGACCCCAATAGCATAAAACATTAGTATATGAGTGTATGTATATGTGTGCAGGGCTGCCACCAGGAATTTCAGGTCCCATACTGGCAAAATTTTCTGGCCCCCTGAGACTCCGCCCAGGCTCCACCCCAGCTCCACCTTCACTCCTCGAACCTTCCACAGTCACACCACCCACTGTTGGAAAAACTCCACTTCTGCACCACATCCTCACCAATCACACATTAAGGGTATGTGCCCACGGTCAGGAGCCGCCTGCGGGATAGCCGCATGACTTCTGCCCTCATTTTATGCAAATGAGTGGCACAATTATTTTTTTTTGTACATTGCAGACTTTCCTCATAAAGGTAAAGTCTGTGGAGAAAGTCCACATGTGGACCCACAAGTCAAATTGACATGCTGCTGGTCTGAAAGCAGCCAAAATTAGAAAAATATTGTCTCTGTCCAAATATATATGGACCTCTCTGTACATAGCCAGCAGCTTTTGTTTTGGTCAAAAGATTTTGTAAGCCAACAACATGACAAGGTGGACTCTTCTGGCCGGACCCTGCTCTACTCTAGCCTATTAAACATTTCTTGAAATATCCTGTACTCTTTTTGGTATATTTTTAGTTATTTTTCTTTAAGGGAATGTGTCACGTTTTTTAAAATGACCAATAATAATACATACAAGGGACAAATACCTTCACACTATGGCCGGACCACATAGTGGCCAAATATTACCACATACAAAGAATACCGCCACACCATGACTAGACCACATATTACCACCCCATAGTGACCGAATAATACTACATACAAGGAGCAAATACCACCAAACCATGGCCGGAGGACATATTACCACAAAATAGTGACCCAATAATACCACATAAAAAGAACAAATATCGCCACACCATGACTGGAGTATATATTACCACCTCATAGTCACCGAATAATACCATGTACAAGGGACAAATATCGCCACAACATTACCAGACCACATATTACCACCACATAGTGACCGAATACTACAATACTGATCATTGATAAAAAAAAAACAATACTAATATTACCATAAGTGCCATTATACACAGGAGCTCTTTACATAGTATACAGTGTATAGTGTCAGTGTACAGGTAATACAGGGATCACCAGTAACATTATACACAGGAGCTCTGTACATATAGTGTCAGTGTACAGGTAATATAGTGATCTCCAGTGACATTATACACAGGAGCTCTGTATATAGTGTCAGAGTACAGATAATACAGGGATCACCGGTGACATTATACACAGGAGCTCTGTATATAGTGTCAGTGTAAAGGTAATACAGGGATCACCAGTGACATTATACACAGGAGCTCTGTATATAGTGTCAGTTTACAGGTAATACAGGGATCACCAGTGACATTATACACAGGAGCTCTGTATATACTGTCAGTGTACAGGTAATACAGGGATCACCAGTGACATTATAGCCTCTATATTTTTATTAGATATCTGTTTTTTTTTCGATAACTTATTGTGGGTTGATCGTAGAGGCCCAAAAGTGACTCCATATGTTCTGTTATGATTTTACCTTTCCCCAGAGACCACACACGGTATAGCTGCCGTCTATTTTGTTACTTTTGCAGCACAGCTCCCCAGAGAGGCTTACAGAGATGGGAAAATATCCATATTATTCCTTAGCTGACCCTGCCATCCAAAATATAGGCCCCATTATTATCGGACATATGGAACTTTAGTTATTCCATATTGGCTTTGGGCCGTCTGCAGGCCTTTGTTACATTCTCTTTGAAGCACTGGGAATATAACCTTCTCAGTTAGCTGTAAATCTATCACAAGCCTGTGTTAATTGGGTTTGGTAGCACCTTTTGGGCCAGCATTTGCTTACAAGGCCCTTCTCATGTGTGTGTTGATTTGCATAGAGGCAACTGGCCAAAGTGTCAGCTCTTCTACCGTGGACAATTACTATAGGGGAGGAGGGAAGAGGAGTCTGGGAGAGAGACTTCTTAATATCTATGACAGGGGAGAAGAAAAGATTTTCAATATTTCCATGACAATATGTTTTTCATTGATACAGAAAGAAATGCTATACCTATAGCCTCACGATCAAGTTTTGCATCAGACTCTATTTTGACGTATCCCATTGCAATTGCTCTGTTATACATCCAACTCCTGGATAGCATGGATTTGTACGCTCCATCTAATCTGATTCACCATTGCAATGTTCTACAGTAATCTCAGCAGTGTTTTGTACATACTTGTTTTCGTCTGTTTTACAATGATGCATCTATTTGCCTCCCGTTGATATGATTGATAATGCTCGGTATATCTGCGACTCTATGATCCTTTGCCAGGATATTATGCTTTGCACCAGATCAGATGTGGGTGTATTTCCTAACATCGGTGGTTTTCACGCAAATTTCCTGCAATAGACAGTTTATATACAGGGTGGGATACAAATATGCATGAACAAGAGTATGAGCTTTAATTCTGTGTTCCTTGTATATAGTATTACTTGTATGTAGTAATATGTGGTCTGGTCATGGTGTGGTGGTATTTGTTCCTTGTATGTGGTGTTCGGTCACTATGTGGTGGTTATATGTCGTCCGGTCACGGTGTGACGGTTTTTGTCCCTTTGTATGTGATATTAATTGAAAAAATGTATGTGACACATTCCCTTAAAGAAAAATAAAGAAAAATATACCTAAATAGAGTACTGGATATTTTAAGAAATGTTTAATAGGTTAGAGTAGAGTAGGGCCCTGCCAGAAGAGTCTACCTTGTCGTGGCAGCAGCTTACAAAATCTTTGGCCAAAACAAAAGCTGCTGCTATGTACAGTGCCTTGTGAAAGTATTTGCCCTCCTTGAACTTTTCTACCTTTTGCCACATTTCTGGCTTCAAACATAAAGATATAAAATTCTAATTTTTGGGGAAAGAACCAACAAGTGGGACACAATCGTGAAGTCGAACGAAATTTATTGGATATTTTAAACTTTTTAAAAAAATTAAAAACTGAAAAGTGTGGCGTGCAATATTATTCAGCTCCTTTGAGTTAATACTTTGTAGCTCCACCTTTTGCTGCGATTACAGCTGCAAGTCACCTGGGGTATGTCTCTATCAGTTTTGAACATCGAGAGGCTGAAATTCTTGCCCATTCTTCTTTGCAAATCAGCTCGAGCTCATTGAGGTTGGATGGAGGGCGTTTATGAACAGCAGTTTTCATCTCTTTCCACAGATTCTCGATTGGATTCAGGTCTGGACTTTGACTTGGCCATTCTAACACCTGGATACGTTTATTTTTGAACCATTCCATTGTAGATTTTGCTTTATGTTTGGGATCATTGTCTTGTTGGAAGATAAATCTCCTTCCCAGTCTCAGGTCTTTTGCAGACTCCAACAGGTTTTCTTCCAGAATGGTCCTGTATTTGGCTCCGTCCATCTTCCCATCAATTTTAACCATCTTCCCTGTCCGTGCTGAAGAAAAGCAGGCCCAAACCATGATGCTGACAGTGAGGATGGTGTTTTGAAGGTGATGAGCTGTGTTGCTTTTACGCCAAACATATCGTTTTGCATTGTGGCCAAAAAAGTTTGATTTTGGTTTCATCTGACCAGAGCACCTTATTCCACATGTTTGGTGTGTCTCCCAGGTGGCTTGTGGCAAACTTCAAACGAGACTTTTTATGGATATCTTTGAGAAATGGCTTTCTTTTTGCCACTCTTCCATAAAGGCCAGATTTGTGCAGTGTACAACTGATTGTTATCCTATGGACAGACTCTCCCACCTCAGCTGTAGATCTCTGCTGTTCATCTAGAGCAGGGTTCCCCAACTCCAGTCCTCAAGGCCCACCAACAGGTCATGTTTTCAGGATTTCCTTAGTATTGCACAGGTGATGGAATTATTGCCTGTGCAGGTGATGCAATTATGACCTGAGCAATACTAAGGAAATCCTGAAAACATGACCTGTTGGTGGGCCTTGAGGACTGGAGTTGGGGAACCCTGATCTAGAGTGATCATGGGCCTTTTGGCTGCATCTCTGATCAGTCTTCTCCTTGTTCGAGATGAAAGTTTAGAGGGACGGCCGGGTCTTGGTAGATTTGCAGTGGTCTGATACTCCTTCCATTTCAATATGATCGCTTGCACAGTGCTCCTTGAGATGTTTAAAACTTGGGAAATCTTTTTGTATCCAAATCCGGCTTTAAACTTCGCCACAACAGTATCTCGGACCTGCCTGGTGTGTTCCTTGGTCTTCATGATGCTCTCTGCACTTGAAACAGAACCCTGAGACTATCACAGAGCAGGTGCATTTATACGGAGACTTGATTACACAAGGTGGATTCTATTTATCATTACCAGTCATTTAGGACAGCATTGGATCATTCAGAGATCCTCACTGAACTTCTGGAGTGAGTTTGCTGCTCTGAAAGTAAAGGGGCCGAATAATATTGCACACCCCACTTTTTTAATTTTTTAAAAAGTTTAAAATATCCAATAAATTTCGTCCCACTTTTTGTTGATTCTTCTGAAAAAATTAGAATTTTATATCTTTATGTTTGAAGCCAGAAATGTGGCAAAAGGTAGAAAAGTTCAAGGGGGCCAAATACTTTCATAAGGCACAGTATGTGATCTGGTGTTCTATGGGAACTGTCAGGGTATGTGCACATGGTCAGGAGCCGCTGTGGGTTTGACACTGCAGCTTATGCAGCAACAAACCTGCAGCGGCAGGTGTTACAGCATAGTGTATAGGATTTCTAGAAATCCCATGTCCACTATGCAACTCTGTGGACCTATGGATCACCCACGAAAACTGGCATGCGTCGCATCTTTCAGACCCGCATCATGTCAATTTCTCTTGCAGGTCTACATGTGGACTTTCTCCACAGTCTAACTTCTATGAGGAAACTCCACATATACAAAAAAAAAAAAATTGCACCACTCAATTGCATAAAATGAGGGCAGAAGCCGCACGTCTATCCCGCAGCTTTGGGGCCGCAGGCACCTCCTGAGCGTGGGCACATACCCTTAATGTGTGATTGATAAGGATGTGGTGCAGAAGTGGAGTTTTTCCAAGAGTGGGCGGTGTGACTGTGGAAGGTTCGAGGAGTGGAGGTGGAGCCTGGGCGGGTCTCCAGGGTGCCTAAAAAGTTTTTGCCAGTATGGGGCCTGAAATTCCTGGTGCCAGCCCTGCAGACATATACATACACTCATATACTAATCTTATATGATATTGCTGTCTTCTGGAGAGGGCTGCGGAACCCACTGTGGAGGAAGGAACACAGCTCAGACAGGACTGATTTCAGCTTCCTGCCCCTGCGTGCTGTCAGATGCTATGGACTCTCCTCCCCAACCCCCTACTCTTAGAGGAAATTCTACTGGGAAAGGAACAGCAGGAGGCAGAAGACCCACTGTGAGACCCTGCAGGAGGACAGACACAGCAGCCAATGAGCGCTCTTATCAGTCTGATGGGGAAGAGTTCATTGGCCAGCGGCCTCTCTCCTGCATGACATACCCCCTTTTTCAATGGCCTCACTCTGCCCAGGGTATTAAAAATCATTACGGGTGGGAGTGGACGGGGTTAAGCAGCATCAGCCCTCAGTCAAGGGGCTCCATAGCAGCTGCGTGGTCTACTGCCTGAGCACTAAGCCCCTTCCTGCATGGGCCCCCCTTCACCTCTGGGCCCGGGTGCATCGGCGGTGTGTCCACCCCTGGCTGAACCCCTCGCTGCGGCTCTGAGCAAATGTAATATTATTTACACACAAACGAGCGGTAAAGAAATCAGTGAGACACCTGTGGGATAAGAACGTAAGAACGCCCATTACACCCTCTTCCCTGGTGGGTGCAGTATCCGAAATGGGGTCATTTTAGGAGGTCGTATGTTCATCACACTTCGAGGGCTTTGCTATTGGCCGTTCCGTACACCTCGCACACACATGGCTCCGCTCCATACACACAGCTCCGATCTCTACACCTCGTAAACACGCGGCTCCTCTTCCTACAGCTTGTACACGTGTGGCTCTGCTCCACATGTCTCTGCTCTGTACACCTCATACACACGGCTCATCTCCGTACACCTCGTACACACAGATCCGCGCGGCTTCGCTCCGTACACATCGTACACGCGTGGCTCCGCTCCCTACACCTCATACACGCGCGGCTCCGCTCCGTACACCTCGTACACGCGCGGCTAAAGCTCCGTACACCTCGTACACGCGCGGCTAAAGCTCCGTACACCTCGTACACGCGCGGCTAAAGCTCCGTACACCTCGTACACGCGCGGCTCAGTTCCGTACGCCTCGTACACGCGCGGCTCCGCACGCCTCGTACACGCGCGGCTCCGCTTCGCACGCCTCGTACACGCGCGGCTAAAGCTCCGTACGCCTCGTACACGCGCGGCTAAAGCTCCGTACGCCTCGTACACGCGCGGCTAAAGCTCCGTATGCCTCGTGCACGCGCGGCTCCGCTCCGTACGCCTCGTACACGCGCGGCTCAGCTCCGTACGCCTCGTACACGCGCGGCTAAAGCTCCGTACGCCTCGTACACGCGCGGCTCAGCTCCGTACGCCTCGTACACGCGCGGCTCAGCTCCGTACGCCTCGTACACGCGCGGCTCAGCTCCGTACGCCTCGTACACGCGCGGCTCAGCTCCGTACGCCTCGTACACGCTCGGCTCGGCTCCGTTCGCCTCGTACACGCGCGGCTCAGCTCCGTACGCCTCGTACACGCGCGGCTAAAGCTCCGTACGCCTCGTGCACGCGCGGCTAAAGCTCCGTACGCCTCGTGCACGCGCGGCTAAAGCTCCGTACGCCTCGTGCACGCGCGGCTAAAGCTCCGTACGCCTCATGCACGCGCGGCTAAAGCTCCGTACACCTCGTGCACGCGCGGCTCCGCTCCGTACGCCTCGTACACGCGCGGCTCCACTCCGTACGCCTCGTACACACGCGGCTCCGCTCCGTACACCTCGTACACACGCGGCTCCGCTCCGTACACCTCGTACACACGCGGCTCCGCTCCGTACACCTCGTACACACGCGGCTCCGCTCCGTACACCTCGTACACACGCGGCTCCGCTCCGTACTTCTCGTACACACGTGGCTCTGCTCCGTACACCTCGTACACACGCGGCTCCGCTCCGTACACCTCGTACACGCGGCTCCGCTCCGTACACCTCGTACACACGCGGCTCCGCTCCGTACACCTCGTACACACGCGGCTCTGCTCCGTACACCTCGTACACGCCCGGCTCTGCTCCGTACACCTCGTACACACACGGCTCTGCTACATCCACACTGTAAACCCCTCCTGACCCCACACATAAACTTCAGCTTATCCAGCACCATGACAACCAGCACAGCAGAGTCCTGCATCCACTGAGGCCCCGGATCATGTGACCCCTGACTCCTCCCCTCCTGTGACCTCATCACAGCTCCTGTGCGCACAGAGCAGCCATATATGTGGTGGCGGCTCTGCAGGTGGAGGTATGTGGAGACCCCATTACTGGGCGCAGGGGGCAGTAACCCCTTCAGCACGGGGACTCTTTTGGGGTCTTGTGTTGCCCCTTTATAAGAATCATAAGGTTTTTGTTCTGTTTCCTGTAATAGATACATAGACCCAACTATGGAGACAGGAAGGGGGAAACGTATTGTTCTCATAGTACAGGACCCCTTTACTGCCCCCACACAGTGTAATGCCCCCATTATGCCCCTTATGCAGTATGTATGATGCCCCCACACAGTGTAATGCCCCCCATTATGCCCCTTATGCAGGATGTATGATGCCCCCACACAGTGTAATGCCCCCATTATGCCCCTTATGCAGGATGTATGATGCCCCCACACAGTGTAATGCCCCCCATTATGCCCCTTATGCAGGATGTATGATGCCCCCACACAGTGTAATGCCCCCATTATGCCCCTTATGCAGGATGTATGATGCCCCCACAGTGTAATGCCCCCATTATGCCCCTTATGTAGTATGTATGATGCCCCCCACACAGTGTAATGCCCCCATTATGCCCCTTATACAGGATGTATGATGCCCCCACGCAGTGTAATGCCCCCATTATGCCCCTTATGCAGGATGTATGATGCCCCCACACAGTGTAATGCCCCCATTATGCCCCTTATGCAGGCTGTATGATGCCCCCACACAGTGTAATGTCCCTATTATGCCCCTTATGCAGTATGTATGATGCCCCCCACACAGTGTAATGTCCCTATTATGCCCCTTATGCAGTATGTATGATGCCCCCCACACAGTGTAATGTCCCTATTATGCCCCTTATGCAGGATGTATGATGCCCCCACACAGTGTAATGTCCCTATTATGCCCCTTATGCAGGATGTATGATGCCCCCCACGCAGTGTAATGCCCCCATTATGCCCCTTATGCAGTATGTATGATGCCCCCCACACAGTGTAATGCCCCCATTATGCCTCTTATGCAGGATGTATGATGCCCCCACACAGTGTAATGCCCCCATTATGCCCCTTATGCAGTATGTATGATGCCCCCACACACTGTAATGCCCCCCTTATGTAGTATGTATGACACCCCCACAAAGTGTAATGTCCCCATTATGCCCCTTAAACAGTATATATGATGCCCCTTATGCAGTATGTATAATGCCCCCCACACAGTATAATCTTCCCACAGTACCGCCTGAGGTTGGAATAAACTTTCTGGAAAATGGTCTTCCCTTTCCCTGCTCCCCTACATGTAGACCCTCGAGTATGTATACATGGATGTAGGGGAGCCGGCCTTACTAGATATTGACGCTTTGTACAATAATATACCACATGAGGATGGTATCAGAGGAGTAAGACGTTTCTTGAAATCGAGATCAATAGAGTGTAGCAGACATAATGACTTCATGGAGGATCTTCTAAAATTCACTTTTACTCATAATTTCTTCCTTTTTGACAGGAAGTACTTTCCCCTAACTCAGCGGTACTGTGATGGGGAGCCCCTGTGCCCCCTCGTATGCTAACCTATTCCTGGGCTAGTGGGAGAAAACCACAATATTCGGGGATGATCATAAGTGGTGGCATCCATATACTGGGACATAGTATAGATATATTGACGACATTCTTGCTCGGGGACGAGTGAAAAGTTTCTTGAATTTGTCAGGGAACTCAACATCAATAGAGTGGGCCTTAGATTTACATCAGAGGTTAATTATTACCAGTTGCCTTTCCTGGATGTTCTAAATAAGATATAGCAGGATGGGACCCTAGGGACACTTATCTACAAAATACTTACAAACACTAGTAAACTATTGAAGTGGGATAGCCACCACCCCATCCCCCTAAAAAAATAAACAAAACAAAAAAAAAAAAACTATATCCATGGGTCAATTTTTATGGTTGAGAAGAACTGCTCTAATGTCACAGATTTTAATATACGGGCAATAGACATGAACACCAGATTCATAGGACAAGGGTACAGACACTCCTTCATACCTAACCAAGAGACCAAGAAAAAGATGGGATAACATGAGTAATAGGAACTTAGGACAATCAGAGTGACCATATCTTTAATATCCTCAGAAAACACTAGGGTGTACTTGTAGTCAACCTGGACCTGGGAGTGCCGTGTGATCTACTCCCACAATAACTTTCAGAAAGTGTCGGTCAATTAGGGACCGTTTAGTTTACAATTCTGGACAGCCAATCACAGCATTTCTCACTGTTTCTGGCAATCAGATTGCAGCCTGGGATCGGTGCTCATAAGAGCATCGATCCTAGGCTCTTGCAAAGAGACCCCAGCCCTCTCCCCCACCCGCTGTGATCGGTGTGATCGCCAATTACATCGATCGCACCGATCATAGCGCCACCGCGCGGTGACTGGGCGGTCACGGGGTGGTGACCGGCTTGTAACCTACCTGTCACCGCCCCATGACCCCTTGTGATGTCAGCAGAGGCCTCAGACAGCTCTGATTGGAGCGATCAATGATGACATCGATCGCTCCAATCAGAGTACCTGAACACAGGTGACAAGGCGGTCACAGGGCGGTGACTGACTTGTCACCTGCCTGTGACCCCCTGTGATGCTGCCCAGGCCCCAGCCATCTCTGATTGGTGTAATCGATGTCATCATCGATCACACCAATCAGAGTTCCTGACCGGGAGGTGATTGGCCTGTGACCTGGCTGTCACCACCCTATCATTCCCCCTGTGACCACCCTGCAGTTCCTCACACTTGGTGAGGATTTCTACGGAGCGGTCACGTTTGATCACCTCTGTGCTGGGCCTTGTGTTGCCACAGAAGCACCTGTGACACCACAAGACTTTCTCACCTGCTCCAGTTGCTGCTGCTCTGGTGTCCTGCTGCGGTCTTCTGGGTCCTGGGTCTCCTGCTCCATGTCCTGCTGCTGCAGATCTTACTCCTGGACCTGCTGCTGAAAGAAGAACAGAGAAGACTTTGGTAAGTCCATCTCTGTTCTCCCCACATCCACCCCAAACCACTCCTTTTTACCCACCCTGCCCCCAGTTTGTTTGTTTGTTTTGTGCGTCCTGCAGCGGCCGCGTGCTGACCAGTGACTACGTCACTGAACAACGTCCAAGCTCGCTGCATTTCATGATGTTATTTCATCCCTGTCACTTTATTTCTCCTCCCCCCTCACTTTGCACCACCTCCGTGCTTACATCCAGCAGCCACCGATCAGCACTCGTGCTCGCTACTTTACCTTTTTTTCCAACTAACCTTTTTTTTTCTAGAGGGCGGTCCCGCTGTCCGATTGTGTGCCGTGCTGGGCCACAGAAGCCTGCTCCAGAAGACATCTTACAGAAGACATCTGATAGACGACATCTGAAAGACAACAACTGTAAGTAGGATTTTTTGATCCCTCCTTATCCACCCCAATCCCCCTCTCCCCCTTCCCATACCCCTTTCTGCCTCCAAGTGCTGATCATCACTTCATCGCTCGACTGTTGTCTGTTTTTCTTTTTTTTTTGCGTTTCGTGCAGCGGCCGAGCGCTGATCAGTGACCACAGATCTTATTCCAATCGCATACCTTTTTGCCGTCCAGTGAGCGTCAGTCACAGATAGCCTGGCATCGCTAATCAGCAGGTGCTCTGCCCAAAGAAAAATTTTTCATTTGATATCCTGTTAGCAGCTAGAAGGTGGCACTCCAGCAAGCGATTGAATATGAAGATCCTTTATTCTTTACAATTTTAAAACATGGAGCCGGGAAAGCGGGAGTCCTTCAGGTGCTGCTGAACCGCCACTCAGACACCCCAGGAGAAAAGATGAACCAGCGCCCTCCCCCCACTACTGACCCCGTGTGGACCTCGCCCCCCCCAAAATTATGAGCCACTGATTCCTGATTTTGTGGCGGAATCAGGAATCAAGTTTGACACCACCGGCCTCACAGAACTAGACTTTTTCAAAGTCTTTTTCTCTGAGGATCTTGTAAACCTCATGGTGGGCTTTATACGCTCATCAATTTTTGGAACAAAACCCCTCTTCATCATTTTCTAACTGGTCTCCTGTACACGCAGTAGAAATAATGAAGTTTTGGGGCCTGGTCCTTCATATGGGATCATGAAGAAGCCAGAACTTTGGCAATATTGGAGTGTTGACGTTTTGTATAACACTCCAGTGTTCCAAAAGGTCATGACCCGGAAAAGTTTTCAGGCCATCACAAGTTCTTGCATTACAACGATAATGCAAGGTGTCCTGCACGCGATGACCCGAACTTTGATCATCTTTTCAAAGTTCGACCGGTCATCGACCACTTCAACAACAAGTTTGCTGAAGTGTACGTGCTCCAAAGGGACATCTGCGTGGATGAGTCCTTAATGGCTTTTATGGAGCTGCTTGGATTCCGGCAGCACCTGCCCAATAAGAAGGCCAGGTTCGGAATCAAGCTGTATAAACTTTGTGAGAGTACCTCAGGGTACACTCACAAGTTTAGAGTTTATGAAGGGAAGGACTCCCGGATTAAATCCCCTGAATGCCCCCCTGTTCTGGTAGTGAGTGGGAAAATTGTGTGGGACTTGTTGCGCACACTGCTGGATAAAGGTTATCACTTGTACTTGGATAACTTTTATACCAGTGTCCCTCTCTTCAAGTCCCTCTCTGTGCGACGTACCGCAGCCTGCGATACTGTCCGCAAAAATAGAGAGGCCTCCCAAAGATGCTAATTGGGCAGCTGCTCAGAAGGGGTGAGAGCAGAGCCCAATGTAGTGACCACCTTCTGGTGGTCAAGTACAAGGACAAGAGGGATGTCCTTTTCTTGACCACCATACATGGTGATGGCAGCACCCTCAGCACTGTACAAGGTCCCACTACACAGGTCGTCAAACCAGACTGTGTAGTGGGGTACAACAAGTACATGGGGGGAGTTGATCTCTCTGATCAAGTCCTCCTGCCGTTCAGTGCTTTGAGAAAGGCCAGGGTGTGGTACAAGAAGTTGGCCATGCACATTGTACAGATGGCAATGCACAATTCTTTCCTTCTATCACAATGTGCAGGCCAGACTTCTACGTTGTACCTTCAGTTCCAGGAGGTTGTTATCAAGGCCCTGATATTTTGCAGTGGTGACGGAGCGGGCCCCAGTACTTCCGGAACTGAAGGTCCTCGAATTGTACCAGACCAGCATTTCCCAGGGCAGATGCCTCACAGCGGAAAAAAAGGTCACAAAAGAAGTGCCGAGTGTGTTTATAAAAGGTGAATACGCAAGGACACCATTTATCAGTGTGACACCTGCCCCGACAAACCTGGCCTGTGCATGAAAGAATGCTTCAAAAAGTACCATACTTCCATGGACTACTAAATTAATTTCTGACGTATGACAACCTGACGAACACTACACAACTGACGTATGACACTACATTATAAGATTCACAAATCGGGTATCCGTTCCAAAAAGGGGGCACTTGTTGGCCATTTCCACTGTTTAGGCACATTAGGGGCTCTGAGAACGTGACATGATGCCCGCAGACTATTCCATCAAAGTCTGCATTCCAAAGCGCGTCACTCCTTCGCTTCCTAGCCCTGACGTGCACCCAAACAGTAGTTTTCTCCAACACATGGGGTATCAGCGTACTCAGGAGGAATTGGACAACAGATTTTGAGGTCCACTTTCTCCTGGTACCCTTGGGAAAATAAAAAAAATTTAGGCTAAAAGATCGTTTTTGTGGAAAAAAAAATTATTTTTTTTTCATGACTCTACGTCATAAACTTTTGCGGAACGCTTGGGGGTCCAAAGTGCTCACCACACTTCTAAATAAGTTCCTTAAGAGGTCTAGTTTCCAAAATGGGGTCACTTGTGGGGGGGTTTCCACTGTTTAGGCACATGGGGTCTGCTGTCAATTCCAGCGAATTTTGCATTGAAAACGTCAAATGGCGCTCCTTCCCTTCCAAGCCCTGCCGTGCGCCCAAACAATGGCTTTCCCCCACATATGGGGTATCAGCATACACAGGAGAAATTGCACAATAACTTTTGGTTTCCAATTTCTCCTGGTACGCTTGTAAAAATAAAAAAAAATTGGAGGTTAAAGTAAAATTTTAGTGAAAAAAAGTTAAATGTTAATTTTTTCCTTTCACGTTCAATTAATTGCTGTGAAGCATGTGAAGGGTTAATAAACTTCTTGAATGTGGTTTTGAGCACCTTGAGGGGTGCAGTTGTTAGAATGGTGTCACTTTTGGATATTTTCTGTCATAAAGACCCCTCAATGTGACTTCAAATGTGACGGGGACCCCAAAAAATGGTTTGTAAACTTTGTTGTAAAAATGAGAAATCGCTGGTCAACTTTTAACCCTTATAGCTCCTTAAAAAAAAAAAAATTGTTTCCAAAATTGTGCTGATGTAAAGTAGACATATGGGAAATGTTATTAATTATTGTGTGTGACATATCTCTCTGATGTAAGGGCATGAAAGTTCAAAGTTTGAAAATTGTAAAACTTTCCCCAAATTTCCATTTTTTTCACAAATAAACGCAAGTGATATCGAAGAAATTTTACCACTGTCATGAAGTACAATATGTCACGAAAAAACATTCTCGGAATCCGGGAGATCCGTTGAAGCTTTCCAGAGTTCTTACCTCATAAAGTGACAGTGGTCAGAATTGTAAAAATTGTCCTGGTCATTAACGTGCAAACCACCCTGGGGCGTAAAGGGGTTAAACTGAATGATTTGGGTCAAACGTTTGAGATATCCTTCCACAAGCTTCTCACAATAGTTCGGTCGGAATTTGGGCCCATTCCTCCTGACAAAACTGGTATAACTGATACAGGTTTGTAGGTCGCCTTGCTCGCAGCCTTTTCAGCTTTGCCCATAAATTTTCAATAGGACTGAGATCAGGGCTTTGTGATGGCCACTCCAAAACATTGACTTTGTTATCCTTAATCCACTTTGTTACCATTTTGGCAGTATGCTTCGGGTCATTGTCCATTTGGAAGACCCTTTTTGCCCATGCTTTAACTTCATGGCTAATGTCTTGAGATGTTGCTTCAGTATTGCCAAATAATATTCTTTTCTCATTATGCCATCTATTTTGTGAAGTGCATCAGTCCCTCCTGCAGCAAGACAACTCCACAACATGATGCTGTCACCCCCGTGTTTCACAGTTGGGATGGTGTTCTTAGGCTTCCAAGCTTCTCCCTTTTTCCTCCAAATGTAACAATGGTAATTATGCCCAAAATTTTAGTTTAATCAAACCACAGGACATGCCTCCAAAAATTAAGGTCTTTGTTCCTGTGAGCATTTGCCAACATTAATCTGGCTTTTTTAGGTTTCTTTTGGAGTAATGGCTTCTTCTTGGCAGAGTGGCCTTTCAGCCCATGTTGATACAGCACTCGTTTCACTGTGGATATTGACACAGTCTTACCAGCTTCCGCCATCATCTTCACAAGGTCTCTCGCTTTTGTCCTTGGGTTGATATGCACATGTTGGACCAAAAGCACGTTCATCTCTGGGACACAGAACCCGCCTACTTCCTGAGCGGTATGATGGCTGGACATTCCCATCTTGTTTGTACTTGCGTATAATTGTTTGTACAGATGAATGAGGCACCTTCAGGTATCTTGAAATTGCACCCAAGGATGAGCTGGACTTGTGCAAGTCCACAATTCTCTTCCTGGTATCTTGGCTGATTTCTTTAGACTTTCGCATGATGCTACACAAAGAAGCAGTGTGTGTCAGGTGTGTATTAAAATACATCCATACGTGTGTCTCTAAATAACTAAGATGTTGCCAAAAAAACGGAAGCTTCCAAACACGTGATATGTGTTGTGTCGGCGTCTCTGCCTCCTGCGCGGCAGAGACGTCGATCCACTCATCACCGTGGCTATGGTTCGGCGTTCCCCGCTATTTCCTCTGGTCTCACCGCAGCATCTTCCCAGGGTGCGTGCACCGCGCGCAGATCCCCCCGGGCACTGTACTCTTAAAGGGGCCGCGCGCGCCGTCCTAAAAAGTCCCTGGCCAATGGCCGGAGGACTGCCCCTATTTAAAGCACCTCCTCAAAAATGGAGGTGCCTGTGCAAAGTTGTGGTTTGTGTTCTAAACACTCTTTCCAGCCCTCAGGTCCCAGTGCTGCCTGCCTGTCTATCAGCCATGTCCGCCTGTCAGTCTGCCTGCCAAGCCTGCCCTTTTACCTGCATTGTCTATCAGCCATGCTCATCTGTTGTGCCTCTTGGCTTTGGCCATCAGTCCCGTGGGAGTCGCCTGCTCTCACTGGAGGTCGGTCCCAGTGTGGCACCTGTTCCACCTTCTCCATCCCTCCTTGGTTCACGGAGTCGATTAAGCCGCCGTGTAGCCAGGGTCCAGTTACGCCCCTCTGGTCCCTCCTCATATCTCAGCACAGAGGTTCCATCACCCGGACCCGTAACAGTATGATCATATGGGCAGTCCAAAATTGTTTAAAGGCATAGTAATCTTAGTGTATGTAAACTTTTGACTTTGCAGTAAGTAATAAATATGCCTTAAAACATTCTCTCTCTCTCATTATTCTGGCATTTGACAAATATTAAAAATTATGGTAATCCTAATTGACCTATAATGGGAAAGGTTTATTCTGATTTAATTTCAGATATTGAGAAAAACGTGAATACAGTGAAGGAAATAATTATTTGATCCCTTGCTGTTTTTGTAAGTTTACCCACTGACAAAGACATGAACAGTCTGTATGGTTTAGAGATGATCTGCAAAGAGGAGTGGACAAAAATTCCTCCTTACATGTGAGCAAACCTCATCATCAACTACAAAAAAAGTCTGACTGCTGTGCCTGCCAACAAGGGTTTTGCCACCAAGTACTAAGTGTTGTTTGCAAGAGGAATCAAATACTTATTTGTCACTACAAAATGAAAATAAATTTATCTAATTTATACAATGTATTTTTTTTTTTTTTTTGGATATTCTATTTCTCAATGTTAAAATTAACCTACCCTTAAAATTACAGACTGTTCATGTCTTTGTCAGTGGGTAAACTTACAAAAACAGCAAGGGATCACAAGGGCTTCTGAGGTACAGCCACCAGTGAGCGGGGTCACCATTGTTGAGGGTGCCAACCTCCCCAGCTAGGCAGTATAAGCTTTGTTTAGGTACAGGATAGGGTAAGGTAGTGACCGTGTCAATTATTTAGCAGCATCATTGTTTAGATCTGTTTATATACATCCACAACAAGCCATTCAGCTTGTAATTTTGCTAGTTTTAAGTACATATCTGCTGTTAGTCCAGTTTTTAATGCATATATTTAATAAATGTTTAAGATTTTACTTTAGGGAGGTTTTCCCACAGTACTGCCCCCTACACCCACTATATGGTTTCATCCACTCCACCGACTACCCCAGTGCTGATTAATAAATACTCACTTAGCCCCATTCTTGGTGCAGATACTAATAAATCCAGAACCTATGAGATTTTTACTACATCATAGTTGGATAGTTAGAGGCGTATTATCCATAGCGGCAGCCCACCCGGCCACTATTGTGCCCATGAGAAAAACAAGAATTTGAGCTTGGTTTAAATTGGTATACATTCAGCACATAATGCATGTTTACAATGGCCATTAATCAGAAAAAAACTACAAGAAGAAAAATGATCATAAACCCTGCTGTAAATAAATAAATAAAAACCAAAAGTGCATTTAAATAAAATAGGGTTCTTAGTAACACTGTTTTTGATCAAAAATAGCATGAAAGCTACCATGGCAAGGTGAACCTATTCGGGATAGTCCTACTCTGTCTAATATTAAAAACTTTACCATGTGTCAAAGCCTCAAACTTCTGTGTGTGAATCAGACATGAGATCTAATGTGATAGAAGATTACAGTGCAGGGAAGACGGGAAACATTCATATAGCCAGCCAGTGGTGATGTAGTCAGTAACGGACTCTGGCCAAATATGTTTCTAGAGCTGTAGTAGAAGATGAAGATGTCGTCCTCATGATGAAGTAGTTATTCCTCATGTCACGTGTAATGAATATCTCCTGCAGTATTGCTAATGCTGATTCCAGTGTCGGTAAATGAGACGAGAATTAGCTTTATGGAAGATGAGTCTTTGAGAAACGTGTTCAGCTGCCGACTCCAAGGAAGAAACTGCTTGTTGTCTGTGGCCTAAAATATATATGTTTTATTACTAGATGTAAAGCAGAAAACTAAATACCGTATTTTTCGGACTATTAGACGCACTTTTTTCCTCCAAAGTTTTGGAGGAAAATAGGAGATGCGTCTTATAGTCCGAATGTTGGGGGATGAGGGGGTATATATATGATGTGTGGGGGGAGCGGTAGCGGCGGAGGAGTGGGGCACAGGAGGCAGCAGCCTACACTGTCCCCGCTGCTAAAGAAAATTAATATTCAGTGCTCCCCATGCCCATGGAAGCGTGAATGAATATTTAACGTGTCTCTATGCTCATGGTCGTGGAGAGCGAGTGAATATTCATGCCCTTTAATAGCTTGCACACGTGATCTCCCAGCAGGAGCTGTTCTGCAGCTGTGTGCCGGCTATTAAGGAGCATGAAGTCACTGTGACTTCCGGGAGCTGATCTCTCCTTGTGAACCGCGCATGGTAGTGACGCCAGGCGTGGCTCACATGACAAGATCAGTGGGGCAGACAGGACGCAGCGCTGGAGGAGAGAAGAAAGGGGAGTAGGAGTGTTTATTTTTATTTTTTTATGTGCAGCATGATGGGGATGAGGGGGACCATACATACCAGGATAAGGATGAGGGGGCCATACATATCAGGACAGGGATGAGGGGTGCCATGCATATCAGGACAGGGATGAGGGGTGCCATGCATATCAGGACAGGGATGAGGGGTGCCATGCATATCAGGACAGGGATGAGGGGGGTGTCATGCCTACCAGGACAGTGATGAGGGGGGTGCCATGCATGCCAGGATCGGGATGTGGGGTGCCATGCATGCCAGGATAGGGATGGGGGGTGCCATGCATGCCAGGATAGGGATGAGGGGGGTGCCATGCATGCCAGGATAGGGATGGGAGGTGCCATGCATGCCAGGACAGGGATGAGGGGGGTGCCATGCATGCCAGGACAGGGATGAGGGGGGTGCCATGCATGCCAGGATAGGGATGGGGGGTGCCATGCATGCCAGGATAGGGATGGGGGGTGCCATGCATGCCAGGATAGGGATGGGGGGTGCCATGCATGCCAGGACAGGGATGGGGGGTGCCATGCATGCCAGGACAGGGATGGGGGGTGCCATGCATGCCAGGACAGGGATGGGGGGTGCCATGCATGCCAGGACAGGGATGGGGGGTGCCATGCATTCCAGGACAGGGATGAGGGGTGACATGCATGCCAGGGCAGGAATGAGGGGTGACATGCATGCCAGGATAGGGATGAGGGGTGACATGCATGCCAGGATAGGGATGGGGGGTGCCATGCATACCAGGATAGGGATGGGGGGTGCCATGCATGCCAGGATAGGGATGAGGGGTGCCATGCATGCCAGGATAGGGATGAGGGGTGCCATGCATACCAGGATGGAGGGGTGCCATGTATACCTGGATGGAGGGATGCCAGGCATACCAGGATGGGGATGGGGGCCACATATAAAAGGAAGGGGGGCATATAAACCAAGATGGGGGATATTGTTAGAATTGGAGGACATTACCCCTATACCAGTGTCAGCAATGTCAACACATTTTTTGCTTAATTTTTTTTTTCTATTTTCTTCCTCTAAAACCTAGGTGCATCTTATAGTCCGAAAAATACGGTACTGTAAAATAATATATCTCTTCATATGTTTCTGTGGCATCCCGGTTCATGTTCTACTGCTGCTAAATGAGACAGTTGTAGTGTGATAGTAGACTTGTTCCAGTGTGGGCACTGTGAGTTAGGAGATATAATACATTTCATTGTAAATTGGACTTTCCTGCCATCTACTGGCCAATGTGTGTATATGAAAGGTAAGTGATTCTCCTCACAATAAGCTGCCATAGAAATGGCTGTGAGGAGTCTCCCAGCTCAGGGCTCGCACACTGACTGAGCACTGGTACAAATCAGTAGTGGGCGGTTCAAGCTGCCTAATGAAGATACAGGAGACAGACACTATTTCTTACAGAAGAGTTTCCATGCCAGTCCACGCTGGGGGGACATTTTTCTCCACATAATCTCCTTCCAAAAAAGACAAGCCTCTTCCAGTCAGGAGAGAGAACTCTGTTCGTGTGCTCTCCTGCACGCTGGTTATCCTGTTTGCTTCTAGCCGGACCAGATCCACGTGGCTGCCACACCATCGAATACCCCCTGCGAAAGGGAACGGTGGGCTAAAAACTGTGAGCACACCCAGACTTTAGTGTGTTTCCACGGAGAGCTAATCTGTGAAGGTTCCTCCATCAGTGTAATATTTCTTAGACTGCGCATAGCATTTCCTCTACTAGCAAGTGAAGAGGACTCTGCTCCAGCCGCCCTGAGAGGCCATAACCTCGCTTGTCTCATGAGGAGAGAACCATTACTTTCATATGCACAAAATACTGTAAACTTTGCCTTCAAGAGAGACTGTACCCCGTTACCTCCTTCAGTAAAATTGTTATGTTTACAAGTTCACCTGCGTGTCTGGCTGCGTGTGATTGCACAAACATCACGGGCACTCCAAACTTGCACCCAGACACCACAACTACAGGAGTGCCCCCTGGGGGTCCTATACCATCCACAAGTGCCACCTTCCGACAATTGTTGTGGACACTAGGGAAGTGTTTAGGGGTCCAGCGACCCACTCCAACTACTGTGACATCATTATCTGCTGCCTTTGAGACTACATACCCCAGCTGGCCCTTCTGCAACATCTGGGGCCTCCTCAGTGGCCCACCACATTTCCCCTTATTATCTCCAGTAATTGTATTATTACACAGGATTTTTATGATGTTACATCAGCTCATCATCATCTCATTCAGGTCCCTACAATATCGGATCCCCTCAGTGAAGATCTTCTATATAAGAGAATTTTCCTGATTTACCCATCAAGGATGGATATGGACAGAGACAAGATGGTGGAGAGGATATTACACCTCACCCTAGAGATCCTCTTCCGGCTTACTGGAGAGGTGAGAGATTCTGATGACGTCACATTACATCATTCTTATCTATGGGAATAACAGATGGACAGAACTGGAGAGGTGAGGACTCTGGAAATGTCTAGAGTAAGATTTATTAATGTGTGTCTCCATAACCAGGATTACACAGTAGTGAAGAAGACCTCTAGTGAGCACTGTCAGGACCCTGTGTCTGAGGGATGGGGAAGACTACTGAGCCCTCGACCTCACCCCCTGATACATGAGGACATCAATGACCAGAAGATCCTAGAACTCGCCTACAAGATGATTGGGCTGCTTACTGGAGAGGTGACACTGCTGGAAATGCTGGGATATTATACAGTAACGCTATGAAGGGATCGGAGATGACGGTGTCATTGTATGTGTCAGGTTCCTATAAGGTGTCAGGATGTCGCCGTCTATTTCTCCATGGAGGAGTGGGAGTATTTAGAAGGACACAAAGATCTGTACAAGGACGTCATGATGGAGCTTCCCCAGCCCCTCACATCACCAGGTAATAGACAGGACTAAATACACACGGCCTATAATTATCTGTATGTAAAGAATGAATTCAGTCCCTGTATGTGTTTCCTCCAGATATATCCAGTAAGAGAACAACACCAGAGAGATGTCCCCATCCTCTTCTTCCACAGGACTGTAAACAAGAAGATCCCAATGTTCCTCAAAATCATCAGGTAGATGGAGAGAAGGTGTCATGAGATCTATAATGTGTAGACAGCTGTGAAGGTCTTGTGCTCAGCCTTGTTTTATCCACCAGTACTATATGTTTCATACTAGCTATTGAACCCATTCTACGCCCAGGTGGCGAGCATTTTTATTGCTATATGGTCTCCCATGCTGGTATGTGCTGCTCCCCTCCTGGTATTTGTGCTGCCCCCATCCTGTCCCCACCATCCTATCCTGGTATGCATGGCACCAGTCACCCCCAAATCCTGGTATGCATGGCACCAGTCACCCCCAAATCCTGGTATGCATGGCACTCCTCACCCCCAATCCTGGTATGTATGGCACCCCTCACCCCCATGTCCTGGTATGCATGGTACCCCTCACCCCCAATCCTGGTATGCATGGTACCCCTCACCCCCCAATCCTGGTATGCATGGTCCCCTCACCCCGCAATCCTGGTATGTGTGGTACCCCTTATCATGGTATGCATGATCCCCTCATCCCACAATCCTGGTATGCATGGTCCCCTCACCCCCCAATCCTGATATGTGTGGCCCCCTCACCCCCCAATCCTGGTATGTGTGGCCCCCTCATTCCTTTCACACTGTACACACATACAAAAAAATAAACAGTTATACTCACCTTTCTTCCCTGTGCTCCAGCGCTTCTGCGCCCTGTTCTGCCGGAGGCCGGGGGAGGAGTGTGTCGCCGAAGCACTGCGCTGTCCGACGCCATTTTTGCTGAACACACACTGTAAATGTGTCTTCAGTAAAACGGCGCCAGATAGCGCTATGCACATGCGCCGATCCGACGCCTCACTCCTGCCCCATCTCCGACGAAGAGAGGCACCGCTGCAACGCTCCTCCCGATCAGGTAAGTATGGCGCCGGAGATTGCGGTATACGTTCAGTGCCTACGCATACAGCGATCTCCGGAGCCATACACACTCCTCTTACCTGTAATGGCTGGATGCCTGATTCTGTCTGGAGCCATACTGCGCGTCGCGCATGCGCAGTCTATCGAGGCTTCAGACAGAGACCCGCATCCCCGGTTATATTATAGACTATTGTAATGAGAACGGTGGAGATGGCAGGATTAGAGCTGATCATAGATGTGACTTCTCCATGTTTACAATATTTGTTTCAGGGTGAAGATCTCACCCATATTAATACTACAGAGACATATGTGAGGGGTGATGAGCGGTGTAAAGAGGAGATTCCTACATATGACTACCCAGGTGAGTAGTGACCACTAAATGCAGAGAAGTCACCGATTCTTCTCAGTCCCTGTCTGTGGCTACTTTATCGGTGGTGTAGTCCGGCCGTATCACAATCGTGTGATCACCATTTTGCCACTAGTCCACAACATTCTCCCCCATCCAAAACTATTCAAATCATTTTGGACATTGAAAGCCCTTTTCTATAGAACTTACAACCTCGACAATCCACCTACCCCCTGGGATTAGGAGACGCTGACCGTGACCTGTCCAGATCTGTAAACTACAAGGCCAAATGGCAGCGTACGTAGAATGTGCTGACAAGTTAGAAAATCACTTGAAGAAAAATATTCTGATGGGCCTGTAAGAGAAAGCGGAGGGTAATGAGGCTGTTCCTTCCTAGATCCCTGATATCTTATTGGATGAATCTACCTTCTCTCCCTTCTGTGCTGCTGAATGTGCTCATATGGTCCCTACAAGACCAGGTCCAGTCTTTCTGGCCAAACTTCACTTTTATGATCGACAACATTAAATGTGCAGTGAGGCCAAGTGTGAATTTCTGTACAATAACAACAGAGTTTCCCTTTATCCTGACTTTTCAATTTCTTTTAAAACCAACTAACTTCAAACAGGATTGTGATAAACTATACAGAAAACATTACACCTGTGCCATGATATATCTCTAAGCTGTGCGTGGCTGATGGCTGTAATATACATTTATTCACGCCTGCAGGAGATGTGTTGGCTCCAGCCCTGGTTTCATGGATTCACTCCATGTCATAAATTCCATTATATTTTCAATCCTATAGAATTCAGATTACTGCACAATCTCTCCTGAAATGGGGGCGCTAATACTTTCTCTACTCTTCTGGTCAGGACTCATAGTAGCTCCAATGGTCCACCACAAATGAGTGCAACTCCTATTTAGTTTGTAGTTCTCCTCTCATACATATGTTGTTGTTGAGGATGTAACATAGAATAAAAAAAGAAGTTATTTTTTCCAGGTTCATTCTGTATGATAGTTTGATTGTGGTGGGATCGTCCGGCCTCACTTATGTCAGTCTGTAACTCCCTGGTAGCCTTTAAAAAAAAGGTCTCCATTGACTCTCCCAGATGCCCGAGATCTAAAATTAAGACATTTTCAACTCTGCACTATTATAAATAGTTCTCTTTAATAAAAGTATATTTTTTCTTTAATCTCATGTGATAGAAAATATTTATTAGACCTTACAATAATTTAGATGGCCCAGAGCCACGAAGCCGCATACTATAATTACCCCAGAGAGGTTTCACCACTAGTTACTCATTTATTACTGATGAAGACTCTTGAGTTTGATCATTTCAGTAGATGTGTTATTGTCTGTACTCACAGTTTTGCTCATCATCCTTTAACCCCTCTACATGGATCTGGAGTTACACAGAGACCCCTAGGCTTGGGCCACGGTGTTACCTGTTCTATGGTGTGAGATGAGAAGAAGGATAGTCAGGTAGTTGGGACAGGACCAGGAAAGCAGAGAAAATACAAAATCAGAAAACACAAGAGTAGTCAGTAAACGGGCCGAGGTCACAACAGGAAACAAATACACAAGCCGGGAGCTGAGCACAGAGGACTGAACCAGAGGAGAACAAAGCTGTATCTGGCAGCTTCCGGCAATATGCTTCCAGCTTTAGTAGGGCTCGGTGCTTTCCAGTTGGCTGAAGCAGGGAGCAGATTACTCCAGCTGGACAGCGCACACCCCCATACTGCAAGACTGGATGGTACTACTGGTCCCAGGCACCCTAATCTTAGTGGCTGGACAGAGCCTTCGCCACACAGAGCTTCTGGTTCTGACGTCTCCTCCATCCCCAGCACCGCCTGCATGATGAATAAGGCGGCTCCTGGTGAGAGAAGCTGACATTGCAGGAGCAGATCCCAGAGGAGATGGGACACACCATTTGCAGAAGCCCTAATGTGACATAATAACAGAAAACCAGAGCAGTAATAATCTTTATTTTCTCTCTCTCTATCTATCTATCTATATATAGCGCCAACATATTCCTCAGCGCTTTACATACATTATCATCGCTGTCCCCATTGGGGCTCACAATCTAAATTCCCTATCAGTAGTATGTCTTTGAAGTGTGGGAGGAAACCAGAGAAACACGGGGAGAACATACAAACTCCTTGCAGATGTTGTCCTTGGTGGGATTTGAGCCCAGGACCCCAGGCTGCAGTACGAACCACTGAGCTATCGTGCTGCCCTAAGCAGGGCAGCACGGTTAAATGCACATAAAGTGACTCCATTGTGTAATTTTTAACCCTCAGGAAATTAATCTAAAGGGGTAGTGACTATTTTGATTCTACTGGCACTTTCCGGATATTAGCACGCAGTGGATGTTGGAGAATGAAAATTGCAATTATGCCATTTCATTGCCCAACACATAGTATCCAGATTGTGCTCCAGGAGACACACACCATGAATTAAGTGGGTTCTTCTCACTATAGTAATGTCAAATACATAGATGCTAAATGTGGTTTGGGCACACTGCAAGGCTCAGAAGCAAGGGGGAGATTTGACTTTGAGAGATCTGATATTGCTGGATTGGGTTATGGAAGCCATGTTGCTTTACAAGAGCCTTTATGGAAACCTCTGGTTTTTTTTTCCCTTCTTCCATGACAGCACCACCTGAAAGAGGGTATCCGCCCACCAAGGGTACACGCGGGAGTGCAGTGGTATTATGCACCCTGTGGCTAAGCGTGCTGGCAAGTGGGACTACCGGGGCTGTGCACATGCAGGGCACGTGTCAAGAGGTTCCGGCGCGCCCTGCTGACGTAGCGTGCCGGAATGCCGGGAACAGGACTACACACACGCAGGGCGCATGTTACCAGAGCAGCAGAAGCCACCAAAGCAGCCTCAGCAGCAACAGCAGCTCCATCAAGGCCGCAGCAGTGTCAGTCGGACAAGCGGCAGCAAGACCCGCCAGAGGAGCAGGGCAGGTCGCGAGTCCACCATCTCCAGCCGGGAGCGATTATATGAATTGATCCAGCCTCAATCTCCGGTACCCTGAACAGCAGAGTAGTGAGTGATCTATGTGAAAGTTCACCATAGTAGATGGGTCCCTTTTTTCTATGTATTTTTTCTACTAGGAAAAACCCAAAAAGGGAAGTGCCAAGAGGAATAACATGGAGTGTGCGCTGTGCGGGGTTAATTTTCCCTGCACTTATACTAAAAAGCTTAGCCCGAGTTGTATCCGAGAAACCATATCAGAGGAAACACCTAATTTTGCTATGGATTTAAAATCTTTAATCCAGACGGAGGTTAGGGACTCACTAAAGACGTTGGCTACACGTAAAAAGAGTAGGAAGCTGAGACGTCATACATCAGACTCAGAAAAATCTGTAGTATTCCAGGGCAAGGGGAAGTCTGTTTCCTCTCCTACCTACTCGTCATCCTCATCATCATCATCATCCTCAGATAGCGATACAGGAGGTAGGCCGTGTTTTCCAGTGCAAAACACGGATAAGCTGATTTAAAGCAATCAGAACAACTATGGGCATAGACGATACCAAGACCCCTAGTACTGTTCAGGACATCATGTTTGGGGGTCTGGGTCAGAAGAAGAGGCGCACATTCCCTGTCAATGAGAGGATAGTTTATCGACAGGGAATAGAAAAGACCTGATAGGAGAGGGCAGTTACCATCACCTTCAAAGAGAAGATACCCGTTTGAGGAAGAAGAATCAACCAGGTGAGATAAAACCCCAAAAATTGACGTGACCGTATCAAAATTCTCTAAAAAAAATCCACCCTGCCGTTTGAGGATTTAGGAGCTTTCAAGGATCCTCTTGATAAAAAAGCGGAAACCTTATTAAAACAAACCTGGGAGTGTCCAGCGGGAGAATTGAAACCGGAAGTCGCAGCCACTTGCACAGCCCGGTCAATGATGGTCTGGTTTCAGCATCTAGAAGACCAGATTAAAGGGGACATTCCAAGGGAAAAAATCCTGGCCAGTCTTCCGCTAATGCAGGGGGCGGCTGCCTTCCTCGCGGACGCTTCGGCAGATTCAGTAAGACTGGCCGCCAGATCAGCGAATTTATCCATCGCAGCTCCCAGAGCTCTGTGGCTCAAGAGCTGGTCAGGTGATGTACAGTCTAAGATGAAACTGTTCAATCCCATGTGAAGGGGAGTTTCTTTTTGGCAAAGTTCTGGATGACATACTGGATAAAGCCGCAGATAAGAAACACAGGTTTTCCAGTGTGTTGATGCCTCAGTACAACACTTCCTTTTGTAAAAGGAAGTATATCATAGGTACATTTTCCAGAGACCAGGGCAGATGGAAGGACAAGGAGTGAAGGCTTCATGTTCGGAGGTCCTTCCTCTGAGAACAGAAAAACCCCTAAGTGATGGGCCTCCCCAGGTAGGAGGAAGACTGTCCCACTTCCTGCCTACCTGGGAAAAAATTACATCCAGTGCCTGGATATTAGGGATTATAAAGACAGGACTGAGACTGGAATTCAGATCCATTCCCCTGCAGACCTTCAGGATTTCGTCTTCCAGGAGGCCCAGAGAGCAAACAGCCCTGGAGCAAGAGGTATTAAACCTAATGGAAAAGAAGGTTCTGAGAGAGACTAATAAGCGAGCAGGGGAAAGGATTCTATTCGCCCCTGTTTCTGATAAAGAAGCCGGATGGCTCCTTTAGAACCATAATCAACTTGAAGGGCCTAAACAACTTTCTAATCTACAGACCCTTCAAGATGGAATCTATAATATCAGCCATAAAGGTGTTGTTCCCGGGTTGTTATATGAGTGTCCTCGACCTGAAGGACGCCTATTACCACGTCCCAATCCATACAGGATACCAGCAGTATTTGAGAGTAGCTGTGTATATCATCAATCTTGTGAGGCAATTTCAGTTCACAGCTCTGCCCTTCGGCCTCTCCATGGCTCCAAGAATCTTTACGAAGATCATTCTGGAGGTCATGGCGCATTTGAGAGAACAAGATACTCTAGTTGTCCCTTACCTGGACGACTTCCTGGTAGTATGCAGATCAAGAGAGCATTGAAAACTCGTATTGACAGGAGTCAGAGCCAGCCTGATCAATCTTGGATGGATACTGAATCTAGAGAAGTCAAGCCTGGAGCCTCGGAAGATTCTGTCTTTTTTAGGGCTTATCTTGGACTCAGAGGGATAGACTTGTCTGCTACCGGAAGACAAGAAAAACAAAATTACGTCCCTAGCCTAAGGAGTAGTCAGGAATCCATTCATGACCCTAAGGAAAGCAATGTCTCTTTTAGGTACAATGACATCATGTATCCCAGCAGTCCAGTGGGCTCAGATACACTCCCGATATCTGCAGCAATGTTACGGGTCCGGGAGGTTGAACCTCTGAGCTGCAATACAAGGGGGAAGTCCTTGTAAGGAAGCGGGTGACTCCCAGGGAAGGCAAGCAGGTAGTCACAGCTAGTGACGGGGACAGTCTCTGGGTAAACGGGCAGGTGGTCACCGCAGCTGACGGGGACAGTCTCTGGGTAGACAGGCAGGTGGTCACGGCAAGTGACGGGGACAGTCTCTGGGTAGACAGGTAGGTGGTCACGGCAAGTGACGGGGACAGTCTCTGGGTAGACAGGCGAGGCGGATACCTGACAGGTAACTGGCGGGCGCTCCCAGGTGAGCGGGCTGACGGAGACAGCAGATAACAGGCAGGTAACTGGTGGCCGCTCCAGGTGAGCGGGCTGACAGACGAGGCAGGAGACAGGCAGGTAACTGGTGGATTCTCCCAGGTGAGCAGTCTGGCAGACAAGGCAGGTAACAGGCAAGTAACTGGTGGACGCTCCCAGGTGAGCAGTCTGACTGACGAGGCAGGTAACTGAAGGACGCTCCCAGGTGAGCGGACTGGCAGACAAGGCAGGTAACTAGTAGACGCTCCCAGGTGAGCGGTCTGGCGGACAAGGCAAGTAACAGGCTGGCAGGCAGGACGAGAAGTCAGGCTAGCAGCGGAACCTGGGGGCTGAAGCACAGGTGAGACACAGTGCAAACAACATTGCTCGGGCACCTCCATTTTGGAGGAGGTGCCTTATATATGGGAGGTCCAACGGCAATTGGCCGGGGACTCCTAAGGACGGCGCGCGCGGTCCCTTTAAGAGAGGAGGAGAGCGCGCGCGCCCTAAGCACATTGCCGGGGAAGGAGCGCGTGCCGGAAGCAGCGGGGTGAGAAGCGCTGGAGGACGCCGCGCCAGAAGCGGGGAGGTGAGAGGGACGGCGTCTCTGCCTAGCAAGGGGCAGAGACGCCGATGCTACAGTACCCCCCCCCTTTAGGCCCCCTCTTTTTTAGGCCAGAAGGAAATTTTTCAAGGAGAAGCGGGGCGTTGATGTTCTCCCTGGGTTCCCAAGTTCTCTCCTCAGGACCAAACCCCTTCCAATCTACCAGAAAAAAGGTCTTTCCTCTTACCCTCTTGGTGGCCAGAATACTCTCTACCTCAAAGACGTCTTCAGCGGAAACCGGAGCAGGGGGAGCACCTGGATTGTTGGAAAAAGAGTTAAAGACAACGGGTTTGAGGAGAGATACGTGGAAGGAGTTGGGAATCCGTAAGGTGGCCGGGAGTTTTAATTTGTAGGCCACTGGATTAATTTGCCTGAGGATTTCGAATGGGCCGATGAACCGAGGACCTAACTTGTAGGAGGGTATCTTGAGCCGTACATGTTTGGAGGAGAGCCAAACCTTGTCTCCCAGACGGAATTGAGGCGGATCCAGACGTCTCTTATCAGCATATCTCTTCATCCGCTCGGAGGACAGAAGAAGTGCGGACCTAGTACTCTCCCAAATGGTAGAAAACTCGCTGACAAGAGACTGCGCGGCAGGGTTGTCCACAGAGGCGGAGACGGGAAGCGGAATCCGGGGGTGCTGGCCATAGACAATAAAGAACGGGGATTTGGAAGAGGATTCGCTCTCGTGGTTATTGTAAGAGAATTCGGCCCAAGGGAGGAGGTCCACCCAATCAGAATGGTGGGCATTAACAAAGTGCCGGAGATAGCTGGTAAAGATCTGATTGATCCGCTCCACTTGACCATTGGACTGAGGGTGGTAAGCGGAGAAGTCCAGGGTGATGTCCAGCAGTTTACATGTGGCTCTCCAGAAGCGTGAGGTGAACTGAACCCCTCGATCCGACACGATGTGGAGGGGTAGGCCATGGAGACGGAAGATATGGCGGATAAAGTCCTTAGCCAGCTCAGGTGCAGACGGAAGACCTGGCAGGGGAATGAAGTGGGCCATTTTAGAAAAGCGGTCCGCGACCACCCAAATGACAGTACACCCGGCAGAGACAGGAAGGTCGGTAATGAAGTCCATAGCGATGTGTTGCCACGGGGCAACAGGTATGGGAAGCGGCAGGAGATGACCAGCTGGTAAGTGTCTGGGAACTTTGTTGCGGCCACAAGATGAACAGGCATAGACGAAGTCTACCACATCCTTATGCAGGGTAGACCACCAGTAATGCCGGGAAATGAGTAGGAAGGTCTTTTTTTGGCCGGCATGGCCAGCTAGTTTAGAAGAATGACCCCAGCGAAGAACCTTCTCACGGTCAGGAGGTGCCATGAACGTCTTGCCGGGTGGAAGACGAGTCAAATCCAAGGGGGCCACATTCATCACCTTGGAGGGGTCGATAATGTGCATAGGCTCCTCCTCTTGGTCGGAGGACAGGAAGGATCGGGACAAGGCATCAGCTTTGACATTCTTGTCCGCCGGGCGGAAATGAAGGATGAAATCGAAGCGGGCAAAAAACAAAGACCACCGGGCCTGACGTGGATTAAGTTTCTGGGCATTTTGGAGATATGCCAGGTTTTTGTGATCCGTGTAGATGATCACCGGGTATAGAGCCCCTTCAAGCAGGTAACACCACTCCTCCAGCGCCAATTTAATGGCTAACAGTTCTCGGTCTCCTATGGAGTAATTGCGCTCAGAGGAGGAGAAGATTTTACAGAAAAAGCCGCAGGTTACCATTCTCCCGGATGAAGACTTTTGGGTGAGCACCGCTCCGGCTCCAGAGGAGGAAGCATCAACCTCCAGGTAGAACTGTTTGTTGCAGTCCGGACGGTGCAGCACAGGGGCAGAGGAGAAGGCTTGCTTCAGGGAAAGGAAGGCCTCCTCAGCTTTGGGTGGCCATACCTTGGGATTTGCTCCCTTATGGGTGAGCGCAAATATGGGCGCAGTCCGAGACGAGAAGTGAGGAATGAAGAGACGATAGTAATTAGCGAAGCCCAGGAATCACTGTATCGCCTTCAAGCCTTCCGGACGGGGCCACTTTAGGACAGCAGAGAGCTTCTCAGGATCCATTCGCAAGCCTGTCTGGGAGATAACATAGCCCAAGAATGGAAGAGAGGTCTGCTCAAAAAGGCACTTCTCGTATTTAGCATAGAGGTGGTTCTGCCTGAGCCTAAGCAGGACCTGACGAACATCCCTCCGGTGTGTGGGAAGATCCGGAGAGAAGACCAAGATGTCGTCCAGGTATACCACCACGCAGGAGTAAAGAAGGTCACGGAAGATGTCGTTGACCAGTTCTTGGAAGACGGCGGGAGCATTGCAGAGACCGAAGGGCATCACACGGTACTCATAGTGTCCTTCCCGGGTATTAAATGCCGTTTTCCACTCTTCTCCCTGACGGATACGAACCAGGTTATACACTCCACGTAGATCCAGCTTGGAAAAGATCCTGGCGCCTTTAAGGCGATCAAATAACTCAGAGATGAGCGGAAGGGGGTATTTATTTTTAACCGTGATCTGATTGAGTCCTCTATAGTCAATACAGGGGCGTAGCGAGCCATCCTTTTTTTTGACAAAGAAGAATCCGGCTCCAGCCGGGGAAGTAGACTTCCGGATGAATCCCCTGGCCAGATTCTCCTCTATGTACTCAGACATGGCCTGGGTTTCGGCTGCAGACAACGGATAAATACGCCCACGGGGTGGAGTGGCGCCAGGTACCAGGTCGATCGGGCAATCATATGGCCTATGAGGTGGCAATGTCTCTGCTTCCTTTTTACCGAAGACGTCAGCATAGGGCCAGTAAGGAGCCGGAAGACCGGGTAAATTAGCTGGGGTAGGTGGAGGACGAACTGGAACCAGGCAGGTCGTATGGCAGACCGGCCCCCACCGGAGTACTTCACCGGAATGCCAGTTCAACACGGGTTCATGTGTCTGGAGCCAAGGTAGACCTAGCAATAGGGAGTGGGAGAGTCCGGGCAACACATGGAAGGAGATTACCTCAGAGTGCAGCATTCCCAATTGCAGGGTTATGGGTTCCGTGGCGAGCAGGATGGTCACCGGAAGGAGTCTTCCATCCACGGAGGCGACTGACAAAGGTTCAGCCAGAGACTTGGTGGGAATACGGTATTTCTCAACCAGGGACTGGGCGATGAGGTTTCCAGCGGATCCAGAATCCAGGTGGGCGAGTTCAAAGTGACGGTTCTCTCCCCAGGAGATAGATACAGACAAAGTCAGGGTTGGAGAGGACTTATTTTTGTCTAGGGCGACCTCTCCGAGCGGTCCTAGACACTGGAGTTTCCCGGCCTCTCCGGGCAGGAACGAATCAGGTGCTCCTTACTGCCACAATAGAAGCAGCTCCCCTCGGCTCGGCGTGACTCTTGGCGAGATTTGACCATCTTGGTCTGGTCGATCTGCATGGGCTCGGGTGAGTGCGCACGGGGAGTGACAGAAGAGGAGACAGGTTTCTGGAAAGTAGGAGCTAGGCGGGGAAACCTTCTCTCACGTGTGGTCTCTTTGGTGCGTTCTTGAAACCGGATGTCAATCCGGGTAGCCAGCGACACCAGGTCATCCAGGGTGGTAGGAATATCCCGACCGGCGAGCTCATCTTTAATCCGACCGGAAAGACCCTCCCAGAAGACGGACACCAGGGCCTCATTATCCCAGGCAAGCTCAGAAGCGAGGGTGCGGAACCGTATGGCATATTGGCCCACGGTGAGACTCCCTTGGCGGAGACGTAGCAAAGAGGAGGCATATGAGGTCTTTCGTCCCGGTTCATCGAAGACTCTCCGGAAAGCAGTGAGGAAAGATGACAGGTCGGACCCCAGGGGATCCCCTCTCTCCCACAGGGGGTTAAGCCATGCCAGTGCCTCCCCAGTGAGATGGGACATGATGAATGCCACTTTGGCCCGGTTGGAGATAAACTGATGAGCCAAGAGTTCAAAGTGCAGGGTGCACTGGTTTATGAAGCCCCGAGCTTGAGCGGGGTCGCCTCCGAAGCGAGGAGGTGCAGAAAGCCGGGGTCCGGGGCAGGATGCCATGGTATTGGTGGGCAGCGGCGCTGCCGCGGTGTGAGTCGTGACACTAGCAGTGGTTGCTGCTGGAGCAGTCAGTGTGTCCAGGCGGGAGTTGACATTCCGCAGGTGGTTCAGGATGGACTCCTGCTGGGATATCTGACGGGAGACTTCATGGTATAGGTCAGAGAGCGAGGGAGCTTGGGTGCCACCGGGTTCCATGGCCCGAGCAAACTGTTACGGGTCCGGGAGGTGGAACCTCTGAGCTGCAATACAAGGGGGAAGTCCTTGTAAGGAAGCGGGTGACTCCCAGGGAAGGCAAGCAGGTAGTCACAGCTAGTGACGGGGACAGTCTCTGGGTAAACGGGCAGGTGGTCACGGCAGGTGACGGGGACAGTCTCTGGGTAGACAGGCAGGTGGTCACGGCAAGTGACGGGGACAGTCTCTGGGTAGACAGGCAGGTGGTCACGGCAAGTGACGGGGACAGTCTGTGGGTAGACAGGCAGGTGGTCACGGCAAGTGACCGGGACAGTCTCTGGGTAGACAGGCGAGGCGGATACCTGACAGGTAACTGGCGGGCGCTCCCAGGTGAGCGGGCTGACGGAGACAGCAGGTAACAGGCAGGTAACTGGTGGCTGCTCCAGGTGAGCGGGCTGACAGACGAGGCAGGAGACAGGCAGGTAACTGGTGGACGCTCCCAGGTGAGCAGTCTGGCAGACAAGGCAGGTAACAGGCAAGTAACTGGTGGACTCTCCCAGGTGAGCGGTCTGACTGACGAGGCAGGTAACTGGCAGGTAACTGAAGGACTCTCCCAGGTGAGCGGACTGGCAGACAAGGCAGGTAACTAGTAGACGCTCCCAGGTGAGCGGTCTGGCGGACAAGGCAAGTAACAGGCTGGCAGGCAGGACGAGAAGTCAGGCTAGCAGCGGAACCTGAGGGCTGAAGCACAGGTGAGACACAGTGCAAACAACATTGCTCGGGCACCTCCATTTTGGAGGAGGTGCCTTATATATGGGAGGTCCAACGGCAATTGGCCGGGGACTCCTAAGGACGGCGCGCGCGGTCCCTTTAAGAGAGGGGGAGAGCGCGCCCGCCCTAAGCACACTGCCAGGGAAGGAGCGCGTGCCGGAAGCAGCGGGGAGAGAAGCGCTGGAGGACGCCGCGCCAGAAGCGGGGAGGTGAGAGGGACGGCGTCTCTGCCTAGCAAGGGGCAGAGACGCCGATGCTACAAGCAAGATATCCTAGCAGCGGAGAAACAACTCAGAGGACACTTGGACAGGAAGATGACACTTTCCAATACAGCCATCAGCTCAATCGCATGGTGGCTGGATCGGGAGAACCTGTCACAGAGAGTTCCCTGGTCGTATCAGGTCAGGGACATAATTACAGCGGACTCAAGCTCAGATGGCTGGGAGCACGTCTGGGAGATCGTGTAATACAAGGAATCTGGTCGGACAGCGAGAAAGCCTTCTCAAAACATGAAGGAGCTGTCGGCGGTAAAGAATGCAGTGATGAAGTTCAGTTCCCAACTACAGGGACAACACATCCGAATTATGTCAGACAACAGTCACCTATGTCAATCATCAGGGAGGCACGAGATCCCGACCTCTCCTGTTAGTGAAAGAGCAGATTCTACAATTTGCAGAGCAACATCAATTTATGCTCTCGGCTCTGCAAATAAGAGGCAAAGAAAACTAAAGATCAGATTTTCTGAGTCAGAATATACTGAAGCAGGGCGAATGGGAGCTGAATCCAACAGTATTCCAGCAAATTGTGGATCGCTGGGGTCAATCAGAAATAGATCTTTTCGCAAACAAACGAAACAGAAAAACAAGGATCTTCTGCTCCTTAAATCCAAAAGAAAGACCCTATGCATTAGATGCATTTCAAATACCCTGGAGCTTTGGCCTATCCTATGCTTTCCCCCCACTAATGTTAATGCCAACGATTTTGAGGAAGATCCGAGAGGAGCAGGCAAGGGTCATACTAATCGCCCCATTCTGGCCCAAGAGACCCTGGTTCACCTGGATAAAGAGGATGTCCCAGTCAGATCCATGGGTCCTTCCAGATGCTCCAGATCTCCTCAAGCAAGGCCCAGGCTTCCATCTTCAGAGGTTGGGCATTTGATGGCCTGGAATTTGTAAGGTCGTTACTAATCCAGGAAGGGTTTTCCCCAGGTCTAGTCACTACTCTGCTCAAAAGCAGTGTGACGACTAAGATCTATGGTAGGACATGGTCAAAATTCCTATCTATTTCGGCGCAGTCAGCTAAGGTTAAAATTCCTATAAAGCTATTCTGGAATTTCTTCAAAGGGTCTTAGATATTGGGTTGGCTACCAGTACCCTTTAGGTGCAAGTATCAGCGCTTGGAGCTTTATATAACTATAATTTGGCAGCAGATAGATGGGTTATCAGGTTTAAAAAGGCATGCAATAGATCCAGACCTATTGCTACCCCGAGAATGCCTCCCTGGGATCTAAACCTGGTCCTGGAAACCCTGACTAAGTCTCCTTTTTGAGCACTTAGGAAGCGTGACAGAAAGAACTCTCACTCTGAACACAGTGATACTGATAGCGCTAACATCAGCCCGTAGAGTTAGTGACTTACAAGCTCTGTCAGTAAATCATCCTTTTACACAGGTCACTGTAGATGGAGTTACATTAAAACCAGACCCGGCCTATTTTCCGAAGGTGGCCTCCAAATTCCACAGAACACAGGAGATCGTTCTCCCCTCATTGTATCCTAACCCAAAAGATTTAGAGGAGCAGAAGCTTTATACTCTAGATGTTAGACTGGTTTTGGTTCAGTATTTGGAGGTAACAAGGCCTTGGAGGAGAAGTGATGCTGTATTTGTCTCCTTCCAGGGACCTAGTAAGGGACTTAAAGTTACAAGGGGAACTATAGCTAGATGGATCAGGGACGCCGTTAGCTTAGCATATTCCCCTAGTAATTTGCCGGTTTCAGAGAACCTGAAGGGCCGTTCCACAGAGCTGGTGCAGCCTCCTGGACTGAGAAGGCGGAAGTGTCCATTGATAACATATGTAAGGCAGCAACATGGTATCTCCTTCTATAACCATTACCGGCTTGATCTTTCTTCATCTGCTGATCTATCCTTTGGGAGAAAGGTGTTGCAAGCGGTGATCCATCCCTAAGGTGTCTGTTCTATATAAATCTCTCAGGTGGTGCTATCATAGGAGAAGGGGAAAAAAATCATAGTTTCCGAACGGGATTTTACAGAGCCCATGACAGCACCCTTATATGCCCCCCCTTTTTTGATCACTTATGGTGTTCTCTATATATGGGTGTATAGTGAGAAATGTTTTATTGGTGGTAGTTGTGTACTAACATACTGTCTGGAGGTCCTCTAAAACAAAACTGATGTGGAGGAGAGATACCGCCTTTTTTATTCAGCAGGTTTCCTCTCCTGGGTGGGCTGATACCATCTCTCAGGTGGTGCTATCATGGGCTCTGTAAAATCCTGTTACCGGTAACTATGATTTTTTTCCATTTACAGACGATGGACCTGAGTGGGGCTTGTTGTTTGTGAGATGAGTAGAAGTTTTTATTGGTATTATTGTTGCCTACATAACTTGGTGGCTTTTTATTCCATATTTGAGAGGCAGAATGAACAGTTGAAAACCACGCTCTACTGGTTCATCCTATGAGGTTTTCTATTAGATTTTGAAATGTCAGTGTCTTGGTGAATAATTAATTCAATGTATTTTTCAGACTATAAGACGCACTTTTTTCCTCCTTTTTTTCTCCTATGCCCGCTGTTAAAGGGCATGAATATTCAACCACTCTCCACGCCCATGGGCATGGGGAGCGGGTGAATATTCATTCCCTTTAATGAGCGGGCACAGGAGATAGCCAGCAGCCGCAGCGCGGCTCCGCTATGTGCTGGCTATAAAGGAGAGTGAAGTCACTGCTCCCCGTGCACACAGTCCCGGCGTGGGAAGCAGTGACTTCCAGCAGCTAATCTCTGCTTGTGAGCCGCGCATGGCAGTGACGTCATGCACGGCTCACATGGAGAGATCAGTGCAGGCAGACAGGACGCAGCGCTGGAGGAGAGAGAAGAGAGGTGAGTAGGAGTGTTTATTTTTTTTTAATGTGCAGCATGATGGGGATTAGGGGTGCCATGCATATTTGGGCAGGGATTAGGGGTGCCATGCATACCAGGACAGGGATTAGGGGTGCCATGCATACCAGGACAGGGATTAGGGGTGCCATGCATACCAGGACAGGGATTAGGGGTGCCATGCATACCAGGACAGGGATGAGGGGTGCCATGCATACCAGGATAGGGATGAGGGGTGCCATGCATACTAGGACAGGGATGAGGGGTGCTATGCATGCCAGGACAGGGATGAGGGGTGCCATTCATACCAGGACAGAGATGAGGCGTGCCATGCATACCAGGACAGGGATGAAGGGTGCCATGCATACCAGGATAGGGATGAGGGGTGCCATGCATACCAGGACAGGGATGAGGGGTGCCATGCATACCAGGACAGGGATGAGGGGTGCCACGCATACCAGGGTAGGGATGAGGGGTGCAATGCATACTAGGACAGGGATGAGGGGTACCATGCATACTAGGACAGGGATGAGGGGTGCTATGCATATCAGGATAGGGATGAGGGGTGCCATGCATACCAGGATGGAGGGATGCCAGGCATACCAGGATGGGGATGGGGACCACGTATAAAAGGAAGGGGGCGGCATATATACCAGGATGGGAGATATTGTCAGAATTGGGGGACATTACCCCTATACCAGTGTTTGCAGAAGACCCCTCTCCCCCTTATAAGTGCATCATGACCACATTTTATGCTTAAATTTTTATTTTTTTATTTTCCTCCTCTAAAACCTAGGTGCATCTTATAGTCCGAAAAATACGGTACATAACTTGCCATTATTATAGACAGTTTAAGTAGAAATTAAAAAAAATGAAATCCAAGGATATTTTATTGAAAAATAGATTTTTATCTTACCAGATAACTGTACCTGGAGATCAGAGGGACAGCTGACATCTTCAATTTTTAAATCAGAAGATCTTGAGATCCCACAGGATACAATTGAAGTGAATGCCATTACTCCAGATATACCATCATCCCTTCACAGCAAAGATTTGTCATCTGATCCTTTGAAACTTGTCCTGTCTTCTGATTCATTACCAACTACTAAGGAAAATCATAGTCACAAATTAAGCATTAAAAAACAAACTGCTCCTAAAGCAAAGAAGACATTTTTAGAATATGGAAATAGTTTTCCTCTCGAAAAATCTTTTCCTAAACATCAAAAAATTCACACAGCCGAGAATAGATTTTCTTGTTCCAAGTGTGGGAAATATTTTAACAAGAAATCAGATCTTGTTAAACACCAGGGAACTCACACAGGGGAGAAGCCTTTTTCATGTTCAGAATGTGGGAAATGCTTTACACGAAAAGCAGCTCTTAATAAACATCAGAGAAGTCACACAGGGGAGAAGCATTTTTTCATGTTCAGAATGTGGTAAACATTTTAACCAGAAATACGGTCTTGTTATACACCAGATAACTCATACAGAGGAGAAGCCTTTTTCATGTTCAGAATGTGGGAAATATTTTACACGGAAAGCAGCTCTTAATAAACATCAGAGAAGTCACACAGGGGAGAAGCCTTTTTCATGTTCAGAATGTGGGAAATGCTTTACACGAAAAGCAGCTCTTAATAAACATCAGAGAAGTCACACAGGGGAGAAGCCTTTTTCATGTTCAGAATGTGGTAAACATTTTAACCAGAAATACGGTCTTTTTATACACCAGATAACTCATACAGAGGAGAAGCCTTTTTCATGTTCAGAATGTGGGAAATATTTTACACGAAAAGCAGCTCTTAATAAACATCAGAGAAGTCACACAGGGGAGAAGCCTTTTTCATGTTCAGAATGTGGGAAATATTTTAAACAGAAATACGGTCTTGTTATACACCAGAGAACTCATACAGAGGAGAAGCCTTTTTCATGTTCAGAATGTGGGAAATATTTTACGCGGAAAGCAACTCTTAATAAACATCAGAGAAGTCACACAGGGGAGAAACCTTTTTCAAAATTCAATTTTTATTGAAAGGTTAAATAATTTTCAATTACAAAAATACAAAAAAAAAAAAAAAAAAAAGAATAATAACCAGGACCATATCAGCATCAGTATATCATAGACTATAAGTATAACGTCCAATAAAACATCAAGTTATAGGAAGAAAAAGGAAGGAAGAGAACATTTTAGGCCATCAGTATTACAATTATGAAGTTACTAAAATCCAATGGAAACCATACTGCAGCCAGGCACGAACCAATGCAGAGTACAATCCGGACAGAGAAGAAACGCACCAGAGAAAAGGGTGGGTCACAAGAGTCTGATGTAAGACGGTAGGCATCGGATTCCTGGAATTCAATCCAGTCTCTCCAAGACTCGCAGTATCTATCACAATCAGTGGGGGATCGGGCAATCAAATGTTCCATCCTATTTAGAAGAGCTATGTCACAGAACCACTCCTCCAGAGTAGGTGGAGAAGTACTTTTCCAGTGACGAGGAATGATATTCTTAGCTGCCTGTATAAGGTAGCTTACTAAAGACCTTTTGTATTTGGTGAGACTAGTTGGGATCATAAAGAGATTCAGAAGAGTCGGGCAGAGAAGCATTTTTCATGTTCAAAATTTGGGAAATCTTTTAACCAGAAAGCGCATCTTGATAGCCACCAGAGAACCCACACAGGGAAGAATGCAGCAGCTACACCCAATTGGTCTCTGTACAGACAGGCCCTAGCTGCACAACTAAAAATAACACCTCAGACCTAACTCCCTAATAGGCAGTTGAGGAGTTTCTCTTACCTCCTGAGGAGAAAGAAAAGTGTGAAGATATGAAAACCCGGAGTGAGAAACTAAGACACATTCATATAGGGCACAGAAGGCAAGCTAATGAGAACCAAAAATAAAAGGAATAAGTATAACTTCCCAGAAACCTAAGCGTGGTAGAAAGAAAAGGTACTGGGAGGGAAAGAAAACAGACAAGGAGGATTGTTTCACCTTTGTGGTGAAACTTACAAAATCCATCCTCACCCACAATTATTTGAATTTGATAACATTTATCTATAGGAGACTGGTACAGCAATGGGAAGTAAAATGGCTCCACAGTACGCAAATCTTTTTGTGGCCAAGCTTTATAATGACTTCTTGTCCTCATGTCCCATCAGGCCTCTTGCCTACTACCGTTACATTGACGATATTTTAATCATCTGGACAGAATCTCAGCAACAGCTTAAGACGTTCCATGAACACTTTAATCAATTTCATCTCACCATCAACTTAACACTCAGCTACTCCTGTACTGAAATTAACACCTTGGTGGCCTCAGAAAGGCCTTTTTGAATGAGGACTACCATACAAGAACAATTGTAAACCAGATTGCAAGAGCCACCAGAATATCAAGGAATCCTCTCCTACATTTCAAAACTAAACAAGAAAGCAATCTGGAGTCTCTAGTAGTCGCCTACAATCCAAATCTGGAGATGCTATTGGGAGCTGCATGGAAATTACAACCATTATTACAAAAAGATGCTGATTACAATCTATATTTCCAGACCCCCCACTTCTGTGATTTAGGCAGCCCCCAAATCTAAGAAGCATCATTATCAGAAACTCCTTGTCCTTTCCAACAGCTTCAGGAACTTTTCCCTGCAGCCATAAAAAAATGTAAAACCTGTCTATTTATAATGACCACTGACAAGATAAAGATTCCCAACTCACATCAGGAGACAACCACAAGATCCCAGGTACTTTCAGCTTCATCACATCTAATGTAGTGTACTTAATTATATGTACCAAATGTCCAGCTGGGGGTCTACGTAGGGGAGATGGGGCAAAAACTTAAAACAAGGATGAATTCTCATCGCCACACAATAAAAGAAAAAAGAATAGATCTACCTGTGGCCAAACATTTTTTATCCCTGATCACAGCATCATGGACATGAAATTACTTGTATTAAAAGGTAACTTCAAATCTCAGAGGGACAGAAAAATGTGGAATTACAAACTTATGACAATCTTTGACACACTCACAGAGCAGGAGTTAATGTGTCGCATGGATTTATGTCTTTCTACATTAACTAAGGAATGTTCTCAGACCGTTTGGGGGCATCACAATCATGGACCAGACCTCAATCACAGGACAATAAAACTTTCACACTCCTTATCAATGAACTGTTCCAATATTCATGGCCACAACTGCTTCTCCCTCTCCCATACTAATAGTTCTGCTTCATGCCACTTGTCTTATCTTTTGCATTATTCCTGTGCCCTGTTGTGTATAAATATATGACACTTCAGATTTTGTGTTATACTATGTCTGAAGAAGAGACCTGAGTAGTCTTGAAATTTTGCAATTTGTTACCATCTTTTCAGTTAGCCAAAGGTATCAACTACTGAAGACTCTCAAATTTTAATATTTTTCTCCAAACAGCAATTTTAAGATCTCTCCACAGGTGTTCAATGGGATTTAGATCCGAGCTCATTGGCGGTCACTTCACAACTCTCCAGCACTTTGTTTCCATCCATTTCTGGGTGCTTCTTGATGTATGTTTGGGGTCATTGCCATGCTGGCAACCCATGACCTAGAACGCAAACCCAGCTTTCCGACACTAGGCACTACATTGCCACACAAAATCCTTTGGTAATCTTCAGATTTCATGATGCCTTGCACAGTGAAGGCACCCAATGCCAGAGGCAGTAAAACAACTCCAAAACATCTTTGAACCTAGACCATATTACACTGTAGTTACTGTGATCTTTTCTTTGTATGTTTCATTCTGTTTAAACAGTAGAACGATGTGCTTTACCGAAAAGCTCTATATTGGTCTCCTCTGTCCACAAGACTCTTCCCCAGAAGGGTTTTAGCTTACTCATGTACATTTTGGCAAACTGCAGTGTAGCTTTTTTATGCCTCTGTGTCAGCGGTGGGGTCCGCCTTATTCTCCTGCCATAGCGTTTAATTTAATTCAAATGTTGACGGATAGTTCACCCTGGCACTGATGCACCCTGAGCATGCAAGACGGCTTGAATTTCTTTAGAACTTTGGTGGGGCTACTTATTCACCATCTGGACTATCCTGCGTTGCAGCCTTTCGTCAATTTTTCTCTTCTGTCCACATCCAGAGAGATTAGCTACAGTGACATGGGTTGTAAATGTATTGATTATGTTGTGCACCATGGACAAAGGAACATTTGGATCTCTGGAGATGGACTTGAAAAATATCAAGAATTTCAAGATTAGAACAATTTTGGTTCTCAAGTCCTCAAACAGTTCTCTTCTTCTCTTTCTGTTCTCCATGCTTAGTGTGGCACAAGCATGCACACAATGCAAAGATTGAATCAACTTCTCCCTTTTTATCTGGTTTCAGGTGTGATTTTCATGTTGCCCACTCCCGTTACTTGCCACAATTGAGTTTGAACGAGTTTCACATGCTTGAAACGAAGTTGTTTACCCACACCCCACAATTTTGACAAAAGGTGCCAACAATTTTGACCGGCCCAGTTTTGGTGATTTTGTGTGCTAATTATGTTCACTTTGCCTTTTTTTTATCTGTTTTTTTTTGTGTTGTTCCCATACATATAAAGGAAATAAACATGTATAACAAAATGTGTAATTGCAATAATTTTCTGGGAGAATTACTTCATTTTCTGGAACAATTTCAAAGGAGCCTTTCCTCCTCTACATGTTCAGCTGTATTAGAAGGCTTGTAGGAAACTCCAATTAGCAGCGTTACATTATTGCCATTTCCATGTACATTTACCCATACTGACTCTACATTGTCGAAGCTCCACTCCAATGTCATCATTTAGCACAGGTCTTAAGTTGGATTTATTGAAAATACCCACCCCTCTACCTTTTTTCCTTTCCTAACCTTTTGAATGTAGAGTAATCCTCTATGTTTGTCACTCAGCCATGGCTTTCCAGCCAGGTTTCCTTAATGCCCACCACATCGTAATCTGTGGCTGACATTAGAGTCTCTTAATTCATTAATATTGTTTGCAAGACCTCTTGCATTTGCCAGCAGACGTTTAATACTATTAACTATTTATTACTCCTACTTGCCTCCTTACTTTCCTTGAATGTCCCAGCCCCCTAGATCCTCATTGACTCTCTCTCTCTCTCTCTTTTTTTTCTCTCTCTCTCTTTCTCTCTCTCTCTCTCTCCTATCCCCTTATTTGTACAACTAACCTCCCTCCTCCCAGATCCTAGTTTAAAAGCTCCTCCATCCATCTGACCATTTTTCACTGCAGCACATCTGCACCCTCCCAGTTGAGGTGCAGTCCGTCCCTATCATAGAGCCTGTAGCCAACAGAAGTAGGCCCAGTTCTCCATGAACCCAAACCCTTTATCCTGCCACTTATTTATCTCCTTAAGTTCCCGCTAACTTTCTAGTGACGCTAATGGAATCGGCATTATTTCTGCAAACACTACCTTAGAGGTCCTGTACTTCAGCTGCTCTCCTAATTCCCTGTGATCATTTTTAACCCCTTAACGACCATGGGTTTTTCTGTTTTTGTGTTTTCATTTTTTGCTCCCCTTCTTCCCAGAGCCAGAACTTTTTTAATTTTCGTTCAATATGGCCGTGTGTGGGCTTATTTTTTGCGGGACGAGTTGTACTTTTAAACGCCATCACTGGTTTTACCATATCGTGTGCTGGAAAACGGGAAAAAAATTCCATGTGCGGTGAAATTGCAAAAGAAATGCAATTCCACAGTTGTTTTTTGGGTCCTTTTTTTACCATGTTCACTTAATGCTAAAACTAACCTGCCATCATTATTCTCCAGGTCATTACAAGTTCGTAGATACCAAGCATATACAGGTTCTTTTTTATTTAAGTGGTGAAAAAAAAATCCAAAGTTTGCTAAAAAAAAAAAAAAAAAAAATGGTGCCATTTTCCAAGACCTGTAGCGTCTCCATTTTTTGGGATCTGGGGCCGGGTGAGGGCTTATTTTTTGCATGCCGGGTTGACGTTTTTATTGATACTATTTTGGGGTATATACGATGTTTTGATCGCCCGTTATTGCAATTTTATTGTAATGTTACAGCGACCAAAAAAATGTAAATCTGGCGTTTAGAATTTTTTTCTCGGTACGCTGTTTACCGATCGGATTAATTCTTCTTTTATATTGATAGATCGGGCGATTCTGAACGCGGCGATACCAAATGTGTAGGTGTTTTGTTTTTTTTAATTATTTTATTTTGAATGGGCGAAAGGGGGGTGATTTAAACTTTTATATTTTTTTTATATTTTTAATAGTTTTAAAAACATTTTTTTTACACTTACTGCATGCTTCAATAGTCTCCATAGGAGACTAGAAGCTGCAGTTGCCTGATTACTTCTACTGCATACAAGCTAGGTGGCGTTCATAGCAATTGAGACATGACAACCACAGGCGTCTGCTGCAGACCCTGGGTTGTCATGCCCACCCATCGATGACCCGCGATCACGTGACGGGGTCACTGATGGGCGGGGCTTAGGACACGCTTCCCAGAAGCGTGAGTTAAATGCCACTGTCAGAGATTGACAGCGGCATTTAACATGTTAACAGCCGCGGGTGGATCGCGATTCCACCTGCGGCTGTTGCGGGCACATGTCAGCTGTAAGAATTAGCTGACATATGCCCGGTTCAGTGCGGGCTCAGTGTCGGAGCCCCCGCTGAACCGGCCTTTCCGACCAGGTGCGTACTATTACTGACCTGGTCGGAAAGGGGTTAAAGACCTTCCACCTTCCTCTAAGTTTGTCATTGGTACCAATGTGTACCATGATTGCTGGGTTTTCCCCAGCCCCACCCAATAATCTGTTTATCTGATCGCAGGAAGATCCCCCATATTAACTTGGGAGCTACCGTAAGGACCATAATCTTTCCACTTAACGAGATAGTGCAGACAGCTCCTGACCCACCTGGAACTAAGAACTCGCTCTACCTCATACTCCCGACACCCTTCCAAATCCACCTCATTTATGTCTTGAGGCCCCCTCAACTTTTTTTAAAAGAGAAGAATGGAAAGAATTATGATTTTCCAGGTAATAAGAAGTTGCAACTTAACTGTCACAGGATTTAAATTTGTAATCATTTCATAAGGACCTCAGAAATTTAGGTGCAAACTTTCTAGATGTGACCTTTAAGCGCAGATATTTTGAGGACAACCACACAAAATCCCCCACCCTAAAGATAGAAGCATTCCTACGTCTGCGGTTAGCTTCACTTTTGGACTGGTCACTAGCTACCAAAAAATCCCTTTTGTCCTCCCTCCAGACCTTAATTAGTTGGGGCAAAATCTCTTCTCCTCTGGCAGGGAAGATTGTAATCCTGAAATATTCCCAAACACTGGATTAAAACTACAGCAGCTAAAAAAAGGCCAGGTCCCGATACCTTTTGAGGAACGGTTATTTAGAGCACACTGGAAAAGGGACAGAAATTCCACCCAGTCTTCCTGATTAGAGGAGACAAAACATCACTAATACTGCTCTATTTCCTGAGACTGAGAGAAAAAAACAGCTTGTTACCCAATCTGGAGCAAAAACTAGCCAGAAATTGAACCCCTCAATCAAAAATGATGTTTTTGGGAACACCATGAAATTTAACGATATGAGAAATGAACAAAGTTGCTAAGATCCTAGCAGTTGGCAACTTTTGAAGCGGGACCAAAAGAACATTTTTGCTCAAACGGTCCACCACCACCCACACGACAGTAATACCACTAGTTAAGCAAATCATTGACAAAGTCCATGGACAAGTGGATCCAGGGCTTCAACGAAACATCGTTAGGGAAGAGATAACCCACTGAGCTTGATGAGAGCCTTTAGCCTTGGAACAGACTTTGCATTTCCAAACATACTCTCCAATATCCTGAAGAGCATTCTGCCACAAAAAGGACCTAGGAAGAGATCTCCAAGTGACAGACGAACCCGCGTGCCCAGCTAAAACGGAATCATGTTCTTCATTAAGAAGATCTACGCGTAAAGAGGGCAGTATATCAAGCTTGTTCATAGGTAAACCTTCCTGCGCACTGTCCTGAGCATACTTAATGCGCTACCTAAGATCTTCACCCACCCCTCTGTGACTGGAGAGGTGGATGGCCGTATATGACCCTTAGGGCTCATACCCATATGTGTGAAAAAAAAAGTTTCGATATCTGGACCGAAAAATCGGATGAGTGTCATGCGATTTTCATGAGTGGACAATGCGATTTTTCACACCTAGCATCCGTATGACATCCGTATGCAATGCATTTTTTTTCTCTGCAATCATTTTTTTCTTCTACAATCATTTACAGGACCATTTACAGTGTTCTAGGCTACAGAATGGTAATGTATCCATAAAAATTGGATGCCATATGGATGGTCCATGTGCCGTCTGTTTTTTTTCTCGCACCCATTGACTTGCATTGGTGACTCTTGTCCGATATATGTGGGAAATCGCAGCATGCATCCAGATTCCAGCTGAGAAAAAAATCGCAGATGAGCAGGGACTCATAGATTAACATTGGTCAGAGTGCAATCTGATTTTTTATCGGATTGCACTCATCCGTTTTTCACGCAGATGAGTATGAGCCCAATGCAAGAAAAACGGACGAGAGCAATCCGATAAATCGGATTTCACTCTGACCAATGTTAATCTATGAGGCACATCTCATCTGTGATTTTTTTCTCAGCTGAAATCGGACTGAGAAAAAAATACCAGCATACTGCGTATTGCTGAGTATATCGGTCCAGAATACGGATTTTTTTTTTCACACATATGGGTATGAGCCCTTAGCCGGACTCTTCTGAATATAGTTTTTCAAGGCCTCCCTCCCTGGAAGAGGCTAAACAAACGATATTTAGGCATTTTAGCTCCTTGTATGAAGTCGATAGCACAATCATATGCTGCCATATAGTAGACGTCCAGTAACTGGTAATAATCACCTCATGTGTCGTCTATTTGTCTCGAAGCAGGAAAATCCCATGTCACATTCCTCACATAAAACTGTAGAAAAGGCGGCGCGGGGTAATTGTGCCCGTAGTGAGGGGCAAATAATGCCGGAAATGTCACTGACTGCGGAGAAGTTTCTCCACCGGCTCTGCAGGTGGAGGTATGTGGAGATTCCCCATTACTGGGCGCAGGGGACATTAACCCCTTCAGCACTGAGACTCTTGGGGTCTCGTGTGGTGTGAACAGTGACATAACAGCTGTGGACAGAATGCAGCTTAGCTGGTTCCCGTCCACATTAGATCCATTCAGACGACTGCAGGATGAAGGACAGAAGCCCAGAGAAGTCCTCACACAACGCCATTATTCATTTCCTAGTTCTATCACAGAATACTGTATGTGGCAGGTACTTGATGGATCTTCTGCTTTCTGGACCGGTTCCTCCTGTAAGTCCTATTAACCCTTTCTCCCCAGAGCCTGTTTTTTCACCTTCCTGAGCAGCATCCCTTTATGAGGTAATAACTCTGGAGCTTCAGCGGATCCCATTGATTCTGAGATTGAGTTTTCTTGACAAATTGTTTTTCATGTTAGTGGTAAAGAGTTCTGTGACACAAAATAGTTAAAAAATAACATTTCCCACATGTCTAATTTACATCAGCACCATTATTGAAACATAATTTTTTTATGTTAGGAAGTTAGAAGGGTCAAAAGTTTATCATCAATTTCTCATTTTTCCCATGTGTGGTGAGCACCTTAAACCCCCAGGTGCTTCATGAGCCGTGGAAATAAAAAACTAATTTTCCCCACAAAAATGTTTTTAGCCCCAATTTTTTTATTTTCACAAAAGTTACAGGAGAAAATAGACTCCAAAATTGGTTGTGCAATTTCTTCTGAGTAAGCTGTTAACCCATATGTGGTGGAAAACTAACACATTGCACGGCTCGGAAGGGAAGGGACGCCATTTTGGCTGGAATAGGTAGCGGATGCCATGTCTCATTTGAAGAGCCCCTGACATGCCAAAACAGCAGAAACCCCCTCAGGTGTCCCCATTTTGGAAACTACACCTCTAGAGGAATTCAACTAAGGGAGTAGTGAGCATTTTTTTTTTTAATACTGTAAATTTTATTGAAAATTTATAGGTTTAACAATAGAACCAAAGAAATAACGCATAAACTGAAATCAATAGAGCATGTTGGAAATCTGCTATGGATCATGCACTTATCTGCGTTCTTCTTGCAGACTCCTAATAAACAGTGTTTAGTCCATGCACTATTATACGATGAACTGGATATTTCCATAGTTGGTGTAACTGTAGGAGCTGCTCGCTTACTCAATCATTTGCTATAATCTACATTAGTTTACAATTTCAGAAACACTACAAACCTTTATGACACAGACAGGAAAACAACAGGGGGAGGGGGGAGGGTAATGCGGCAAAATACTGGAAGATTTCAGCAGTAAACTCTGTTCTCCTTTCCTTGGAACAAATATCAGGTATTAAATTGGGCCCAGTAATAGTCCCATGGTCCCCACACCTTATTGAATACATCTAATTTGGCATTTATTACTGCCGTCAGGTGTTCTATTCTTCGTATATCCGCAATTCTACTTAGTAAATCTCTATTGGGGGGGGGGGGGGTGCTTTTTTTTCCAATGAAGAGCTATGAGGCATCTAGCTGCTGTTAGGATGTGGAGAAGCAGCTTTGAGGAGTTTTTACCCATCCCTCTTGGAGTAACATTTAATAAATACATAGCCGGGTCTAGAGGGATTTCAGTGAGCAATACTTCCCGCAGGAGGGATCTGACATTTTACCATAATTGGGTCAGGATCGGGCATATCCAGAAAATGTGGGTAAGGGACCCCGTAGCAGCTCCACAGCGCCAGCAGCCATCCGGGATAGAGGGGTTTAATTTGTGTAGTAGTTCAGGGGTATGATACCAAAACATCATTAATTTATATTGGTTCTCCTTGTATAAAGTGCAAAGAGAGGTTTTGGATGCTTTATCCCAGATGGACTGCCAACACTGCGGTGATAGCTCCCTTCCCAGAAACCTCTCCCACTTAGTCATGTATGAGTGTTTAGGAGGTAGATCCCCCTGGGGAGTGTTAATTAGACCATATATGTCTGATATCAGACCCTTTGTTGACGGGCCCTTTTTACATATCTTTTCAAACTCAGTAGGAGAGGACACCTTCAACGACCCAAACAAAGAAACTGCAAAAGATTTAATCTGCATAAATTGAAAGAATTACCTGTTTGTTATTCTAAAGTTAGCTTTAATGTGGTCAAAAGTGTGTAATTCCAATGAGGTTCCATCTACCATGTCTGCTAATCTAAAAAGGCCTGCCTTTATCCATTGGAGCACCATGTCCGAGCTCAAGCTATTTGGAATTAGCGGTTGGTATATCAAGGATATCATTGGCGATCTTGGGGAAGTTAGTTCAAATCTCTTACCACAGGTCTGCTATATTTACCTTGTGAACCTGATAGGACCCAAAAGGGGACGACTTATCTTTAAGGGTCTACTGGTCCAAAGCAGGGCGTTTGGATGAATGGGAGCCAGCCATAACTTCTCTATTTCAGTCCATTTATTGTATGCCCATAACGAAGCCCACGAGGGGACCCTTCTGAGATGAACCATCCAATAATACTTAATAACATCCGGTACTGAGATACCTCCCTGGTTTCTGTGAGTGGTTAAGATTTGTTTGGCTATTCTATGTCTTTTATCATTCCATATAAATCTCATTATTGCTGCTTGAAGGAATTTGAGTTCTCCCACAGGGACTCTCACCGGAAGGGTCTCAAAGTGATAAATTAATTTAGGGAGGAGGGTCATCTTGACCGAGGCTATTCGCCCCATCATGGAGATAGAAATAGATTTCCATTTTGTTAGCAAGTTTTTCAGCTCTCTAAATAGGGATGGGAAATTCCTAGCATATAGGGTGTTATAGGATGAGGAAAGTTTGAGTTTGTAAGTCTATCTTTGAGCTGTCTGGCTAATATAGTGTGAGCCTTGTTTCCCTTCTCATAATACCTCTGTTTGGAGTAGAGGAGTAGTTTTTCCACCTTACATATGGCCAAATCCTTCAGTTTGTCTCTTATTGCAATCACCTTTCTCAAGATACTAATATTCGGGGAGGAGGACAGTTTATTTTCTAGAGATTTAAGTTGAGAGGTTAGTTTAGACTTTTGAATTTGGGTATTTTTTTTTAATCTGGCCCCTTCCCTGATACAAAATCCCCTCATCACCGCCTTAGGGGCCTCCCATAGTACAGCCGGTGAGGGTACTGAATTCATGTTCAAATTGAAGAAGTCTGTTAGGTGGGACTCGAGGGTCTTCCTAATAGTTGGATCTTTAATCAGAAACTCGTTAAGCCTCCAGTGACATGTTCGCGTTGGGGGGCCCATTGATTTTATGTCTAATATCACCGGTGCATGATCCGACCATGAAATTGCCCCTATATCAATTTTTCTCATAGTCCTGAGAACTGCAATGTTAGCGAAGAAATAATCTATGCAGGTATGGGTGCGATGGTGGGGGCGAGTAAAAGGAGAAACCTTTTTCTTTTGGGTGCTCTATTCTCCATAGGTCGAACAGCGAGTTAGCTCTTATGAGTTTACGAAACTCCAGGGACATTCTGCTTAGCTGCACTGAGGGAGGCTTATCTACAATAAACTGCCTATCAAAGGACTCAGAAAAGGGGATGTTAAAGTCGCCACCCAATAACACAGGACCTGGCTGCAGTCTATGAATCAGGGTAAATACCCTATGTAAGAAATTTATCTGTCCCGAATTAGGTACGTAAACATTGCCCAAAATTATGCGATTACCCTGTAATGAGGATTCTGGTAAAACGTATCTACCCCCCGGGTCCACATGTGTTGCCTTCACCTGTATCGGGCAGTTAGTGGCTATTAATATTGGTACCCCTCTCTTTTTGCTGTTATTATGGGCCGAATATACTGTGGGGTATTGTTGGGAAGCAAAATTGAACGTGCTCTTATTGTCAAAGTGGTCTCCTGCAGGAAGACTATATCCGCCCTCAGGGATCTCATCTCCTGAAACACGAGACGTCTCTTTCTAGGGGAGTTAACACCCCTTACATTAAGTGAAATTATACGTGCCATGTTTATATCTTATTGTATGGAATGTGCCTTTTAATGTGCCTCTACTCACGGAACGCTTCCGAAGACCTTCTCCATCTGGAAACCTTTGTGCTATGGAGTCTCTGAAATCCCCCATCCTCTGACGAAGAAACCTCAGCCAGCATAGGAAAGGAAGAGAGGGGAGACACATGAGGGAAGTGGGGAGACACTTACGAGAAAACAAAATATGCATTAAACACACTGACACTCCACCAAATTCTACGTTCAATAGACTTGTTCCCAGGATATCTCGTGGAGAAAAAGGGGGACCCTTCTGTAGCACAAAATGAGCCCACAGAATAGGCAAATTTAAAGTGAAACCCCCTGGAACTATCCAGGTATTCGCTAACAAACTATAGATGAAAAAAGGGAATACCCCTTTAACTAATTAATTCGGGAGGGTGCCCTGAAAGATTCTTTAACTACCAACTAGGGATGGGAGTTTTCGTCTCCCAAAGGGGAACCCACTAAAAGTAGAGAGGATGGAAAACTGAACAAGAGTACAACACCTCTCAGTGGCTCCCCAAGCACTTATTTTATATCATGAATGAATATAACATGTCCAGCAATTAAGTGATGGATTGTGCCACCACTATCACATCTTGTTTAGCACCTGCCTGTGCTAGGCTCCCCCCCACCCAAGGCATACAAAAGAGAGGGGGGACAAAGAAACTATAGAAACCTCTAAGCTAGGGGGGTAGTGATCAACAAGGGGAATTTTGGAGAGATGACTCCACGTCTCCCTCCTCCCCTCCTCTCTTCCTTCCCCGTCGCTCCTTCCGGGACCACAAAGGTGGGGGAGCTTCCTGGGGGTTAGGAGCCTCCCAGTCCTGAATCTTTGGGCACGACAATACCAGGGAGTCACAAAAAATCGGCAGGTCCTCCAGGACTCTCAAGGTTGACGGTGTTCCATTGCAGCTCACGTGCAGGGCAAAGGGGAAACCCCATCTGTATGAAATCCGCTGGTCTGTCAAGATCTTTAGTAGCGGTTTAAGGATTCTTCTTTTCTGAATTGTTACTCTGGAGAGGTCCGGGAACAGCTGCAGATCGCTGCCTTCATACGTTATGGATTTTTGAGTTCTGGCTTTGTATATTATCTTCTCTTTGGTTTCAAAATTATGCAAGCAACAGATGATGACTCTCGGGAGTGCAGAGGAGCCCTTTGGTTGAAGGGCCCTGTGAGCTCTGTCCATCTTCATATTGGATGTAGGGGGTTCCCCTAGGACAGAGTTGAAAATCGCTTGGAGAATTGCTTTGGGATTTTCCTGCCCCTCAGATTCTGGGATCCCCCGGACTCGTATGTTACAACGTCTGCCCCTGTTGTCTAGATCCTCCATGTGGGACTGAAGCTCTTTCACCATCTTATTTTGTTTGGCTATGACATGCTGTAAGTCCTTCATGTAAACTCTAGTGGCATCATGATCCTCCTCCAGAGTATTCAAGCGCCCTGCCAGGCTTTGTAGATCTTGCCTGACGCATGATATTTCAGACCTGCAGGCTTCTTTCAATTCAGCTATTAGGGTTTTAAAATCTTCTCTGCAGGGAATCTGGGTCAGAAATTTCTTCTAAGCATACTGGGAATCCGGGGGTGTTTGGCACCACCCCTCCTCTGACTCACAAGGCAAGGAGTCATGTTCCAGTGCACTGCAGGGAGGGCACTGTGGCTGCAAGCCCCCTCTCCTGCCCCCCTCAACTCCTGCTCTCTGTGAGGTTCATCAGTCTCCAATTCTCCAGTGCCAGGCGAAACATGTATACTCTCACCATGAGAAGTCCCATCATTGTCAGTGCAGATGCTTATAAAGCTGCTTCCTTGTACTTTTCTCTGTTGGCAATTAGCTTTCAGGGAGGGGAGGGTGGCTGTTACTCTGGAGCTGCAAGTTTTCTCCTTCCAGTCAGCGTTCTGCTGGGGGGGAAGGGGGGCTGCTGCAGTGAGGCAATGGCTGTGGCTCAGTTCTCCTAAGCCTCCCTTACTGTGCGTACAGAGCTGGGAGCCTGCTTCAACCCCTCCCTTCTGGTGAGAGCCCTCAAGCCTCCTACCATGTCATCTGCTACTTCTCCTCCGTCCTCCTGGGCCAGCATGATCTCTCCTCTGGAGCAAGATGGCGCCTGCCCTCCTGTCTCAGCCGACCCTCTAATTAGAAAGGCATCCAGGGCTGTCTCTGGGGGAGCCTTGCTTCCACCCCCGGGGGCAGGGGTCCTTGTTCTTCTGGGACCCATAGTTTTTTGGTTGTTGGCCGGTGCTGTGAATTAGAAACCTGCTGGATTGCTCGGTGCCTGGAGGAGCTCCACACTCCTGCTTCTGCTCAGGTCTGCATCCAGGACACGCCCCCCTCACCAACCATTTTAAGCAACTCTGGGGCAATTGATGCCACTTAAGTGGTGTCTGTGCCACAATTTTTGGAAAAAATGGAGACTCTTTTTGGAGTCCCCTTGCTGTGTTTTACATGACGTTGGCATCGTCAATTCCAGGTGGGTCGGGTCGCTCCCCCCACCTTTTAACCATAAGAAACTATATACACTATGGCCTGGGGTAACACAGATGGTTGAGTCTGAAGAGCTGTTTACTCATACTAAAGCCTGGGAATCAGAGGTCTGCTCCAAACCTTCAGTGTCTGCTAGTCAGCATAGTAGCCCAGCTGTGAAGCAAGCTACACCGCCTGTGTATCTAATAATTTTTTACTGCATCTAACCCAGCCAATCATTTTGTGATAGTACCAGTGTCTCGTAGTCAGCGGAGTAGCCCATCTGAAGCAAGCTACACCGCCTTTGTATCTAATAACAATTTTTAACTGCATGTAGCCCAGACAATACTTTGGGCCTAGTAGCAGTGTCTGCTAGTCAGCGGAGTAGCCGAGCTGTTTTGCAAGCTACACTGCCTGTAGATATAATTACAAATTTTTAACTGCATGTAGCCCAGGCAATACTTTGGGCCTAGTAGCAGTGTCTGCTAGTCAGCGGAGTAGCCCAGCTGTTAAGCAAGCTACACCACCTGCGGTTTGGACACTTAATTTTTTCAAAGGAAACTCTTCGGGCCCCCGGGACACTCAGTGAAGAGCATCGGGGAGGCGCCCCAAGACAAAGGGGCTGGGACTGGCAGTAGCACGCCTTGCGGCGGACCGCCAATCTCGATCCTTATAAAAGCTTTTTAACTGCAGCAGCTTTAGTGGACGCTACTGGAGCTGGAATTACCGCGGCTGCTGGCATCAGACTTGCCCTCCAATAGATCCTTGTAAAAGGATTTAAAGTGTACTCATTCAAATTACAGAGCTTAGACCTGCCTCCACCGCAGGGGGTCTCAACCCACCAGTGGACAGGCACCAGTATTGGGAGAGGGAGGCTGGCCGTCAAGGTCCACCGCGGCTCTGGCACAAACCCGGCGACACGGAGGTTGCACAGGCAGGAACGGCTTGGCCGTGTCGGCTTCGCACTCCAGCGTAGTCCCTCTGCCCGCTCGCGCCCGTAACCCCAAAGGGATGAGCAAGCGGCTTTTCTTCCCAGTGCTGTTCCCCGCCCAGCAGGAGGAGCGTGGGGGAGCTCAGGTCGGCCTTCCACTGTACTTCCTTACCTCCCTCGCCCTCTTTCCTTCTTCCGTTCTCCATCTAACCCCTCGGGTCTGTGGTGTCTGCTCTCCCTCCAGCTCTCTCCTTCTCAAAGGTGGACTACCACGTGTATTCACACTGTGGCGAATCTTTTGGGCCCAGGCATAAGAAGTCGTCGAGCTAATGGATAATATATGCCCCCTTAGAAACATCCATGACGACCCATTCGAGGAAGCAACTAAGCGCCTCAAATAGTGAGCAGGATCTGGACCACCCCATGGGCAAACAGCGATCTATATAGTATGCTCCTTCCCAGAAGCAGCCCAAGAGGCGGACAATATTCAGAGGCACAGGTAGTAAGTAACCGGAACGCCCCCTCAATGTCTGTTTTGGCCATTAGGGTGCCCCGTCCCAACTTTTTGTCCCGCCTGATTGCCTTGTAAAAGGATGTACAGTATATACTACTGTACTTGGTTCTGCGTCGATGTTGTTGTTTACTGACCTGCCCCTTGGATATGACAAATGGTGGATTAGTCCGAATGTATTGGGTTCCGTTTTTGGCACAACTCACAACGGGGATACCACTACGTCTTGTAAGGAAAGTGTTGTGAATGGAACCGCCATTCTGCCTAAAGATATTTCTTTTTTTAATTTTCTTGTCACGACGTCTGGGTGTTGGTAGGCTGATTTTAGATTTTTACTCCAGCCTTTCTTGATTTTAGAAGGGCATGACATGCCTATATCTGTGTCTCCTCCTCCTTTTACTCCTCTATCTCTTTTCTTTTCACATGACTATATGTACTTGTCACTTTTTCATGTGTTAATTGTGTCTTCTGAGCAGTTTGTCAGCTTTTGGACACCTTTGAAGGTGTTTTCTATGTGTTTTCTATGTGTTTCTATGTGTTTTTGTTTGCCTGCCATTGGTTTTAACGGTGTTCGACGAACCGAACCGAACCCGAACACTACGGGGGTGGCTCAACTCTAGTACTGACAAATGCAGAGTAATTATGTTCTCAGTAACAAATACCTTTATATTTCCATTATCTGGATGATTTCATATTTGTCATAACCTTGTATTACCAAAGTAATTAAATTATGCAACTTTGCATGTAATACCCTTCTTAGTTATACCATTGTACCTTATTAATATTTCTCCTTTATTAAAATGTGTGAAAAATAAGTATTGATCAAATGTGATTATATAATCGGGATCAAAAACACATCTTCCCCTTAATGCGAAAAATATTATTTTATGAAATAATTCATATATCAAAATTAAAATAATTATTTTATAAATATTCTGTATAAATGTTACATCAGTTTGTATCATATATTTGTCTGAAGATGTGTGTACCCGTCTAGGTAACCATTAAAAAAATAACATTGAATACTATAAGATTATAATTTGGAAAAATGATTCAAAATGTAAATCTCCTTTATAAATCATTTTGATGTGTGGTTGCCCTTATCCACAATAAACTAAATCAAGAAATAATAATTACTAAAGAAATATTAAATATTTATTATGTAGATAATACTTAATTGTATCATAATATTCTCAGAATTAACCCCTTTCTGACGTGTGACCTAATAGTACGTCATGGTGACCTGGGCCGATTGGACCAATGACGTACTATTAGGTCATATGGCGATTGCGCCCGCACACAAGCGGTGCGGGGAGATCGCTGCCGGGTATCAGCTGATTGTCACAGCTGACACCTGATATTATGTGGAGGGAGCTGTCCTGCAGCTCTCCCTGCACATTAACCCCCTCAATGTTGCGATCGAAGTCGATCGCAGCATTGTGGGGGCAAGGGGAGGTGATCGCCGATACCTCTCCTGCCAGCGTCCAACGTCTGCCGTGGCTCCTGGATGTTGCCATGACGACCCGATTCAGTCATGAAAACATCAGAGTCTCCAGACAGCACGAAGATACTTTGGTCATGCGCAGTGCATGACCAAAGTATCTTCTCCCTCTGCAGCAGTGACAGCCTGTATAGCACAGGGAGCTGCTGCTGCTCTCTATGCTATACAGGCGATCTGAAAATAAAATGTGAAAGTCCCATAGTGGGACAAGGTGTAAAAGTTAAAAAAGAATCAGAATGTGAAAAAAAAAAAAAAAATTGTAACAATATTAAAAAAAAAAAAAAAAAAAAAAAAAACCCAAAAATAAAAATATATTGTACCCATAAATAAATATTATTGCCGAAAAAAAACAAAAAAAACAATAAAAGTACCCATATATGGTATCGCCGGGTTCAGAATGACCTGTCCTATAAAACTGTCCCACTAGTTAACCCCTTCAGTGAACATGGTAAAAAAAAAAGCAAAAAACCATGATTTATCATCATACTGCCAAACAAAAAATGCAATAAAACGCGATCAAAAAGACAAATGCAAATAAAAATGGTACCGCTGAAAACGTCATCTTGTCCCGCAAAAAAACAAGCCGCCGGCTGAAAAATAAAAACGCTATAGCTCTCAGAATAAAGCGATACAAAAAATTTTTTTTTTATATAAAATAGTTTTTATTGTGTAAAAGCGCCAAAACATAAAAAATATATAAATGTAGTACCGCTGTAATCATACTGACCCGAAGAATAATGCTGCCTTATCAATTTTACCACACGCGGAACGGTATAAAAAAAACAAGAAAAAACAATTCTGGAATTGTTGGTTTTTGTTTATTCTCCCTCCCAAAAATCGGAATAGAAAGCGATCAAAATATGTCACGTGCCCAAAAATGCTACCAATAAAAATGTCAACTTGTCCGGCAAAAGACAAGCCGTCACATGACTCTGTCTGCCAAAATATGGAAAAATTATAGCTCTCAAAAATGGCGATGCAAAAAGTAGTCTTTGCAAAAAAAAAGCGTCTTTTAGTGTTTGACAGCTGTCAGTAATAAAAACCCGATATGAATCTGGTGTCGCTGTAATTGCACCGACCCGAAGAATAAAGTCGTCTAATCACTTATACCGCATGAGGAACGGCGTAAAAAATAAACTTTAGGGTTAGGGTTAGGGTTGTGCTAGGATTAGGATTGGGATTTTTTCAAAAGTAAAGAAAAAAAATGACGACGATATGGCGACTAATGTTGAGCGCAAGTGCTCGCTACTTGAGTTTGCATCGGGTGCTCATGTATGCACCGAGTATCGCGGGTGCTGGAGTGACATGCTTGAGTCTCCTCCCCATATGTTTTGCAGCTGTAATACAGCCAAAAAAAACTTGTGGGGATTGCCTGTCATGTACGAGCGATCCCTGCATATTATTTTTTTTGGGTGTCTAATAACCATAAAACATGCGGGCGGGGACTCGCACATGTCACTCGAGCACCCGTGATACATGGTGCATACCTGAGTACCCGATGCAAACTGAAGTAGCGAGCACTTGCACTCAAGATTAATGACAATTTATTCAATACGATGACTTAATGTTATCAAATTCTGTGTCGTACCTCTGGGTTCAAAATGTTTACTATACCCCTTGATAAAATCCTTGAGGGAGCTAGTTTCCAAAATGGGGTCACTTGTGTTTCCACTGTTTAGGCACATCAGGGGTTCTCCAAAATCAACATGGCGTCCGCTAATTATTCAAGCAAATTTTACATTCAAAAAGTCAAATGGCGCGTCTTCCCTTCCGAGCCCTGCCGTGCGCCCAAACAGTGGTTTGCCCCCACATATGGGGTATTGGCGTGCTCAGGAGAAATTGCACAACAGATTTTGGGGTCCATTTTTTCCTGTTACCCCTGCAAAAATAAAAAAATTATGGTCTAAATTAACATTTTTGTGAAAAAAGTTAAATGTTTATTTTTTTCTTCCACATTCCAAAAATTCCTGTGAAGCACCTGGTGTCACTTTTGGGTATTTTCTGTCATATAGACCCCTCAAAGTGACTTCAAATGTGATGTGGTCCCTCAAAAAATGGTTTTGTAAATTTTGTTGGAAAAATGAGAAATCTCTGGTCAACTTTGTACCCTTATAGCTCCCTAATAAAAATATATTTTGGTTCCAAAATTGTGCTGATGTAAAGTAGACATGTGGGAAATGTTATTTATTAACTATTTTGTGTGATATATCTCTCTGATTTAAGGCCATAAAAATTTAAAATTTGAAAATTGCAAAATTTTCAAAATTTTCACCAAATTTCCATTTTTTTCACAAATAAATGCAAGTGATATCAAAGAAATTTTTATCACTATAATGAAATACAATATGTCACGAAAAAAACAGTCTCAGAATCACCAAGATCTGTTGAAGTGTTCCAGAGTAATTACCTCATGAAGTGACAGTGGTCAGAATTATAAAAATTGGCCCGGTCATTAACCGCCCTCGGGGGTAAAGGGGTTAAACGTATTTCTATTATTTCACATTAAAAAAAAAAATTTCTCTAGCATACATGAGGCCTCACACTCAGTCACACAGATCTCTGCAGCTGCTCATACGCTCATCTGTCACATACATGAGGCCTCACGCTCAGTCACACAGATCTCAGCAGCTGCTCATACGCTCATCTGTCACATACATGAGGCCTCACACTCACTCACACAGATCTCAGCAGCTGCTCATACGCTCATCTGTCACATACATGAGGCCTCACACTCACTCACACAGATCTCAGCAGCTGCTCATACGCTCATCTGTCACATACATGAGGCCTCACACTCAGTCACACAGATCTCAGCCGCTGCTCATACGCTCATCTGTCACATACATGAGGCCTCACACTCAGTCACACAGATCTCAGCAGCTGCTCATACGCTCATCTGTCACATACATGAGGCCTCACACTCAGTCACACAGATCTCAGCAGCTGCTCATACGCTCATCTGTCACATACATGAGGCCTCACACTCACTCACACAGATCTCAGCAGCTGCTCATACGCTCATCTGTCACATACATGAGGCCTCACACTCACTCACACAGATCTCAGCAGCTGCTCATACGCTCATCTGTCACATACATGAGGCCTCACACTCACTCACACAGATCTCAGCCGCTGCTCATACGCTCATCTGTCACATACATGAGGCCTCACACTCAGTCACACAGATCTCAGCCGCTGCTCATACGCTCATCTGTCACATACATGAGGCCTCACACTCAGTCACACAGATCTCAGCAGCTGCTCATACGCTCATCTGTCACATACATGAGGCCTCACACTCAGTCACACAGATCTCAGCAGCTGCTCATACGCTCATCTGTCACATACATGAGGCCTCACACTCAGTCACACAGATCTCAGCAGCTGCTCATACGCTCATCTGTCACATACATGAAGCCTCACACTCACTCACACAGATCTCAGCAGCGGTACCACCAGCAGAACTCCATCGCGAACACACACACTGTATACACCGTACGCACCACACACACACATACACTGTATACGCCGTACACACCACATACACACACACTCTGTACGCTGTACGCACCACACACACAAACACACTGTATACGCCGTACGCATCACACATGCACACACATATACTGTATACACCGTACGCAGCACACACACACTGTATACGCCGTATGCACCACACACACTGTATATGCCGTACGCAGCCTCTTGTGCGGTACCACCAGCGGAACACCGTCGAGAACATGCCGTACATCCCGCTGCCAGGATCAGCCAAATGATTCACTGACCGCCGCCATCTTTGTACAGGAGGAGCGCATGCGCAGTTTTAATATGACCGCCGCTATCTGTCTGCACAAAGATGGCGCCGGTCTGATTTACTGCGCCTGTGTGAATTTCACGCAGGCGCAGTGAATCATTCGGCTGATCCCGGCGGCAGATGAGCGACGTGTCTACAGTCAGAGGAAGCCGCTCACATTAAAGGAGTTTACCCACGAATGAAAGTTCATTTTAAAAATTGTCTGTGTCTGACCGTGTACGGAGCATACCACATCTCCTGGGCGGGGGAGGAAGGAAAATACAATGCAGACATTACAGCCGGGGATCGCAGAGGATTCATTTTGTGAGGTAAAACATTGTTTAAAAACAGGCAGTGAAATATTTTACCTCACAAAATGAATCCTCTGCCGAATCCTGCAGTGGATGCTGTGTGTACAGTTACAAAGTATGGTCGACCAGATCTGTTTGTCACTATGACACACAATCACAGTGGACTGAGATTACACAAAATGTAGAACCGTGGCAACGTGTGGAACATAGGCCAGACTTGGGGGCACGTGTTTTTTAAATGAAACTTGATTCCCTCTTAGCAGACATGGACAATGGCTTATTTGGAGTGGTCACCGCAGCCGTCCATGTCATCGAGTTTCAAAAGCGCGGTGCGGTCTGCCACACGCACATATTTATTAATCCTTCAAAGCAATTCAAAAATAAGAACTGAAGAGGACATGGACAACATAGTATGGGCAGAAATTCCCGATGAAACAAAATACCCTCAGCTCCACAACATTGTTATTAAGAACATGATTCATGGTCCCTGTGGAGAAACCAATCCTAACTCTCCCTGTATGGATGATGGGAGGTGTTCCAAAGGTTTCCCAGAAAAATACCAAGAATATACCATGAAAGAAAAGGACGGCTATCCAAGTTACCGCAGAAACATTGGGAGAACATACGACCATCATTCAAAGACAATTGATATTTCATGGATTGTCCCATATAACCCTCATTTGCTCAAAAAATACAACTGCCACAATAATGTGGAAATCTGTGCTTCCATCCAAAGTGTAAAATATTTGTTTAAATATGTATACAAAGGACACGACAAGACTAATATTGAAATAGCTCAAAGAGACATCAAACATGATGAAACAAGCCAATTTGTTGATTCGAGATACGTCAGTGCGCCAGAAGCTGCATGGAGAATATTTGCTTTTCCAATGCATAAACAATCTCATGCCATCATTCGCCTAGCCGTACACCTGCCTAACTCTCAGCCACTATATTTTCATGAAGACGATCCCATTGACAACATTCAACAAAAGCTCCATAATAATTCCACACTAATGGCGCACTTCAACCTTAATAAGATCGACCTAAATGCACATCAATATTACTACCGAGAAATTCCTGAGCACTATGTTTGGAAACAAGGCACATGGGAACCCAGAAAGCGACGAGGCGAAAAAGTAATTGGAAGAATGTATACAGTTAGTGTGAAAGACCAAGAACCATATTTTGTTAATAACGTTTGTTATTATTGCATGTAAAAGGCCCAACAAGTTTTGAGAGCATTAAATCCGTAAATGGTGTTACACATCAAGCATTTAAAGATGCTGCATTAGCACTAGTATTATTAATAAATGACAGTGTCTGGAAAAATACTATAATAAAAGCCACCGTTCTGAACATGCCTACACAACTTCGGGAGATGTTTGCTTACATCTGTGTTTTCGGCCCACCTACTAATCCCCTAGAGTTGTGGAATGAGTTTAAGGAACATTTTTTAAAAGACTACTGTCACAGATACCACAATAACACAGAAGATTGCATCAATTGTGAAGGCTACGCTATGAAAAATGTAAAGATGTGCTGCTAATCCATGGGAAGTCTTTTGATGATTTCAATTTACCATGAACAACAAATAAAAAAAGTCAGCCTCAAGAGGACTACGATAAGGAATATGAGTTGACAAGGGCTGCAGAGATGTAAGAAACTCTGAATCAGGAGCAACGTTTTGCCTACGAGGCCATAGTTCAAGCTTTACAAGACACCACATTAACACCTAAGTGCTTCTTTATTGATGGCCCCGGTGGCAGTGGAAAAATCTACCTATACCATCTACTCATACGTTATGTACGAGGACAAGAAGACTTTGTCTCACCTGCAGCCACAACAGGAATAGCAGCTAACTTGCTACGAGGAGGACGAACAATGTACTCTCTCTACGGCATACCAATTCCTATCAACGAAACATCTGTTTCCAGGATTAAAAGTGATACCAACGCCGCCAAAAAGTTACAACATACTAAACTTTTTATCACTGATAAAAGCCATGCTTTGAATGTCATTGATAGACTTCTACGTGATGTCATGACAACACATGTTGCTGACAAACCCTTTGGTGGTAAAGTTTTCGTTTTTGGAGGAGACTTCCGACAATGCCTTCCTGTATTTGCTAATGCCACAAGAACAGAAATTGTAGACTCCTGTGTTAAATATTCAAAACACTGGAAAAACTTTATAAGACTGCCGCTATTCAACAACATGCGCTCCAGTGATCCAGAATACAACAGTTGGTTGCTTAAACTAGGAAATGGTGAGCTGTCAAACTAACACAACCTTGTAGATGATGTCATAGAAATTCCTCCTGACAAAAATTACCATAAATGCAAATGACAAAGACAGTGTTAACACTGCAGACTCACATGCAATACTCTGTCCAAAAAATGAGGATGTACACCTTCTCAACTACAAGCGACGATTCTGTGGATGCTGATAACGATGATGAACGTGAACAGTACCCGGTGGAATTTTTCAATTCTCTGACGCCATCGGCAATGCCATCACATCTGCTCCAACTTAAAATTGGCACAATTGTCATGCTACTGCGAAACCTCAATACCAACCAAGGTCTCTGTAATGGAACTCGGCTAATTGTCACTGCCTTACACCCCAACATCATACAGGCTAAAGTGATTACTGGATCAGGCGAAGGGGACATTGTATTTATTCCACGCATTGATTTGTGTCCTTCTGACACTAGGTTACCCTTTAAATTAAGAAGACGACAGTTTCCAGTCAAACCTGCATTGGCAATGACTATTAACAAATCCCAAGGACAGACCCTCAATCGAGTGGGTATTTATTTCCCTGAACCAGCCTTTGGACATGGACAGCTATACGTTGCTTTCTCCAGAGTGAAGCAACGCTCCCATGTCAAAGTGAAATTTATACACCACTTCAAGGAAAATTGTTATGTAATAGTGATAACATTTTTACAAGGATTGTTGTTTGTAAAAATGTTTTAAATTAATCCATTTAACTTGTAATATGATTAATAGATATCGTGTATGATTTATAGGTAGATGATGGATAAATATCACATAGATATACATAGATAGTATAATAAATAGAAAGATATTTTATATATACAGTACAGACCAAAAGTTTGGGCACACCTTCTCATTTAAAGATTTTTCTGTATTTTCATGACTATGAAAATTGTACATTCACATTGAAGGCATCAAAACTATGAATTAACACATGTGGAATTATATACTTAACAAAAAAGTGTGAAACAACTGAAAATATGTCTTATATTCTAGGTTCTTCAAAGTAGCCACCTTTTGCTTTGATGACTGCTTTGCACACTCTAGGCATTCTCTTGATGAGCATCAAGAGGTAGTCACCGGAAATGGTCTTCCAACAATCTTGAAGGAGTTCCCAGAGATGCTTAGCATTTGTTGGCCCTTTTGCCTTCACTCTGCGGTCCAGCTGACCCCAAACCATCTCGATTGGGTTCAGGTCTGGTGGCTGTGGAGGCTAGGTCATCTGGCATAGCACCCCATCACTCTCCATCTAGGTCAAATAGCCTGGAGGTGTGTTTGGAGTCATTATCCTGTTGAAAAATAAATGATGGTCCAACTAAACGCAAACCGGATGGAATAGCATGCCGCTGCAAGATGCTGTGGTAGCCATACTGGTTCAGTATGCCTTCAATTTTGAATAAATCACTAACAGTGTCACCAGCAAAGCACCCCCACACCATCACACCTCTTCCTCCATGCTTCACGGTGGGAACCAGGTATGTAGAGTCCATCTGTTCACCTTTTCTGCGTCGCACAAAGACATGGTGGTTGGAACCAGAGATCTCAAATTTGGACTCATCAGACCAAAGCACAGATTTCAACTGGTCTAATGTCAATTCCTTGTGTTCTTTAGCCCAAACTTGTCTCTTCTGCTTGTTGCCTTTCCTTAGCAGTGGTTTCCTAGCAGCTATTTTACCATGAAGGCCTGCTGCACAAAGTCTCCTCTTAACAGTTGTTGAAGAGATGTGTCTGCTGCTAGAACTCTGTGTGGCATTGACCTGGTCTCTAATCTGACCTGCTGTTAACCTGCGATTTCTGAGGCTGGTGACTCGGATAAACTTATCCTCAGAAGCAGAGGTGACTCTTGGTCTTCCTTTCCTGGGGCGGTCCTCATGTGTGCCAGTTTCTTTGTAGCGCTTGATGGTTTTTGCAACTGCACTTAGGGACACTTTCCAAGTTTTCCCAATTTTTCGGACTTACTGACCTTCATTTCTTAAAGTAATGATGGCCACTCGTTTTTCTTTACTTAGCTGCTTTTTTCTTGCCATAATACAAATTCTAACAGTCTATTCAGTAGGACTATCAGCTGTGTATCCACCAGACTTCTGCACAACACAACTGATGGTCCCAACCCCATTTATAAGGCAAGAAATACCACTTATTAAACCTGACAGGGCACACCTGTGAAGTGAAAACCATTTCCGGTGACTACCTCTTGAAGCTCATCAAGAGAATGCCAAGAGTGTGAAAAGCAGTCATCAAAGCAAAAGGTGGCTACTTTGAAGAACCTAGAATATAAGACATATTTTCTGTTGTTTCACACTTTTTTGTTAAGTATATAATTCCACATGTGTTAATTCATAGTTTTGATGCCTTCAATGTGAATGTACAATTTTCATAGTCATGAAAATACAGAAAAATCTTTAAATGAGAAGGTGTGTCCAAACTTTTGGTCTGTACTGTACATACATATGACATAGATAGGTGTATAGATAGATGCACATACACATAAATAGATGTTTCATAGCTATGAGATAGATATAGATAGATTGTGTGACAGATATTTAATATTGTAAGGTGATCACAGGGGAGATATGTGTCATCCAGTTTGTAAAACTTGGTGATATGAACCAGGATTTAATGCTCCAGTGTCACAGATGCTGAGAGACTTAAATTAACTTTAACAGGGCTTGTTTTTTTGTGAACAGCTAAAGAGATGGGCGGGATGGTTGTTCACCATATCTCCACCTCAGGGTGTGGCCCATAGAGATATATAGATATAGACATACATAGATAGATAAATAGATAGCTAGATAGATATGAGATACATAGATAGATGATAGATACATATGAGTTACATCGATGATAGAGACATACATAGATGAGAGATAGATAGAAATTACATACATACATTAAATATAGACTGAGACACATAGACAAATAACAGATGATAGAGACATAGATAGATGATAGATCAATATAAAATACATATATAATAGATACAGGGATAGATAGATAGATAGATAATAGAATAAAATGTGTTTTTTGTCCTTATGTGGATACATTGTAAATTAAAGCACCTTTGTCATAAATTTTTCCATGTTAATAAAATGTTACCTTTACCTACTTTGCTTTCATTTTAACACAGGGGGAGGGATGAGTGCACATAGGAAAGGGGACACACAGGGGGGAGACAGCTCAAACGAAAGAACACATGAGGGAAGAAGACAGAACAGGGGAGGAGAGAGAGAGCAGACAAGGGGGATAGGACATGCGGTGCACAGGTCAAAGAAGAGATCACATGAGAGGAGAAGACAGCAGATGGGGGAGAGAGTGGATAGGTGGATGAGCACATGGGGGGAGAGATTCTCAATGCTGCAAAGCCTGCCCCCATCATGACATTACCGCCCTCCCGATGCGATAACATCAGGTCTCCATCTAGTAATTATATATTATTTTAAACCTGTGTCCAACCTTCATCCATCAACTCATATGAAAGTCGTTGTTTGCTCTACGGGGTTTTGGAGTGAGAGGAGGCCACTGGTGATATAATTTTGGTGTTGCTGCAGTCTCATACTGACCTGAAGGATCATATTGACAACTATTAACGTTGAAACCAATACCCTTCCCACCTTGCTTGCCAAAGAAACAAAACAAACAAAAATAAGAGGCATTGCGTTTATTTACTCCATGTTTTAATTGCACTGTGGGGAAGGGACGCCATTTTAATTTTTACCTCAGTTATTAGGCAAGATAAAATTAGAATTAGACTTACCAGTAATTTGGTTTCTAATAACCCACCACTACAGCACCACAGCAAGATATCACCCCCCCCCCCCGTAATAGCCTAGGGACAGTAAACACAAAGAGGTCAAGAATCCCCTTCCACATCCTCTCTCCAGTGTTATTATAAAGGACCATAAGAGTATGAATGCTTCAAATTATGTTTATTTTCACATGATTGAAAGTAATGCAATAAATAATTGAGCAAGGCGAGGGAATTACCTGTGCTGTCATGGTGGGTTATTAGAAACCAAATTACCGGTAAGTCTAATTCTGTTTTCTCCAATTACCCCCATGGACAGTGTCAGGCAAAATGTATTTTTGTCCTAGTTTTAAAAATGTTAAAAGGACAGCCAGAGATGTCTTAAATCTCCACCCCCTGCTCATTTGGAAGAGACCTAGATAGAACTCACTCTTGCTTTCCCCCAAACCAGGAATTTTATGACCGCCATAAAGCCTCAGCAAAGAACAAGCATTCTGGTCTAAACTGGAAATCCCCTCCAAAATCCTATTGTCTAACTGTACAAACTTTTAATGTCGATTTTAATAATGCCCATGACTGTCACAAACACAGGGACCACATTTTTGAGATGTTCACCTTTTTCCAATTGTGATGGTGTGGTTTTCGTGGCTGGAAGACCACCAGGAACCTGGGAAATGGGTTCTGAGCTTCTGAGCATCATAGAGATATCATATTTGATATCCATCTTCATGAATAGTGGTGACGGCAAACATGATGTCTCCATCTTGGATGTGGGACCCCCCATACCAAGATATGAAATCTGAAGGATTTTTATGTCTTGTGCAGCTGGGTGGGTTCACAAAACCGAGCCCCCGTGTGAGGTAAACAACATAGGTGTGTTCTAGTGTTTTGGCCCCTTACTAAAAACCAGAACGGCCATTTTACTTCATTCTTACCCCGGGACATCAGACGCATGCATTCCTCGCTGCATGGAGGAATCACATCTAATTTCCGGGGAGCCGTCCCCCCTACAGAATCTGAGACCATCACCTCGTGGCGCAGGTTTTGCTATTATTTACCCCTTTTATTTTAATAACTGTTTATGCATATATGTAAATTGTCTCATTTATAATATCTTGTATATCTTTTGTAAACACTGCCCACTTTGGGGAGTAAATCATTATTATTTACCAGCTTCGTTCTTCTTGTCCTATGTCGTGCAAACACGTTCCTCACCCGCTAATTCACGTTACCTAACGGGTACCCGATCCACCTGTTAAGCGATCGGTGGTGGCAGTATACCAGTATTTATGTGATATTGTGGTTTGAGGGTGGCTGGACGGAGGTATATATACGTTCCTGGAGGGAACTGGTGGTATATATACGTTCTGTCACATCACGTGCCACAATAGTCAACATAAATTAGAGCAGCTGCGCCCGTGCTTATCCTCGGTCAATACCGTGTCTGACCAGCAGGATAAGGGGGCGCCAGAGGGCTGCAAGGTCTGACCAAGTGTTTTTCGTGACAGACAGCACCACAGGAGGAATACCAAAACTAATGTTTAACCCCTTTACGACATAGGGCGTATTAATGCGTATCTGTGCCCTGGGCCTTATGGACCAGATACGTATTAATACGCCCTATCTTTAAAGCGGCACCGCGACCGAAGTCGCGCTGATAGCATTAAAATTCCGGTGCCATCTTACCTTAGGGTAGATGGCGCCGGCATCTGGGGGGGTGTCGCCGCCCCTTTCCACCCACGATCACTGTGATTGGCTGTTCAATTCTGAACAGCCAATCACAGCATTTCTCACTGTTTCCGGCAATCAAAATGCCGGAAACAGTGATGTGCAGCCAAGGATCAGTGCTCCTAAGAGCACCGATCCTAGGCTGTTGCCTAGTAACCCCAGCCCTCTCCCCTAAACTGCTAGGATCGGTGCTATCGCCTATCTAATTGATCGAACCGATCACAGCGGGACCGCACGGTAACAGGGCGGTCACGGGGCGGTGACAGGCTTGTGACCTGCCTGTTACCTCCGCATGACCCCCTGTGATGTTATAGAAGCCCCAGACAGCTCTGATTGGAGCGATGGATGATGACATCGATCGCTCCAATCAGAGTACCTGAACACAGGTGACAGGGCGGTCACAGGGCGGTGACCGGCTTGTGACTTGCCTGCCACCTCCCTGTGACCCCCTGTGGTGCGTGCCCAGGCCTCAGCCATCTCTGATTGGTGCGATCGATGTCATCATCGATCGCACCAATCAGAGTACCTGACCGGGAGGTGACCGGCCTGTGACCTGCCTGTCACCACCCTGTCACCCCCTTGTGACCGCCCTGCAGATCCTCACACTTGGTGAGGATTTCTACAGAGCGGTCACGTCTGATCTGCACTGTGCTGGGCCTTGTAGTGCCACAGAATTTTCTGTTGAACTACAAGACCTTTCTCTTACCTGCTCCAGTCGCTGCTGCTGCTCCGGCATCCTGCTGCGGTCTCCAGGGTCCTGGATCTCCTACTCCGGCGTCCTGCTGCGGTCTCCAGGGTCCTTAGTCTCCAGCTCCTTATCCTGCTGCTGCGGATCCTGCTCCAGAGCCTCTTCCAGAACCTGCTGCTGATCCTGCTGAAAGAAGAACAGAGAAGACTTTGGTAAGACCATCTCTGTTCTCCCCTCATCCACCCCTCTCCCCCCCTCCTCCCCCCCCCCCCTCCTTTTACCCCCAATCCTCGTCCCCACCAGTTTTTTTTTTTTTTCGTGCGTCCTGATCAACGTCCATGCTCGCTGCTTTTCAGGACTTTTTCTTGTCCCTGTCAATTCCCCCCCCCCCACCTTTGCACCACATCCGCGCACACACCCTGCAGCTGCCGAGAGTTGATTGGTGACATAGTTCACCGATCTGCACTCGTGCTCGTTGTTTGCACCACCTACGGTAGTTCCTTTTTTTCTCAGAAAAAAAAAGTTCACACCAAGCACACTGACACACACACACTCTAAATAAAGTACTGACACACACGCACCACATACACGAGAAAAAAAAAATGTCCGGCTCATCCCAAACTCGCTATTCAGCGGAGGAGGCATACGCTATTGTTGCCACTGAGACTGACAGCGAGGGCGAGGATCCCACATTTCTTTACTTTTCCGACGCCTCATCGTCCTCCTCTTCCTCCTCTTCTTCCTCCTCTTCCTCCTCAGGTGCTGCTGGACCGCCCTGCAGTCGTCGCAGGAGAGAAGATGTTCCAGCGCCCCCCACTACTGACCCCATATGGACCTCGCCCCCCCGAAAATTTTGAGCCACTGATTCCTGATTTCGTGGCGGAATCAGGAATCAAGTTTGACACCACCGGCCTCACAGAAATAGACTTTTTCAAAGTATTTTTCTCTGAGGATTTTATAAACCTCATGGTGGGCCAAACTAATTTGTATGGTCATCAATTTTTGGAACAAACCCTCTCTTCATTATTTTCTAACTGGTCTCCTGTAGACGCAGAAGAAATGATGAAGTTTTGGGGCCTGGTCCTTCATATGGGGATCCTGAAGAAGCCAGAGGTTCGGCAATACTGGAGTGTTGACGTTTTGTATAACACTCCAGTGTTCCGAATGGTCATGACCCGGACACGTTTTGAGGCCATCCACAAGTTCTTGCATTACCAAGATAATGCAAGGTGTCCTGCACGCGATGACCCGAACTTTGATCGTCTTTTCAAAGTTCGGCCGGTCATCGAGCACTTCAACAACAAGTTTGGTGAAGTGTACGTGCCCCAAAGGGACATCTGTGTGGATGAGTCCTTAATTTCTTTTAAGGGGCGGCTTGGATTCCGGCAGTACCTGCCCAGTAAAAGGTCCAGGTACGGGATCAAGCTGTATAAACTTTGTGAGAGTACCTCAGGGTACACTCACAAGTTTAGAGTCTATGAAGGGAAGGATTCCCGGACTGAACCCCCTGAATGCCCCCCTGTTCTGGGAGTGAGTGGGAAAATTGTATGGGACTTGGTGCACCCACTGCTGGATAAAGGTTATCACCTGTACGTGGATAACTTTTATACAAGTATCCCGCTCTTCAAGTCCCTCTCTGCGCGACATACCGCAGCTTGCGGTACTGTCCGCAAAAATCAGAAAGGCCTCCCAAAGACGCTAATTGGGCAGCTGCTCAGAAGGGGTGAGAGCAGAACCCAATGTAGCGACCACCTGTTGGTGGTCAAGTACAAGGAGAAGAGGGATGTCCTTCTCTTGACCACCATACATGGTGATGGCAGCACCCTCAGCACTGTAAGAGGTTCCACTACACAGGTCGCCAAACCAGACTGTGTAGTGGGGTACAACAAGTACATGGGGGGAGTTGATCTCTCCGATCAAGTCCTCCAGCCGTACAGTGCTTTGAGAAAGGCCAAGGTATGGTATAAGAAGCTGGCCGTGCACATTGTTCAGATGGCAATGCACAACGCTTTCCTTCTGTCAAAATGTGCAGGCCAAGACTTCTGCATCGTACCTTCACTTCCAGGAGACAGTTATCAAGGCCCTGATATTTGGCAGTGGTGGCGGAGCGGGCCCGACTACTTCTGGAACTGAAGGACCTCGAATTGTACCAGGCCAGCATATCCCAGGGCAGATCCCTCACAGCGGAAAAAAAGGTACGTTACAAAAGAAGTGCCGAGTGTGTTACCGAAGGGGAATACACAAGGACACCATTTACCAATGTGACACCTGCCCCGACAAACCTGGCCTCTGCATGAAAGACTGCTTCAAAAGGTACCATACTTCCATGGACTATTGAATTAATTTCTGACGTATGAAAACATGACGAACACTACACAGCTGACGTAGTGTTCGTCAGGTTGTCATACTTCAGTTGTGTAGTGTTTGTCAGGTTGTCCTACACATCTGGCGTATAACACTACATTATAAAATTCACAAATCAGGTATCCGTTCCAAAAAGGGGGCACTTGTTGGGCATTTCCACTGTTTAGGCACATCAGGGGCTCTGAGAACGTGACATGACGCCTGCAGACCATTCCATCAAAGTCTGCATTCCAAAGCGTCACTCCTTCCCTTCCGAGCCCTGACATGCGCCCAAACAGTAGTTTTCTCAAACACATGGGGTATCAGTATACTCAGGAGAAATTGCACAACAACTTTTGGGGTCCAATTTCTCCTAGTACCCTGGTGAAAATAAAAATATTGCGGCTAAAAGAGCTTTTTTGTGGAAGAAAAATGATTTTTTTTTTCACGGCTCTACGTCATAAACCTTTGCAAAACACTTGAGGGTTAAAAGGGCTCACCACACATCTAGATAAGTTCCCTGAGGGGTCTAGTTTCCAAAATGGGGTCACTTGTGGGGGAGCTCCAATGTTTAGGCACACAGGGGCTCTCCAAATGCGACATGGTGTCGGCTAACAAATGGAATGGAAAATCGGCTCAAATTGTTAGAGGACACCATGTTGCGTTTGGAGTGCCCCTGTGTGCCTAAACATTGGAGCTCCCCCACAAGTGACCCCATTTTGGAAACTAGACCCCCCAAGGCATCTATCTAGATGCATAGTGAGCACTTGGATCCCCTGGTGCTTCACAAATTAATCCGTAAAAATGAAAAAGTGGAAAAAAAACACTTTTTTATTTTTACGGATTAATTTGTGAAGCACCTGGGGGTTCCAAGTGCTTACTATGCATCTAGATAGGTGCCTTGGGGGGGTCTAGTTTCCAAAATGGGGTCACTTGTGGGGGAGCTCCAATGTTTAGGCACACAGGGGCTCTCCAAACGCGACATGGTGTCCGCTAATTATTCAAGCAAATTTTACAATCAAAAAGTCAAATGGTGCTCCTTCCCTTCAGAGCCCTGCCGTGCGCCCAAACAGTGTTTTTTCCCCACATATGGGGTATCTGTGTGCTCAAGGGAAATTGCACAACAAATTTTGGGGTCCATTTTTTCTTGTTACCCCTGCGAAAATAAAAAAAAATTGGGTCTAAAGTAACATTTTTGTGAAAAAGTTAAATGTTCATTTTTTTCTTCCACATTCCCAAAATTCTTGTGAAGCACCTGAAGGGTTAATAAAGTTCTTGAATGTGGTTTTGAGCACCATGAGGGGTGCAGTTTTTAGAATGGTGTCACTTTTGGGTATTTTCTGTCATAAAGACCTCTCAAAGTGACTTCAAATGTGATGTGGTCCCTAAAAAAATGGTTTTGTAAATTTTGTTGGAAAAATGAGAAATCGCTGGTGAACTTTTAACCCTTATAGGTCCCTAACAAAAAAAAAATTTTGGTTCCAAAATTGTGCTGATGTAAAGTAGACATGGGGGAAATGTTATTTATTAACTATTTTGTGTGACACATCTCTCTGATTTAAGGGCATAAAAATTCAAATTTTGAATTGCAAAATTTTCAACATTTTCACCAAATTTCCATTTTTTTCACAAATAAACACAAGTGATATTGAAGAAATTTTACCACTATCATGAAGTACAATATGTCACGAAAAAACAGGCTCAGAATCAGGGGGATCCATTCAATCGTTCCAGAGTAATTACCTCATAAACTGACAGTGGTCAGAATTGTAAAAATTGGCCTGGTCATTAACGTGCAAACCACCCTCGGGGGTAAAGGGGTTAAGGAGAGATAATAGCCTGGAGAACTTTTCTCCCAAAGGCCCAATCTTTAACAGACGTTAAGTCTAGTCTGTAATGTTTGGACATGGGCTTCTTAACCAATCACAGTAATGCCGCAGACATCTTGGTTGTGGCATTACTGTGATTGGCTGGCCACCCAGCATCATAGGGTCTATTTAAGCCCTGCCGCCGCCATTTTGTGCACATTGAGTCTGGAGCCTGCATTCTATAAGCATAGGGAGAGATCGCTGAGCTGCTAGGGAGAGTGTTTAGGCCTCTTGATAAAACAAAAGCCCTTGTAAAGCCTACCTGCAGTGTATACTAGTTCTGTGTTTAAAGGAGCCACTCACTAGCTCCATAATACCATCAAAAAAATAGCTCTTTTCAGAGCTGAAGACACACAACAAAGTCAGAGTACAAGGAGGGAGAGATTGTGTATTAGGTAGGGAGTGTATTAGGTAGTGTTCTTCCAGTGTCCATATTAAAACAGCTCTTGTCAGAGGCAAAGCAATATTTTTCCAGCACACACAGAAGTAGCATTTTGTGCTGCCTTTTTTATTTTTTAGCACCGGTCTATTTTCCCTGCAGTTTTAAGGGTCAGAGCCTGACAAATTAGTCCACTTAAAAAAGCGTTTTGTGCCCTGCACAAAGCAGTAGTCCAAACATCTCCTACTGCCTGCTACAAAGCACGCACCAGGCAATTTTCCCCGCTGTTTTTGGGGTGTCAGCCTGCCTTCTATCCATATTAGTCCACTTAAAAAATCGTTGAGTGCCTTACACAAAGCAGTAGTCCAAACATTTTCTACTGCCTGCTATAAAGCACGCACCAGCCCATTTTAACCACTATTTTGGCTGTGACAGCTAGCTTTGCTTGTGCCATCAACATCTGAAAATCTGTCAACAAAACCCAAAATGCCAAAAAAGCCTGTTATTAAGGGACGTGGACATGGACGTGTTGTTGTCAGTGGTGCACGAGAAGCCACTCAGTCTATGTCAGGTCAGAAGCAGCTTGATGTATCCACTATGTTCCTGGAAAAATTTCCCGGTCTGGAACGTAAACGTGTGTGGAAGCCAGAAGAGCGAGAACAAATTCTGTATTGGATAGCAGACAAGGCCTCTACGCATTTATGAAGCAACAACAAATCTTCCACGACCACACAGTCTACTGTGAATACACAGAAGGCTGGCCCATCCAATCCTGAAGCTGGTTCTCCAGCCATTATCAGTCACAGGAGACATATGACCCCAAGCTTGGCCACTCCAAGGATCTGTTTGTTACGTATCCTTTAGGCTCTGGACTATCACCATGCAGAATTGAAGAGGGACAAGAGGAGGTGGAGACCGTTGATGCCCAGAGTGAGAACTGGGTCAACTGTTCCCAAGAGCACCCCCCGCTGTGCGCCAAGTCAGGGCAAGGGGGCGTTCAGCTGCTGTTTGGAATTTTTTTTTCTGAAAGTCCTTCAGAGAAAAACATGGTATGGCAGATGCTACAGACTACACAAACTACAAAGTTGAGCAGTGGCCAGGGCAAAGGCAACCTAAGCATCACTAGTATGCGAAACCACATGGCAGCCAAGCACCCCAGTAGGTGGACAGAACACCAGGGTACCAAATCTGCATCTGTGGGTCAAACCAATGCCATGTCGCCTGGGCTATGTCCTTCAGAATCTGCTGTTCAGGAAGCAGGTGCTCATACCTTCTGCCCACAAGCTGCGGTTGCTCACACACAACAAACATCAACCACATCCACTTGCTTGTCCCAGCAAAGCGTCCAATTGTTCGTGCCTGAGAGCTTGGAAAGAATGCGTAAATGCCCAGCCACGCACCCACAGGCACAAATACTAAACTCGCAGATTGCCAAATTGCTAGCTGTGGAGATTTGCCGTTTAGGTTTGTGGGAACACAGTTTTTCCGTGATCTTTTGTCTGTGGCTGACCCACGATACAGTGTTCCCAGTCGCCACTATTTTACCCGGTGTGCCGTTCCTGCGTTACACAAGCTTGTGTTAAACAATCTGAACCGCGCTCTCACCAATGCCGTAACTGGGAAGGTTCACCTAACAGCAGACACCTGGACAAGTTGTTGTGGACAGGGATGATACATTTCTGTCACGGCACACTGGGTGAACCTGGTGGAGGGTGGGACAAAGGCGCAAACTGGAACATCACACATCCTACCCATGCAAAGAATAGCGGGCCCAACTTCTGTCAGGGTTTCCACCTCATCATATTCCACTTCCTCTCTCCCCTCCTCCTGCTACTCATCCTCTGCTGAATTACCCTCCCCATCACTGCCAAGCTATGACCTGTGCAGCAGCGCATCGGCAAAGCGGCAACATGCTCTGCTGAAGCTGATCTGTTTAGGTCAGAAACCACACACTGCAGCAGAGCTGTGGCAAGCTTTAAAACAACAGACCGATCAGTATCTCTCCCTGCTGCACCTTCAAGCCGGTCTGGTCATCTGCGATAATGGGCTTAACCTGGTGGCGGCTTTAAAGGTCGGCAAGCTGGTACACGTGCCATGCATGGCTCACGTGCCGAACCTAGTTGTTCAGAAGTTTCTGAAAACTTACTGTGACTTGACGTACCTAATTGAAAAGGTGCACCGTATTAGCGCCCATTTCCGCCATTCCTCTACCGCTTTTGCTGCTCTTACAGCTCTGAAAAAGCACTTGAATTTGCCAAGTCACAGACTCATTTGCGAACTGCCCACGCGGTGGAACTCCACCTATCATATGTTGGCGAGGATTAGTGAACAGCAGAGGGCAGTAGCTGAATACCAGCTTCAGCATGCCGGTCAGACTGAGAGTCAGCCACCACACAACAACTGTCGAGTGGGTGTGGATCGCTGACATTTGTGAAGTTCTTGAGAACTTTCAGTACTGCACCAATCTCGTGAGCGGTGATCAAGCTATTATCAGAATAACCATCCCGCTGCTGTGTCTCTTGAAACAATCACTGCATAATCTCAAAGAGGAAGCTTTGAGTGCCCAGCATGTTGGTATGGAGCCAGATTTCCCAATGGGTGTTACTACCCAGTCCAGCCAATATTCTGAGGCAACAATGGGTGATGAGGAGGAAGATGAGGAGGATGAGGAGGGAGAGGACTTGTTTTTCTATGCTACAGAGGGGACACCCAACCCAAGCTTCATGTCTGTCCAGGCTGGATGGGCTGGAGAGGAGGACGACGAGGAGGAGGAGGAGGTGAGGCAGCATGAGGAGAGGATGGGTAATTTTTCTACTGTTGGGGACACAGAATATTTGCCTTTTTGCAGCTTGGCCCACATGGCACAGTTCATGTGTAACTGTCTGTGGCAAGCCCCTTGTGTGATACACATTTTATCCAACAACTTTATACTGGTTGGCCACCTTTCTCGATCCACAGTACAAGGAGAAATTTCCTTCTCTCCTTTCGGAGTCGACAAAGAGTTTTACAATGGAATCGTTCAAGAGGGCCGTTGTAGATCAGTTGCTGAAAACCTCACCCTCAGACGATGCTGGTGGCAGAGGTACCAGCTCTTTTCAACACCAAGGGATAATGGGGAGAGACACAAACACCAGCTCCAACAGAGGTGGGGGGAAAAGGTGCAAAAATTGGTCAATTTTCAATAAACCAGCACAACAGCAAGGGTTATCTGTGCCTGTAACAATGCCAAAGAGGGATAAGTTGCAGAACATGATCAAGGGTTGCTTAAGTGACCATACGTGTGTCCTTTCTGACACTTCAGTTCCCTTTTAATTATTGGGTGTCTAAGCTGAAAACTTGGCCCGACCTCTCCTTATATGCCTTGGAGGTGCTGGCCTGCCCGGCTGCTAGTGTGGTGTCTGAGCGTGTTTTCAGTTCCGCTGGGGCAATCATCACTGATAGGCGCACACGCCTCTTCACGGAAAATGCAGACAGACTTACTCTTATTAAATTCAACAAGGACTGGATTTCTCCACAGTTTGCAATCTCTCCAGATGACAGCAAGCCAACCTAAATTCACCAAAAATGCAGATTCATGCTACTGCTGTTAACGTCACCCCCTTTCCATAAAAACCCATTTCCTTCCTTCGTCAACTGTAACTCAGCCCATAGGGCTAATTTTTACAAACCCTATGCACATTGTGCTGTGGACAAACCAGGACAGTATTCCTACTCCAGCCAAACTACGATTTGTGATTGGAGGCCCTTGGGTTGGAGGCTTACTGCATCAACCATGACTCAGCCCATAGGGCTAATTTTTACAAACCCTATGCACATTGTGCAGTGGACAAAGCAGGACAGTGTTCCTACTCCAGCCTAACTACTATTTGTGATTGGAGGCCCTTGGGTTGGAGGCTTACTGCGTCAACCATGACTCAGCCCATAGGGCTAATTTTTACAAACCCTATGCACATTGTGCAGTGGACAAACCAGGACAGTATTCCTACTCTAGCCTAACTACTATTTGTGATTGGAGGCCCTTGGGTTGGAGGCTTACTGCATCAACCATGACTCAGCCCATAGGGCTAATTTTTACAAACCCTATGCACATTGTGCAGTGGACAAAGCAGGACAGTGTTCCTACTCCAGCCTAACTACTATTTGTGATTGGAGGCCCTTGGGTTGGAGGCTTACTGCGTCAACCATGACTCAGCCCATAGGGCTAATTTTTACAAACCCTATGCACATTGTGCAGTGGACAAACCAGGACAGTATTCCTACTCTAGCCTAACTACTATTTGTGATTGGAGGCCCTTGGGATGGTGGCTACCTGTGTCAACCATGACTCAGCCCATAGGGCTAATTTTTACAAACCCTATGCACATTGTGCAGTGGACAAATCTGGAATGTACAGTGATCCTACCAAACTAATATTTGTCATTGGAGGCCCTTGTCACAGGTTGTGCCACATTGTGACTGAGATAGGGAATACATATTCAATAGAAATGTACGGTCAGTCACCCGATTTGGCTAAAAACATGCCTGGCTTGTGACACATTGTGACTGAGATAGGGGATACATATTCAATAGAAATTTACACTGACTATTGATGACCGACTGATGGCCCTCTGAAAACTTGAATTGAGGGCCACAACTACTACAGTACTCCATCGTAGATAATGTTTGACAAGGGAGGCCCTTGTCATGGAATCTCCCTGCTCCTATGACACAGCCCCCAGGAGTAATGTTTGGAAATATGATGCGCATTCTGCACTGGACCAAGTAGTACAATATCAAGAAGTCTTCTCTTCCTATATAATCAAAATCTCTGAGCCATTTGGAGAAGCTTCTCCAACCCATCCTGGAGGGGGTCACCATATATCCTTTGTCCATTGACTTGCACAAGTGATATATTTGAGCTCGTCATCCAGTTGACTAGTGCAGCTTTATTTTTCCAGTTCACAGAGTTCAGCCATACCTGAGGATCGCAGGCCGCACTCACTTCTACCTTCTAGTACTCCATGTATCTTGGCCTTTTTCTCTGTAGTCTCTGCCCTTAAATGAGTTAAATAATAGAGTGAGGACCCTACAATATGAATAAGTGAGGGCACTCTGAAATGTACACAAGAGGGACCTCCAATATCTCTAGAGGAGGGCACTTAAAAATGTATGTTACAGGGCCACACGAGGGCTCTCACAAAACTCCACTTTCCTGCCTACTGCAGGGCCTCTGAACATTTGAATTTAGGGCCACAGTATCACATGGTGGTGGAGGAGGAGTAGGAGGAGGAGGAGGGTCAAGCCCAACGCTACAATGGGCACATTGTAAACTACTATGGAATATGTATTCCACTATCTGAGTGTCAATGATGGAGGGACCGCCCAAATGTCTAAGTAACAGCTGTCCCTCCAAATCGCATGTTACAGAGCCACCTGAGGCCTCTCAGGTCAAAGATCAACATACCTACTGGTGCGTTCTAGCTGTGCTTGTAAAGTGCTGGGGAATAGCGAACTAAAAATGATATATGACAGAGGGACCTACAAAATGTATAAGTCAGGACCCTCCCAATTGTAAAAGGTGAAAAAAAGCCACAGCAGTATGTGTGAACAAAGGCTAAAAGGGATATTTTTTTTGTTTCTCTGGTTTATTTAGCCTTATATACAAGTTATTGTGCAGGAAAAACAGTTTCTTAACCTTTTTGGTCTGTTAAATGCAATTTAGGTTAGGTTTGGTAGTTGTTCTTGTGTGTCTGTAAAAGTGGCGTAATACTGCGACAAACTTATTCCCCCGAAACCATATGTGAGTCAGAAATGCATGCAGGTACATTCTCCAGGCTCTTCCCATTCTGTTTCATCACTTTCCCATCCATTTCAGCCTTTTCCTCAGGCCCCCAAACCACTTTTTAGGGTCCAGCAGAAAATTACTCGCATTTCCCATTGACTCACATTGTACTCGCTATTGTGAACGAATACACCATTATTACAAAGTACTCGTTACAAGTATAGCGATTACGAATATTACGGTACTCGCTCATCACTAGTACGGACCTCAGCAGATCTGCTCAATGGAAGCGCTAGCTTTCTCAACCCAGGAGACCGATGTTGCTCTAGTGAAGTGAGCCGTAAGTCTCACCGGAGGCGAGAGGTTCTGGATCTGATATGTTTCGATAATTGTTCTTCTGATCCAGTTGGCAATAGTGATTTTGGATGTTTTCTTCCCTTTATTCTAACTGTAGAGCTGGATAAACAGATTCTGGTCTTTTCTCCACAACTGCATCTCCTGGAGGTAATGAAGGACTACTCTACTTACATTCAGAGAATGGAATTCTTCCTCCTTCTTGTTTGCTGGATTCTGACAGGAGGGGAGAATTATGTCCTGCGGCCTGTGGAACTCTGAGATCACTTTGGGTAGGAACAATGGGTCAAGACAATAAGTCTGTCTTTTAGGATACTCAAGTATGGTTCATTGATTGAGAGGGCCTGAAGTTCACTCACTCTTCTGGATGTAGTGATCACTACCTGAAAGGCTGTGTTTCAGGACAGTTTATCCAGCTTTATTGATAAAGGTTCGAATGGTGGAAGAGTCATCCCTTTAAGGACTATATGAAGGTCCAGAAGGGGACTAGGTTGGTCACTCTAGGACGAAGACGGGAAGCTGCAGTTATGAATCTCTTCACCCAATGATGGTCGGCCAGGCTCAGATCAAAATAAGAACTTAATACTGCCCCCTGAACCTTGGGGTTGCTAGGTTTGAGATCCTTTTCCAGGCCCTCTTGCAAGAAATTTAGAATCTGAACAATGTTCGGTTCGGTTCGGTCTGGAAGATCAGGTGCACACCATGACACAAAAGTTTTCCATATTTTATGATATATGGCATTCGTCACTTTTGGAGAGTTCCAATGACTATCCGCGAGGCCCTTGGTTTTCGAAATTGCGAATTCAGAAGCCAGGCAGCCAAACATAGACTTCCAGGGTCTGGGTGGTAGATTGGCCCCTTGTTAAGGAGGTCTCCAATTGTGGAAGAATCAGGGGACTATCTATACTCCGGTTGCTTGAGGTGCCGAACCAGCTTCTCTTCGGCCAGAGTGGTGCTACCAGGATTACCTTTGCCCTTTCGGTTCTTATTTTCTGTAGTGTCCTTGGTAGGAACGGAACCGGAGGGAAGGCGTATGCCAGTTTGAATCTCCATTGGTGGGCAAACCCGTACTTGCCTAGACAGGCATCGTTTGGATTAAAGCAGAAGTACCGATTTACTTTTGCATTCAGGTGCCCTGTAAAACGACCTACCTTTGGACAACGCCACATTCTGGTTAGCATTTGGAAGACTTCTGAATTTAGAGCCCATTCTCCTGGATAAATATCTCTCCTGTTCAGTAAATCGGCCTGAATGTTGACTGAGCCTCTAATGTGGAGAGCTGATAGGAAGAGAAGGTGTTCTTCTCCCCAGGAGAATAGTCTCGCCGAGACTGTTTTCAGGTCTTCGAGTCATGTGCTTCCCTGATGGCAGAGGTGAGCAACTGCAGTCATGTTGTCTGAGTAGACTTTTACGTGGGTGTCCTGAATCAATAATGTTGCTGATTTGAGTACTTCCTCTACTGCCTTCAGCTCCCTGAAATTGAAGGATTGTTGGCTGATCTCTCTTGACCAGAGTCCCTGTAAGGAAGTTTGGGCAAACCATAGTCTCCCATCCTCTTTTGCTGGCATCTACTTTTATAGTTATTAGAGGGTACAGGATCTAGGGAACTCCTCTCTTCAAGTTCTCTGGACTGAGTGACCAGGATAGAGGCTTCTACCTGCTAAGGTACTAGAATATTTCTGTCTAGGGATTCTGGTGACCCATCCTAATTTGTAAAAATATAGGTTTGCAAGGTTCTGGTGTGTGCTTGGGCCTAGGTTACCGCTTGGATGCAAGATATCATGGAGAAGAGGACTGACATAGCAAACCTCACTGACGTTAATTTTTAGCCTTGTAGGAAAGCTAGCCTTGATCTTAGCTGGATCTGTTTTTCTTTGGGTAAGAAAGAAGTTTGTCTGGGAGAATCCAGTAGAACACATTGGAATGTCTTTGCCATGGAGGGATCTGACGCGCCCCTGGGCCTGTGTCGCGCTGCGTTGCGCACGCGGGAGCTTACCCGGAGCCGGATCTCTTGAGGGTTGTAGTCTCGTGGCGGTGACCCGGTCCGTGCCCAGGGAGTCAAACTGAGCGGCGATGTAACAGCGGTAGATGTAGGACGACTACGCCACCAGTTGAATGCAGCTATGCAAAGTACTTGCTAGTGAACGGGGCCTGGTCAGTCCTTGAGCAGATGGGATCTCCCCTGGCCAGGCGGAGTTGTAGGCCTCCCAAACTGACTGTACTCTTCTGGCTACCTTGCTAGCAGCGGATATAAGTAGCCCACGTCCCTGAGTGTACCGTGTGGTGCTCACCCGTATGGCCGGTGACTCGGGGCCTTCTAATGGCTTCCGCTCCACGATGGCGGTGCTGGTCCCACGCGTGTGACCGTGCCTTCGGGTTTCTGGGCCTGAGGACCTGAAATCCCCTGCCGGTCGGCTTCTGCTGCTGGGTAAGAGTTAGTCCCCACAGCCTCGGACGCCGGGTCCGGTAAGAAAGCTTCTCAGTCAGGGCGAGCTCTGCAGCTGCCAGCCCCTGACTCGTAGTAGTATTGCTTCTGCTGTTTCTTGTCTCTACTCTCCTTGACTGACTAACCCTGCTTCAGTCCCGGGTTTATATAGGGGAAGGTCTTCCCCTCCCAAGACTGGGCAGGAGGTGTGGCATGCACAGGATCCCTGACCAAAGGACCTCCCACCTGCTCTCAGACATAACATTACATTACTGTGGGAAACCAGACCCCTGGGGTGCCACATTCCCCCCTAGTGAAATTTAGTACTCCGGGACTAAACATATTTTAGAAAAAACATAACAAGATATAACAACAATAATAGTACAATAAGAAGAAACACATAAAGGTGGTCACGGCATGTCCGTAACCGGGTGTAGTCTTTGAAGAAAAGCAAGGTGTCCATTTCACCAAAACAGGGAGACGTAACCAGGTAGGGGTCTGTCCTACCCCGAGTCCTTAACAGTCTCTAGTCCATCCTGGGTTACGCTCCAACTATGTACAAGGATTCCCGGTAAATCCACCAAGGATTCCTAAAAATAACTGGAAACACAAAATTATACACAAGCAACAATACACAGATAAACATAAATAAAACAATTTATACACTTCAAATCCTCCAGCGTGCGGGTAACTGGCCTCTAGTGGCCCTAGTGGACCTACGGAGCTGACTGTCTGGCCCTGAACTACAGGGTGTAGGAGCTGTCAAGGGTAAACTGGACAGCTGTCTACCGGCTCTTTGTCTCACTAGGGGTACGGCAGGCTCACTATAAGCAGAGGGTTGATCCTCCTGTTCTGCTTGTGTGGAGTCTTCTGCCTCCTGGACCGGCTGTTTTTCCAGCTCTACCTGTTGCTCCGTAGGTGCTTGGGATGCTGGTTGGAGGAAGGTGAGTACGGGTACCACAACTGCACCATTGACTTGAGTCCAAGACCGAGGGAAGTCCCCGAGCACAGTACTAACCATATCTTCCCTTTCCTCTACGGGTCGATGGTCTTCTTGTTCCTCTTCAGGGTTCCTCAGTTGTTCGGGACACTTCTTCAGGTGGTCCCGGGATACAATGGCTGTGGTTTCCCCTCCGTCTTTACTGATGGTACAAACCTTTGGGTTCTCGTGGCTTGAGGGCAGTACGGTGTACGGGTCCTTCTCCCACTGGTCATCCAACTTGTGGAGCCGTCTCTTCCTCTTCAAGACCTGCTCTCCGGGTACCAGGGGAACAGCGGGAGCATACTGGTTGTAAGTTTTCTCTTGTCTTTCCCTAGCCTGACAGAGACTTCGCTCCACGCTTTCCTGTACTCTCCGGTACTGCTGCTGCCTCTCTGTGTCCCAGTCTGTTTCTGGTGAAGTGTCCTCGGGTGTCAGGACTCCCATTTCCAGGTCAACAGGTAACTTACCAGGTCTTGCCCTCATTAGGTAAGCCGGGGTACAGTTGGTGGAACCTACCGGGATGTGGTTGTATAGGTCCACCAGATTGGGCAACTTCTCAGGCCACAGACTGCGTTCTTCCAGGGGCAACGTTTTTAGAAGATCCATTACCACCTGGTTCATTTTCTCACAAAGTCCATTAGTTTGCGGATGGTAGGGTGTCGTCCTTATCTTCCGGCAGCCATACAGATTGCAGAATTCCTGGAAGACCTCCGCTTCAAAGGCAGGTCCCTGGTCCGTCAGCACTTGGTCCGGGTACCCGTGTGGACGGCAAAAGTGCTGCTGGAAGGCTCTAGCTGCTGTTTGAGCCGTTAAGTCCTTGACGGGGACGACAACCAGAAACCGGGAGTAATGATCCACGATGGTTAACGCGTAGACGTAGCCACTTCTGCTTGGGGTCAGTTTTACATGATCCAAGGCTACCAGTTCCAACGGTTGCCGGGTGACGATGGACTGCAGGGGAGTCTTCTGGCTGGCACGGTCCTTCCTTCTCAGGTTGCACGGGCCACAGTCTCTGCACCACTTCTCGATGGTTCCCCTCATGCCTACCCAGTGGAACCGCTCGCGCAGCAGGAACTCCAGCTTCTTCCACCCGAAGTGTCCAGCTCCGTCGTGGTATGCCTCCATCACCATGGCTGCGTCTCTTCGTGGCACCACTACTTGCCAGAGTAATTCATGCGTCCGGGAGTTAACCATTCTGCGGCACAACTTCCCTTTGTAAAGGAACAGTCGACTCTTCTCTGCCCATAGTTGTTTGGCTTCCTCCCGTCTGGTTCAAGGCGAGCCTCCGGCCGAGTCAGCATCTCCTTCACCAGTCGGACGGCAGGGTCGCTGTCTTGCGTTTCCGCCCAGTTGTAGTGGGGTAAGGGGTTCAACGTAGCAGCCTGCTTACTCCTTACCCGGTGGGAATACTGGATAGTCCCATGACGGTCGAATGCAGGGAGTTCAACTTCTTCCAGTCCCTCCGGATCTTCTCCTCCGTCCGGCAGGTTGGGCATCCTGGACAGGGCGTCCGCGTTGGTATTGGAGCGTCCTGCCCGGTATTTGATTGTGAACTCGTAGTTGGACAGACGGGCCATCCACCTCTGCTCCAGGGCACCGAGTCTTGCCGTGTCCAGGTGTGTCAACGGGTTGTTATCCGTGTACACGGTGAACCGGGAAGAAGCGAGGTAATGCTTAAAGCGCTCGGTGACTGCCCATACTACGGCCAGGAACTCTAACTTAAATGAGCTGTAATTCTCGGGGTTCCTTTCGGTGGGTCGCAGTTTTCGGCTGGCGTAGGCAATTACTCGTTCCTTCCCCTGCTGGATCTGGGACAGTACGGCTCCTAGCCCGATGTTACTGGCGTCGGTGTAGAGGATAAAGGGCTGGCTATAATCCGGGTACGCCAGGATTTCGTCCCCCGTGAGGGCCATCTTCAGCTGGCGGAAGGACTCTTCTTCCAGCTCCTCCCATTTGAAGGGCGGCTTCTGGTTCTTGGCCTTCTGGGACTGGCCTATCAGGAGGTCCTGCATAGGTGCTGCCTTTTTGGTGAAACCGGGAATAAACCTTCGGTAGTAGCCTACCAACCCGAGGAACTGCCGCACTTCTTTTACGCTGGAGGGGCTTGGCCATTCCTTAATTGCGGTGATCTTATCAGGATCGGGAGCCACTCCGTCAGCGCTCACCACGTGTCCCAGGTACTGCACCTTTGGTTTCAGGAGGTGACACTTGGAGGGTTTCACCTTTAGGCCGTAACTTGCCAGAGCTTCGAACACTTCCGCCAGGTGTTTCAGGTGGTCCTCATACGTCTTGGAATATACGATGACATCGTCCAGGTACAACAGGACCGTCTCGAAGTTTCTGTGGCCCAGACAACACTCCATTAGTCGTTGGAAGGTTCCCGGTGCGTTGCAGAGTCCGAACAGCATGCAGGTGAACTCGCTAAGTCCCATCGGGGTGGTGAATGCGGTCTTCTCCCGGTCCGCCTCTGCTACAGGAACCTGCCAGTACCCGCTAGTGAGATCCAAGGTAGAGAAGAAGTTAGCAGATCTTAAAGCAGCCAATGACTCCTCTATCCTTGGTAAGGGGTACGCATCCTTGTGTGTGATACGATTGATTTTCCGGTAATCTACACACATCCTCATGGTGTTGTCTTTCTTTCGGACTAAGACTAGTGGAGCTGCCCAGGGGCTACAGCTATCCCTGATCACCCCAGCCTCCTTCATGTCTCTAAGCATCCCCTTGGCGTGTTGGTAGTGGGCAGGGGGTACGGGTCGATACCTCTCTTTTATAGGAGGATGGTCTCCCGTGGGGATGTGGTATTCTACCCCCTTGACTCGCCCGAAGTCTAACGGGTGTTTACTGAACACTCTCTCGTACTCCTGAACCACCCGATAGACTCCTTGTTTCTGGTGTGCGGGAGTGGAGTCAGTACCCAGATGTAGTTGCTGACACCAGTCCTCCATGTTTTTCTTAGAGCCGTTACCTTCCTCCGGGTGAGATGGAGGCAAGGGTTCCACAGATTGTATAGAATTTTGGTTAATGGTATATAATTTGGCTAGCGTGGCATACCGGGGCAGGTACACTTCCCTCTCCCCGATATTTATTATGCGAACGGGCACCCTCCCATGGCGTACATCAACCACCCCCCGTGCTGTCAAAATGGTGGGCCTACTGTCCGAGTAAACTGGTTCTACCATTGCCTGGTAATCTCTACCTCTCAGACCAATAGCTGCCCGGCACCAAATCATCATTTCACTTTTTGGGGGCATGGCAATAGGAAAAGGGTCACACATTCTTACGCTACCAATCTCACCGCCGGAGAGTTCCACCTGTTGCCGTCGCATCAGTGCCCGGATCTCTTTCTGGAGCACCCGCTGCTCGCCGGAGCTGGCGTTCTTGGCAACCTGCTGTAAAAGGAAAATCACCTCTGCAAGACAATTTTCAATTACATTAGTTCCTAGAGTTATTTTTGGGTGACTCTCATGTTTGTCAATATCTACAATGATCAGTCCCTGTGCTGCCAGTTCGACTCTACCGATTTTGATGGTCACCTCTTTAAATCCGATCTGTGGCACGGGCTGGCCATTGCTGGCGATGATACTCAAGTCGTCGTCAGGGTAGCGGGTAATATCCGAGTCATTCCAGTACTGCTTAAAGAGCACGTACGGGATGGTGGTGACCTGTGACCCGGTGTCCAGTAGGGCACTCATGGGAATGCCATCCAGTACCACAGGCAAGACTGGACGTCCTCCCACATATCTGTCGCGCCAGTTCGATGGGCCTGGTGATCTTTTTCCTGGGGGTTGGCCCTCTACCCCAGGTTGTGCCCGTTTAAAGAACAGTACCTTGCCATATGTCCAGGTTGATTGCAGCGGCGGCAGATGGGTCGTCCGTCCTCGCTGTATCGATCACTGGGTCTTCCTCTGGCCGGTGGGGTCCTCCTTGGTCGACGCCACGGGATGTCCTCCGGTCCGGATGCCAGCTGGATCTTCCCTGGGGTGGAAGCCTGTAAAGACTGCACAGTTCGGGTTAGCGCAGCAACGCTCTTAGCTAGCTCTTGGACCTGATGGTGTAGGTCTGGAGCCGGGTCATTGTCCAAAGCCTGCGCATCAGCTCCCACAGGCCCTGCCGACAAGGGCGCCGCCTCCTGGTGGTAAGTGATAGCAGGGCGCTTGTGGGTCACAACGCCACCCGGTGCCGGTTCTCGGAGCACCCGGATGGCTCTGTCCTTGAACTGTGCAAAGCCCAGATGGGGATCCTGTAAGGCCATTGCCCGCAACTGGGTTCGGTGGGCATTACAATACAGTCCCTCTATAAACTGTTCGGTCAACAGCCTGTCCTCGTTTCCCACTCCATCAGGGTCGGTCTGCTTAATGGCCCTCAGGGCCTCTTGTAGGTTTAGTGCATAGTCCCTTATACTCTCATGCGCTCGCTGCTTGCACCCGTAGAATCTAAGCTTAATCTCGGCTGAGGTGCGGGTATCAAAGGTGTCCTTCAGCCGGGTTAGTATCCCTGCGACAGTCTTCCTCCCAGGTGGCCAGGATTTTACTTCCCTTTTGGCTGCCCCGGTTAGTTGGGCCACCAGGATGCTCACTTTTTGCTCTTCTGTGAGGGGGTACACCTGGAAGAGGCTATCCAGCTTTTCTCTAAAGTCATGCAGGGTATGTGACTCCCCTGAGTACTGGGGTAGCCAAGCTGCTCCCGGGATATAGGGCATGGTGAAGGGCATAACTGCAGCAGCGGTAGCGCTGGCGGGGGTTGAGGCAGTGAAGCTCTCCTCCGTATCCGACATCTTCCTCCCCCCTAGTGGACCGTGGCCTACCTTGCGATGATCCTGTTCCGTAGGCCGCGGCTCCGCAGTGGATCGTCAGGGTTGAGGACCTTCCGTCGCGCTCCTGTGACGTCGGCGTCTGCTGGGCTCCTTCCAGGACCTTACGCAACGTCCGGACGTGAGGCGGGGCTTCAGTTCTCGCGCGCTTTCGGAGTCCACGCCCCTCTTCTTCCCGCGCGGCATCCTCAAGATGGCGTCCAATGGCGGGAAAACTCCACGGATGGCGGGAAGAAGGCAGAAGATGGCGCCGGATGGCGGGAAACTTCACCGATGGCGGGAAGAAGGCTGAAGATGGCGCCGGATGGCGGGAATCTTCACCACAGGTAAGTTTGAAAAGTCTCTTTTTCAGGCACGCAGTACCCGGTGGTTGCGGGCACGAAATCCTGCCGACTACGCCAAAGTTGACGCGCCCCTGGGCCTGTGTCGCGCTACGTTGCGCACGCGGGAGCTTACCCGGAGCCGGATCTCTTGAGGGTTGTAGTCTCGTGGCGGTGACCCGGTCCGTGCCCAGGGAGTCAAACTGAGCGGCGATGTAACAGCGGTAGATGTAGGACGACTACGCCACCCGTTGAATGCAGCTATGGAGCTGCCGCTGCAGGACAGTCCGCTGAGGCCGGTGGATGGATGGTGCAGCGTAGATGGTATAACCCCCAACGTGAGGGGTATGGCCTCAGGGCAGCAGATGTGGATGATGGGGGTAGCAGGAACCACTCAGAGACGGTGCGGTGTAATTCAGGGTCTTTACTGGTAACAACGATAGACCCTCCCGGAGTACTTGCTAGTGAACGGGGCCTGGTCAGTCCTTGAGCAGATGGGATCTCCCCTGGCCAGGCGGAGTTGTAGGCCTCCCAAACTGACTGTACTCTTCTGGCTACCTTGCTAGCAGCGGATATAAGTAGCCCACGTCCCTGAGTGTACCGTGTGGTGCTCACCCGTATGGCCGGTGACTCGGGGCCTTCTAATGGCTTCCGCTCCACGATGGCGGTGCTGGTCCCACGCGTGTGACCGTGCCTTCGGGTTTCTGGGCCTGAGGACCTGAAATCCCCTGCCGGTCGGCTTCTGCTGCTGGGTAAGAGTTAGTCCCCACAGCCTCGGACGCCGGGTCCGGTAAGAAAGCTTCTCAGTCAGGGCGAGCTCTGCAGCTGCCAGCCCCTGACTCGTAGTAGTATTGCTTCTGCTGTTTCTTGTCTCTACTCTCCTTGACTGACTAACCCTGCTTCAGCCCCGGGTTTATATAGGGGAAGGTCTTCCCCTCCCAAGACTGGGCAGGAGGTGTGGCATGCACAGGATCCCTGACCAAAGGACCTCCCACCTGCTCTCAGACATAACATTACATTACTGTGGGAAACCAGACCCCTGGGGTGCCACAGATCCATGTCTGATTTTTGATCATTCACCAGCCATCCTAGTGATGTTAGAATCTGGGTTGTTGTTTGTAGATGTTCCTGAAGTAATGGTGCAGAGGGAGTGGGTAGACACGGGGGGTCTCCCGTGGGCATAATACTACTCAGACAACACAAGGTGAGGGTTAAACAGTATGGCAATACTTTATTGAACCACCAAACAGACAATAATCATATAGCATAGTCCCAGCAATACCCAAGATGGTGCAGATTACATTGTCTCACCCGTCAGATAATTCACTGGGATTAGAGCAGCTGCAACCCCGAGAGGTTTCCAAGGCCGACTACTCCCACCAGTGGCACCACGCTTTTGGCAGACACCCACAGAGATAATGTAACGACAAGCTTAGGAAACTTACAGTCCTTTGAGGTACATGGCCAGGAGACCCAAGGGACCCAACCTGGCTTCTCCGAACATATCCATGGAACCAGGTGACCGGATGGTCCCAAACTAGCTTTCTCCAAAAGTATCCATGGGTTCCAGGTGACTGAAGGGTCCCACCTGGCAACTCCAAACAACATCCATGGGACCAGGTGACCGCATTGTCCCAACCTGGTTTCCCCAAATGTATCCATGTATCCATTTTTTCTGTGATAGTCAATGGAGAAGATCTGTATTCCTCCAGCCAGGGCCATGGTCTCTTAAGCTGGCATCATGTAGAATCCAAATCTGTGTCCCTCTTGATGGAGCCATGTTGTCCTAAGTGTTGTTTTGGCAATTCACTCTGATTCTGAAGAGTCTCTCAGATTCTACTTGCAGAACGATAGAAATCCCTTTTTATATTTACATCTGTGGCTCAGGTCATCATTCATAAGTCGGGGGGAGGTGGCAGGGGCTCATGTCTCATTGTTTTAGCATTTAATCAATTTGCATAGTTTGTCCTCCATTGCTCTGCAGATCAAAAAACTAGCTGGCCAGGTACAATATGTAATCAGCATATTAGCAAAATCATTGTTCCATGACCCTGCATCTCTGTCCTCCACAAATAACAGACAATAAGATACATCAAAAATTAACTGAAGTGTCAACATTCAGACAATATGACAAAGTCTCCTGACCTACTGAAAATAGACGTCTGGATAATTAAGATTAAATTCTGTGTTGTCACAGGGAGCAACAAGAAGGACATTGTCGAGGTATGGTATTAAACAATTATTTTCTCTCCTGATGCAGGCCATGACTTCTGCCAAAATCTTTGTAAAGATTCGTGGTGCCAATGATATTCAAAATGGTACAACATTGAATTGGTAATGCACTACCTGTCTTCCCTGGGCAACCGCAAACCTCAAGAATTTCCGATATGTTAGGTGAATGGGGATATGATAATACGCGTCCTGTAAATCGATTGTTGCCATAGAAAAAGTCTTGTCCTATCAGGTTGTGAGGATCTGAGTTTGTGGGCTTTTAATAATCACCTACCCAGGTAAATGATGCAACAATATTTTATTCCTTTCATCTTTGGTAATTCAGCAATTCCAGGTAAATGTCCAAAATACAATTGTCTCAGTCCACAATCCTCCATATGACAGATAAAACGATGGAAGTACAGGTATCCAGTAGCACGTTTATCCAGCCCAGCGGGGCTGCCACCAGGAATTTCAGGGCCCCGTACTGGCAAAATGTATGGGCCCCCTTGAGACTCCGCCCGGGCTCCACCCCAGCTCCGCCTCCACCCCCTGAACCTTCGACAGTCCCACTGCCTACTCTTGGAAAAACTCCACTTCCGCACCAGGTCCTCACCAATCACACATTAACAGTTCCCATCGAACAGCATATCACATACATAGCCAGCAGCATTTGTTTCGGCTAAAAGATTTTTTAAACAGCTACCACGACAAGGTAGACTCTTCTGGCCGGGTCCTACTCTACTCTAACCTATTAAATATTTCTTATAATACACAATACTCTTTTTGATATATTTTTCTTTATGGGAATGTGTCACATACATTTTTTAAAAATGACCAATAATACCACATACAAGGGACAAATACCACCACACTATGACCATACCACATATTACCACCACATGGTGACCGGATAATAACACATACAAGGAACAAATACTGTCACACCATGACCAGACCATATTTTACCACCTCATAGTGACCAAATAATACCACATACAAGGAACAAATACCGTCACACAATTACCAGACCACATATTACCACATATGATGCATGCAGACTGTACCTTATCTGCCACCACCGCTCTCTAATCAGCATGTCTGTTTATCCATTTCTCTTATAGGTACCTGACTCAGCTTTCCCATCCTGATTTCCATGCAGATTTCTCTGTACCTCTCTGCTCCTATTTACTAATGGTATGTTCTTCAAGTAATACCAGCTACCCCCCGCTTTCATTTATGACCTTATTTACTTAGCCTTTGACTATCCAGCATCTGTTTCAGCCTTAATCAGCTGATCAAGATGAGCACAGACCACTCCCCTCTGGTTCACAGCTGAATGTATTTTGCTACATATATATTGTGGGCCAGAAGTCTGTTAGACTTTAGTCTGTGTCCATTGCTTAAGTGTGAGAAATATGAATTAATTCTGAATTTAACCTGAAGGGAACTGAAGGTAACTGGATACTAAGTCACAGTAAACAATGTTTTTCTTTGTTTTCACTCTCACCCCCTTAATCCTTCACCTTTTCCAACCACCCCTAATCTCTACACCTAGTAATGAACTCTTCATCTCTCCCTCCATTCTCCCCACCCACCTCACCTCCTACTCAAAGCTATTCCTCAACATACAATCCTTTGTCTCCAAACACAGACAGCCACCTCATGCCCTCTCCTGCTCCCACCTAATAACGCTTTCTCTGCTCCTCCTCACTGCCGGCAACATCTCTCCAAATCCTGGCCCTCCTCACCACATCCCTACAATCACTTCCACCTCCTACCCATGATCTATCCCAAACTGTCGTAACCCTTCGAACCTTATACCCATCCGCCCAGCTCCCGCTTCCCCAGTCCCTCTAACAGGAGCTCTATGGAACGCTCGCTCCATCTGCAACAAACTTTCCTACATTCACGATCTCTTCATCACTAACAAGCTTTCCTTCCTCGGCATCACTGAAACCTGGCTCACCCCCTCCGACACGGCCTCTCCTGCTGCACTTTTGTATGGTGGATTCCACCTTTCCCATACCCCCCGCCCCACCAGCAAGCATGGTGGAGGAATAGGTTTCCTCCTATCAGATAACTGCTCCTTCACCCATATCCCACTGCTGCCCTCCATTACTCTCCCCTCTTTTGAAGTGCACTATGTGTGCATTTACTCCCCCTCCAACCTCCAACTGGCTGTCATTTACCGCCCCCCAGGATCAACCACCACCTTCTTTGACCACTTCACCACTTGGCTACTTCATTTCCTCTCTGTTGACATCCCCACTATCCTCATGGGCGACTTCAACATCCCCATTGACACTTCCCTCCCAGCTGCCTCTAAGCTTCTATCCCTCACTTCCTCCTTCAGCATTACTCAGTGGTCTTCCGCACCCACCCACAAAGACGGCCATACACTGGACCTCATCTTCAACCGCCTCTAACCTCTCTCTGACCACAACCTACTTACATTCTCTACCCTCTCCTCTCCAGGGCAACAATCCCCACTCCACAAACTTGCATACCCTCGCAGAAATTTTAAACACTTTGACCTACATTCACTCTCTGAATACCTCCTCCCTCTCACAGACATTAGGTCCTTACATAATGCAGATGTTGCTGCCACTTTATACAACACCACAACAGCTGCAGCTCTCAATTCAGTCGCCCCCCTCACCCATACCAAAGCTCGCTCAATCAACAGACAACCCTGGCACACTAGCCTAACTAAAGAACTGCGACGGGCCTCCAGGGTTGCTGAACGTAGAATTCTCTCCTCCGTCCCCCAGTGCCTCCTCCCTCTCCTTTTATTTCAGCCGAAGACTTTTCCTCAATCTTGAAGCAGAAGCTTGATACCATTAGACAAAGCTTTTGCCTAAAGTCCACAGAGCCCCTCCCCACACCTACTCAACCCTCCTCCTCCAAAACCACCTTCTCCACCATTACGGAAGATCAACTTTCCTTTTTACTCTCCAAATCACACGTCACCACCTGTGAACTTGACCCAAACCCATCCCACCTCATCCCAAACCTTACCACTATCTTCATCCCAACCCTAGCCCACCTCTTCAACCTGATATTAACAACTGGCATCTTCCCCTCATGCTTCAAACATGCCTCAATCTCACCCATCCTCAAAAAGCCCTCCCTTGACCCATCCTCTCTGACTAGCTATCGCCCCATATCACTTCTCCCATATGCCTCAAAACTACTGGAACAACACATCCATTCTGAACTGTCCTCCCACCTCTCCTCCAGCTCCCTCTTCGACCGCCTACAATCTGGTTTTCGACCGCACCATTCTACTGAAACTGCACTGACTAAAGTCACCAACAACCTACTAACCGCCAAATCCAAGCGACACTACTCTGTCCTCCTCCTCCTAGTCCTGTTATCCTGTCATCTGTCTTCGACACAGTGGACCATTCCCTCTTACTACAAACTCTCTTCTCTCGGCATCACAGACTTGTCCCTATCCTGGATCTCCTCATACCTAACAGACAGGACTTTCAGTGTCTCCCACTCACACACCACCTCCTCATCGCATCCCCTATCTGTCGGTGTCCCCCAAAGTTCAGTTCTAGGACCCCTACTTTTCTCCATCTACACCTTAGGCCTGGGACAGCTCATAGAGTCACATGGCTTTCATTATCACCTCTATGCTGATGACACACAGATCTACCTCTCTGGACCCGACATCTGCTCTCTACTAACCAAAATCCCACAATGTCTGTCCGCTATTTCATCCTTATTCTCTGCTAGATTTCTAAAACTTAACATGGACTAAACAAAATTCATCATCTTTCCGCCATCTCATTCAACCCCCCCAACTGACCTATCTATTAACGTCAATAGCTGCCCACTCTCCCGAGTCCCTCAAGCTCGCTGCCTTGGGGTAACCTTGGACTCTGAACTCTGCTTCAAACCACATATCCAAGCCCTTTCCACTTTCTGCCGACTCCAGCTCAAAAATATCTCCCGGATCCGCACATTCCTCAACCATGAATCTGCAAAAACACTAATGCACGCCCTCATCATCTCCCGACTTGACTACTGCAACCTCCTGCTCTGTGGCCTCCCTTCCAACACTCTCGCACCCCTCCAATCCATCCTAACCTCTGCTGCCTGACTAATCCATCTGTCCCCCCGCTATTCCCCGGCCTTTTCTCTCTGTCAATCTCTTCACTGGCTCCCCATTGCCCAGAGACTCCAGTTCAAAACCCTAACTATGGCATACAAAGCCATCCACAACCTGTCTCCTCCATATATCTCTGATCTAGTCTCCCGGTACATACCCGCACACAACCTCCGATCCTCACAAGATCTCCTTCTCTACTCCGCTCTTATCTCCTCCTCCCACAATCACATGCAAGATTTCTCCTGTGCTTCCCCCCCTACTCTGGAACTCTCTACCCCAACACATCAGACTCTCGTCGGCCGTGGAAACCTTCCAAAGGAGCCTGAAAACTCACCTCTTCCGACAAGCCTACAACCTGCATTAACCATCACTTCACCATACCGCGCCACGACGAGCCCTACCCTCACCTACTGTATCCTCACCAGTCACTGTCACATTGTGTTCAAGATTATTGTAATTGTTTTTGCTATGTATACCCCTTTTCACATGTAAAGCACCATGGAATAAATGGCGCTATAATAATAAATAATAATATTACCATCACATAGTGACTGAATACTACAATACTGATCATTAATAAAGAAACCACAATACTAATATTACCATAAATGCCATTATACACAGGAGCTCTGTACATAATATAGAGTCTATAGTGTAAGTGTACTGGTAATACAGGGATCATCAGTGACATTATACACTGGAGCCCTGCGTACAGTGTAGTGTATAGTATACAGGTAACACATCGACTCATCAGTGACTTCTCTAGTTGAAGTCGTTCATCTTCGCTTTTCTCTTTCATCCAGCACAGACTGCCAGCACTTCTTCCAGCCAGGATTCGTCTCTGCATAACACATTATCTAGAGCAGCTTACAGAGCACATTCCCCAATTTTTCCCCAACTTTTACACTACACCAGATGAAGAAAAAAAAGTGACATAGTGCTGCCCTGCACATTAACCGGACCACCTCTCACTGAAAACAGTATCCTTAAAAATAAAATACATCCTGCCCCCATGTGTCTCACCATCATCACCATCCTTCCCCCGTATGTCTCCTCCTCAGCGTTCTGCCCCGTGTGTCTCCTCCACAGTGTTATGCCCCCATGTGTCTCCTCATCATTCTGCCCCCGTGTGTCTCCTCCTCAGCATTCTGCCCCATGTCTCCTCCTCAGCATCCTGCCCCCGTGTGTCTCATCCTCATCACCATCCTGCCCCCGTGTGTCTCATCCTCATCACCATCCTGCCCCCGTGTGTCTCAGCATTCTGCCCCCGTGTGCCTCCTCCTCAGCATTCTGCCCCCGTGTGTCTCCTCCTCAGCATTCTGCCCCCGTGTGCCTCCTCCTCAGCATTCTGCCCCCGTGTGTCTCCTCCTCAGCATTCTGCCCCCCGTGTGCCTCCTCCTCAGCATTCTGCCCCGTGTGCCTCCTCCTCAGCATTCTGCCCCCCGTGTGCCTCCTCCTCAGCATTCTGCCCCCGTGTCTCCTCCTCATCACCATCCTGCCCCCGTGTGTCTCATCCTCATCACCATCCTGCCCCCGTGTGTCTCATCCTCATCACCATCCTGCCCCCGTGTGTCTCAGCATTCTACCCCCGTGTGCCTCCTCCTCAGCATTCTGCCCCCCGTGTGCCTCCTCCTCAGCATTCTGCCCCGTGTCTCCTCCTCATCACCATCCTACCCCCGTGTGTCTCATCCTCATCACCATCCTGCCCCCGTGTGTCTCATCCTCATCACCATCCTGCCCCCGTGTGTCTCAGCATTCTACCCCCGTGTGCCTCCTCCTCAGCATTCTGCCCCCGTGTGTCTCCTCCTCAGCATTCTGCCCCCGTGTGCCTCCTCCTCAGCATTCTGCCCCCGTGTGCCTCCTCCTCAGCATTCTGCCCCCCGTGTGCCTCCTCCTCAGCATTCTGCCCCCGTGTGTCTCCTCCTCAGCATTCTACCCCCGTGTGCCTCCTCCTCAGCATTCTGCCCCCGTGTGTCTCCTCCTCAGCATTCTGCCCCCGTGTGCCTCCTCCTCAGCATTCTGCCCCCGTGTGCCTCCTCCTCAGCATTCTGCCCCCCGTGTGCCTCCTCCTCAGCATTCTGCCCCCATGTCTCCGTTTTACATAAAAATGAAAAAAAAAGTTCTCCTTACCTTGCTGCCGCTCCACCGACGACTCTCCTCCTCATCTGAGGCGCGGACACTAGCCAGTTACAGGCCGGCAGTGACATCACATGCTGGCAATGTGCACACTGACGTCAGGCAGCTGCTGGCCTGCGATTGTAGGAAAGGAAAATCCCGGCACTCACGTGTTGATAATCAGTTGATTTATTCCACAACTCACACAAGACGTTTCAGCCTGTCCAAGGCTTTTTTCAATTGTGGTTAAATACATTCAATCAAGATATTTATAAACAAATCCCCGGAAATGACATAATTCTCATTAACATAAAAAAAGAATAGACCAATAAAAAAATTATATATAACAGAATTTACAACAACGTACAAAAAAATAAGCAATAATAAACTCAAGTTGCACAATGAAAAAGAACAAGTGAATTCATATATTTAAATAATCCCCAATTACACAAAGACCATATACATCGTAGATTGTAAAATTTATTGCATGCATATACCACATTATATCTTTATTTCTCCACATTCTTTTAGCTAAAAATATATAACATTTCATAGTTTTTCCAGAAAAAATCCTTAATGTTTTTAGGATTTTTTAATATTTCTCATGGAATCAAATATATCAATGACAAGTAAATTCATAAATATAAATAATCTCCAACCAAATATGAGAATATAAATCCCAAAACATAGATTCCATTTCATAAATGTATCAAAGATATTACCATCTAAATTTCTCAATGTTCTTTTTATTAAACACATTCAACATTATATCATTTTTCTGGAAAAAATTCCTTGATATTTTTGAATTTGTTCAAAAAGATTTTTATTAGAACAATACTGTTTATTACATTTGTGTATATGACGCGCCCCCTGGGCCATATTCTTTAGGGGAATACCCGGAGCCGGATCAGATGGGGGTTGTAGTCTCCGAGTGGCTGTGACCCGGTCCGTGCCCAGGGTGTCAAGCTCAGTGTGTGTGGCAGTCCTACAGATGTTATAAAGTTCTTTATGTCGACTATGCCACCCGTTGTATTGCGGTCACTACGGCCGCCGCTGCAGCAGGGTCCGCTGAGGCTGATGGTGTTGGTGCAGCTTTTGATAGTATAACCCCCAACGGGTGGGGTATAGCCTCAGGGGGTCAGGTGCAGAGGATGGGGGTTGTGGTGGTGCAGCACAGATGGTAATTAAAGACAGAGTCGGGTTGTGCAGTTTAGGGTATTTACTTACTGCTGATGTTCCGGTCACTCCAGCTTCAAGTGACCACCCGAGCCGTGCTGCGTCCACCAGGTCCTGGATTCAGCCAACCCCCAAGCAAGTCCGGAGCGTGACCCTGAGCCCTCCTTCCTGTCCTGTCTTCTGGCCGTCCCCACCAGGGATCCACCTAGGTCCAGCTCCCTCGGGCCTTCTGTTGGGAAACCCTTGGCCTTGGGTTCCCTGACCCTACTCGTGGTTCGCCTTCAGGGTGGATGTGGTGGGTGGCCGTGGCAGATCCTGCCCACGGCCTCCGGTCTCTGGCTGAGGTGTGCTTTAGCCCCCACCAGTTTGGGATCCGGTACCCTTTTGCCAACTCTTCACCCTGTGTTTGTATGTGGGTTCTCAGAGTTCCTTTTCTTTCACCCTCTGGGTCTCTCTTTCTCCTCTCTCTCTCTGGGGCTGCTCTGCTCCTCTTCCTCTGACTTCTCACAGACTGACTGACTGTGGCAAACTGACTGACTGTGGCAAACTGACCCTGATCTTAGATGGTGCCCACCTTAAATACTCCCTCTATGTGTGAGCTCAGGTGACCAGCACCCAATGAGCTCCTATCTTTACCCAGGCTGCTCCCCCTATCTGCCCCTACACTACTTGGGATGTTCCACCCCCCTCCCACTCCAGCCAAGGACAGACTCGGTCGTACCTGCACATTTCTAAGTGGGAGTACCGTTGGTCTGCCCTCCGGAAATGGGATGTGTGTAGTGCATGCAGCTCTCTGGGGCTCAGTCCCACACTCCATCCTTACCCGGGAGTGGAATATCACACCTCTGGGTTGAGGTGCAATACCCCTGTAGCAGCCGAATCCTCAGGGTGCTACATTCCCCCCTGGTAAATCACAGCACGTCCTCGGGCTGTAAGATATAAAACATCCACAAACATACAATTTTTTTTTTTTTTTCATATAAACAACATAATAAAACATCATATAAAATATCATATATATATCAGCATCATCATAAAACTTTTCATATTAATAACATTCTCGTCGCCTCTGGCTCCTCCTCCGGTCACTGTGCAACGTGTGACCGGGTAAAGTGCGACAGTCTTTGGAACTCGTGGCTTTCCTATAAAACCAATAGGGGGCGCTTTAGGACGCGCAACTATTTACAAGGGATATGGCCGCTCTCAGTCCTCGGCCAGGTATTAGGGAGGAATGACCGCTCTCAGTCCTCGGTCAGTGGGATCTAAGGGATAAACGGGTAAACAGTTCACACTTGCTGGTCCCAACGGGGACTATATTATCAGCAACAGTTTCTTTGGTACCCCTACGGGTAACTATATACAGCTTCTACTCTGCCGTACTCAACGACGACGTCCTCCTGCTCTTTCTTTGTGGTTACCTTTAGCTTCAGACCCGTCCGGGTCCTCTTGCTCTTCCTCCTCACACCGCAGCTCTTCCTCCGTCAGGCGATGCACATGGAGGGCGTAGAGTCCTTTGGCACACTTGTGCCAGGTGAAGGTGACCTCGTCCCCGATGTAAAGGTCACGACCTCTGTGTCCCTCCGGTAGGTGGGACTCAACGTCTCTCCTGGTCACGAAGACGTCGCCTGGGGTGCGGTGATCTCGGATGAAGCCCCACCCGTGCTGCATATTAAACTTGATCACAGTCCCGGTGGAAGGGGGACCATGAGCTGCACGGGGACTCCTCCTGGCCCGGCTCTTCTGCTCCGTGCTCCTTATTTGGGCTTGTTGTTCTCGGACCCGCCTCTCTCTCCGCTCCCTCTCAAAGACCTCGAGCTGCTGCCGGCAGCACTCTGCAAGCTCCGCTGCAGCTGCCCGAGTCTCCTGAGTGAACCCCATGAGGTCTTCTCCGGTGGGGTCCCACTCAAACTGCGCTTCTGCTAGCGGGGGCGAGATCCTCTTTACGGGCTTTGGAGCCGGGATCAGGGGTTCATCTAGGGGTCTCTCTTTCCGGAGTCGGGGATGGTGAAACTCCGGTGGCCATATAAAGGGCTGCCCATCCGGGCACGTATGTTGGGCGAACAGATCTTCTCCCAGATGCGGCACTCTTGGTTTTATGGGCGCGGTGGTGGTGGCGCCCGGGTTGCCCAGGCCTTGCGGCCAGGCCTGGGGCACCTGGAAAGTGAAGGGCACCGTAAGGACGGCGGCGCCCTGGGCTACTTGGACCTGCGACCAGGCCGGTGGCTCCGCGGAGGTAGGGGGCGCTGTTGGTATTGCGGCGCCCGGGGGTACTAGGCCTTGCGACCAGGCTGGTGGTACTTCCTGCTTGGTCACGCTCGGGGTCGAGGCGTGTGACGTCACAGGGGTCGCGGCTTCTGTTTGAGGCCTAGTCTGCGGCGGTGACGTTGCAGCGACGGGCACGGCAGGGGGTACTTCGGGCTCTGCGACGGGGAGCTGGGGCAGGCACGCGGTTTCCCGGCTCGGGGTAGAGACTTCCCCTTTACCTGCCTCCTTTCGTTCGGCTCCCTTCTCGGCGCCGTCTCCGGCCTTGAGTCCTCCTGCGCCATCCTCAGAGGCGGTCTGTCTCCTCGTCTCGGGTGGCGTGCTCCGCTGACGGGTTCTTGTCTGCTGGGCCATCTCTCGGCTCCACTCCGCCAACGTCTCTCATTGCACCCGGGCCATCCTCCGTGCGAGGCCCTCCAGCGCAGTCTGCGCACACTCCCGATCTCGGGGGAGCTGTGCCAGGACCTCCACTAAGCCTAGTGGGGTCGTAGCTTCTAGCAGGCTCCTGACCAACGGGTCGGTGCTGCTCTGCTCTCCTTCCGTTGTCTCCAGCAGGCTCCTGGCCAGCGGGCCGGTGCTGCTCTGCTCTTCTCCCATCTCCGGGTAAGCTTCTTCTGGACTCAGCTCTAGGCTTCTTGTCTCCGGGTGCGCTCTCTCCAGACTGCTCCAGGCGACACCCATCTTTGCTCTCTTCTTCTCAGTCCTCTCACTTCGAGGGCGGTCCCGGGGCCACTTGGTGATTGTCAGCTCCAGGGGCAGTTCTTTCACGCTGACAGACACCTCTAGCATCACAGTCTCTGTTGGTGGGTGCGGTTTCCACTTTTGGCGCCATTTTCGGTCCTGGCCCACGATGGGAGGCGGCCTCTTACCACCCTCTGGCACGCCCATAATGGCGTCCGCTCTTCCAAGGCGGGAAACCTTTGGAAATGGCGGGAATCGTCTCCCAGTGGCGGGAAACTCTGCAGATGGCGGGAAAAAGCTGTTAATGGCGGACAACCGGCGGGAATCGATCTGTGACGGAGTCCGATGGCGGGGACCCTCCGGGACCGGCAGGAGACTTCTTTTTGAGGTAAACCTGTTCTTTTCTTCAGGCACGCAGTACCCGGGTGTTGCGGGCACGAGATCCTGCCGACTACGCCAAAGTTGACGCGCCCCCTGGGCCATATTCTTTAGGGGAATACCCGGAGCCGGATCAGATGGGGGTTGTAGTCTCCGAGTGGCTGTGACCCGGTCCGTGCCCAGGGTGTCAAGCTCAGTGTGTGTGGCAGTCCTACAGATGTTATAAAGTTCTTTATGTCGACTACGCCACCCGTTGTATTGCGGTCACTACGGCCGCCGCTGCAGCAGGGTCCGCTGAGGCTGATGGTGTTGGTGCAGCTTTTGATAGTATAACCCCCAACGGGTGGGGTATAGCCTCAGGGGGTCAGGTGCAGAGGATGGGGGTTGTGGTGGTGCAGCACAGATGGTAATTAAAGACAGAGTCGGGTTGTGCAGTTTAGGGTATTTACTTACTGCTGATGTTCCGGTCACTCCAGCTTCAAGTGACCACCCGAGCCGTGCTGCGTCCACCAGGTCCTGGATTCAGCCAACCCCCAAGCAAGTCCGGAGCGTGACCCTGAGCCCTCCTTCCTGTCCTGTCTTCTGGCCGTCCCCACCAGGGATCCACCTAGGTCCAGCTCCCTCGGGCCTTCTGTTGGGAAACCCTTGGCCTTGGGTTCCCTGACCCTACTCGTGGTTCGCCTTCAGGGTGGATGTGGTGGGTGGCCATGGCAGATCCTGCCCACGGCCTCCGGTCTCTGGCTGAGGTGTGCTTTAGCCCCCACCAGTTTGGGATCCGGTACCCTTTTGCCAACTCTTCACCCTGTGTTTGTATGTGGGTTCTCAGAGTTCCTTTTCTTTCACCCTCTGGGTCTCTCTTTCTCCTCTCTCTCTCTGGGGCTGCTCTGCTCCTCTTCCTCTGACTTCTCACAGACTGACTGACTGTGGCAGACTGACTGACTGTGGCAAACTGACTGACTGTGGCAAACTGACCCTGATCTTAGATGGTGCCCACCTTAAATACTCCCTCTATGTGTGAGCTCAGGTGACCAGCACCCAATGAGCTCCTATCTTTACCCAGGCTGCTCCCCCTATCTGCCCCTACACTACTTGGGATGTTCCACCCCCCTCCCACTCCAGCCAAGGACAGACTCGGTCGTACCTGCACATTTCTAAGTGGGAGTACCGTTGGTCTGCCCTCCGGATATGGGATGTGTGTAGTGCATGCAGCTCTCTGGGGCTCAGTCCCACACTCCATCCTTACCCGGGAGTGGAATATCACACCTCTGGGTTGAGGTGCAATACCCCTGTAGCAGCCGAATCCTCAGGGTGCTACATATACAACTGATTCCTCATGAACAGCCTGCAACAAGTGACTAAATCTATCTTTTATTCTCTTGCCCTTTATAATTCTATTAGTAAATACCTTATAAAGAGATCAGTATACTGCCATATTCCCATAGATCCCAATTCACATAGTAGAAAAAATTCATCATATTATTTCTATATCACTTTATATCTCATTATAAATTGTAACTACATATAAAGCTACTGCTGAAGGAATAATCACAGACATACGGGAATAGAGAACATCTATGTCCTAAGTGATTCTCACCTCCCCCAGATCGTTGTCTGAGATAAAAGTGACTTTTTAAATTTATCCTTTGTTATCCTCTATTCCCTAAATTAGACCTTATTTATTTCGTTAAATGTGACAGTATAATTAACTGTCCACCCGTGATTCCTAGAAATACATAGTGAAGTCGTCCAGCTTACATCATGTCCTATCTCCGCATTCAATCTTATTTAACCCGACAAAATGTGGCAAGTACAATATGCATCCCGTTTGTTCCTATGCAGATACTTCAGGATTTCATCGCATCTGAGATGTCTAGAAAGAGAAATAGGATGTATATATTACTCATTATCCTAATCACATAATACCACTAACATCATATTCTCGATTCAGGCCATTCGGATATAAAGTTCCCAAAGTATAAATCCAAAAGGCTTCTCTACGTAAAAGGATTTTTTTGATACTGCCTCCTCTTCTAGGTGTATCTATTTGTTCTAACACCTGATATTTCAATTGGGCTATTGAATGCCCTTTTTCCTTAAAATGTAATGGAAGGGGAAGCGAAGTATCTCCACACCTGATAGTGGATTTATGTTTATTAACCCGTGTTCCTACTGACTGCATTGTTTCTCCAATATATGAAAAGCCGCACGGACATTTTATCTGGTAAACCACATTTGTAGATTTACACGTGTAGAAGCCCTTAATATTAAATCTTTTACCTGTCCTAGGATGACTAAAATATTCCCCCTTAATTACATTACTACATTGAGCACAATTCAGACAGGGATACACGTTCCTTTATTTTTGGTTGAAAGAAAAGTTTGTATTGGAATTATTGCATCGCTCCCAACATCCGCCCGTTTTAGTTTATCCTTCACATTGGGCAATCTCTTGTTACAGATAAGGGGAGGTATATTAAATTCCATCACACTCGGATATGCCTGCCCTAGAATATGCCAATATTTCTTTATAATCTGATCTACTTTTAAATTGACCGGATGATATTCCCTCACAAAGCATATACGTGATTCATCCCTTCTACGTGTTTTTTCATCAGTAACCACCTCTCTTAATGCCCCATCTAGAATACGTTGGGGATAGTCTCTCAATCTAAAATTTTCACACATTTCCTCAATTCTTTATGGGAATATGGCAGTATACTGATCTCTTTATAAGGTATTTACTAATAGAATTATAAAGGGCAAGAGAATAAAAGATAGATTTAGTCACTTGTTGCAGGCTGTTCATGAGGAATCAGTTGTATATACAAATGTAATAAATAGTATTGTTCTAATAAAAATCTTTTTGAAAAAATCTAAAAATATCAAGGAATTTTTTTCCAGAAAAACTATATAATGTTGAATGTGTTTAATAAAAAGAACATTGAGAAATTTAGATGGGAATATTTTTGATACATTTATGAAATGGAATCCATGTTTTAGGATTTATATTCTCATATTTGGTTGGAGATTATTTATATATATGAATTTACTTGTCATTGATATATTTGATTCCATTGGAAATATTAAAAAATCTTAAAAACATTAAGGATTTTTTCTGGAAAAACTATGAAATGTTACATATTTTTAGCTAAAAGAATATGGAGAAGTAAAGATATAATGTGGTATATGTGTGGCACCCCAGGGGTCTGGTTTCCACAGTAACAGCAATGTTATGTCTGAGAGCAGGTGGGAGGTCTCTTGGTCAGGAATCCTATGCATGCCACACCTCCTGCCCAGTCCTGGGAGGGGAAGGACTTCCCCTATATAAACCTAGGGCTGAGGCAGGGTTAGTGAGTAGAGAAGAAGTAGAGACAGAGAAGAGAAGCAGATATAGGAAAAGAACATCAGGAGCTCTGTGGGAGCAGTGCTATAAGGAGTCAGGGGCTGGCAGCTGCAGAGCTCGCCCTGACTGAGAAGCTATCACCGGACCTGGAGTCCGAGGCTGTGGGGACTAATCTTTACCCAGCAGCAGAAACCGCCCGGCAGGGGATTTCAGGTCCTCTGGCCAAGAAACCCGAAGGCACGGTCACACGCGTGGGACCAGCACCGCCGTCATGGAGCGGACGCCACTAGAAGGCCCCGAGTCACCGGCCATACGGGTGAGCACCACACGGTACACTCAGGGACGTGGGCTACTTATACCCGCCTCTAGCAAGGTAGCCAGAAGAGTACAGTCAGTTTGGGAGGCCTACAACTCCGCCTGGCCAGGGGAGATCCCATCTGCTCAAGGACTGACCAGGCCCCGATCGCTAGCCAGTAATCCGGGAGGGTCTATCTTTATCACCAGTAAAGACCCTGAATTACACCGCATCGTCTCTGAGTGATTCCTGCTACCCCATCATCCACGTCGGCTGCCCTGAGGCCATACCCCTCCCGTTGGGGGTGATACTATCACGCTGCACAATCCTACCACCGGCCTCAGTGGTCTGCCCTGCAGCGGCAGCTCCTTCGCTGCATTCAACGGGTGGCGTAGTCGTCCAACATCTACCGCTAATACAGCGCCACTTAGTCTGACTCCCTGGGCACGGACCGGGTCACCGCCACGAGACTACAACCCTCAACAGATCCGGCTCCGGATAAGCTCCCACGTGCGCAACGCTGCGCGACACAGGCCCAGGGATGCGTCATATGCATGCAATAAATTTTACAATCTGCGATGTATATGGTCTTATGTGTAGTTGGGGATTATTTAAATATATGAATTCACTTGTTCTTTTTCATTGTGCAACTTGAGTTTATTATTGTTTAATTTTTGTATGTTCTGTTATATATAATTTCTTTTATTGGTCTACTCTTTTTTTTTATGTTAATGAGAATTATGTCATTTCCGTGGATTTGTTTATAAATATCTTGACTGAATGTATTTAACCACAATTGAAAAAAGCCTTGGACAGGCTGAAACGTCTTGTGTGAGTTGTGGAATAAATCAACTGATTATCAACACGTGAGTGCCGGGATTTTCTTTTCCTGCAGGTCAAGGACGACAGGATCCCATGCTTCCCATAGGGGGGTGACCCATTTCAAGGCATCACCAGCTAGGTAGTCATTCATAAAGGCCACTTTAGCCCAATCGGAAGGAAAATAGAGAGGGTAGGCCTTAAAGTGTAGCATGCATTGCTCCACAAATGCACGACTTTGTTTTGGATCCCCAAAGTACCGTGGCGGATCCGCAGGAACGACTGCAGAAAACTCCATCTGGACGGATGCGTAATTCACCTGGAACTCAGCTCAAGAAAAAAATATATATATATTTTTTTTTATTTTTTTTATTTTTAATGCACGTATTCGCTGGAAAACGTCTCAGAGAGCGAAGGCCGTGGGGCTCAACGGGAACCATGGCCTGAGCATGCTGTAATGCACACGCCCGGACTAACTGGCGTGTGCGTGTTTAGTGGTTCCACTGTGCCATGAACCGGAGAGTGCCTGGAGGGGCGTAACTAAGTATCTGCCCGATCCGACCAAGGTCGCACGACGGCATACGACGCCAGTGCACCAGGGAGGAACCGAGCAGAGGGACCAGGGTCTACTCCAGGTCAGACTCCGGACCCGGCTGTTGACCCACACCGGGGAATACAGGAACAGGCAGACTAGAGCGCAGGCTGGGTAGGGTCCAGTACAGACTGGGAGACAAATTTGAAACCGCAGACGCGGTGGACAGGGCTGAGCAAAGCGAAACCGCAGACGCGGTGGACAGGGCAGAGCAAAGCGAAACCGCAGACGCGGTGGACAGGGCAGAGCAAAGCGAAACCGCAGACGCGGTGGACAGGGCTGAGCAAAGCGAAACCGCAGACGCGGTGGACAAGGCTGAGCAAAGCGAAACCGCAGACGCGGTGGACAGGGCTGAGCAAAGCGAAACCGCAGACGCGGTGGACAGGACTGAGCAGGCAAGAACCGCCGAAGCGGCAAGCAAGGCAGAGCGGAGGGGACAGGGCTCTGTTCACACGGAACAGACTGGAAGGGAAAGGCAGAACCAGATACACACAGGATACTTGCAATGAAGTAGCGAGTGGACTCTAAACTCATAAACGGGAGTACAGAGACAACGAGTAGGAGATAGGTACGGGATCAGATTCTGCAAGAAAAGGGAAGGTACGGACACAGAGAAAAACAGATAACAGGCTAGTAGAGTAGGCAAGATACAGAAACGGGTCTAAGTATGCGGCCCCTAGAAGGCGGAAAGAACAGGCTAGGAGCGTGTTCACATAGGCCTGGAAATAAGCCTCCAGGATAGGCAGAAGACAACAGACTAAAGAGCGTGTACAGACTGCAGGTTAGAGTACACAGGTAGGACACAGTACAGACACGGGAACAGATACTGCAAGACAGGTAACATACACAGGACCTGGCATGTCAGAGACAAAAAGCCCACTGACAGAGCAAGATGCTCAGGCATGGGTTAATTGGAGCAGCTGGTTTAAATACCAGGTGACAGACAGCAATAGGCTGAGGACGCACAAGGGGTGTGCCCGCAGCAGGTACAAAAAGCAGGAAGTGATCGAGCACCACCCTTAAGCAGAAACAGAAGCCAGAGAGACATTCTGGATTGGAGATCAAGTGCGCGCTCTTGCACAGTGGGAGATGGACCACTATGCAAGGACGCCGCCAGGTATGTTACACTTTACATTCCCGGAAACCAAGAGGATCAAGTCTACAAAATCTAATAGATGAAGACATACCGGATAATTCAGTAGATATTACTGGAAACATTTGCATGGGTTATGGTGTAAAATTCTGCATTGAGCTACACTTCATACACGACACTGCCATAATATTACATGCTGCCACAGGACCTAAGTCTAAGTTTACACAGTTACAAGGAGATTAGATGCATGATAATAGGACAGGCACATGGGAATGCAATCCTACAGATGTGTTATACTGGAATATAGAGCTAAGAGGTGAAGAGAAAGCTGTGTGGTCGGGTGATATTACTAATGATATGCTCGCAAAAGGGACAGTTAGAACATATGAATCAGATTGTGTTAAAGACACAACTTTTTGGGAAAATTTTGGATCCTTCGTTACTTTCTATTACAGAAGGAGATGAAGATTGGGTAAAAACATGGAGCTTCCAGATAACCAGAGAATCAGTACAAGTATCTGTAGTTTTTACAGTAACAAGTACTATCGCTCCAGAAGTAAGGGTTGCACCACAAACAGTACATAGTCAAGAAAATATGTCTCCTCTAACAAGGTTACAGTTACCTCTCGAATCTCTGTTAACATGGACCAGAAACAAATTATTTTTGGTAAGTTTTTCAAATGGTCCAACAAATGTTATACATAGAAGTCAATATGGGAATGTGAGATGGTTGGATAAGAATTTTGCTTTTTCTCTAGATAATCCATCTCCTAAGGATTCGGGACATTACCAATGTTGTGTTTTAACTAAAAATAATTATAAACAATGTAAAGATGTAAATGTTTGGTCAGCAGTAGATAATGTATGTACACAGACAAGGTTTCAACCATCTACTCCAGGGGTCTCAAACTCGGCTGGGTATATGGGCCGCACATGGAAAAAATTTGAATTTGGGGGGCCGCATTCTTTGTTCAATGTGACATTTTTAGTGATACCATTTTTTTTGTATACACCTTTTGAACATTTTTGCCGTGTTTTTTATGGCTTGGGTCGTTATGGATGTGGCGATAATAAACGTGCACTTTTTTGTGTTTACTTTAGTTTACATATAAAACAGCATTTTTAGTGCCCAATATTTTTTCATGCTTTATTTTATTTTTTATTTTTTTTACAATTTTATTTCCCCCAATTGGCCACATACAGTAATATTGTCTTACAATTAGCATCATATAGTAATAATGGAAAACATCTTGTAGTAATGTTCCCCATCCAAGTCCCCATCTTGTACTAATGTGCCCCATCCAGGTCCCCATCCTGTGGCTATGTGCCCCATCCAGGTCCCCATCCTGTGGCAACGTTCCCCATCCTGGCGCCCATCTTGTACTAATGTGCCTCATCCAGGTCCCCATCTTGGGGCTATGTGCCCCATCCAGGTCCCCATCCTGTGGCAATGTTCCCCATCCAGGTCCCCATCTTGTGGCTATGTGCCCCATCCAGGTCCCCATCTTGTGGCTATGTGCCCCATCCAGGTCCCCATCTTGTGGCTATGTGCCCCATCCAGGTCCCCATCTTGTGGCTATGTGCCCCATCCAGGTCCCCATCTTGTGGCTATGTGCCCCATCCAGGTCCCCATCTTGTGGCTCTGGTCCCCATCTTGTGGCTCTGTGCCCCATCCAGGTCCCCATCTTGTGGCTATGTGCCCCATCCAGGTCCCCATCTTGTGGCTATGTGCCCCATCCAGGTCCCCATCTTGTGGCTATGTGCCCCATCCAGGTCCCCATCTTGTGGCTATGTGCCCCATCCAGGTCCCCATCTTGTGGCTCTGGTCCCCATCTTGTGGTTCTGTGCCCCATCCAGGTCCACATCTTGTGGCTATGTGCCCCATCCAGGTCCACATCTTGAGGCTATGTGCCCCATCCAGGTCCCCATCCTGTGGCTATGTGCCCCATCCAGGTCCCCATCTTGTGGCTATGTGCCCCATCCAGGTCCCCATCCTGTGGCTATGTGCCCCATCCAGGTCCCCGTCCTGTGGCTATGTGCCCCATCCAGGTCCCCATCCTGTGGCTATGTGCCCCATCCAGGTCCCCATCCTGTGGCTATGTGCCCCATCCAGGTCCCCATGTTGTGGCTCTGTGCCCCATCCAGGTCCCCATGTTGTGGCTCTGTGCCCCATCCAGGTCCCCTCTTGTGGCTATGTGCCCCATCCAGGTCCCCTCTTGTGGCTATGTGCCCCATCCAGGTCCCCATGTTGTGGCTCTGTGCCCCATCCAGGTCCACATCTTGAGGCTATGTGCCCCATCCAGGTCCCCATCCTGTGGCTATGTGCCCCATCCAGGTCCCCATCTTGTGGCTATGTGCCCCATCCAGGTCCCCATCCTGTGGCTATGTGCCCCATCCAGGTCCCCGTCCTGTGGCTATGTGCCCCATCCAGGTCCCCATCCTGTGGCTATGTGCCCCATCCAGGTCCCCATCCTGTGGCTATGTGCCCCATCCAGGTCCCCATGTTGTGGCTCTGTGCCCCATCCAGGTCCCCATGTTGTGGCTCTGTGCCCCATCCAGGTCCCCTCTTGTGGCTATGTGCCCCATCCAGGTCCCCTCTTGTGGCTATGTGCCCCATCCAGGTCCCCATGTTGTGGCTCTGTGCCCCCTGTGCTGTTCTTCACACACATAAAATAGAAAAAAAAAAAGATGATTCTCACCTGTCCTCCGTTCCCTCGGCGGCCTTCCTGCAGATGTGGCCCACAGGCACCACAGAGTCAGACCCCTTGACGATCCCGACCAGGTCCAGGAGGAGCCGCCGACAGCAGCGCTGCATTGCCGCACAGAGACTGTCTCCCAGCACAGCATTTTCAATGTCAGCCACCGGCCAATCAGAGGCCAGCAGCTGACATCTGCATATGGCAATGACGTCATACTCGCTGCGCCGACACGCAGATATCAGCTGCTGGCCTCTGATTGGCCGGCGGCTGACATTGAAAATGCAGTGCTGGGAAACAGTCTCTGTGCGGCAATTCAGCGCTGCTGTCGGCGGCTCCTCCTGGACCAGGTCGGGATCGTCAAGGGGTCTGTGCCTGCGGGCCGCATAAAGCAGCCTCAGGGGCCGCATGCGGCCTGCGGGCCGCGTGTTTGAGACCCCTGATCTACTCCTTTCCAAACCAATCAATTCCAATCTAAACCTCTATTAAGAGATGGAGTGTCGATTACTATGGTCTGGACTTTTAACATGTCTAGTTGGAAAATCTCATCCAGATATCCCCAGTGTCAATCACATCTCATTAACATGGAAATGGGAATAGAACAATGGTTTGGGAGAAGAACGTCACCACAGGTTAGAAGTAAGAGGGGGATATTAGAAGGTATTTTGGGGGATTAGGAACAGTGAGAAGTTTAATTAACACTATGGACATACATACACTTAAATCAGATTTAGAAAATATTGGGTATATTGGAGGCAAAGGGGTAAAAATTCAGAAAAGTTTGAATCAACTCCTTGAGAAGATGGTTTTGAACACTGCTGCTGTGCTGGGATCTTCAGTGTCACATCTACAAGATGCTACTTTAGCTCTAATAGAAAGTGAACAGGAATCCCAAGTGACCGGAGCATGTCTAGAAATTAAGATTGAATACTCCACCAATCTGAAAATGATTGCAGAGGCATTGCAAAGGGGAATTACACCTTTAGGAATAATGAGAAATTTGCCTACAGAATATAATTTTGCGTTAAATCATACAGATTTGTGGGTAAATAAGTGGTTAGGATGTGAACAGAACATTTGTGTAGGAACATCACTAATCCCAATATCGGGAAGAGAAGAAACCATGGTTCCCATTACTGTTCTGGGCATTCCTGTTAGTAATACACAATTACTATATTATCAATTACAGGACACAGATTTTGCATTTGATGGTACCAACACTGAACAATTAGACATTTCTTCATGCTTACATTTAGTTTCTAAGGTAATGTGTCTACCTGGACAGGATAAAGTCATTTATAACTCATGTTTCCATAATCATACCTCATGTCATGCCAGAGTTGAGAATGTGCAGACGATACATGACTTGGTGACTCCAATAAGCTCGAACAAAATTTATTTCCAAGTTATGTCCGAAAAAGAAGTTGTTTCTGTATTCTTCTCATCTTGTGTACATGCTGAAAATCTGACCATAGTTTTCACACTTCCCTCCGTACAATATAAACCTATCTCCAAGAAGGAAGTATTAATATTACATCAATAGGGACAAGAAATCTGGAAATCCTTCCGATACAGTTCAATTTGTCTCAAATAAATAATTTCCCTTGGGATATGTGGACATATGAGATAAAGACAAAGGTTTGTTAAATTTATTAACAAAACAACTAAAAGAAGCTGAAATTGTATTCAGACATGAACAAGGTCGTTTAAATGATATTGAACATGAGTGGACAAGTATGTCAGGCTCATCTTGGTGGAAAAATCTAGGAAAATCAGTTACTAGTTGGTCACAGTCTTCAGCGAAAATGGTAGCAGGAAATGTATTAACAAATCCAATAATAATATTATTTATTTTGATATTTTCATGCATATTTTATCAGATTTTAATAACCTATAAAATTAAGAAGATATATAAAAAGATAAAGACAGAAATGAAAAAGGAGGATGATATTTTAAGAGAAATGCTAAAAAGAAATAATTAACATTTTGAGTGAATTTTTATTTTTTAATTTAGAAGTTTTTGGGAACTCAGATGATGTTCAATACAGGTGTCAATACAAGGTGTTCAGAATAAAGAATGAATGTGATACGAATGGTGAGAGAATGAGTTTAGGATTGATTATGATAATTCTTAAATCATAATCAGGGGGGACTGTAAAATATTAATCTCTTATGATATAAAATATTACATATAAGCTCTCAGAAGCTTAGTCTCATGCTTAGTAGTTTCAGAGAATGACAGAGGTTATTCTGAGAACCTTGGCAGACACACCTGTTCGGTACATCAAATCTATAGGACTCGTTGTCAACATGGGTTATTTAGAGATAACTAATGATGAAAAGTCCTTAGCCATATGTTTGAAATATGCCAACATGAAGTAATGGTACACAGTCGAAAATACATACTCTATTATAGGTATGGAGGTTACTGCCATATCAGCAAAACGCCATATTGGGTTATGTAACTGTAAAAATAGTCGCCAATGTATATCTATGAGGCAAGATGGTATATAAGGAGAGGCATCAGTATGGTGGGTAGATTCTCATACCTTGAGGTCTCCACCACGGACCATCACATACTGCCAAAACTGGATACGTAAGAACTTATAATTGTTTCTATTTTAACCTGATACCTCTTTTGTTGTGTGCTATGAACTATTTTCTTTCCATTTTTTGTAATCACCTTTTTGAATGAACATTAAATAAGCTTTTGTTTTATCCACACAATTCAAAGACTGATTTCCCTCACTGTGCCCTTATCTAAGATAAGGAAGTGTTAATTTTTCTAACAACCTCTACTGTGGGTAAAATCCTGGAGGGTTTCCTAAGAGATGCTATACTAGTGTATCTGAAGAAGGATAACCTCATGACCCAATATCAACATGGGTTTACGAGGGACCGTTCCTGTCAGACTAATCTGATCAGCTTTTATGAGGAGGCAAGTTCTGGACTGGACCGAGGAAATGTAGTGGATGTTGTGTATATGGACTTTTCAAAAGCTTTTGATACGGTTCCACACAAAATGTTGATACATAAAATGAGAACAATGGGGATAGGGGAAAATATATGTGTGTGGGTTAAGAATTGGCTCAGTGATAGGAAACAAAGGATGGTTATTAATGGAAAACACTCAGACTGGGTCTCAGTTAACAGTGGGGTACCACAGGGGTCAGTATTGGGCCCCCTTCTTTTTAACATATTTATTAATGACCTTGTAGTGGGCATACAGAGTAATATTTCAATATTTGCAGATGACACTAAACTCTGCAGGGTAATCAATACAGAGGAGGACAATTTTATATTACAGGATAATCTATGTAAACTAGAAGCTTGGGCTGATAAATGGCAAATGAACTTTAATGGGGATAAATGTAAGGTAATGCACTTGGGCAGAGGAAATAAAATGTATAATTATATGCTTAATTGTAAAACACTGGGCAAAACTGTAACTGAAAAAGACCTGGGTGTATTGGTGGACGACAAGCTCACGTTTAGTGGCCAGTGTCAGGCAGCTGCTGCAAAGGCAAATAAAATAATGGGATGCATTAAAAGAAGCATAGATGCTCATGAGGAGAACATAATTTTACCTCTATACAAGTCGCTAGTGCGACCACACTTAGAATACTGTGTTCAGTTCTGGTCTCCGGCGTATAAGAAAGACATAGCTGAACTAGAGAGGGTGCAGAGAAGAGCGACAAAGCTTATTAGAGGACTGGGGGGTCTGCAATACCAAGACAGGTTATTACACTTGGGGTTATTTACTGTGGAAAAACGAAGGCTTAGGGGTGATCTTATTACTATGTACAAGTATATGAGGGGACAGTACAAAGACCTGTCTACTGATCTTTTTACTCTGAGGCCAGAGACGGGGACAAGGGGGCATCTTCTACGTCTGGAGGAAAGAAGGTTTAATCATAATCACAGATGGGGATTCTTTACTGTAAGAGCAGTGAGACTATGGAGCTCTCTGCTGCATGATGTTGTAATGAGTGATTCACTAATAAAATTTAAGAAGGGCATGGATTCCTTTCTTGAAAAGTATAATATTACAGGTTATATATACTAGATTCCTTGATAGGGCGTTGATCCAGGGAACTAGTCTGATTGTCGTATGGAGTCGGGAAGGAATTTTTTTCCTCAATGTGGAGCTTAGTGTTTGCCACAGGGGTTTTTTTTTGCCTTCCTCTGGATCAACATGTTAGGCTATGGGTTGAACTAGATGGACTTAGTCTTCCTTCAACCTTAAAAACTATGTTACTATGTTACTTTGCCTGTGCTGTGTCAGGGTTACCCGCTAACCCACAGCTCTACCTCCTTAAGCTCCTGGCCGTATCCAGTGCAGCTGACCTCTTTCTGTCTACAGTCCACTTCACCACACAGGGTACAGGCTGCTCTGGCCATATTACTCTGCCACTGGATCCAGTTACAGAATCTTGCTATCTCTGTTCTGCTTCCTTCCAGTCTCACACTCCTCACTATGCGGCCTCATCTGTCACACTCTCTGTATTTGGCGTCACCTCACTACTCATTCCAGTGCTGACTTCTCTAACTCTCTTCTTACTTCCAAACACTCCTCCCATCTGTAGGGCCAGCTGACTGTTAAGTCTTCCTTACCCAGTTGTCCAATCTACTACAGCTCTGATGGGAGATATTACATTAAATTCAGCATTAAACATTGCTCAACCATTATACATGTTATAATGACACAAAGTGTAAAAGTCTTCTGGGACGGTGTCCGACATCTTCACACACTTTTACTGTATAACCACGAGCCACTTAAATGTCAGGGACATCCCCTAAATGTAATGATTAGAGCTCTGGTATGGGGAAAGAAGCAGGCAAGAATAAAATTGGTAACTCTCCAACGACCTAAGGAGGAGGGTGGACTGGCGCTGCCGAACCCAGAGATTTATTATCTAGCAGCACAGAGTCAACATTTTAGCGGATGGTCATGTCTTGGGTCTGGCGGATCTATAAAAAGAATCTTGTAATATTCCATGGGAGAAAGACAAATATTAGAGGGTTTGGAGGGAGGAGACATGAATAGATTGGGGGGGGGGGAGCCTACAGTGGAACTTGAATATAAAATCTGGAATATGGTAAAGAGAGTGAGAGGAATAAAGGGCCTAACTAAATTTACCCCTATATGGAATAATAATAACCTCCCAGAAATGCAAAAGATTGATGTCATGAGAGAATGGATAGATAAAGGAATTAAATACATGTATCAAATTATGGAGATGGAAAGTGTCAAACCCTTCTCGCAGCTACAGAGTGAATTTTCGCTGCCAAACTCAGAATGGTATCATTATAGACAGATTAATCATGCAATCAAGTCCCAAGGAACTAAAAAACGTATGATAGTGGAAACAGATCTAGTTTTAGGGTATGTGCACACGATGCAGAAATGAAGCAGAAAATTTCTGCATCATTTCTGCATCTCCCTGGCAGAAAAAACGCATGCAGATTGTGCATGCGTTTTTCCTGCAGAATACATGCGGATCCACATGCAGATTCACATGCGTTTCCGCATACAGATTGACAAGCGCTTTCCAGGCGATTTTAGCATCACTTGGAAAGTGCTTGACAACTAGGTCACACTATATAAATCCATGCAAACAGCATGGATTTATATAGTGTGACCCGAGAGAGTGTATATACTTACCTCCGATGGCCCGCGCTGTCCTGCTCAATCTGTTCTCCCGGCTGCCGGCAACTTTGAATTGAAAGACCTGCCGACGTCAGCGTCACGTGACCCGTCACATGACTCTGACGTCACCGCAGGTCCTACAACTCACTGTAAGTGCCGGGAACCAAGCGGGAGCGCTGCGCGGGCCGACAGATGGTAAGAATATATTTATTTTTTATTTTATTCTTCTTTTACAGCTTTTTTAATGGTACCTGGGTGTGGATGAGACTCTCCTCTCCTCCACACCCGGGTACCATCCGCATATTAGAACGCACCAATTACGCAAGTACAAATGCTGTCTTGCGGAATTGGCGCGTTCTAATGCAAGTCAATGGCGGCGAAATCGCCGCGTTTCCGCAAAATTAATTGACATGCTGCGGATTTTTGACCGCAGCGTTAACGCTGCGGAAAAATCCGCATCATGGGCACAGCACATGCGGATTTCCATTGGGGAACATTGCTTCCCTTCTACCATGCGTTTTTCATGCGTTTCCGCGGCGTTTACGCAACTGCAAAAACGCCGCGGAAACGCATGAAATACGCATCGTGTGAACACAGCCTTAGAATATATTTGTCAGGAGGGAACAACTAGGGGAGTAATTTCGAACACGTATAGGGACTTGATGCATACCTATTTACTGGAGTTTCCAATAAGATCTAAAAGTAAATGGGAAGAAGAGATTGGTCTAATAAGGGACGACATTTGGGAAGACATACTGGAATACATACCTATACTCTCAATGAGCGAACCTGCAAGATTGTCTCATATTTATGTAATCCATAGAGTCTATAGATCTCTGCTAATTATGCATAAAATGGGACTAAGGGGCGACTCAAAATGCCCAAGATGTGGGGGAGGGGAGGCGGGCATATTCCACATGATGTGGGAATGCCCTAGACTATTAAGGTTTTGGTCTGGGGTCCTTGCTGCAATTGATGGGGCGTATAGTTGCGAAGTCCCAGGAGACCCTATAACATGCTTGCTGGGTTATGTAGAAGAAATATTAGCTGACAAAAATATAAAAATAGCTATTGCTAGAATACTTTATTGTGCTAGGAAAGTTATTGCGAGAAACTGGATTGGGGCTCGTCCTCCCTCCGAGGAAGAATTTTTTAGACAAATAGAATTCACTATACAAATGGAAAGAAGAATATATGGGAAAATAGGAAAGCAAAAAACATTTGAAAAAGTATGGGAACCTTGGATACAATACAAAGGAATCTAAGAATACAGAGTCCAAACATGAATAAGGAAGTATAAACTGACATTTCAGGAATACACCTTCGGGTTTTGTCTTGTCCTTTTTATCATAACGGTCTAATAGGAGAGGTCTTTAGTGGCATGGGAATTTTTTTTTTTTTTTTACATTTCTCTTTACCTTTCAATATAATACAATATAAGGGAAGGGTTGCTGTCGGAAAAGGGTGTGGGGGGGATTATAAAGGGGTTTGTGTTTTCTTATTGTTCTAAAAAATGCGATGCTTTTGAAATTATTGTATACTTGAAATATGTTCAATAAAAACCTATTTGATTAAAAAAAAAAAAAATGTCAGGGACATCGATCTGTCTAGTTAGGGGCAGAAGTGATTGTGAATCAATGTCACCTCTTCTGGTGCAGATGAAAGTGACAACAGGAGCCCGGGAGAGGAACAGCGAGACACCCCGAAAGAGGGAATGGTGCAGATAGTGGCCTATTATGACTGCACAAGCCCATGTACATTGGTAGCGTACAAACAAGGGGAACAAATACCTGAACCTGGCAGATCCAAATTCAGACTGGTAGAAGCACTACTCTGACACTGGTCTGTCCCTACATGATGGTGGAGGTTGGCACCCTAAGATAACGCAATGGCGCCCCCTATCAATAGTGGCTCACCCTGAATGCTCCTAACAACTCCTAGTTTATCTATGCTTGTGTAGCAACTTACTTGGGAAAATAGGTTAAACACTAAAAACTACAACTGACCCTGCTTGCTCCTGTACAGACTAGATACCTTGACTACACAGTCCCCAGCGGTACCTGCGGGTGAAGAGATAGACCTAACCACAGACTAGGAGATGGCAACTATGGCCTAAACTGCCTAAAAGGCAGACAAGTTGCTTCACGTTCCTCCGAAAGAACCAGAGGGCAGAGCAGAGTGTGAATTATCTAAAAGAAGAGAAGTGTGCTGAACAAAGGAATAATCCCAAAGCAAGTAAAGTAAGAAACAAAATACCAAACAAAGAATACAGCAAGTACTGTTAACAAATATACTGCCTATTTTCAAATGATAAAAAGAAGAAAAGTGCAAAGTATAGCAAATAAACAGCAAAGCGAAAAACCCTAGCTCCAAATATCAACAGAATGTCAGAATATCCAAATGAATCTATCACCAGCAGGAAACGCAGACTATAAAGCTGCACCCAAAATGTGATAGGCATCCAAATAAAAATACAAATGTGTAAAGCTAAGCAGGCTGCAGCCAGAAAAGCAGAACCCAAACACCCAGTGAAAAGGTGTGTGTCCTGTGGCTCGGCAGAAAGAGAAGCCGACCACAGAACACAAACTGAAGGGATCAAATCCTGGAGCATGACATTGCCACAGACAATTCCTCTCTCTTCCTCCTCCCTGACTTCTCTAGTTTTCCATTTTTGTTGTGTCTTGGTAATTGTGGGTAACATGAGGCGGCCCATTCAGGTTGTACAGGTGGTCTGGCTCTGCCAGGACGGCATCCATATGTGCCGTCACAAGAAGGTTTGCTATATCTCGCAGCACAGTCTCAAGAGGACTGAAACAAACTCCATGTGGACGGCATGAGGGGCCAATATCCTGTAGTGGACAAGGGACAAATACCGCCACACCATGACCAGATCACATATTACCACCACATAGTGACCGAATACTACCATACTGAGCATTAATACAAAAACAGAATACTAATATTACCATTACTAATAGTGCCATTATTCACAGGAGCTCTGTGTATAGTATACAGTGTATAGTGTCAGTGTACAGATAACACACTGACTCACTGGTGATGTCTCTAGTTGAAGTCCTTCATCTCCACTTTTCCTCTTCATCCATCGCAGACCGCCATCACTTCTTCTCGCCAGGACTCGTCTCTGCATAAAATAACACAGTTATCTAGAGCAGCTTACAGAGCACATTCCCCAATATTTCCCCAACTTCTACACTACACCAGATGAAGAAAAAAAGTGATATAGTGCCGCCCTGCACAGTAACATGAACCCCCCACAGAAAACAGTATCCTCAAAAATAAAATACATTACAGCAGTAATAATATCCTTTAATTAGCCCCTACAGTAATAATGTCCCACATCCTACTCCCATTGTCTTCATCCTGCCCCCATTGTCTCCATCCTGCCCCCAATGTCTCCATCCTGCCCCCATGTTTCCATTTGTCTCCATCCTGCCCCCAATGTCTCTCCATCATGCCCCCAATGTCTCTCCATCCTGCCCCCAATGTCTCTCCATTCTGCGCCAATGTCATTCCATTCTGCCCCAATGTCTCTCCATTCTGCCCCCATTTCTTTCCATTCTGCCAATGTCTCTCCATTCTGCCCACGTCTCCATTCTGCCTCCATGTGTCTATTTTGCCCCATGTCTCCATTCTGCCCACAATGTCTCTCCATTCTGCCCCCAATGTCTCTCCATCCTGCCCCCAATGTCTCTCCATTCTGCCCCAATGTCTTTCCATTCTGCCCCAATGTCTCTCCATTCTGCCCCCATTTCTTTCCATTCTGCCAATGTCTCTCCATTCTGCCCACGTCTCCATTCTGCCTCCATGTGTCTATTTTGCCCAATGTTTCTATTCTGCCCCAATGTCTCCATTCTGCCCTCCCTGTCTCCATTCTGCCACCCTTGTCTCCATATTACCCCCTGGTTTCTATTCTGCCCCCAATGTCTCCATTCTGCCCCCGTCTCCATTCTGCCCCCCATGTTTCTATTCTTCCCTCCATGTCTCCATTCTGTCCCCCTTGTCTCCAATCTGCCCCCATGTTTCTATTCTGCCACCCTTGTCTCCATCCATACTGCCCTCTGGTTTCTATTCTGCCCCCAATGTCTCCATACTGTCCCCATGTCTCCATTCTGCCCCCTATCTCCATTCTGCCCCCCGGTCTCTATTCTGCCCCGTCTCCATTCTGCCCCCCTGTCTCCATTCTTCCCCCATGTTTCTATTCTGCCACCCTTGTCTCCATCCATACTGCCCTTTGGTTTCTATTCTGCCCCCAATGTCTCCATACTGTCCCCATGTCTCCATTCTGCCCCCTATCTCCATTCTGCCCCCCAGTCTCTATTCTGCCCCGTCTCCATTCTGTCCCCCTGTCTCCATTCTGCCCCCTGTCTCCATTCTGCCCCCTATCTCCATTCTGCCCCCCGGTCTCTATTCTGCCCCATCTCCATTCTGCCCCCCTGTCTCCATTCTTCTCCCCTGTCTCCATTCTGCCCCGTCTCAATTATGCCCCCCATGTCTCCATTCTGCCCTCAATGTGTTTCCATTCTGCCTCCAATATGACTCCATTCTCCCCCAATGTGACTCCATTCTGCCCCCCTGTCTCCATTCTGCCCCCCTTGTCTCCATACTACCCCCCTGGTTTCTATTCTGCCCCCAATGTCTTCATTCTGCCCCCATGTTTCTATTCTTCCCTCCATGTCTCCATTCTGTCCCACTTGTCTCCATTCTGCCCCCATGTTTCTATTCTGCCACCCTTGTCTCCATCCATACTGCCCTCTGGTTTCTATTCTGCCCCCAATGTCTCCATACAGTCCCCATGTCTCCATTCAGCCCCCTATCTCCATTCTGCTCCCTGTCTCCATTCTGCCCCCTATCTCCATTCTGCCCCCCGGTCTCTATTCTGCCCCGTCTCCATTCTGCCCCTCTGTCTCCATTCTTCCCCCATGTTTCTATTCTGCCGCCCTTGTCTCCATCCATACTGCCCTCTGGTTTCTATTCTGCCCCCAATGTCTCTATACTGTCCCCATGTCTCCATTCTGCCCCCTATCTCCATTCTGCCCCCCGGTCTCTATTCTGCCCCGTCTCCATTCTGCCCCCCTGTCTCCATTCTTCCCCCATGTTTCTATTCTGCCGCCCTTGTCTCCATTCATACTGCCCTCTGGTTTCTATTCTGCCCCCAATGTCTCCATACTGTCCCCATGTCTCCATTCTGTCTCATATCTCCATTCTGTCCCCCGGTCTCTATTCTTCCCTGTCTCCATTCTGCCCCCTATCTCCATTCTGCCCCCTATCTCCATTCTGCCCCCCGGTCTCTATTCTGCCCCCGTCTCCATTCTGCCCCCCTGTCTCCATTCTTCCCCCATGTTTCTATTCTGCCACCCTTGTCTCCATCCATACTGCCCTTTGGTTTCTATTCTGCCCCCAATGTCTCCATACTGTCCCCATGTCTCCATTCTGCCCCCTATCTCCATTCTGCCCCCCGGTCTCTATTCTGCCCCGTCTCCATTCTGCCCCCCTGTCTCCATTCTTCCCCCATGTTTCTATTCTGCCGCCCTTGTCTCCATCCATACTGCCCTCTGGTTTCTATTCTGCCCCCAATGTCATCATACTGTCCCCATGTCTCCATTCTGCCCCCTATCTCCATTCTCCCCCCGGTCTCTATTCTGCCCCGTCTCCATTCTGCCTCCCTGTCTCCATTCTGCCCCCTGTCTCCATTCTGCCCCCTATCTCCATTCTGCCCCCGGTCTCTATTCTGCCCCGTCTCCATTCTGCCCCCCTGTCTCCATTCTTCTCCCCTGTCTCCATTCTGCCCCGTCTCCATTCTGCCCCCCATGTCTCCATTCTGCCCTCAATGTGTTTCCATTCTACCTCCAATATGACTCCATTCTCCCCCAATGTGACTCCATTCTGCCCCCCATGTCTCCATTCTGCCCCCCAGTCTCCATTCTTCCCCCCTGTCTCCATTCTGCCCCATCTCCATTCTGCCCCCCATGTCTCCCATTCTGCCTCCATGTTTCCCATTCGACCCCCCCATGCCTCCATTCTGCCCTCAGTGTCCCTCACCCTGCCCCCACCCTGTGCGGTTTTGGTGATTTTTTTCCTCTTTAGACTTCTATGTGGAGCATAAAAAAACGTCTGTAAGAAACTGCAGATACTTTTTTAAGTGCAGAATCAAAGCTTTTCTGTACTGTAAAAAACAATTAAAAACGCGGTTTCACATCTGCACCAAAATGCATCAAATAAGGGGGAAAAAGCCTAAAATAGTGCACCAAAGATGCAATAACCAGAGGAGATTGTTATTGTGTAGATTGGTGCACAGTATTTATGCTACGTGTGAACACGGCCTTACAGACACAAAAAAGCCAGATGTCATATAGTGAAACTACACAGAGATGAGAAAGTTCTGAAGGGTCCGACTGTGAATGAGGGAACAAAAAATAATCCACAGGTCCCAACTAGAGAAGAGCAGGACGCACAGATGATATTGCAGCAGCCCGGGCTAATCTAAAGCCGCGACAGGGCCTCCCGTCCAGCCACCAATTACCACTGACCTGGATGCTGGACCTGAGTCCCATGAGTCGATCCTCTCATCTCTAGTCCCAGCCGTCCTGGATACAGCAGACAGTCCCGGATTTAGGTCTATGCCCTGCAGTCCCGAGTTTCTGCTGAATGTCCCTCACTGCCACCGCCCCTCTGATAACTCTTCCTGCCGGGGGAGAAAGACATGGTAAATGGGCGTAGCTTGGGGTGTGGATAGGGGCGTGGTCAGACTACGCGTGCCGCATGGTTTCGCCCTCTTTCTAGTCCTCATAGGTTGGCGGTATGCTTGTACTGAGGAGATCTGGGATATCAGTGATTAGGTCCCATATTGTGCACTGTAAGGTCTGGAAAAGCTCCTTCTATCCGTCTCTGTAGCACCAGAGGAAGAACAGAGGGGAAAAGACAGGATTTTCTACATGTCGCGTTATGTAGATGTTCTGAAGATTTATCACAACCGTCCACAAGAAGAAACTGCCATCACAGAGCCGCCTTTAGCTGTTGGAAAAGTTTAAACTTAGTTTTGAATAGTTGCTATAGGCAACAGGGACCATTTCTATTTACGCTGGGTCACATGATGCTGGTGCTGGGTGATGTCATGTGACGGAATGTTGTGGGTGATGATGTCACAGAGGGCGTTGTGATGTCACCCTTGGGGTATATAAGGGGGCTCCATCCACCTGGAGCTCATATCTCATTGGCCATATCTTGGTGCTGAGATACCCCCTGGAGACAATGAGGATCGCCATATTGTTTCTGTGCTGTACCCTGTTCTACCCTGTGAATTACCATAGGCTGCCGGTGAGTACCTGTCTATTATTACATATGGAGGACGTTTAGAATCAGCTGCGGCAGGGGAAGGGGATGGGGAGGGGGGTCCTGTAAGAATTTACCTGCGGGAATAAGAGGTTATGGCAGGGAAAGGAGCTTAGGAAGTGACAGTCAGAGGGGATATAAGTGTGGGGTGACCCCTCTGACTCCCACATTCCTGCCTTGTCCTTGTAGTGATTAATGACTTTGGTGTTGTCCCTTATATATCACTTTGCAGTCACCAGTGATCGCTCCGCACTGTGATCCTAAACTACAGTCTCATTTACCTTTTTGCAAACGCCCAGAAGGGGAGGAGTGACATCACACCCATGTGAGCAGATCCCGCCCACTTTTACTGCAGTCGTAATGCGAGCTAGCTGTATTCTGTTTTCATGGAAATGTCAGCAGCTGCTCCCCCTAGTGTTTACAAGATGAAAACATCAAAAGAGTTAAAATATTTTTTTCAGATTTTCTACCATTAAAACCTTTTTAAATATATATGTGTATTTATATAGAAATATAAATACTTTACAATTTTACAATTGTAAAAAAATTGCTGACACTTTCCCTTTAAAAGATCTAAAGACGTTCTGCTTCATGTGCCATTGTGACCAATCACAGCACAGATTATATTTTGTAAACTTTTCTTGAAAAACTGAAGCTGCTCCGTGATTGGAAATCATGTGGAAGGGTTCTCTTTTAGACATTTAGTTAGGTCCAAAGTATCAGTGACATGATGGATAGAACTGTGCAATGATGTCACAGAGGGCTTTGTGATGTCACCCCTGGGTATATTAGAAGCCTCGGCCCATCTGCAGCTTGTATCTCATTGACCATACCTTGGTGCTGAGAGACCTCTGGAGATGATGAGTATCATCCTATCATTTCTGTGCTTTACGTTGCTCTACCCCCCACATTACAGTACACTGAGGGCGAGTATGTTCTCATCAATATGGAGGTCACAAGGATCAGCTAATGAGAATATCGCCTCTTGCAGGACTTCTCATACTGGACACGTGACCGTCCGTCATATGAAAGTCCAACTGTAAATAATATTCCATGGACCCTGGAGGTGAATCCCAAACTTCTTCCTGATCTTCTCAATGGGATATTTCTGAAAGTTGCTTGATAATGTATCCATCACTGTATAATAACAAGGGCTCTCTGTTTGACTGGATTGGGTATAAATATACAGGACTTTATTATGTTTTTTTTCTTTATTATAGGATGACCCACTTCCCGTGGATCTCAGGAGAAGCACCTATCAAGCTTCCATCAATCTTCCTCTTTGGCTCTTCCGTGACGCAGTTTTTGTTGCGGTGATGACACTACTGACAATACTAGAGTATTTGGCCTTAAGTCTTGTCCTGAGCAAGTGGGCCATGTCTGAACCTGGTGAAACAATCAGAAAACTCCTGAGAACAAAACCATTCTGAAGGAACAAAGTGCTTGTAAGGAGCCGATTTGCATCCCTCAGATTCAGAAGCAAGACTCCAGGAGAACACCTGTCCTGCCCAATGGCAAATGTTCTACTCCATCCATGGCTCCTGCACCGCAGGATGCGAAAAAGGTTCCTAGTTGCAACTATAAAGTGGCTTTCAGTGATATTGTCTGGGTCAGAACGATCCCTCACAACAATATAGGAAGAAGAGCTCGAAGTTCCACGGAGCATAAAGAGAAGGTTACTGATTTTTCTGAGAAGCCAACAACCCAGAATTCCAGAGCCAAGAGCACCAGAACCTAGAACACCAGAACCTACCATGTCAGAACCTAGTATGTCAGAACCTAGAATGCCAGAGCCTGAAATGCCTACAACACCTCCACCCAAAATCAAGAGGAGAAGATGTTTCCTTAGATGTCTTAGAGGCGAGGAAGATTGAGAAGGCAACTGCTTGAACTTTCCCATTGCTCGTGTTTTCATCACAGGTTAGTCCTATACATGCTGTCTGATGGGCACCATCTTACTACATACAATGCAGCATTGCACCTGAAATCGAATGGATATTTTGTTACACACTTGCACTTTAGCACCTTATCATATGGCGCATATACAGTACAGACCAAAAGTTTGGACACACCTTCTCATTTAAAGATTTTTCTGTATTTTCTTGACTATGAAAATTGTACATTCACACTGAAGGCATCAAAACTATGAATTAACACATGTGGAATTATATACTTAACAAAAAAGTTTGAAACAACTGAAAATATGTCTTATATTCTAGGTTCTTCAAAGTAGCCACCTTTTGCTTTGATGACTGCTCTGCACACTCTTGGCATTCTCTTGATGAGCTTCAAGAGATAGTCACCGGAAATGGACTTCCAACAATCTTGAAGGAGTTCCCAGAGATGCTTAGCACTTGTTGGCCATTTTGCCTTCACTCTGCGGTCCCGCTCACCCCAAACCATCTCGATTGGCTTCAGGTCTGGTGACTGTGGAGGCCAGGTCATCTGGTGTAGCACCCCATCGCTCTCCTTCTTGGTCAAATAGCCATTACACAGCCTGGAGGTGTGTTTGGGGTCATTGTCCTGTTGAAAAATAAATGATGGTCCAACTAAACACAAACCGGATGGAATAGCATGCCGCTGCAAGATGCTGTGGTAGCCATGCTGGTTCAGTATGCCTTAAATTTTGAATAAATCCCCAACAGTGTCACCAGCAAAGCACCCCCACACCATCACACCTTCTCCTCCATGCTTCACGGTGGGAACCAGACATGTAGAGTCCATCCGTTCACCTTTTCTGCATCGCACAAAGACACGGTGGTTGGAACCAAAGATCTCAAATTTGGACTCATCAGACCAAAGCACTGATTTCCACTGGTCTAATGTCCATCCCTTGTGTTCTTTAGCCCAAACAAGTCTCTTATGCTTGTTGCCTGTCCTTATCAGTGGTTTCCTAGCAGCTATTTTACTATGAAGGCCTGCTGCACAAAGTCTCCTCTTAACAGTTGTTGAAGAGATGTGTCTGCTGCTAGAACTCTGTGTGGCATTGACCTGGTCTCTAATCTGAGCTGCTGTTAACCTGCGATTTCTGAGGCTGGTGACTCGGATAAACTTATCCTCAGAAGCAGAGGTGACTCTTGGTCTTCCTTTCCTGGGGCGGTCCTCATGTGAGCCAGTTTCTTTGTAGAGCTTGATGGTTTTTGCAACTGCACTTAGGGACACTTTCAAAGTTTGCCCAATTTTTCGGACTGACTTACCTTCGTTTCTTAAAGCAATGATGGCCACTCGTTTTTCTTTACTTAGCTGCTTTTGTCTTTCCATAATACAAATTCTAACAGTCTATTCAGTAGGACTATCAGCTGTGTATCCACCAGACTTCTGCACAACACAACTGATGGTCCCAACCCCATTTATAAGGCAAGAAATCCCACTTATAAATGTAGTGGATGTTGTGTATATGGACTTTTCAAAAGCTTTTGATACGGTTCCACACAAAATGTTGATACATAAAATGAGAACAATGGGGATAGGGGAAAATATATGTGTGTGGGTTAAGAATTGGCTCAGTGATAGGAAACAAAGGATGGTTATTAATGGAAAACACTCAGACTGGGTCTCAGTTAACAGTGGGGTACCACAGGGGTCAGTATTGGGCCCCCTTCTTTTTAACATATTTATTAATGACCTTGTAGTGGGCATACAGAGTAATATTTCAATATTTGCAGATGACACTAAACTCTGCAGGGTAATCAATACAGAGGAGGACAATTTTATATTACAGGATAATCTATGTAAACTAGAAGCTTGGGCTGATAAATGGCAAATGAACTTTAATGGGGATAAATGTAAGGTAATGCACTTGGGCAGAGGAAATAAAATGTATAATTATATGCTTAATTGTAAAACACTGGGCAAAACTGTAACTGAAAAAGACCTGGGTGTATTGGTGGACGACAAGCTCACGTTTAGTGGCCAGTGTCAGGCAGCTGCTGCAAAGGCAAATAAAATAATGGGATGCATTAAAAGAAGCATAGATGCTCATGAGGAGAACATAATTTTACCTCTATACAAGTCGCTAGTGCGACCACACTTAGAATACTGTGTTCAGTTCTGGTCTCCGGCGTATAAGAAAGACATAGCTGAACTAGAGAGGGTGCAGAGAAGAGCGACAAAGCTTATCTCCTGTCTATTATTACATATGGAGGACGTTTAGAATCAGCTGCGGCAGGGGAAGGGGATGGGGAGGGGGGTCCTGTAAGAATTTACCTGCGGGAATAAGAGGTTATGGCAGGGAAAGGAGCTTAGGAAGTGACAGTCAGAGGGGATATAAGTGTGGGGTGACCCCTCTGACTCCCCCATTCCTGCTTTGTCCTTGTAGTGATTAATGACTTTGGTGTTGTCCCTTATATATTACTTTGCAGTCACCAGTGATCGCTCCGCACTGTGATCCTAAACTACAGTCTCATTTACCTTTTTGCAAACGCCCAGAAGGGGAGGAGTGACATCACACCCATGTGAGCAGATCCCGCCCACTTTTACTGCAGTCGTAATGCGAGCTAGCTGTATTCTGTTTTCATGGAAATGTCAGCCGCTGCTCCCCCTAGTGTTTACAAGATGAAAACATCAAAAGAGTTAAAATATTTTTTTCAGATTTTATACCATTAAAACCTTTTTAAATATATATGTGTATTTATATATAAATATAAATACTTTACAATTTTACAATTGTAAAAAAATTGCTGACACTTTCCCTTTAAAAGATCTAAAGACGTTCTGCTTCATGTGCCATTGTGACCAATCACAGCACAGATTATATTTTGTAAACTTTTCTTGAAAAACTGAAGCTGCTCCGTGATTGGAAATCATGTGGAAGGGTTCTCTTTTAGACATTTAGTTAGGTCCAAAGTATCAGTGACATGATGGATAGAACTGTGCAATGATGTCACAGAGGGCTTTGTGATGTCACCCCTGGGTATATTAGAAGCCTCGGCCCATCTGCAGCTTGTATCTCATTGACCATACCTTGGTGCTGAGAGACCTCTGGAGATGATGAGTATCATCCTATCATTTCTGTGCTTTACGTTGCTCTACCCCCCACATTACAGTACACTGAGGGCGAGTATGTTCTCATCAATATGGAGGTCACAAGGATCAGCTAATGAGAATATCGCCTCTTGCAGAACTTCTCATACTGGACACGTGACCGTCCGTCATATGAAAGTCCAACTGTAAATAATATTCCATGGACCCTGGAGGTGAATCCCAAACTTCTTCCTGATCTTCTCAATGGGATATTTCTGAAAGTTGCTTGATAATGTATCCATCACTGTATAATAACAAGGGCTCTCTGTTTGACTGGATTGGGTATAAATATACAGGACTTTATTATGTTTTTTTTCTTTATTATAGGATGACCCACTACCCGTGGATCTCAGGAGAAGCACCTATCAAGCTTCCATCAATCTTCCTCTTTGGCTCTTCCGTGACGCAGTTTTTGTTGCGGTGATGACACTACTGACAATACTAGAGTATTTGGCCTTAAGTCTTGTCCTGAGCAAGTGGGCCATGTCTGAACCTGGTGAAACAATCAGAAAACTCCTGAGAACAAAACCATTCTGAAGGAACAAAGTGCTTGTAAGGAGCCGATTTGCATCCCTCAGATTCAGGAGCAAGACTCCAGGAGAACACCTGTCCTGCCCAATGGCAAATGTTCTACTCCATCCATGGCTCCTGCACCGCAGGATGCGAAAAAGGTTCCTAGTTGCAACTATAAAGTGGCTTTCAGTGATATTGTCTGGGTCAGAACGATCCCTCACAACAATATAGGAAGAAGAGCTCGAAGTTCCACGGAGCATAAAGAGAAGGTTACTGATTTTTCTGAGAAGCCAACAACCCAGAATTCCAGAGCCAAGAGCACCAGAACCTAGAACACCAGAACCTACCATGTCAGAACCTAGTATGTCAGAACCTAGAATGCCAGAGCCTGAAATGCCTACAACACCTCCACCCAAAATCAAGAGGAGAAGATGTTTCCTTAGATGTCTTAGAGGCGAGGAAGATTGAGAAGGCAACTGCTTGAACTTTCCCATTGCTCGTGTTTTCATCACAGGTTAGTCCTATACATGCTGTCTGATGGGCACCATCTTACTACATACAATGCAGCATTGCACCTGAAATCGAATGGATATTTTGTCACACACTTGCACTTTAGCACCTTATCATATGGCGCATATACAGTACAGACCAAAAGTTTGGACACACCTTCTCATTTAAAGATTTTTCTGTATTTTCTTGACTATGAAAATTGTACATTCACACTGAAGGCATCAAAACTATGAATTAACACATGTGGAATTATATACTTAACAAAAAAGTTTGAAACAACTGAAAATATGTCTTATATTCTAGGTTCTTCAAAGTAGCCACCTTTTGCTTTGATGACTGCTCTGCACACTCTTGGCATTCTCTTGATGAGCTTCAAGAGATAGTCACCGGAAATGGACTTCCAACAATCTTGAAGGAGTTCCCAGAGATGCTTAGCACTTGTTGGCCATTTTGCCTTCACTCTGCGGTCCCGCTCACCCCAAACCATCTCGATTGGCTTCAGGTCTGGTGACTGTGGAGGCCAGGTCATCTGGTGTAGCACCCCATCGCTCTCCTTCTTGGTCAAATAGCCATTACACAGCCTGGAGGTGTGTTTGGGGTCATTGTCCTGTTGAAAAATAAATGATGGTCCAACTAAACACAAACCGGATGGAATAGCATGCCGCTGCAAGATGCTGTGGTAGCCATGCTGGTTCAGTATGCCTTAAATTTTGAATAAATCCCCAACAGTGTCACCAGCAAAGCACCCCCACACCATCACACCTTCTCCTCCATGCTTCACGGTGGGAACCAGACATGTAGAGTCCATCCGTTCACCTTTTCTGCATCGCACAAAGACACGGTGGTTGGAACCAAAGATCTCAAATTTGGACTCATCAGACCAAAGCACTGATTTCCACTGGTCTAATGTCCATCCCTTGTGTTCTTTAGCCCAAACAAGTCTCTTATGCTTGTTGCCTGTCCTTATCAGTGGTTTCCTAGCAGCTATTTTACTATGAAGGCCTGCTGCACAAAGTCTCCTCTTAACAGTTGTTGAAGAGATGTGTCTGCTGCTAGAACTCTGTGTGGCATTGACCTGGTCTCTAATCTGAGCTGCTGTTAACCTGCGATTTCTGAGGCTGGTGACTCGGATAAACTTATCCTCAGAAGCAGAGGTGACTCTTGGTCTTCCTTTCCTGGGGCGGTCCTCATGTGAGCCAGTTTCTTTGTAGAGCTTGATGGTTTTTGCAACTGCACTTAGGGACACTTTCAAAGTTTGCCCAATTTTTCGGACTGACTTACCTTCGTTTCTTAAAGCAATGATGGCCACTCGTTTTTCTTTACTTAGCTGCTTTTGTCTTTCCATAATACAAATTCTAACAGTCTATTCAGTAGGACTATCAGCTGTGTATCCACCAGACTTCTGCACAACACAACTGATGGTCCCAACCCCATTTATAAGGCAAGAAATCCCACTTATTAAACCTGACAGGGCACACCTGTGAAGTGAAAACCATTTCCGGTGACTACCTCTTGAAGCTCATCAAGAGAATGCCAAGAGTGTGCAAAGCAGTCATCAAAGCAAAAGGTGGCTACTCTGAAGAACATAGAATATAAGACATATTTTCAGCTGTTTCACACTTTTTTGTTAAGTATATAATTCCACATGTATTAATTCATAGTTTTGATGCCTTCAGTGTGAATGTACAATTTTCATAGTTATGAAAATACAGAAAAATCTTTAAATGAGAAGGTGTGTCCAAACTTTTGGTCTGTACTGTATCTATGAACGCTTTGCTAAGTATCACTGTCTAGTATGTGCTTCTGATGAACCTATTTTAGGAAAACGTGTTGAGGTTTGGCATACTATGTACTTGAGTTTGGCGTACTATGTGCTTGTTGGTAAATTCTATTGCCATCTATAATCTACTAGATATTATAATGTCTCTGGTGGGATGCCCCATGCCGAATTGTTGATAACTGACTATGAACATTGTCCTCTATTTCTTATCTACTATGGTTACAGGTTGATGTGAAGAGAGCTGTGCCATTGGTAGCGATTTTTCTACTGATTTGTCAGTTATATTTATGTTAGTTTAGCAAATTTCTGCTTGTAGGGTCTAATGTTTTAGCATAGTGTATGTTCTGTGAGCTAAATTGTCATACTTATGCACGAGATAGATTATAAATTGTGACGCTTATGTACTAGATAGATTATTAGTTTAATTTGTGATTTTTTAAATATTTTTTAACATCAGGAGACTCAAGAATCGCATCTTACAGAAGACAAGAAGCCTAAATGCCGGAGAGTGATGACCTGTTGATGGCCCACAGCTGGAGGGTCATTACCTCTTGATGGCACAAAACTGGACAGAAGATAAAAACATTTGATGGCACACAGCCGGAGGGTGATGACCTATTGATGGCCATAGCCAGAGGGTCATTACCTGTTGATGGCACACAGCCGGACAGAGGATCATTACCTGTTGATGGCACACAGCCGGATGGTCATTACCTGTTCATGCCACACTGCCGGATGGTCATTACCTGTTGATGGCACACAGCCGGAGGGTGATGACCTATTGATGGCCATAGCCAGAGGGTCATTACCTGTTGATGGCGCACTGCCGGATGGTCATTACCTGTTGATGGCACACAGCTAGAGGGTGATGACCAGTTGATGTCGCACTGCCGGATGGTCATTACCTGTTGATGGCACACAGCCGGAAAGAGGATCATTACCTGTTGATGGCACAGAGGATAAGATCTTTTGATTGCATACACCAGGTCCCTCCCTGATAACAAGGAACCCTGGGGAATACTGGTCATCTTGATCCCCCACTGACTATATACTTGCTCCACCTCAGCCTACACCATCATGGAGGACACTTCCACCTGTGTCCACTGTAAGGTTGGACTTTCTTTTATAATTACAGCAGATTAATAAACATCATAAAGCTGTGAAACTATCAAGTAATTTATTATAAATTATTATAAAGAAATATAAAGTATAATAGATAGCTATAGAGGGCACATAAGACGACTAACTATAGAAAGCATGGTATCGCCTGATATATACTGTATATTCTAGATGGCACTATTACACTAAATACATCACAACCTCCAGGGTGATATTACCGTACAATGCGAGATCACTAATAATGGCCACAGATTATGAGAAAATGACCAGCTCCATAGTCGTGGAGTTATTATAAATGTCTCTAGTGTGAGGCAGGGCCTGGACGAGTGTTGGAGGGAGGTATATTCCCCCAGGACGTCCTTTATGTATCCATGCTGCAGAATCTGCCGTATACTTCTGTTCTAGCAGTCAGACATTTCACTCTGCAGATCACAGGCTCAACATTGTGTAAAACTACCACCGTATATAAGAGCACTCAGAATAAAAACTAGCGTCATGCCGTGCACTGCCCACGTCATGTGTACGGGATACAGGACCTGCAGAATCTGGTACGGCCATTATAGTTGATAGATTAGATTAATGATACCTGTGCAGATGAAGGGAAAAAAATATGTGCAACAACAGGAGGAGAAAGTCTCAAAATGTAATTTGAAAAGTATAATAGAGAAATGGGAAACTTCTGGAGATGCAGATAAGTGGTACCAGGGCGAAACGTAAGTGTAGTCAGACAAGGGAAAAGTGCAAATCATCCAGCATAAAGGTTTGTTTAGTAGAAAAAATATTAAAACTTAGCTTTTATTAGCCATATAAAACACTGCTCCACAAAGAATACAGCAAATGTGCAACTATCATAGCTTACAGACCTACGCGTTTCAACAAATCATGTCTTAATTATGGCCCTACTACTAGAATGACAAAAAGGCATATATATATATATATATATATATATATATATATATATATCCACGTGCCTGTATGACCTCTCTACAACGCCTGGGCATGCTCCTGATGAGGTTGCGGATGGTTTCCTGTGGGATCTCCTCCCAGACCTGGACTAAAGCATCCGCCAACTCCTGGACAGTCTGTGGTGCAACGTGACGTTGGCGGATGGAGCGAGACATGATGTCCCAGATGTGCTCAATCGGATTCAGGTCTGGGGAACGGGCGGGACAGTCCATAGCTTCAATGCCTTCATCTTGCGGGAACTGCTGACACACTCCAGCCACATGAGGTCTAGCATTGTCCTGCATTAGGAGGAGCCCAGGGCCAACCGCACCAGCATATGGTCTCACAAGGGGTCTGAGGATCTCATCTCGGTACCTAATGGAAGTCAGGCTACCTCTGGCGAGCACATGGAGGGCTGTGCGGCCCTCCAAAGAAATGCCACCCCACACCATTACTCACCCACTGCCAAAGCGGTCATGCTGAAGGATGTCGCTCTCCACGGCGTCTCCAGACTCTGTCACGTCTATCACATGTGCTCAGTGTGAACCTGCTTTCATCTGTGAAGAGCACAGGGCGCGAGTGGCGACTTTTCCAATCCTGGTGTTCTGTGGCAAATGCCAAGCGTCCTGCATGGTTGTTGGGCTGTGAACTCAACCCCTATCTGTGGACGTCGGGCCCTCATACCACCCTCATGGAGTCGGTATCTAACCGTTTGTGCAGACACATGCACATTTGTGGCCTGCTGGAGGTCATTTTGCAGGGCTCTGGCAGTGCTCCTACTGTTCCTCCTTGTACAAAGGCGGAGGTAGCGGTCCTGCTGCTGGGTTGTTGCCCTCTTACGGCCCCCTCCACATCTCCTGGTGTACTGGCCTGTCTCCTGGTAGCGCCTCCTGCCTCTGGACACAGCCAACCTTCTTGCCACAGCTCGCATTGATGTGCCATCCTGGATGAGCTGCACTATCTGAGCAACTTCTGTGGGTTGTAGAGTCTGTCTCATGCTACCACGAGTGTGAAAGCACAACCAACATTCAAAAGTGACCAAAACATCAGCCAGAAAGCATTGGTACTGAGATGTGGTCTGTGGTCCCCACCTGCAGAACCACTCCTTTATTGAGGGTGTCTTGATAATTGCCAATAATTTCCATCTATCGTCTATTCCATTTGCACATCAGCATGTGAAATTGATTGTCAATCAGTGTTGCTTCCTAAGTGGACAGTTTGATTTCACAGAAGTTTGATTTACTTGGAGTTATATTCTGTTGTTTTAAGTGTTCCCTTTATTTTTGGAGCAGTGTATATAGATACATACAGTGAGTACGGAAAGTATTCAGACTCCTTTAAATTTTTCACTCTTTGTTTCATTGCAGCCATTTGATAAATTCTAAAAAGTTCATTTTTTTTCTCATTAAAGTACACTCTGCACCCCATCTTGACTGAAAAAAACAGCAATGTAGAATTTTTTTGCAAATTTATTAAAAAAGAAAAACTGAAATATCAGATGGTCATAAGTATTCAGATCCTTTGCTCAGACACTCATATTTAAGTCACATGCTGTCCATTTCCTTGTGATCCTCCTTGAGATGGTTCTACTTCTTCAATGGAGTCCAAATGTGTTTAATTAAACTGATAGGACTTTATTTGGAAAGGCACACACCTGTCTATATAAGACCCCACAGCTCACAGTGCATGTCAGACCAAATGAGAATCATGAGCTCAAAGGAACTGCCCAAGGAGCTCAAAGACAGAATTGTGGCAAGGCACACATCTAGCCAAGGTTATAAAAGAATTTCTGCATTACTCAAGGTTCATAACAGCACAGTGGCCTCCATAATCCTTAAATGGAAGAAGTTTGGGACCACCAGAAGTCTTCCTAGACCTGGCCGTCCAGCCAAACTGAGCAATCGTGGGAGAAGAGCCTTGGTGAGAGAGGTAAAGAAGAACCCCAAGATCACTGTGGCTGAGCTCCAGAGATGCAGTAGGGAGATGGGAGAAAGTTCCACAAAGTCAACTATCAACAACCAGTTGGGCCTTTATGGCAGAGTGGCCAGGTGGAAGCCTCTCCTCAGTGCAAGACATATGAAAGCCCGCATAGAGTTTGCTCAAAAACACATGAAGGACTCCCAGACTATGAGAAATAAGATTCTCTGGTCTGATGAGACAAAGATAGAACTTTTTGGTGATAATTCTAAGTGGTATGTGTGGAGAAAACCAGGCACTGCTCATCACCTGCCTAATTCAATCCCAACAGTGAAACATGGTGGTGGCAGTTGTTAGAACCCTCCTGATAGTTTTTTCTATTTTGTGGTCACGTGACCTTCTGCCTATTTATTCCAGCTCCGCCCTTCAGGCTTTGCTGGACTTCAGTGTTACTTTGACTCTTAATCTAGCCAGGTGCTTTGTACCTACTGTATCTCTCTAGTTTGTTTGGTCCTTGGACCACTAAGTACTTTTGTCTGTTTGTCTTCTTCTGCTACTACTTCTGCCAGGAGGTGTCCAATTTTGTCCCAGTCCTTAGTTCTTTTAGGGACCCCTCCCTTTAATCTATATGTCTGCGTTCAGACTAGCCGCGGACGAAGGCGGGTCTGTTCACAAGGAACAGGTTGCCCGCTGCATCGTAGGGAATCAGCTTAGTCCTATTGTATGGACAGATTTCCTCTCTTTCCTTAGTTCTTGTAGCAGATCATAACAGTAGTATCATGCTATGGGTGTGTTTTTCAGCTGCAGGGACAGGACGACTGGTTGCAATTGAAGGAAACATGAATGCGGCCAAGTACAGAGATATCCTGGAAGAAAACCTCTTCCAGAGTGCTCTGCACCTCAGACTTGGCCAAAGGTTCACCTTCCAACAAGACAATGACCCTAAGCACACAGCTAAAATAACAAAGGAGTGGCTTCAGAACAACTATTTGACCATTCTTGACTGGCCCAGCCAAAGCCCTGACCTAAACCCAATTGAGCATCTTTGGAGAGACCTGAAAATGGCTGTCCACCAACGTTTACCATTCATCCTGACGGAACTGGAGAGGATCTGCAAGGAAGAACGGCAGAGGATCCCAAAATGCAGGTGTGAAAAACTTGTTGCATCATTTCCATGAAGACTCATGGCTGTACTTCCTCAAAAGGGTGCTTCTACTCAATACTGAGCAAAGGGTGTGAATACTTATGCCCGTGTGATATTTCAGTTTTTCTTTTTTATTAAATTTGCAAAAATTTCTACATTTCTGTTTTCTTTCAGACAAGATGGGGTGCAGAGTGGACTTTAATGAGAAAAAAATGAACTTTTTAGAGCTTATCAAATGGCTGCAATGAAACAAAGAGTGAAAAATGTAAAGGGGTCTGAATACTTTCCGTACCCAGTGTACATGCATGGAAATAAATGCAGAATTATATTTCTTAATACTGCAGTATCAGATCCTGTCTTGAATTTAACCCCTGTGGTATCCAATGTGAAAATCCACAGGGACTCCCGGTTCAGAAGTTTGCACTTATGATCCCCCCCTCGTGTGGATCTATATACCTTCTCTATCTCCATATATTTAAAGAATGAGGTGTCACCTTTATGAACTCTCGCAAAATGCCTCGATACTGCTGATGTATTTATGGCTTCCAAATGAATCGCATCAGAAAGATGTCTTCTGATACGGACTTTCAGCGCACCTGTGGTACAACCCACATAGTGGACCTTCCACAAGGTGCATTCTATAAGGTATATAACCCCTGATGAATTACAATTGAGGAAATCATGAATTTTATATTCTCTATCATTACTTAAGGACATAAAACGATCTGTTTTAACCGCGTGTAGACACGCTTTGCACCGATTGGCTCCACATCTGAAGAAACCTTTTGTGCTGAGCCAATTTGGTTGTACAGTATTAGTCTCACTGGTGTATAAGCTAGGAGAAAGGATGGTTCCCAGAGCGGGCGCTTTCCTGGCTACAAAGCGGATGGCATTAGAAAGTAGGTTTTTTAGTTTCTTGTTCTGATATATAATAGGGTTATACTTTTTAATTCTAGATGTAATTTTCTTATACTGAGGACTATAGGTGGTAGAAAACGTTACCCTAGTATCCAATGTGTTAATGTTATTTTTCTGTTTATTTCGGAGTATATCTTTCCGATTTATATTGGAGACAATTCTACTCGCTTTTCTTAAAGACCACTCGGGATAGCACCTATTGGATAGTCTGGTACACATTTTTTCTGATTCCTTCTGAAAAGTGATGTTATCTGAACAATTTCGTATTGTTCGTATTAGCTCACCGTAAGGGATATTTCTCTTAATATGTGGCGGATGACAACATTTAGCTGATAGAATAGAATTTGAGGCTGTAGATTTTCTGTGGGGATTAATTTTGACCAATTCTTTCTCCTTGGTAGCCTCAAGTTCGAGATCCAAAAAAGTAATTTTGGATGAATGGTAGAACTAAGTGAATTTAAGATTAAAATTATTGCAGTTGATGTACTGTACAAATTGTACCACCTCCTCCTGTGTGCCCCCCACACCAGGAGGAGGTCATCAATAAATCTACCGTACCACACAATGTGTCCACTATATGTGTTATCATTATGGTAAATGAAAAGCTCCTCCACCTACACATCACTATGTTCGCTAGCGAAGGAGAAAATTTACTGCCCATGCTGACTCCTCTTTTCTGTAAAAAAAAAACTTTTATCAAAGCTAAAATAATTACGCTCTAAGAGGAACTGTACTGCTATGACCAGAAATTCTTTTATTTCTATAGTGTACGAACTGTATGTGTCAAGGTGGTAGGTTAAACATACTAAAGCAATATGGTGTGGAATTGAGGGGGTATAATGCCACCACATCACAGGACAATCATCCAAAGTTTTTTTGCCATTCAAATTTATCAAAAATGGTCACTATGAATTTTGAATCCCTAATGTTTAACTCGGAGTTTCCTGAACCAGAGGCTGTAGGTAAAAATCCATCCAGGCACTTAATTTTTCACCATGGGAACCAATCCCCACCACTATGGGTCTTAACCCCTTTACAGCCCAGGGCGTACTAATACGTACAGTATATATGTAGCACCCCGAGGGTTCGGTTGCTACAGAGGTATTGCATCTCACCCAGATGTGCGATATCTCACTTCCAGGTAAGGATGGAGTGTGGCTCAGGACCCTAACACCCACATGCACTACACCACATTTCCGGGGGACAGCTCGACGGTGCTCCCATTAGTTATGCAGGCACGAGTGAGCATGTCCCTGGCTGGAGTGGGGGGAGGGAACACCTAGAGAAGGGAACCCGGTAGTGTGTGCGTGGGGGAAGTAGATCCTGGGTGCACTCTGTACAGGAGTATAAAGGGAGGCACCATCTTGGAAAGGGAGGGAGTAGAGAGAGGAGAAGACAGGGAGCAGAGCTGCTTTATGGGCTCTGCTCCACAGGCAGGCCCTGTCAGGAGGCCTGAGCCTGGAGGAGGGAAGAAGGAGGAAGAGGAGCAGACTGGGCTCCAGGAAGGACAGAGGGGACCCCAGGGGTGTGGACTGGCTGGTAGCCACCACACGCCCGCCGCTACCTGAGTAGGGGGGTCAGGTCAAGAAGATGGGAACCGGATCCCAAATTAGTGGAGGAGAGAAACTACCCTCAACTAAGAACCGGAGGCTGCGACATTACATGTGGAGCAGCCCCTCGCCACACCCGCTAGAAAGGCACCACATAGGACCTGGGAAACGCAGGCCAACGTTTGCCCACCAAGAAGGTCCGAGGCAGCTGGACATAAGCGTGGTCACTAGTGGGGTTGAAGACCAGAAACAGGGGACATAAAGGGGGTCCTGCAAAGCACTCCAGAAAGACCTGGGAGTTAACCGAGCCCCTCACCTGGTGAGCACAGCGCGACACAGGCGGCCACCTCTGCAGCGGTGGCCTGGAGCAGTAACCAAGTAACCGTGAGTAAAGACCCTGAACTGCACCACCAAGACTCCGAGTTGTCTTTGTTGCGCTCGTGTACCACCATCACCCCCATCATCTATCCCTGCTGCCCTGAGGCCATACCCCTCCCGTTGGGGGTTATACCACCACGCTGCACATCCTTATACACCTGGCCTCAGTGGACTGTTCTGCAGCGGCGGCTTCAAAGCCGCACTCAACGGGTGGCGTAGTCGATCAAGTTAACATCTACTGCCATAGACTGCCACTCAGTTTGACACCCTGGGCACAGACCGGGTCACCGCCACAAGGACTACTACCCCCATCGAGATCCGGCTCCGGGTATCCCTTGCACACGGCCCAGGGGGCTCGTCATATAGATAACATATATTTTGCACCATTAATTTTGTTGTAAATACATATATATAGAAGTATTTAAGGTCATCACAGAGGAGATATGTATCATCAACTTTTAAACAGTTGGTGATAGAAACCCATATTTGTAACTACAGCGTCAAAGATGCTGAGAGACTTATTTGTCTTTTCACTGGGCTGGGTTTTTTGTGAACAGCTGAAGAGATGGGTGGGACGGCTGTTCACCATATCTCCTCCTCTGGCTCTAATTCATGTGGATAGAGACATCGCTACATAGATAAATATTCATATATATCTCTATTTATATCTTAAAAAATTGTAGATTTTAGACATATATTATACATAGATATATGATAGATATGATATACTTTAAATAATTCTATATTTTTAGTACATACAGTACATACATCATAGCTAAACACATACATATATATGTTTGTTAATGTTGTTATATATATATATATGCAAATTGCCTCTTCAGAGAAAAAGAGGACTTGTACTCTATAGCGCCACCTATTGGAAGCAGCAATCCTACAAGTCACAATCAACCCTTTAACGAGTCGTGCAATATGACTTAGGATAAAAGCCAAATCAGAATCTCAATTTGCAGACACGGCGTTTCGGGCTGTTGGCCCTCGTCAGTGCAAAGTATGAGAACTGATTTGGCTGGTGAGAGGCTCTGGACTGAGGTCTTTTTCTCTGAAGAGGCAATTTGCATATTCAATTTCCCAGAGAAGCATTGCATGGCGAATAAGCCTCCTTACCTTGACGTGCCAGAGCCCGTGTGTCACTCTCCATAAGGAGAAACGCTACCCCTTAGACATATCATATATATATATATATATATATATATATATATATATAGATTGAGGAGACATTATAGATACATACTTACATAGTTTCTCCATATATACATAAATAATATATTTATATCATATAATAATATTGATTCATTTATATAGCACTATTAATTCCATAGTGCTTTACATACATTTGCAGCACTGTCCCCATTGGGGCTCACAATCTAAACATCCTATCAGTATGTCTTTCAAGTTTCATAGTTCCATCTATCTATCTAATACATAAAAATAGAATCTAATAACATTTCTATGGATTGTCTTTCTGTTCCTATGATGTAAAGTATGAAGCTTTGCCATTATTTGTGACATGATAATAAATTGTTTCCTTTCACTTCCTTTCTGTTTTTTTGCTCCACCTTGGAAACGGACAATCACACACACATCAAACTACACAAAACAATGGACCACATCCAATTATAGTCACAACAGCTTCCAAGAGACCATATAGTGTAAACCCGCACACAGGAGACACCACATAGTGACCATCACTCAAGAAACACAACACCAGATCCCAAACTACAGCACACAACAAGGAAGAGACAGTGCACAGGTGTGAACGACGTCAAATGATGCAACAAATACAAGACACAAATGCGGAAGGATGATATAGAACAGGGATGTTGGAAAGCGCAAATGGTGTGACACATGGCCACTGCTCCTGTTAGCACCACTAAGGGCACACAGAGGTTCATTTCACCGCACTCCCCATGCAATAGCATCCGGCCTATTTCTAGAATATATATAATGCAAAATCAGATAAGAGTCAACGGAAATGAATTCTTTCAGCCGACTATAGATTATATTCTAAGCATCCTGTTTCTCCAAAGAAATGATTAGTGTCTCTACACATCTCAGAGTCAGTTGTTTCTGACCGCAAAGAGAACATCTGTCTACTTTCCACTCATTCTAGGACCTTTCAGTAACACTATATATACTGTATATATATATATACACACACATATATACACACATTATATAGTTATTACAAAAATGATTATAACATTCCCCCCTTTTGTAAATGTCAATATCACATCTCTGTAGATGACGCCCCCCCTGGGCCAGTGTTGTTTGGGGGATACCCGGAGCCGGATCAGATGGGGGTTGTAGTCTCCGAGTGGCGGTGACCCGGTCCGTGCCCAGGGTGTCAAGCTCAGTGTGTGGCAGTCCTACAGATATTGCTGGATGTTCTTTAGTGTCGACTACGCCACCCGTTGATTTGCGGTCAATACGGCCGCCGCTGCAGCAGGGTCCGCTGAGGCTGGTGGTGTGTGCAGCTTCTGGTAGTATAACCCCCAACGGGAGGGGTATAGCCTCAGGGGGTCAGTTGTAGAGGGTGGTGGTTGTGGTGGTGCAGTGAGGATGGTAATAAGACTCAGAGTCGGGCTGTGCAGTTCAGGGTTTTTACTTACTGCTGTTGTGCTGGTCACTCCGGCCTTGAGTGACCGCCCGAGCCGTGCTGCGTCCACCAGGTCCTGGACTCGGCCAACCCCCAGGTAATTCTGGAGCGTGATCCTGAGCTCCCTTTCTGACGTTCCTTTTCTCTGGCCTTCCCCACCAGGGATCCACTTATGTCCGGCTCCCTCGGGCCTCTTGTTGGTAAAACCCTTGTCTCTGGGTGCCCTCCACCAGCTTGGGATCCGGTACCCTTGTGCCAACCCTTCACCCTTCTGGTTGTATTTGGGCTCTTGGGGTTCCCTCTTATTCCCCTCTGGGTCCTTCTCTTCTCCTCTCTCTCTTCTTTCAGGACTGCTTGACCCTCTACAAAAGACTGACTGGTAACTGTCTGCCTGTCTGACCCTGATCTAAGATGGTTCCCACCTTATATACTCCCTCTATGTGTGAGCTCAGGTGACCAGCACCCAATGAGCTCCTAGCATTACTCAGACTGCTCCCCCTATCTGCCCCTACACTACTGGGATGTTCCACCCCCCTCCCACTCCAGCCAGGGACAGACACTGTCGTACCTGCACATATACCTAGTGGGAGTACCATTGATCTGTCCCCCGGAAATGGGATGTATGTAGTGCATGCAGCCTACTGAGCTCAGTTCCACACTCCATCCTTACCCGGGAGTGGAATATCACACCTCTGGCTTGAGGTGCAATACCCCTGTAGCAGCCGAATCCTCAGGGTGCTACATTCCCCCCTGGTAAATCACAGCACGTCCTCGGGCTGTAAGAGAATAAAAACATCAAACATACAAATTTTCATAACAACAATAACATATAAAACATTATATATATATATTAACACTCTTGCTCCTCCGGCCACGGTGCGACTTGTGACCGGGTAAAGTGCGACAGTCTCTTGTAGAAAAACGGTTTCCTTATAAAACCAGTAGGGGGCGCCTTAGAAAGCGCAACTATATACAGGGGGAAAGTGGCCGCTCTCAGTCCTCGGCCAGGTATAAGGAAGGAATGACCGCTCTCAGTCCTCGGTCAGTGGGATTAAGGGACACACGGGTTAACAGTTCACACTTGTCCCAACGGGGACATATTTAAAGCAGCAACAGTTCACTGTACCCCGACGGGTAACTATTTACAGTCTCTTTACCGTACTTTAACGACGGCGTCCTCCTGCTCCTTCTTTGTCTTCAGACCCGTCCGGGTCCTCTTGCTCCTCCTCACACCGCAGCTCCTCCTCCGTCAGGCGATGCACATGGAGGGCGTAGGGTCCTTTGGCACACTTGTGCCGGGTGAACGTGACCTCGTCCCCTACGTACAGGTCACGACCTCTGTGTCCCTCCGGCAGATGGCTTTCTACGTCTCTGCGGGTTACAAAGACGTCGCCGGGGGTATGATGGTCTCTTATGAAGCCCCACCCATGCTGCAGGTTGAATTTAATCACAGTCCCGGTGGTACGGGGACCATGAGCTGCACGGGGGTTCCTCCTGGTCCGGCTCTTCTGCCCTGCGCTCTGTTCCTGCAGCCGCTGCTCACGGATCCGCCTCTCTTTCCGCTCTTGCTCGAAGGCTGCCAACTGCTGGCGGCAGCACTCCACTCGCTCTGCTGCGGCTGCCCGCGTTTCTTGAGTGAACCCCATGAGGTCTCCTCCGGTGGGGTCCCACTCGAATTGTGCTTCTTCTAGCGGGAGCGGGGTTCTCCTGACGGGCTTCGGAGCCGGAATCAGGGGCTCGCACAGGGGCCTTGCTCTTTGGAGTTCCAGTTGGTAGTACTCCTGGGGCCATACAAAGGGCTGCCCATCCGGGCACGTGTGCTGGGCAAATAGATCTTCGCTCAGGTGCGGCGCTCGAGATGTTGAGGGAGCGTTGATGGTAGCGGCGCCCGGGTTGACCAGGCCTTGCGACCAGGCTTGGGGCACCCTAAAGGTAAAGGGCACCGTAAGGACGGCGGCGCCCGGGGTTACTCGGCCCTGCGACCAGGCCGGTGGCTCCGCGGAGGTAGGGGGCGCTGTTGGAATTGCGGCGCCCGGAGGTACTAGACCTTGCGACCAGGCCGATGGTATTTCCTGTTTGGTCGCGCTCAGGGTCGAGGCGTGTGACGTCACAGGGGTCGCGGCCGCGGCTTCTACTTGAGGCCTAGTCTGGCACGGTGACGATGCAGCGACGGGCACGGCAGGGGGAATTTCGGGCTCTGCGACGGGGAGCTGGGACAGGTACACGGTTTCTCGGCTCGGGGTAAAGACGTCCCCTTTACCTGCCTCCGTCCGTTCAGCTCCCTCCTCGGCGCCGTCTCCGGCCTTCACTCCTCCTGCACCATCCTCAGAGGCGGTCTGTCTCCTCGTCTCGGGTGGCGTGCTCCGCTGACGGGTTCCGGTCTGCTGGGCCATCTCACGGCTCCACTCCGTCAGCGTGTCTTGCTGCACCTGGGCCATCCTCCGTGCGAGGCCCTCCAGCGCGGTCTGTACACACTCCCGGTCTCGGGGGAGCTGTGCTAGGATCTCCACTAAGCCTAGTGGGGTTGTTGCTTGCAGCAGGCTCCTGACCACTGGGTCGGTGCTGCCTGTCTCTCCCTCCATCTCCGGGTACGACTTCTCCGGAGTCCTCTCCAGACTTCTTGTCTCCGGGTGCGCTCTCTCCAGACTCCTCCAGGCTGCACCCATCTTCGTTCTTTTGTTCTGTCTCCGCCCACATTGAGGGTGGTCCCGGGGCAACTTTGTGATTGTCAGTTCCAGGGGCAGTTCTCTCACGCTGATGGACACTTCCAGCATCACAGTCTCTGTTGGTGGGCGCGGTTTCCGCTTTTGGCGCCATTCTTCGACCTGGCCCACGATGGGAGGTGGCCTTTTGCCACCCTCTGGCACGCCCATAATGGCGTCCGCTCTTCCAAGGCGGGAAATCTTTGGAAATGGCGGGAATCGTCTCCCAGTGGCGGGAAACTCCATGGATGGCGGGAAAAAGCTGCAAATGGCGGACAACCGGCGGGAAACGACCTGTGATGGGGTCCGTTGGCGGGGACCCTCCGGAACCGGCGGGAGACTTCTTTTTGAGGTAACGGTGAACTTTTCTTCAGGCACGCAGTACCCGGTTGTTGCGGGCACGTAATCCTGCCGACTACGCCAAAGTTGACGCGCCCCTGGGCCAGTGTTGTTTGGGGGATACCCGGAGCCGGATCAGATGGGGGTTGTAGTCTCCGAGTGGCGGTGACCCGGTCCGTGCCCAGGGTGTCAAGCTCAGTGTGTGGCAGTCCTACAGATGTTGCTGGATGTTCTTTAGTGTCGACTACGCCACCCGTTGATTTGCGGTCAATACGGCCGCCGCTGCAGCAGGGTCCGCTGAGGCTGGTGGTGTGTGCAGCTTCTGGTAGTATAACCCCCAACGGGAGGGGTATAGCCTCAGGGGGTCAGTTGTAGAGGGTGGTGGTTGTGGTGGTGCAGTGAGGATGGTAATAAGACTCAGAGTCGGGCTGTGCAGTTCAGGGTTTTTACTTACTGCTGTTGTGCTGGTCACTCCGGCCTTGAGTGACCGCCCGAGCCGTGCTGCGTCCACCAGGTCCTGGACTCGGCCAACCCCCAGGTAATTCTGGAGCGTGATCCTGAGCTCCCTTTCTGACGTTCCTTTTCTCTGGCCTTCCCCACCAGGGATCCACTTATGTCCGGCTCCCTCGGGCCTCTTGTTGGTAAAACCCTTGTCTCTGGGTTCCCTGACCCTATACTCGGTGTGCCTTCGCAGTGGATTTAGTGGGGGGGTCGTGGCAGATCCTGCCCACAACCTCCGGTCTCTGGCTGAGGATTAGTGCCCTCCACCAGCTTGGGATCCGGTACCCTTGTGCCAACCCTTCACCCTTCTGGTTGTATTTGGGCTCTTGGGGTTCCCTCTTATTCCCCTCTGGGTCCTTCTCTTCTCCTCTCTCTCTTCTTTCAGGACTGCTTGACCCTCTACAAAAGACTGACTGGTAACTGTCTGCCTGTCTGACCCTGATCTAAGATGGTTCCCACCTTATATACTCCCTCTATGTGTGAGCTCAGGTGACCAGCACCCAATGAGCTCCTAGCATTACCCAGACTGCTCCCCCTATCTGCCCCTACACTACTGGGATGTTCCACCCCCCTCCCACTCCAGCCAGGGACAGACACTGTCGTACCTGCACATATACCTAGTGGGAGTACCATTGATCTGTCCCCCGGAAATGGGATGTATGTAGTGCATGCAGCCTACTGAGCTCAGTTCCACACTCCATCCTTACCCGGGAGTGGAATATCACACCTCTGGCTTGAGGTGCAATACCCCTGTAGCAGCCGAATCCTCAGGGTGCTACATAGACATCAGGGCTTTTGTTCTCTTATTACGGTTTTCACAGGACCCATCGGATTTCAGAGTCTGGTTTATTTTCGGGGAAGGTATAATGTTCAGAATCATTATCATCAGGTTCCATAGTCTCCATTCCTCCATACATAGTCTTTGTTATGGCAGAGTCAATAAGTCTTTGTGCGAGTCCTCTAATGCACAGTATAGCACAACAGCCACAAACAGGGAGTACACTGGCCACAATGGCCAGAGATATCAGCGCGGAAGTGACCTGGCCAGACCATTTCCCAAACCATCCTTCAATCCAGGAAGAAAAATTGTCAACATATCCAGAGTTCTCAGCCAGTTTATTAGATAGGGCAGTCAGTCCATCAAGGGCATTGGTGATGCTACCATCAGGAGCTGTAGTATTATTAGGGATGAAATTGCAACAAAATCCTCCAACATACTACATACATCTTCTCTTTCTGCTAAGAGGATGCCTAATGCCATTCTGTTCTGCCAAGCCATGAGGGAAGTTGGTCCTAGCTGCTCAGCTATCCCTTTAGCTGCATCTCGAGTGTAATTAACAAATCTCTGTTGGTTGTAGTATATGTAGTTTATCCAGTCTACATTTTTATTTATTGTCACCCACCATATGATGGACTCCCACCCAGCTGCTACCTGGTTCCTAGCCTTGTATTCGTTGGGCACTCCTCTGGGAACTCCAATGTCATCTATGTATACACTAAAATCTAAGGATTCTCGGGGGGGTGTCACGCTTCTGTCTACTCCCACCACATACCTTTGACCATGTTCCTGTTGACAATAGGTGGAAGGGCATGACTAGCTGGATAACCGCACAATTCCTTTTAGAACCATACGGCAATCTGGCTGGTATTCTTTTGTCACCACATGACCACCATATGTCTTCTTTCAGGGTGGTCCGTTTTGACCATATGACTGAGTAGTTGGTGTTGTGGGAAACATTGATTAGATCTCTACAAAAGTCGTCCTGGAGTTCGTCATGTCCGTTCCCAGGAAGACTGAAACAAGTATAGTTACCAGGATAAGCAATCACCTGTTGTTGGATATCTTTTTTTTTAAGTGGGGGAAATAAAAGTGATAACGTTTTGCATTTTCTTTCCTTATCTGAGGGGACAGGAAGATTTCCATATAGTTTAATTATGTACTGTAACCCTTCTGGGTCCTCCTGATCATGTAGGGGAAAAGGGACAGTACCTAGCTGTGGTCTGGCTGTTGCTCAAGCTACACAATTTAGTTTGTTAAGGCTTTTTGCAGTATATCTAAGCAATTCTAACCATTCATTTTTCTCCTCATACATTGTCTCTAGAGCTAGTTTATATTCATAGATTAAGTTAGTGAACCCAACTGTGGGACCCATGGACTCCATTATGGTTCTTTCTGACATACTTTCCTTGGGGCGTGTTTTGGTATTATTCTGAACTTCTATGTAGAAATGTCCTATTGGGTCTGTTCCTGATGCATCAGATCCAATACCATATAACCTTTTGTCTCTCATCTTAGTTTTTTTTTTAAGATTAATACTAATTTTGTTACAATCATCCTTTTTTGTGCAACGGGAAGTTTATTTTTTCCTAATGAGGAACCTGGATTTCAAATCTGTGTGGCCATAAATTTTATACCCATAGTCTTGGTTGTCCATCCAGCAAGGGACCAACTAGTAAACATTTGGACTCCCCTGTTATTTTGGTTTATAACACAAACATATTTTTCTGACCCAGTTAGTTTGGCAGCTTGTTCTCCATCTTCACGTCCTTTATATAACAGGCAGAAGTCCATCAAAAAGGTGACCGTCTGACCTACTTCAAAAGTGAGATTTAAATTATTAAATCCAAAACCTCTCCAACCCTCTGGACTTTCCCACCCTGCTGGATCTATTACCTTCCAATTTCCCATAACCATGTGTAGGATTCCCAAAATAACTGTCCCTAGTACATCTTTTTTTTCTTCTACTGCCTACCCTGTCTCCGTCCACCGGGAAAAGGGAAGTGGGTGTCTTCACCGGTTTGAGATGAATTCTCCCTTTTGGAGAACCCCCCTTTGTAGCCGGGTTTTTGCTTCAGGAGACTGGGTTTGTTCCCTGCCTAACTTTCCCTAGACTTCCGTCAACCCTTTTAATAGTGGGACAGATGTATCCGTGATGTACGTTCACTAATTTTGACAGCAGTGGGAGTGGTCAATAGGACTTGGTAAGGACCTTCCCACTTAGGCTGGTGCCAGTGTTTCTTATTTATCACCTTCACAAGGACCCAGTCAGCACGTTTCACAACCTCAGGTTTCGGTAGCAGTTCTCCTGAGAAAAAATTAGGGGTAGAGACTTATTTGAGTGTTGTTATCTTAGCCAATTATTCTGCTAATGTACAGTCTGATTCCACATCTATTCTCTTGAAGGGTTTTCGCTGAGGTAACAGAAAGTAAGGTAACCAAATGTGTTGGAATAGGTGTAATCGGAGCAAAACCTTCAGTACAGTCAACATTGTCCCACCAGAGTGTATCATGACATGGGGTCTATTTATCCGGAAACAGAGAGACAACTTAACCCAGAGTTAGGTGATTTGGGTTCCAGTATCATCTCTATGCTGACGACACCCAATTATACACTTCTTCCCCTGACATCACCCCTACCCTAATACAAAATACCAAGGATTGTTTGTCTGCTGTGTCTAACATAATGTCCTCCCTCTATCTTAAACTGAATCTCTCCAAAACTGAACTTCTGGTGTTTTCCCCCTCTACTAACCTAACTCTACCTAACATCGAAATTACCTTGGAGGGTTCAACCATAACTCTCAAGCAGCACGCCCGCTGCCTTGGGGTCATATTCGACACTGACCTCTCCTTTACTCGCTATATCCGATCACTCACTCGCTCTTGTCACCTGCATCTTAAAAACATCTCCAGAATCCGATCTTTTCTCACTTTTGAAACTTAAAACTCTTACTGTCACTCTTATTCACTCTTGTCTGGACTACTGCAACTCTCTTCTGATCGGTCTCCCTCTTACCAAAATTTCCCCTCTCCAATCTGTCCTGAATGCGGCAGCCAGGGTCGTATTTCTGTCCAGCCGCTTCACTGATGCCTCCACCTTGTGCCAGTCATTACACTGGTTACCCATTCGCTACAGGGTCCACTATAAACTCATTGCTCTCACTCACAAAGCTCTCCACAGTTCTGCACCACCTTATATCAACTCTCTCATAGCAGTCTATCGTCCTACACGTGCTCTCCGTTCCACAAATGACCTAAGACTAACATCCCCCATAATCCGAACCTCGCACCTCCGTATCCAAGACTTCTCTCGTGCTGCGCCAGTTCTCTGGAATGCTCTACCCCAGACGATCCGATTGATGCCTAGCCCTGATGTCTTCAAGCTCGCCTTAAAAACCCATCTCTTTAAACAAGCCTACCACCTCAAATACTCAGTAAACTAACTTTCCCCTGTTCCCTCCTAAATACTATTCAGAATCTGTTCCCTTCTCTTCATCTGTCTCCACACCCTCCATGCACACGATAACTGCACTCGGTAATTGAGTATTGCACTTGAACATACGTGCTGATGACCGGATCATACAGCTTTATATGACAATCCTGACTTATTATAATTGCCAGACCTGAAATAACAAGCACTTTCCACCTGTTGTGTCCCCCCCATTTCCTTGTAGAATGTAAGCTTGCAAGCAGGGACCTCACTCCTAATGTAACTGTTTAAACTGTCTCACCTTGTATTGAAGTTATTGTCTGTACATGTCCCCGCTTAATTGTAAAGTGCTGCAGAATATGTTGGCGCTATATAAATAAAAATTATTATTATTATTATTCCTAGAAAACTCTGTATACGTTAAATGTATATTAATGTCATAGGGATTTAGCACTTTTAATACTAGTTTGTACAGAAACAGTTAATATCCTCTTCACCAAGGCAGGTTGCCAAGTGAACAGTGGTGGTCTGAGAGAAGAAGATGTAGACTACAGAGGAGGAGAGGGGGAAGACAGAGTCTATAATGGGAGTTAAGAGAAGCTCAGCGAGCATCACTACACAGCCAAGCATGTAGGGGATTCTTTCCCTTGTTCCTATCAACCTTCAAACGGAGCAGCTAACTTGAGGACCAAACATGAGGGAGCAAAACGTCTGCCAATCGGGGTGAGTGATTGCCTGGTCCTCTAGAGCACACATTTGTCTACTGCTATTGCAGGTGAGCCCAGGACGCAGGAGCTACATTTGGCCTTTGGTGGTTACACACAGAGGACTGTGGGGATAACGTCATTCTGTATTTGCACTTCATGTAATATGATGGATAGTGGGGATGGCACAATGAGGCCTAATATGGATAGAGAATCGGCAGGGAACCTCTATAGCGTCAGTACTGGACACCAGACATTAGACACATAGAGGGACTTACTTGTAAGCTACTCATTTGTTTTCCCATTGCTCTGTCTCCATTGCCGGATGTTTATCTGTAATAAAGAACTGTTTTACCACCAGCACGTGCTTGCCTGTACTATACTCTTCTTTGGCTGTTTAACCCCTCGGGCTGTGAACGCGTAAAGTTACCATCTATTTTACCTTTGCCAAAGTCTCCTGGCTTCAATACCTCTCGCCTACTTCTCTCCCTCAACCCTGTCTCCCTCCATCACCAAAACACCATAGGGAATGTAAACCACATCGTACACCACTGTGAAGGCACAGGAGAACGACGTTTAACCCCCGCAGCCATGTCTCCCTACAAATGTGACTCCGCAGCTCCAGGCGTCGGGCACAGCCACCACCGTCCTTGCGACCAGGGGACCGCAGAGAGTATCCGACCCATGCCCGGCATACTGGAGGGTCTAGGCCCTGCGCTCCGGTGCCTATCACACATATAGCCAACAACTATAAAAATCAATATCTATCATGAACACTGACATACAGACACTTAGCCAATATTATATAATAACTTGTGAAATGAGTCAATCAGGCATCTTAAGAGATTTGGTATAAGATATAACATGCCAGGTGACAATAACACTCAGGTGTATTCTACTTCAACACTTACGACAGACAATGTTTCCAATAATGGACAAGAAAGCAGGTGAGACAAAACTTTGAATAGTTAGTAAAGTCGCATGCTGTAAATACTTTATGATCTTTACCATCTCTCCTGTGCTATGGCTCAATACTGCAGCATATCTAAAGAGGTTACTGGGCAATATATATTTGTTTTCTGCAGATACATATATGCCATCTTTGAAGATAGCACCTTTTATTACCCATGTAGTTTGTTCAGATTTTGGGGATGCTTGTTGCATCTCTTTGAGGATTTGTAGGTCAATAAGACTAGTCTCATGTAATGTCAGTATGTTGCGGTGGCTGCTTGTGCTGATAGGTGTTTCGGAGTGCTTTGGCCATCAGGACTTTATCCTGAGTTACTACTGCATATTCTGTGGCATTTGTGCCATCTGGGTTATTTTTTGTCTGTCAGGGCATTCTCGAAGAAAATGCCCAATCTTCCTGCAATGCCAACAAGATGTTTTGTCGCCCACTCCCCTACCTCTTCCTCTACCTCTCCCCTACCTCTGTAACCCTGTTCTTCATTCAAGTCTTTCTGTGTGAGGACAATATCACACCCATCCTGGATTACTAACACCAGTCCCTTTTTATCCTTCTTTTTGTCTTTATAATATTTTTCTGCATGTCGGCCATTTTCTCTCTTTCAGGCTTCACACAACCATATATTTGCACTTGTAAGTCCATACTTTTTTAATTTCTCACTGCACTTTCCTATTTTTTCCACCAAATTTTCACATTTCATCAAACTAAGTTTATCATCAAATCCAAACCTTTTCTACCATCTGTCCCCATACTTTGCACATTCTGGGTGTATTTTATGGATATACTTCACATCGCCTTCCAGGGGTCCATTCTTTTGATAACACCATAAACATTCACATTCATGACCCTTACCTGAGACATCTCCCATGTTTAGAGTAAAACCCTTTGTAAGGACGTCTAATTTGACTATGGCCGTACATTGTTCAGGCTGATCTATATTAAGAGGACTATTATCTTTTGGATAATATAATTTTCCTTCTTCGATTTCACATATTTTCAGTTGTTTCACACTTTTTTGTTAAGTATATAATTCCACATGTGGTAATTCATAGTTTTGATGCCTTCAGTGTGAATGTACAATTTTCATAGTCCTGAAAACACAGAAAAATCTTTAAATGAGAAGGTGTGTCCAAACTTTTGGTCTGTACTGTATGTGCACACGTTAAGTACTTTCTGCAGACATTTCTGCACCAAAAACGTCTTGTGGCAGGAAAAACACAACATAACATAAATTCGCACACTTTTACCGTATTTTTTACTTGCATTCCCCCCCCATGCATCTGATGAAAATCGCTGAATGGATTGACAGGCTGCAAATATAAAACTGCTTCTAATCTGCAAGGAAAAAAGAAGCAGTGTGTGCACGAGGCCTCAGGAATCTCATTCACTTTGTTGGTAGGAGGAAATGCTTGAACAAATACTTAAATATGCCCAAAGCTCTAATCTCTTGGGCTCCAGAGTGCAGAAGCAGTTAACCCCTTCCTGACAGGGCCAATTTCTGTTTTTGAGCTTTAGTTTTTTCCTCCCCTTCTTCCCACAGCCATAACTTTTTTACTTTTCTGTCCACATAGACATATGAGGGCTTGTTTTTTGGGGGACGAATTGTAATTTTGATTGACACCATTGATTTTACCACTTTGTACTGGAAAACAGGAAACAAAAATTCCAAGTTCGGTGAAATTGAGAAATACACGCAATCTGACATAGTTTCTTGGAAATTATTTTTACAGTGTACATTTTGTGGTAAAAATTACCTTGCAGTGTGATTCTGCTCATCGGTACGATTACAGCGACACCAAACAAGTCCAGTTCTTTCATTATTTTACCAGTGAAAATAAATCAGAAGTTTGAAATAAAACCATTTTTGGGTTGTCGCCATTTTCCGAGACCCGTAACGTTTCTATATTTTTATTGATACCATTTTGGAATGGATATGACATTTTGATCACTTCTTACAGCATTTTTAGGGGTATTGCAGAAAATAATGTCATTTTGGCGTTTTTGAATATTTTTCTGTTTTATGGTGTTTACGAATCGTGTTGCTTGTGGTTTTATTTTGATAGATCAGACTTTTCTGAATGCAGCGATATCTCATATGTGTATTTTTCAAATTTTTTAATATCTTTATTTTTAATGCAGGAAAATGGGGGCGATTGGAACTTTTATGTTTTTTTTTAAATATCTTTTAAAACTTTTTAAAATAGCTTTTAACTTATAGCTTGTGCTATATACAGCGATGCCACAGTATTGCTGCAGTTAGTGAAAATCACGGTCTTCTTTGAAGCACGGCTATAGTCAGTATTTCAAGGGAGGTTCGTAATGGAGAACTGTGTTGTGCCATTATACAGTATGGAGCACTATCTGAGGCCCATTATACAGTATGGAGCACTATGCGAGACCATTATTCTGTATGGAGCACTATGTGTGGTCCATTATACAGTATGGAGCACTATGCGAGGCCATTATACTGTATGGAGGACTATGCAAGGCCATTATACTGTATGGAGGACTATGCGGGGCCATTATACTGTATGGAGGACTATGTGGGGCCATTATACTGTATGGAGGACTATCTGAGGCCCATTATACTGTATGGAGGACTATGTGGGGCCATTATACTGTATGGAGGACTATGTGGGGCCCATTATACTGTATAGAGGACTATGTGAGACCATTATTCTGTATGGAGCACTATGTGTGGTCCATTATACAGTATGGAGCACTATGCGAGGCAATTATACTGTATGGAAGACTATGCGAGGCCATTATACTGTATGGAGGACTATGCGGGGCCCATTATATTGTATGAAGGACTATGTGGTGCCATTATACTGTAGGAGGACTATGTGGGGCCATTATACTGTATGGAGGATTATGTGGGGCCATTATACTGTATGGAGGACTATGCGGGGCCCATTATTCTCTATGGAGGGCTATGTGAGGCCCATTATACAGTATGGAGCACTATGTGAGACCATTATACTGTATGGAGGACTATATGGGGCCATTATACTGTATGGAGGACTATGTGGGGCCATTATACTGTATGGAGGACTATGTGGAGCCCATTATTCTGTATGGAGGACTATGTGAGGCCCATTATACAGTATGGAGCACTATGTGAGACCATTATACTGTATGGAGGACTATGTGTGGTCCATTATACTGTATGGAGGACTATGCGAGGCCATTATACTGTATGGAGGACTATGCAAGGCCATTATACTGTATGGAGGACTATGCGGGGCCCATTAAACTGTATGGAGGACTATGTGGGGCCATTATACTGTATGGAGGACTATGTGGGGCCATTATACTGTATGGGAGATGACGCGCCCAGGGGATTTGGGGAGGGACGACTCGGCGCCCGGCCTTAGTTGTTGTTTGCCTGACCTTGGGGGCGGGGGGATGTCACGGTGGTCGGCTCCCGGGCCCGTACCCTGGGGTCACTCTTTAAAAAGGGAAAAAGAAGGGGGGGTTTTGTGTGGGAAAAAGGGGAATGTTCGTGACGCCACCTGTAGTTTCTGGTGAGGATCACCAGCGCTCCGGCAGTCCTCTGAGGCCGGTGTTCAGGCAGCTTAGCTGGTACGGCTCCCCACAGGTGGAGCAGGGCCTCAGGGCAGCGTAGAGAAGAGAGAGTGAAGTAAAGCGTTGGCGGGTGCAGGGCTGCGGAGGAAAGAGCAGACAGAGACAGTAGTTGCAGTCATCCAAGTCTTTACTCACAGATTTGATCGTTCAGCTCAGAGCTTCTCTCTGCTGTCACACGGCGAGCTGCGGCTGCCAGGGTGGGGCTCAGCACACTCCAGGTAGTTCAGGAGCACTTGACAGGACCCCCGCTCTAGTGTGTCCCTCTCTTCTCCTGCTTCTCCTTCTCTCTCCTTCTCCCCACTGAGTCCCATACGGGTACTGCAATGTCCTTTTTGGGTAACTTGAAGCTCCCGGACCGACTGGGTGCCCTTTTTGGTGACTTGTGGTGAGAACGTGGTGTAAGGCCGGGTCCCTCTGGATAAACTCAGATTAGGGAATACAGGTGGCGACTCCGTCCGTATCCCCCTGGGATCCACATAAGCCTCCAGACTTTTCCGACAGAGACGTGAAGTGCAAAGTCAGATAATCGGGGATCGGTATCCCCTCTTGTGGCAGGGTCTCTCTGGCTGGGCCAGAATGAGGTATGCAGGTGGCGACTCCGCTCCGTCCGCACCCCCTGTGATCCTTTCGCCTGTGGAGCTTGTCTCCTCTACTCCCCTCCTAGGCCTTCTTAGTTGGACCCTGACCGGGGACAGAGCCAGTTATAACTCTGCCCCGACCCCCCATCTCGAGACCTGAGACTGGGAACCGTGGACCCTCAGCCAGCCGCAGCCTTGTGCTGACTTGCCGACCGAAAGACCCACGACCAAAGACCTTGTTGCTAACATGGCCTCTGATTATATATGATTCTAGTTAAATGCTGTAGATTAATGCTTCCTCCACCCTCACTCACTACTTGGTTCCCCCTAATCTTTGGTTCCCCCCAACTCCTCCATTCAGGCCAGGGGCAGCACAATGGTGCATTAGGCCCCCTTCAGAACTGGAGTGGTGTAGTGTTGAGTGTGTGGTTGGGGTCCTGTGCAGTACTCCATCCTTACCTAAGAGAGGAGATACCTCACCTCATTCTGAGGTGCAGAACCCCTGTGGCGACTGAACCCTCAGGGGCGCCACAAAAGCAATGTAGGGCCCTGTTATACTGTATGGAGGATTATGTGGGGCCCATTATACTATATGGAGAACTATGTGGGGCTCATTATTCTGTATGGAGCACTGTGTGGCCATTATACTGTATGGAAAGCAATGTAGGGCCCTGTTATACTGTATGGAGCACTGTGTGGGGCGCATTATACTGTATGGAGCACTGTGTGGGCCATTATACTGTATGGAGCACTATGTGGGGCCAGTATACTGTATGGAGCACTATGTGGGGCCCATTATAATGTATGGAGCACTATGTGGGGCCCATTATACTGTATGGAGCACTATGTGGGGCCCATTATACTGTAGAGAGCACTATGTGGGGCCCATTATACTGTATGGAGCACTATGTGGGGCCCATTATACTGTATGGAGCACTATGCGGGGCTCATTATACTGTATGGAGGACTATGTGGGGCCCATTATACTGTATGGAACACTGTGTGGGGCCCATTATACTGTATGGAGCACTGTGTGGGGCCATTATACTGTATGGATCACTATGTGGGGCCATTATACTGTATGGAAAGCAATGTAGGGCCCTGTTATACTCTATGGAGCACTGTGTGGGGCATTATACTGTAAGGAGGATTATGTGGGGCCATTATACTGTATGGAGCAATATGCGAGGCCATTATCCTGTATGGAGCACTATGTGGGGCCCATTATTCTGTATGGAGGGCTATGTGAGACCATTACACTGTATGGAGGATTATATGGGGCCATTATACTGTATGTAGGACTATGTGGGGCCATTATACTGTATGGAGGACTATGTGGGGCCATTATACTGTATGGAGGACTATGTGGGGCCATTATACTGTATGGAGGACTATGCAGGGCCATTATACTGTATGGAGGACTATGTGGGGCCATTATTCTGCATGGAGGACTATGTGGGGCCATTATACTGTATGGATGATTATGTGGGACCCATTATACTGTATGGAGGATTATGTGGGGCCATTATACTGTATGGAGGATTATGTGGGGCCCATTTTACTGTATGGAGCACTATGTGGGGCTCATTATTCTGTATGGAGCACTGTGTGGCCATTATACTGTATATAATAAGCAATGTAGGGCCCTGTTATTATGACGCTCTAGCCCTCCCTGGGAAGGTGAACTCGGACGGCGGGCCTGTAGTTGTGGGGGATGTCATCGTGGCCTTGGCCCGGTCCGTGCCCAGGGCTGTCACATAAAAAATTATGGGCTTCTGGATGAGTGGTTGTTCGACTACGCCACCTGCGGTTTTTGGTGAGGGTCACCAGCGCTGCAGCAGTCCTCTGAGGCCGGTGTTCAGACAGCTCAGATGGTACGGCTCCCCACAAGTGGAGCAAGGCCTCAGGGCAGCATAGAGAGAGAGAGAGTGTGGAATAGAGCATTGGCGGGTTCAGAGCTGCGGAATAAGGAACAGACAGAGACAAAGGTTGAAGTCATCCAAGTCTTTACTCACAGGTGTAGTGGTTCAGCTTAGAGCTTCTCTCTGCTGTCAGACGGCGTGTTGCGGCCACCAGGATGGAGTTCAGCACACTCCAAGTACTTCAGGTGCGCTTGACAGGACCCCAAGCTCTAGTGTGTTCATCTCTTCTCTTACTTCTCCTTCTCCCTCCTTGTGTTCCCCACTGAGTTCCGTACGGGTACTGCGATGTCCTTTACGGGTTTCGTGTAGCCCCCGGACCAACTGGGTGCCCTTATTGGTGACTGGTGGTGAGAACTTGGTGTAAGGCAGGTCCCTCTGGAAAAACGCAGATTAGAGGATACAGGTGGCGACTACGCTCTGTCCGTATCCCCCTGGGATCCACATAAACCTCCAGACTTTTCTGACAGAGACGTGAAGTGCAAGGTCAGATAATAGGGGACCGGTACCCCCTCTTGCGGCAGGGTCTCTCTGACTAGGCCAGAATGAGGCATGCAGGTGGTGACTCCGCTCTGTCCGCACCCCCTGAGATCCTTTCGCCTGTGGAGCCTATCTCCTCTGTTCCCCTCCTGGGCCTTCTTGTGTGGACTAAGACTGGGAACAGAGCTGGCTATAACTCAACTCTGCCCCAATCCCCAGTCTCGAAGCCTGAGACCGGGAATCACAGAATCCTAGAACAGCTGCCGCTTGTACTGACTAACCACTCCAGGGAACTGCGACCAAAGACCCGGTATTAATGATGGCATCTGTTTATATATGATTCTATTAAGGTGTATTATAAAGTGCTTCCTACACCCTCACTCACTACTTGGTTCCCCCTTACTTTGGTTCCCCCCAACTCCTCCATTCAGACCCAGGGTTGCACTATGGTGCTTTAGATCCCCGTCCTGAACTGGAGTGGTGTAGTGTTGAGTGCGTGGCAGGGGTCCTGTGTAGTACTCCATCCTTACCTTGGAGAGGAGATACCACACCTCGGTCTGAGGTGCAGTACCCCTGTGGCGACTGAACCCTGAGGGGCGCCAAATTCCCCCCCGGTGAAACACAGCATGTCCACGGGCTGCAATAGAGTAAATACATGGTATATTTCAGACTTCAAAAATTTTTAAGTGCTTTTGAAAACAACAGAAACAATCTTCCCATTATGGGACGCATTTTTCTTAAACGTTGCAGATTAAATATTTATTAAGACATTATATAAATATAGCAAAACAGTAGAAATTCTTGTGCAAGTGCAGGCTCAGCAGCATGAGGGACCTGTCCAAAGAAAACCCTCCACGTAGGGCCTGGAGTGGCCGCAGGGCATGGCGATCCTGAGTTGGAAGAATGGATACATCTGCAGCAATCCGATCCGGAGTTAGCAAAATTGAGGGAATGGGTCGCCCTTAATCAAAGACCCGACCAAGAAACCAGAGCCGCTTCACTTCAAACTACCCTACAAATCCTAGGTCAGTGGGAGAGGCTTCTCCTGAAGGACGGCTTGCTATGCCGAAGAATCCAGCTGCCTCGAGAGTTTGATGTTACCTGGCAGGTGGTAGTTCCAGGAGCGCTAGTAACACAGCTAGCCCAAGAAGCTCATAGAAGAGGTGCTCACTTCGGAGTAGAAAAGACCTTTCGGTGGTTGCAACGGCTGGTGTATTGGCCTCAACTGCAGCAAGAAGTCGATGGAGTCTGCCGGGCATGTCGCCAGTGTGAGTTGAATAAGCCCCCGGAACAAAGAGCTCCCATTCAGACCATCCGAACTTCTGCCCCCTTGGAGGTCTTGATGATTGACTACTTGATGATAGGAACTTCATACAATGGTTATGGACACTGTTTGGTCATGACTGATCACTTCACCAAGTTCGCAGTAGTGACGCCTACTAAAGACCAGATGGCAGAAGCCACAGCTAAGGCCATCTGTCAAGATTTCATCCGGATTTATGGGTGCCCGAAGCGAATACATTCTGACCAGGGGGCCTGCTTCCAAGGGCGAGTGATGGATGAGTTGTACCGCATCTATGGAATCGACCGTTCCCGAACAGCGCCCTACCACCCACATGGGAACGGCGCATGCGAGCGCTTTAACCGAACCCTGTTGCAAATGTTGCAAACACTGGAAGCGGACAAAAGATGAAGTGGCCCGAATATGTGTCCGAGCTGGTGTGGGTGTATAATAATCGAGTTCATGCGACCACCGGCTACACCCCTTACATGTTGCTGTTTGGAAGAAGTGGCTGAGAAATCACTGAACTGGAGCTAGACTCAGAAGACCCCGGCCCGGGCGGTAGCCCAAGTACCTGTATTCGAGAACACCGGCGTCGGCTCCATACAGTGAGAAGACTGGTTGCTCAGAAGTTTCAGGAAGTAGAGCATGAAGTTCGGCCCCCGACGACAGGTGGATCACTTCAGCCAGGAGACCGAGTGCTGGTGAGGGCTAAACGATTTGGAAGTAAACTGGACCATCGTTGGGAGGCGATACCATATCGGGTGGTGAAGAAAGGTCACCCAGACAACCCAGTCTACGAGGTTAGGCCCGAAGGGGATGACGCCGCGACACCCAGGGTGTTGCACCGTAATATGCTGCTACCTTGCTCCTCTGAAGCAGATGTCTGTAACGGAGTTAGGCCCCCAGACGTATTGGCTGAAGTGCCACATGCAGGAACCTTAGGGGATGAAGAAGGATGGGCCACAATGCAGTTGGGCCCGTCAGAACCGTTGATGCCAACCCCGAGTGGAATTCCAAATGAGTCGGGAAATGATTTGCAATCCCCAGTGGTTGATTCCTCGGATCTCCCGGAGTCACCTCCGCAAGAAGAGCTCCGCAGAACTGAGCGGGCTAATGCCGGAATCCCTCCTAACCGGTATGCTCAGGAAGAGTTCATTTGATCTCAAATCCAACAGAAAACGCAGGAGTGTGCCCAACTCCTGTCTGAGCTTGCACTGCCTGGAAGGAGGCATCAGTTCTGCGAGAAGCCCACTCACCCGAGGACTGGCAAGCAAAAAGGAGGGAGGAATGTAGCCCAGTCAAGAGAGCTTGTAAAAGAACTTCTACATGATGTTTCAAGGATGGAAAGAGACTGCCATCTACTGGCCAGACGCAGTCAAGCGGAACCAAGATATGCAAGGGAAGTTGCAGGGAGAGCAAGTTCAGACGCTGGACCTGATCAGGTGACTTCCAGGAAGGAGTTCCGGAAAATAAGAGGCCAGCGCGCCAAACCTGAGGGGTCTTTGGCGCCAAGCAGCAGAAAGGAGCAGATGTGTTCCCTGCATCCTGAGAAACCCCGCGTGACAGGCCTAAGCCAGAGGTCTGTGAGGTGCCACAGCCGGGCACCGGTAAAAGAGCTCCGGATATCTCGCGGATGTTACCTGAGTGCTGTGCCTGCTGAGGAGACTAGGAACCTGATTGCGGTGCTGAGTGAGTTCGCGGAACCCGACGTCGCCCGCTGACAGACAAGGCCTGGACCCCCCTATCCAAGGCTCGAGAGACTGCCTCCAACAGCCAAGCAGAGAGGAGTTGAGAGACGGTTGCCCCAGGAAAGTCGCGGAAGCGGAGGAGCTGCATACGTGAACAGGGCGGTCACTTCCACTGTTCACCCATGGTACCGGGGACAATTGGGTTTAGATACTCAGGTTGGGAGGGGAATAGTTGGGACTAAAAGAGCACAACGTGATCTAATTGAATTTCTGCGGAAGAGGCTCACGGCCTAGCAGGAATAACCGGTGACCCCCGTTAGGGCCAAATGTACAGTTAAAGAACTTACGTGGTGTCTCCCATGACTGAGGGCATCACCCTACTTAAGAGACTTCGCCTTACTTAAGAGACTTCACCTTACTTAAGAGACTTCACCGTACTAAAGAGACTGCACCTTACTTAAGAGACTTCACCTTACTTTGAGAGGCTTCACCTTACTTTGAGAGACTGCGTCTTATTTTGAGAGATTTTGCCTTTTGCTGATATATTGAATTACTGTTCATTACCCTTGTTACTAATCCCTTGTTCAGAATACCTGTTGCATAAAATTGTTTATTTTCATCTCAGACTGTTCTCGCCTTGTGTCTCTGTGCGTTCCATTCCCGCACCTGCATTACATGATTGTATATGGGGGATAAAGGAAAGTTGTGTGTCAAATATGACTCCAAGACATCGAGCTTGTTGCTTGGGGGTTATGGTGGCGCAACCCAAGAAAATTGAAAAGTCAGGTATAGGTAGGTTGGTAGAGAGAGAAAAAACAAGGAGTTCAGTTTTGGAGAGATTCAGTTTCAGATAGAGGGAAGACATGATGTTAGAGACAGCAGACAGACAATCACTGGTATTCTGTATTAGAGTGGGGGTGATGTCAGGTGAAGAGGTGTATAGTTGGGTGTCATCAGCATTGAGATGGTACTGGAAATCAAATCTGCTGATGGTTTGTCCAATAGGAGCAGTATACAAGGAGAAGAGGAGGGGACCTAGGACTGATCCTTGTGGAACCCCGATAGTAAGAGGAAGATTAGAGGAAGAAGAGCCGGCAAAAGATACCGTGAAGGAGCGGTCAGAGGTAGGAGAAGAACCAGGAGGGAGCGGTGTCCTTGAGGCCTATACAGCGGAGCATAGTGAGATCCAGTGATGCGGATTCCATGCGTTCCAATGCAAGTCAATGGCGGCGAAAACGCAGTGCTTCCGCAAAATAATTGGTCATGCTGCGTTTTTTTCCGCAATGATAAGACGCAGCGGAAATTTCTGCAGCATGTGCACAGCACATGCGGATTATCATTGGGGAACATGGCAGGCCTTCTACCAAGCGTTTTTTAAGCGGAATTGCCGCTGCGCAAACGCTTAAAAAACGCATCATGGGCACACAGCCTTATTGTAGACATGAACAACTAAATGATTTCCTGGGAATGACATATGTATGTGCATGGCTGATAACAGAGAGATTCATGTCGAGTTGGCAAAGATGGCGCTGAGAGACGACTTCACCCCTCCCATCAGAATTCCTAAGGTGTTATTGAGGCCAGGAGATACATGGATGAGCAAATTGCAGTGTGCCAAGTTATCAGAAGGAGCAATGAATTTTACTAATCCCACCTAGAAGTAGAATACTATATAACCCCATGTCTACATAATAAAGTATGTCATTTTGCGTGGTTTAGTCTCTGAGTGAAGTTTTTCAACTATATTAGCAAATTTGGTTGATTTGCATTCACTCGGACATCTTTAATTAGGAGGAGAGCAGTTACCTAGTGTATCTTAAATTGGTGAAACCTCCACAGTGACAGTTGGGGAAAGGAACTGAATGAGCTGTGAGGGAATAGGGTCACTGTTGCAGGTTGTAGGGCGGGAAGAAGTGAGGAGTCTGGTCACTTCTTCTTCTGTGACCAGCTCGAAGATGGAAAGTGAACTTGAGGTGCGGGAGTGAAGGGAATCCAGACTCTGAGGGGATTGTGTAAAAATGTCTTGACAGATATGATTGATTTTTTGTAGGAAATAAGTGGCCAGATTGTCAGCGCTTAGGTTGGTGACGGGGTCTGTACTTTAGAGCTCAGGAGGGAGTGGAAGGCTTCAAAGAGTCGTTTAGGATTGTTGGCTAGAGATGTGATGAGAGTGGTAAAGTAGACTTGTTTAGCCGGATGGAGAGCAGAATTATAAGTTTTGAGCATGAACTTATAGTGGATGAAGAGAAACCAAAAACAAGAAAAATACCCAAATAATTGAAAGTAAATGTATAGTGGATGAAGTTTTCTGTCAAAAGAGATTTTCTCCACAGATGCTCCACTCACAAAATAAGAATACTTTGTATGTACAATAAGGCAGGTACATAATTCATCATAGCTCAACATTTCCCGCTCATAATAGAATAACGGAATAGATTCAGGGATAGGCATTTTTTCATAATGGTATATGAAAAGTGCTTGGAGAAAACCGCCTCAAGGAGAAGTCTCTCATCCAGCTCCATTTCGCAGAGATCTCTTATTGGCATCCATTCATGATAAAGCATCTGGAAGGGAGTCAAACATATGAACTCCACCCTGAGCCGAGCAGGGTAGATTATAGAATAGGAAATTTGCTTTTCACAGAGCCTCCTTTTTCTATCCCAGAACTTGACCCTCTTCTTCTGAACTTCTGTTGAAAAGTCAGGATAAATAGATATTTTCCTTCCATCAAGGGTAAGTGAAGAGTGGTCCCTGGCCTTTCGTAGGATAAGGTCTCTCTCTTTAAAATTTTGTAATTTGATGAGTACAGGTCTTGGTGGAGCACCCGGTGGCAAAGGACGTGTAGGAACTCTGTGAGCTCTTTCAATTGCAAAAAATTGAGAGAGAGTGTCTTTGCCGAACACTGTAGTCAGCCAGGATTAAAAAAAAATCAACTGAATTACGACCCTCCGCTTTTTCATGAACCCCGACTAAACGTATGTTATTTCGCCGATGCCTATTCTCTAGGTCATCAACCTTCTTGAGAAGGGCATTGATATTCTGAAGACCTCTCCTGAGAAATTTATGTATAGTAGGCATTTGGTCCGCAACAGAACTCACTCTTTCCTCCAACTCATTGACTCGGCTGTTTATTTTCTTCATGTTTTGTCTGATGAGATTAATGTCCTCTCTAAGCCCTCCCATGTGTTTGTTGAGAATTTCTAATGAGAAGCTACAGAATTTTCCAGCAGAGAAAACATCTTGTCGTGTAGGCTCTTGCCCAGAATCATTGACTTCTCCATAGGTGTTGTTAGTGCTCTGCATTTCCTGCACTTCTCTGTTTAACTGTTGCTGTGAGAGTGGTGCCACATTGCCTCCCCTGCACAGTCTCTGTATCTCTCTTCCTCTGTGAGCATACCTGATCAGGTTGTAAATCATCTGAAGGGTCAGAATCTAAGGTCAGTCTGGCAAATCTCCCCAGCTTTGCTGCAGCAGCCTCAGCATCTCTCACTCTGGCTGGTGTGGGGGAGGAGGCGCCATGTTGGAAGGCCCACTATCTGGACTCTGCTCCTTCTGATGCTTGCTTCTGGTCATGTCTGAGTGCACTTTAAGCTTCTCTGTGTACTTTCCCCCAGCCTTTGGTGTGAAGGAATCAATATTTCACTGCTAATAGGTGGAAATGAAAGGATGCAGAGCAGGAGCAAAGCACAGAGCTTCCATGTGAAGAGGCTGTCAGCAAAAGGTCCTTTTTAAAGGGGAATCTGTAACACTCCCATCATCTGCTCCTGAGCTCACATCAAAGACAGTCTGTATTATATGTATTTCATATGAGCACTGCACTTGGCTTTTTCTGGCAGAGAAGATGACACACCCGATCTGCCGCTCCACTTTACAATAGGAATAAAAGTGCCCTGTCAGGGATAAAAATTCCCCATTCTTCCAATCGGTACAGTCCCAAATGGTCAGACCAATCAATCACTGATCAATAAGATATCACCTCTCCTGTGGATCCTATGGAGTTATCACCTCTCCTGTGGATCCTATGGTCATAACTTGTTTTCACCAACAAAGTCCTTTACTGCAAATTACCGTAATTGTACATCCCAGTTATGGTAGCGCACAGTAAGAGGTGCAGGAGCCTCCTGTATTTTACAGCCGACACTCCACTATAATCAGGATAATGGCTAACAGGTTTTCATATACAGCTGTAGTGTGGGCCCCTAGAATCAATTCCTATTGGGGCCCCAGACACCCCAGTTTGATCCTGGTTGGGGGTGGGGAGGGTAATTTTGCACCCTGTCATAAAGAAAAATTGTAAAATCCAAAAAGACATCTCTGGAGAGGGGACATATCACCCTCACATTGAACATATAGGATTATAACTAGAAAAGTGAGAAAGAGCTGACACTTCAACCTCTATTGACGTAGGGCCTCCTGCCGTGGTCAGGTAAATTCAACAAAGAATCTGATGAGAACCAGCCAACAAGTCTAGAATTTGCATACTCAGAGGCGGATAAGTACATTTCCGAAGCAAGGGCTTCCTCTTTTCAAAGGACTTGTCTCAGACACTCTGAAGACTGTGGTCAGTGATGAATATTGGGGTTTGCATCGATCCAATATTCATGGGAGATGTATTTTCGACATCGTAGCAAAGGGACGATCATAACGCATTCACTCACATCATTGTAAGGCCAGTCGAACACCCCCAACTTAATATCGTTTAAATGGATAATGCTATCCATGCCATGTTTCATCTCTATAGAAAGGTAAAATCATGATAGAAAACATGACCATGATATTTCCCGCCCGAGACCTCCATGGGCGAAGATATCCTGAAAGTTGGGGATCTCATAAACTTCTAAAAGATCTAGCACCCCTATGACAAGTCCTCATATGAGCTCACCAATAGAAGGTATGTGGGTGTAACCGTGATCTTATTAAATCAGAACTTGGATTTTGGTCATTGGTCAGTCCTGGAAGGTACAGCTTGCTGTAGTTGTATCTGTTTTCCTAAGGAGTTCTTCTAAGGAGTGCTTCCTTGCGCTAAGCTCTGAGCTATTTCTCTGACACGTTTAGCACTTTTCTTTTATTATCTTTTTGATTTTATGTTAATGTCGGTGGATATGCACCTTCTCTTTTTGATTGAGGAGAAGGTGACTCCTACAGGGTGAGATAGAAAAATGCAATGGGCCTAAGAACTGTCAGGCAGGTAATTGCTTATTACGTGCTTGTTCTACCCTGTGGTGGCTAAGATTGCTCCTGGACCGCTCCTAACAGCGATTCTGCTGCTTCACGTCAACAGAACAGCTCTTCCTCTTCCCGACTGCTCTGTCAAAGAGGCTTGACTGCCAACTTTATGCTGATTGACAGACGACTCCCTGCAGTTAGGCAGCAGGGAGCCAGCTGTCAATCAGCATGACACCGGCAGTCACACCCCATCAACAGATCAGAACGGGAGCTGAAAAATCACTGTCAGGAGCGCTCCGTGACCACTCTGAACCAGCAGATATCGGCGCCTGGCACAACAGTCGCATAGTTAGCAAATACTTGCCTGTTAGTTCTTAGGTCCATGGTAAAAAAAAAAAAAAGTCCCGGACAACCCCTTTTAATATTAAGGAGCAGGAATTCTCCGCATGATGCTATAATCAAGAAAACATGAAATTCTCTCCTGCCCAGTCAGTCTGCCCGATCTGTTACACCATGATTACCAAAACCTCGACTCATTCCACTGCCCACTTGTATTACCACTTACCCGGCTCTGCTTGGCCCCTGTTACCAGGCCATTGGCTTGTCTGACTGCAAGTGCACACTTCTGAACCGGGAGTCCCCGTGGATTTTCACATCCCCTCAATTTGACATAATGAATTTCAGTGACACAGAGGATTGTTCGGCTAGACTGAACAAACTAGCATCTATTTTTGATAATAAACCGTCAGTGGTGACAACAGAACCGGATGAATTTGAAGATCTCATGTTCCAGATGGAAAACAAAATGACCAGAGAACTTAAAGTTTGGTGGGATCTCACAACCTTGGACACATATATAAAAAAGGAAATGATCCCTAGAGGTCTGCGTTTAAAAAAAAGTCGCCACCGCTATATACAATGACGGTTTTCAAGAAGATCAGAATGCGATTCTTAGTCAATGTTCAGTGAATCTTATACACCTCATAATCAAACATGAGGAACTGGAACTGACTTAAATTAAATTGGATATTAAAAATATACAATCGTCTTTGGGGAAATATGTGCAACTAAAAGAATTTAATATTTGTAATGACAAACTGAAATCTAATTTGGCCAAGTTGGAGAACACCATTATGGATATAGAAAGATCCAAGTTCAAAAGGGACAGTGAGGACTATGCGCAGAACAAGATTTAAAGTTGGAATAAACAATTACCATCCATCTTAAAAAAAACGCTCCCACAAACGTTTTCAGAGATCTGGAAGAGGGAGTTTTAAGGAGCATGATGATGTTACGCATAATTCTTTTGCTGCTACCTCTGATGATTACTCAGATTCATCTATGAGTTCAATGGGAGAAATGCAACAATTGTATTTTGTCAAAAATAAATTATCTAGTGCTCGTGGAGCAATTACAAAAAACGGAGGAAGAGGGTGTGGCGCCCCTGAGGGTTCGGTCACCACAGGGGGGTACTGCATCTTGTGAAAGAGGTGTGGTATCTCCTCTCCCAGGTTAGGATGGAGCACCTGTCAGGACCCCACCTCATCACTCAACACTACACACTCCTGTCCTATGGGGGGCTAGTATGCACTAGGGTGCTGCCCCAGCAGGATAATGGAGATGGGGGAACCAAAGATAGGGGGAACCATGTAGTGGGTGAGGGTGGAGGACGCACCTTTAGGTTACACTTGTAGATACATATTTAATAGCCAGCCATCTTAAGTTCAAGGTTGTTTGATTGTGGTCTTCACAGCTGACAGTGGCCTTGTGTAGGAGCCTGCAGCGTGCTGGAGATGCACGGTCCTCGTGCTCTGGCCTTGAGACGAGGAGCAGGATAGAGTTAACGGAGGTCTCTACCCGGTCAAGGTCCCTGCTTAAGAAGGCCTGGAGGGGAGCTGAGGAGGAGAGCTCCGCAGGCAAAAGGATCCCAGGGAATACGGATGGATCGGCATACGCCACCTGTACCATTCTGGCCAAGTCAGAGGGACTCCTGCTGCAAGAGGGGTACCAGCCCCCGATATCTGACTTTGTTACTTCACGTCTCAGTCGGAAAAGCCTGAAGGCTAAGTGGTTCCCACCGGGTAACGGACGGAGCGGAGTCGCCACCTGTGCCCTTGTTGTGTGTATAGCCAGAGGGAGACCCAGCCTTGCAACACACACTGCACACGGACAGGAGAGGCCCAAGGGGGAGATAACTGGCTGGTGCTGGGGGTCCTGATAGACGCATCTGAACTTCCGGGGTGTGCCGAACCCCATTCTCTGGTTGCCGGAGCACACCGTGAGGAGCAAGGAGAAGCATTGCAGCTGACCTCTAACAACGTGATTAAAGCTTGGAAGACTACATCCATTGCCTCTGGTCCATTATTGCAGCGGGACACCACACCGCACCACTGCACCTACTACGACTCCCCTCATCCTCCTGTTTCCTCTGCCCTGAGGCCCTGCTCCGCCTGTGGGGAGTAGTACTACTGTCGGCTGCCACAACATCCCGCCTCAGAGGACTGCAGCAGCACTGGTAGCGCATCACCAGACACCACAGGTGGTGTAGTCATTCATCCACTCATAATTGCCACTCATCAGCTAGCCCCTATTTTTAATGTGTACACCCTGGGCACGGACCGGGATGAGGCCGCGACTCCATCCCCATTCTACCAACTGGGCCCGCCGTCCGAGTACACCCCTTTCCCAGGGAGGGCTAGCCGCTACTGAAACAGCTAGTGGCGGGTCAAACATCACTGGCGTAGTCGGCAGGATTGCGTGCCCGCAGCAACGAAAGAAGTGATTCCCATTGCCAGAGGGTACTGCGCGCCTTTACAACAGACTGTCTTTAACACCCAAGATGGCGCCCGCCTAAGAAGAACGGACGCCATTATGTGCAAAAAGGACAACCACCCAGCACCTCCCATCATGGGTCTGGCTTCCCCCATGGCGCCAACAGCTAGGACCGCCCCTTGTATTAGAGACTGTCCGCGAGGTAGTGTCCATCAAGACGGATGGGACGTCCCAAGGAGTGCCTGTCAGCCAGCCGCCCTGGAGCCGCCCCAAGAGAAGGAGGAGTAAGCAACAACAAAGTGTGGCCACAACAATCCTAGAGACTCCACATCCAGCAGCGAGGATGGAAGCAGTGCAGGAGAGATGCTCCGATGCCGCCCCACCAACTGCTGCCTCGCTCAGAATACGGGGGATTCACCTGACCCCGGAGGAGGCCGAGTTCCTCCGAGTGGAGTCACAGGACCTGACCCGGAGGGTCGCAGAGGCACAGCGTGCGGTGTCCGCAGCATGGAGACATGGAGAGAGGAGATGCTGCAGAAGATCCGGTCCCGCCGCCAAGGTGCTGCAAGCCAAGAAAGCGGAGCAGCAACCCAGGAGGAAGAAACCTCAGAAGCCGCGTGCAGCCCAGGACTGGGTAAGATACAAACCCCTGTCCTGGGTGAGAGACGCACGGAGGTCCTATTGGATCTAATGCCGGCACCCCTGTCCCCGTGCGCCATTGTTTGGGAGCAGATCTTCGCTCCGGAGCTGGAGGCCCACGTGTCGTTCTCCGCAGGAGGCCTGCAATGCCTCCCGACTCCCGGCCTGGAAGAGCATGTGCTTAGTGGGGACACCACCTGCCCCAACCCGGACTGGTCTGCGTCACCGAAGGACCTGCAGCAACCCCTGCTCTCGCCTCTGCCAGCGCCTCTGGTTACCTGCCCGGCGGCGGAGGAGATGGTCTGGGACAACCAGGGGGGGACCTAATGGGCTTCCCCCAGGAGACCCAGGCGGAAGCGCGGAGGCGTAAGGACTTCTGCCGCAAGGAGCTGCTCCAGCTGGACAAGGAGCGGCGGGAGAGGTGGGTACGCTGCGAGCGCCTGGAGGTGTGCACTAAGGCCGCCAAGTCCAAGGTCTGCCAGGAGGAGGCAGCCCATCCAAGCCCCCCGGGAGGAAGGGCTGATCGTCCGCTTCCACCAGGAGGCGGGGTGGGGCTTCATTAGGAGTCCCCAGTTTGCTCAGGACGTATTTGTGAACCGCAGAGACTTCGAGCCACAACTGAGGAGGGATGACCCTGGCCGGAATCTCTACCCGCGTGACTTGGTGTCGTACACCCGCCACCATGGGGAGCGTGGGTGGTACGCCCTGGATGTGCATAGAGTATTCCAGGGTGAGGCCCCTGTGCACCTGCCAGTAGGGGACCGGTCTGGCTCCGTGAGCAAGAACGAGCCTTTCCCTAGGTGGAGGTACCTGGACTAAGCGGCCCCGGAGGCTGTACCTTTGAGTTGACTTGTTTATGTTTATTACCATGTTTTCCTCCCGGTTTAGAGAGACATTTGTCCCTGCGGACTGGTTATAGACAGACTCTATTGTATATAGTTATGCATCTATTTAGGTACTCCCTATTGGTTTTATACAAAACCCACTTCTACTTCTACCTCAGACCTCAGAAGCAAAAGCTGTCTGGAGTGGCTCTCCTGGAGGTCCAACACTGGATCTCCATGCCTTGCAGCCACCCCAGGGCCTACGTTGAGGGTTTGGGACAGGTCCCTCTTGCTGCTGAACTGCCTCTTTTTCTATTTTCCTACCAAGCTGTCTACATGCATAATGTCTCTTTGATGTTTTTATACTTTTGTACTATTTATCTGCAACGTTTAAGAATCAGAGCCTCCCATAATGGGAAGATTGTTGATTGTTGTGGAAAAGCATATAAAAAGTCTGTACCACGTTTTGCTCTCTTTGCAGCCCGCGGACGTGCGGTGTTTCACCAGGGGGGAATGTGGCGCCCCTGAAGGTTCGTTCGCCACAGGGGGGTACTGCATCTTGTGAAAGAGGTGTTGTATCTCCTCTCCCAGGTGATGGAGTACCTGTCAGGACCCCACCTCATCACTCAACACTACACACTCCTGTCCTATGGGGGGCTAGTATGCACTAGTGTGCTGCCCCAGCAGGATAATGGAGATGAGGGAACCAAAGACAGGGGGAACCATGTAGTGGGTGAGGGTGGAGGACGCACTTTTAGGTTACACTTGTAGATACAGTACATATTTAATAGCCAGCCATCTTAAGTTCAAGGTTGTTTGATTGTGGTCTTCACAGCTGGCAGTGGCCTTGTGTAGGAGCCTGCAGCGTGCTGGAAATGCACGGTCCTCGTGCTCTGACCTTGAGACGAGGAGCGGGATAGAGTTAACGGAGGTCTCTACCCGGTCAAGGTCCCTGCTTAAGAAGGCCTGGAGGGGAGCTGAGGAGGAGAGCTCCGCAGTCAAAAGGATCCCAGGGAATACGGATAGAGCGGCATACGCCACCTGTACTCTCCATTCTGGCCTAGTTAGAGGGACTCCTGCTGCAAGAGGGGTACCGGCCCCCGATATCTGACTTTGTTACTTCACGTCTCTGTCGGAAAAGCCCGGAGGCTAAGTGGTTCCCACCGGGTAACGGACGGAGCGGAGTCGCCACCCGTGCCCTTGTTCTGTGTATAGCCAGAGGGAGACCCAGCCTTGCAACACGCACCGCACACGGACAGGTGAGGCCCAAGGGGGAGATTTCTAGGAACACGCTGGTGCTGGGGGTCCTGATAGACGCACCTGAACTACCGGGGTGTGCCGAACCCCCTTCTCTGGTGGCCACAGCACGCCATGAGGAGCAAGGAGAAGCCTTGCAGCTGACCTCTAACAACGTGAGTAAAGCTTGGAAGACTACATCCATTGCCTCCGGTCCATTATTGCAACGCGACACCACACCGCACCACTGCACCTACTACGACTCCCCTCATCCTCCTTTTTCCTCTGTCCTGAGGCCCTGCTCCGCCTGTGGGGAGTAGTACTACCATCGGCTGCGACAACATCCCGCCTCAGAGGACTGCAGCAGCGCTGGTGGCGCATCACCAGACACCACAGGTGGCATAGTCGTTTATCCACTCATAATCGCCACTCATCAACTGGCCCCTATTTTTAATGTGTGCGCCCTGGGCACGGACCGAGCCAAGGCCGCGACTGCATCCCCATTCTACCAACTGGGCCCGTCATCCGAGTACACCCCTTTCCCAGGGAGGGCTAGCCGCTACTGAAACAGCTAGTGGCGGGTCACACAAGGGCGGGACGTAAGCGTAAATGCAAACAAGTACCCAACACAGAGCAAAAAACGCCATTATTAGAGTCACCTGTTTGGAATCTCTCTAGCTACATCTTATCTGAGAGTCAAATTTCTCTCCTGGCTAAAGGCCTGAGCTTTTCACCTTCTAACGAATTCAACATTTTCAGAACAATTCTGGATGTTAACAAACTAGCACGTAACCTCACCATCCGATGTCATTTTATGGACATGAAAAATCCACAGAATACAGCTTCAGAAGAAGTTTCTCCTAGGACAAGCCAGGATTCCATGTTATTATTCACAGAACAACAGTCTTTATTACAAATGAAACAATTCGAGACGGAATCTTTAATTCCAAATGTAAATTTAAATGACGATTTTCGGGCTGGTAATCCTTTCTTTTACCCACTTCAGTCCAGACCATTGGTTCTGGATCAGTTCCAGGACTTAATTGAAAAAGAACTAGTGGAATTAAAGAATGAATTATCTTCTACTAATCATTTGGACTCTAATCTGACATATAGAGAAAAAGACGCTCTGAAAAAATTAAAGGATAATTCAGACATACTAGTCCGCTCAGCGGATAAAGGTGGCACTATAGTACTGAATGCAGGATTGTATAAAAAATTGAATTTGATGGATTTAGAAAATAGGGATGTTTATTTGGAGTTAGCTAGAGATCCTACTGTTGAGTTTAATGCTGCTATGTATAATCTATTAAACGAAGGTTTGCACTGAGGGGCCCTAAAAAAAAAATTAATGGAATATTTATACGTAGATCACCCAATTGTTCCAGTTTACCATTCGCCTACAAAAATACATAAAAATATTTTTCCACCACCTTTAACCCCTTTACTACCCAAGGTGGTTTGCACATTAATGACCAGGCCAATTTTTACAATTCTGACCACTGTCACTTTATGAGGTAATTACTCTGGAACGCTTCAACGGATCCCCCTGATTCTGAGATTGTTATTTCGTGACATATTGTACTTCATGATTGTGGTAAAATTTCTCCGATAACACTTGCATTTATTTGTGACAAAAACTGAAATTTGGCGAAAATTTTTGAAAATTTAGCAATTTTCAAAATTTGAATTTTTATGCCCTTAAATCAGAGAGATATGTCACACAAAATAGTTAATAAATAACATTTACCACATATCATCTTTACATCAGCACAATTTTGGAACCAAATTTTTTTTTTATTAGAGAGCTATAAGGGTTAAAAGTTGACCAGAGATTTCTCATTTTTCCAACAAAATTTACAAAACCATTTTTTTAGGGACCACATCACATTTGAAGTCACTTTGAGGGGTCTTTATGACAGAAAATACCTAAAAGTAAAACCACTCTAAAATCTACACCCCCAAGGTGCTCAAAACCACATTCAAAAAATGTATTAACCCTTCAAGTGCTTCACATAAATTTTTGGAATGTGGAAGAAAAAAATTAACATTTAACTTTTTTCACAAAAATGTTACTTTAGATCCAATTTTTTTTATTTTCACAGGGTTAACAGGAAAAAATGGACCCCAAAATTTGTTGTTCAATTTCCCCTGACCACACAGATACCCCATATGTGGGGAAAAACCACTGATTAGGCGTACGGCAGGGTTTGGAAGGGAAGGAGCGCCATTTGACTTTTTGAAAGTAAAATTTGCTTGAATAATTAGCGGACGCCATGTTGTGTTTGGGGAGCCCCTGATGTGCCTAAACAGTGGAAACCCCCCACAAGTGACACCATTTTGGAAACTAGACCCCTCAGAGAACCTTTACAGAAGTTTATAACATGGAGCCATGAAAATAAAAAATTATGTTTTAGCCCCAATTTTTTTATTTTCACAAGGGTAAGAGGAAAAAATAGACCCCAAAAACTTTTTGCAATTTCTCCTGAGTACGCCAATACCCTATGTGTGGGGAAAATACAGTGTTTGGATGCACGGCAGAGTTCAGAAGGGAAGGAGCACTGTGTGACTTTTTGAACGCAAAATTTGCTGGAATTGAGGGTGGACGCCATGTCACGTTTGAAGAGCCCCTGATGTGCCTAAATAGTTGAAACCCCCCACAAGTGACCCCATTTTGGAAACTACAACCCTCAAGGATTTTATCAAGGGGTATAATGAACATTTTGAACCCGGTACGACACATAATTTGATAACATTAGGTCATCATATTGAATAAGCTGTCATTAGTCTTGAGCACAAGTGCTCGCCACTTGAGTTTGCATCGGGTACTCGGGTATGCACCATGTATCGCACGTGCTCGAGTGACATGCTCGAGTCCTGCCCACATGTTTCACGGTTATTAGACACCCAAAACAAACATGCAGGGATTGCTGGTGCATGGCAGGCAATCCCCGCACGTTTTTTTTGACTGTGAAGCATATGGGGCAGAGACTCGAGCACCCGCGATACTCAATGCATACCCGAGCACCCGATGCAAACTCAAGTAGCGAGCACTTGTGCTCAACACTAGTCGCCATATCGTCATCTTTTTTTTTTTTTGCTTTTGAAAAAAATCCCAACCCTAGCACAACCCTAACCCTAGAGTTTATTTTTTACACCATTCCTTGTGCAGTATAAGTGATTAGACGACTTTATTCTTTACGTCGGTGCGATTACAGCGAAGCTCATCAAGAGAATGCCAAGAGTGTGCAAAGCAGTCATCAAAGCAAGAGGTGGCTACTTTGAAGAACCTAGATTATAAGACATATTTTCAGTTGTTTCACATTTTTTTGTTAACTATATAATTCCACATGTGTTAATTCATAGTTTTGATGCCTTCAGTGTGAATGTACAATTTTCATAGTCATGAAAATACAGAAAAATCTTTAAATGAGAAGGTGTGTCCAAACTTTTGGTCTGTACTGTACGTATTAGTACGCCCTGGGCTGTAAAGGGGTTAAGACCCATACGGGTGGGGATTGGTTCCCATGGTGAAAAATTAAGTGCCTGGATGGATTTTTACCTACAGCCTCTGGTTCAGGAAACTCCGAGTTACATTAGGGATTCAAAATTCATAGTGACCATTTTTGATAAATTTGAATGGCCAAAAACCTTTGGATGATTGTCCTGTGATGTGGTGGCATTATACCCCCTCAATTCCACACCATATTGCTTTAGCATGTTTAACCTACCACCTTGACACATACAGTTCGTACACTATAGAAATAAAAGAATTTCTGGTCATAGCAGTACAGTTCCTCTTAGAGCGTAATTATTTTAGCTTTGATAAAAGTTTTTTTTTTACAGAAAAGAGGAGTCAGCATGGGCAGTAAATTTTCTCCTTCGCTAGTGAACATATTGAAGTGTAGGTGGGGGGAGCTTTTCATTTACCATAATGATAACACATACAGTGGACACATTGTGTGGTACGGTAGATTTATTGAAGACCCCCTCTAGATTTATTGAAGACCCCCTCCTGGTGTGGGGGGGCACACAGGAGGAGGTGGTACAATTTGTACAGTACATCAACTGCAATCATTCTATTCTTAAATTCACTTAGTTCTACCATTCATCCAAAATTACTTTTTTGGATCTCGAACTTGAGGCTACCAAGGAGAAAGAATTGGTCAAAATTAATCCCCACAGAAAATCTACAGCCTCAAATTCTATTCTATCAGCTAAATGTTGTCATCCGCCACATATTAAGAGAAATATCCCTTACGGTGAGCTAATACGAACAATACGAAATTGTTCAGATAACATCACTTTTCAGAAGGAATCAGAAAAAATGTGTAACAGACTATCCAATAGGTGCGATCCCGAGTGGTCTTTAAGAAAAGCGAGTAGAATTGTCTCCAATATAAATCGGAAAGATATACTCCGAAATAAACAGAAAAATAACATTAACACATTGGATACTAGGGTAACGTTTTCTACCACCTATAGTCCTCAGTATAATAAAATTACATCTAGAATTAAAAAGTATAACCCTATTATATATCAGAGCAAGAAACTAAAAAACCTACTTTCTAATGACATCGGCTTTGTAGCCAGGAAAGCGCCCACTCTGGGAACCATCCTTTCTCCTAGCTTATACACCAGTGAGACTAATACTGTACAACCAAATTGGCTCAGCACAAAAGGTTTCTTCAGATGTGGAGCCAATCGGTGCAAAGCGTGTCTACATGCGGTTAAAACAGATCGTTTTATGTCCTTAAGTAATGATAGAGAATATAAAATTCATGATTTCCTCAATTGTAATTCATCAGGGGTTATATACCTTATAGAATGCACCTTGTGGAAGGTCCACTATGTGGGTTGTACCACAGGTGCGCTGAAAGTCCGTATCAGAAGACATCTTTCTGATGCGATTCATTTGGAAGCCATAAATACATCAGCAGTATCGAGGCATTTTGCGAGAGTTCATAAAGGTGACACCTCATTCTTTAAATATATGGAGATAGAGAAGGTATATAGATCCACACGAGGGGGGATCATAAGTGCAAACTTCTGAACCGGGAGTCCCTGTGGATTTTCACATTGGATACCACAGGTGTTAAATTCAAGACAGGATCTGATACTGCAGTATTAAGAAATATAATTCTGCATTTATTTCCATGCATGTACACTGGGTACGGAAAGTATTCAGACCCCTTTACATTTTTCACTCTTTGTTTCATTGCAGCCATTTGGTAAATTCTAAAAAGTTCATTTTTTTCTCATTAAAGTCCACTCTGCACCCGATCTTGACTGAAAGAAAACAGAAATGTAGAAATTTTTGCAAATTTAATAAAAAAGAAAAACTGAAATATCACACGGGCATAAGTATTCAGACCCTTTGCTCAATATTGAGTAGAAGCACCCTTTTGGGCTAGTACAGCCATGAGTCTTCTTGGAAATGATGCAACAAGTTTTTCACACCTGCATTTTGGGATCCTCTGCCATTCTTCCTTGCAGATCCTCTCCAGTTCCGTCAGGTTGGATGGTGAACGTTGGTGGACAGCCATTTTCAGGTCTCTCCAAAGATGCTCAATTGGGTTTAGGTCAGGGCTCTGGCTGGGCCAGTCAAGAATGGTCACATAGTTGTTCTGAAGCCACTCCTTTGTTATTTAGCTGTGTGCTTAGGGTCATTGTCTTGTTGGAAGGTGAACCTTTGGCCAAGTCTGAGGTGCAGAGCACTCTGGAAGAGGTTTTCATCCAGGATATCTCTGTACTTGGCCGCATTCATGTTTCCTTCAATTGCAACCAGTCGTCCTGTCCCTGCAGCTGAAAAACACACCCACAGCATGATATTGCTGTTATGATCTGCTACAAGAACTAAGGAAAGAGAGGAAATCTGTCCATACAATAGGACTAAGCTGATTCCCTACGATGCAGCGGGCAACCTGTTCCTTGTGAACAGACCCGCCTTCGTCCGCGGCTAGTCTGAATGCAGACCTATAGATTAAAGGTTGGGGTCCCTAAAAGAACTAAGGACTGGGACAAAATTGGACACCTCCTGGCAGAAGTAGTAGCAGAAGAAGACAAACAGACAAAAGTACTTAGTGGTCCAAGGACCAAACAAACTAGAGAGATACAGTAGGTACAAAGCACCTGGCTAGATTAAGAGTCAAAGTAACACTGAAGTCCAGCAAAGCCTGAAGGGCGGAGCTGGAATAAATAGACAGAAGGTCACGTGACCACAAAATATAAAAAACTAACAGGAGGGTTCTAACAACGGCCACCACCATGTTTCACTGTTGGGATTGTATTAGGCAGGTGATGAGCAGTGCCTGGTTTTCTCCACACATACCACTTAGAATTATCACCAAAAAGTTCTATCTTTGTCTCATCAGACCAGAGAATCTTATTTCTCATAGTCTGGGAGTCCTTCATGTGTTTTTGAGCAAACTCTATGCGGGCTTTCATATGTCTTGCACTGAGGAGAGGCTTCCGTCTGGCCACTCTGCCATAAAGGCCCAACTGGTGGAGGGCTGCAGTGATAGTTGACTTTGTGGAACTTTCTCCCATCTCCCTACTGCATCTCTGGAGCTCAGCCACAGTGATCTTGGGGGTCTTCTTTACCTCTCTCACCAAGGCTCTTCTCCCACGATTGCTCAGTTTGGCTGGACGGCCAGGTCTAGGAAGACTTCTGGTGGTCCCAAACTTCTTCCATTTAAGGATTATGGAGGCCACTGTGCTCTTATGAACCTTGAGTAATGCAGAAATTCTTTTATAACCTTGGCTAGATGTGTGCCTTGCCACAATTCTGTCTCTGAGCTCCTTGGGCAGTTCCTTTGAGCTCATGATTCTCATTTGGTCTGACATGCACTGTGAGCTGTGGGGTCTTATATAGACAGGTGTGTGCCTTTCCAAATCAAGTCCTATCAGTTTAATTAAACACAGTTGGACTCCATTGAAGGAGTAGAACCATCTCAAGGAGGATCACAAGGAAATGGACAGCATGTGACTTAAATATGAGTGTCTGAGCAAAGGATCTGAATACTTATCACCATGTGATATTTCAATTTTTCTTTTTTAATAAATTTGCAAAAAAATTCTACATTGCTGTTTTTTTCAGTCAAGATGGGGTGCAGAGTGTACTTTAATGAGAAAAAAAATGAACTTTTTAGAATTTATCAAATGGCTGCAATGAAACAAAGAGAGAAAAATTTAAAGGAGTCTGAATACTTTCCATACTCACTGTATGTATCTACACTGTTCCAAACATTAAGGGAACACTTAAAACAACAGAATATAACTCCAAGTAAATCAAACTTCTGTGAAATCAAACTGTCCACTTAGGAAGCAACACTGATTGACAATCAATTTCACATGCTGATGTGCAAATGGAATAGATGATAGATGGAAATTATTGGCAATTATCAAGACACCCTCAATAAAGGAGTGGTTCTGCAGGTGGGGACCACAGACCACATCTCAGTACCAATGCGTTCTGGCTGATGTTTTGGTCACTTTTGAATGTTGGTTGTGCTTTCACACTCGTGGTAGTGACGCGCCCCCTGGGCCTGTGCTGTGCGGGGAGATACCCGGAGAAGGATCGCTGGGGGTTGTAGTTCTCTGTGGCGGTGACCCGGTCCGTGCCCAGGGCGGTCAAACCAGTGGCAGTCTTAAGTAATAACAATGTCCGACTACGCCACCCGTGGATTGCGGTCAGTGGGGACCGCCGCTGCGCTGCAGACCGCTGAGGCTGATGTAATTTGCGCAGCCGAGTATGGAATAACTCCCCACGAGAGAAGTATTGCCTCAGGGCAGCTAGTGTGGAAGATGGGAGTGATGGTGTGAGCATCCCAGTAGTAATGGTGCTGGTGCGGCGATGAAACACAGAGACGTGTGGTGCAGTTCAGGGTCTTTACTGATGGTATAAAGCAGACCCTCCCGGGAGTACTGGTTAGCAGTAGGGGCCTGGTCAGTCTGTGAGCAAGCAGGATCTCCCCTGGCCAGGTGGAGTTGTAGGCCTCCCCGACTATCTGCACTCTTTCCTGGCTACCTTGCTCTATGTGGGTAGAAGTAGCCCACGTCCCTGAGTATACCGTGTGGTGCTCACCCATATGGCCGGTGACTTGGGGCCTTCCGTTAGCCTCCGCTTCACGATGGCGGTGCTGGTCCCTTGCTTGTGACCGTGCCTCCGGGCTTCTAAGGCCAGAGGACATGGAATCCCCTGCCGGTTGGATTCTGCTGCTGGACCTGGATGTCCCCACAGCCTCGGACTCCGTGTCCGGGTTTAGTGTCTTCAGCCAAGGCGAGTTATCTAGCTTCCAGCCTCTGGCACTCGCTCCTGCTCCTACAGAGCTCCTGTTGTAACTCTCCCTTTCCAGGCTCTGACTGCTCTGCTTGCTCTGCAGGCTCTGTCTCTGTCTGGGACTTCACTGTCTAATCCCACCCCAGACCCAGTTTATAAGGGCAGATTCCTCCCCTCCCAGGTCTGGGTGGGCCGTGTTGCATGCTTAGGGCTCCTGACCAGAGAAACCTCCCACTTGCTCTCAGACATAATATTTTTATTACTGTGGTAACCAGACCCCTGGGGTGCCACATTCCCCCCTAGTAAATTTTAGTACTCCGGGACTAAACACATTTTTTAAAGAAACATAAATACAGGGTATAACAATAATACAATAACATATTTACAAGTAGCTTTAGTCTGTAGAGGTCACGGCGTGTCCGTAACCGGGTGTCCATATCACCCAAGGTGAAGCTTTAAGCGAAGTAGGGGACCTGTCCAAAGCAAACCCCTTGCGTTGGCCCTGGGCGTGGCTGCAAGGCTGGAGCTAGCTACTTTGGGCCGCGAGTAGGCCACGCCAGACAGGTTTTCTCTTCCGCGGCCGTCTTCGCAAGAGGCACCAAGGTGCAACTATCTACAAGAATTGTTCCGGTTATCCAGTGTCCATAACCTGTTAGTCCAAAGAACCCTGCAGGGTAACTGAGAAACATAATTAATAACAGGCAACAAACATAAACCATAAACAGTTAAACAGATAAATTCACAGTGCATTAATTTAGATTTTCCAGCGAGCGGGCATCTGACCTCTAGTGACTCTAGTGGACCTACGGAGCTCACTAACTGGTCCTGCACTACAGGGTGTAGGAGGTGTTATGGGCAAGCTGGGCAGCTGTCTGCGCACTCTTTGGCTCACTAGGGGCATGGCAGGCTCACTAATAGCAGAGGGTTGATTCTCCTGCGCTGCTGGTGTGGACTCTTCTGCCTCCTGGGCCGGCTGCTCTTCCAGCTCTACCTGGTCTTCTGTAGGCTTTTTAGGGGCTGGCTGGAGAAAGGTGAGGACGGGCACCACGATAGCGTTGTTTACTTGTGTCCAGGACCGGGGAAAGTCTCTGAGTACGGTGCTGATCATTTCCTCCTTTTCCTCTACGTGTTGAGGGTCTTCCTGATCTTCATCCTTGCTTTTCAACTTCTCGAGGCACTTTTTCAGGTGGTCTCTGGAGACAGTGGCTGTGGTCTCTCCTCCATCCTTGCTGATGACGTACACCTTTGGATTATTGTGGCTTGAGGGCAGTACAGTGTACGGGTCCTTTTCCCACTGGTCGTCCAACTTATGGAGCCGCCTTTTTCTTTTCAAGACCTGCTCTCCAGGTACCAGGGGAACAGCGGGAGCATGTTGGTTATAAGTCCTCTCCTGCCTTTCTCTTGATTGACAGAGACTTCGCTCGACGCTCTCCTGTACTTTCCGGTACTGCTGCTGCCGTTCTGTATCCCAGTCTGCCTTTGGCGAGGTGTCCTCGGGTATCAGGACTCCCATATCCAGGTTGTAACATACCTGGCGGCGTCCTTGCATAGTGGTCCATCTCCCACTGTGCAAGAGCGCGCACTTGATCTCCTGTCCAGAATGTCTCTCTGGCTTCCCTCCATGCTGTCTGTTTGTGTCTGTTTCTGCTGCTTAAGGGCGGCGCCCGATCACTTCCTGCTTTTTGTACCTGCTGTGGGTCACACCTCTTGTGCGTCCTCAGCCTATTGCTGTCTGTCACCTGGTATATAGCTCAGCTGCGCCCATCTATCCCTGCCTGAGCATAGTGTTTCTTTCAGTGTGTGCTTGCACTCTGAAGGTGCCAGGTCCCGTTCTGTGTTCTCTTTTCTGCCTATCCTGGAGGCTGTATTTCCAGGCCTGTCTGAACACGCTCCTAGCCTGTTCCTCCTGCCTTCTAGGGGCCGATTACCTAGACCTGTTCCTGTATCTTGTCTGACCTGTCTGAACACGCTCCTAGCCTGTTCCTCCTGCCTTCTAGGGGCCGATTACCTAGACCTGTTCCTGTATCTTGTCTGACCTGTCTGAACACGCTCCTAGCCTGTTCCTCCTGCCTTCTAGGGGCCGATTACCTAGACCTGTTCCTGTATCTTGTCTGACCTGTCTGAACACGCTCCTAGCCTGTTCCTCTCGCCTTCTAGGGGCTGATTTCCTAGACTCGCTTCTGTATCTTGTCTGTCCTGTCTGAACACGCTCCTTGCCTGTTCGTCCTGCCTCTCTGGGGGCCGTATTCCCAGACCCGCTCCTGTATCCCGCTGCAGTGTCGGTCTCCTCCGTACACTCAGTTCCAGTCTGAACTCTCTCCTATCCTTTACCTGTTTTGCCTCTATGTCCGTTCCCTTCCTTTTTCTGCAGAGTCTGAACTCGTACCTAACTCCTGCTTGTTGTCTCTGTACTCCCGTTTGTGAGTTTGTGGTCCACTCGCTACTTCACTGCAAGTACCCTGTGGGTGTCTGGCTCTGCCTTTCCCTTCCTGTCTGTTCCGTGTGAACAGAGCCCTGTCCCCCCTACTCAGCCTAGCCTGCTCTGACTCCTTTGCTCGCTGCTCCGGCAGTCCTGTCCTGCCCTGCTTCTGCCCGCTGCTCCGGCAGTCCTGTCCTGCCCTGCTTCTGCCCGCTGCTCCGGCAGTCCTGTCCTGCCCTGCTTCTGCCCGCTGCTCCGGCAGTCCTGTCCTGCCCTGCTTCTGCCCGCTGCTCCGGCAGTCCTGTCCTGCCCTGCTTGTGCTCGCTGCTCCTGCAGCCCTGTCCTGCTCTGTTCTTGCCCACCGCTTCGGGCGTTCCCTCTCTGCTGTGGTTGTCTACCGCATCTGCGGTTCTGTGACCCAGTCTGTACTGGGTCTTAACCTTTCTGTGCTCCAGCCCGTCCTTTCGGCCAGTACCTCCCTGCCTGCATACTCGCCTGTATCCACCCATCTGCATACCTGCCGTGTTTGCTTATATCCACCAGTCTGTGCCAGCCTAACCTGCCTGTTCCTGAGTCCCAGTGTGTACTGGGTCCTATCCCGCCTGTGTTCCTACCTGCTAGTGCCTCCCTGTCTGCACTCTAGCTGTGCTTGCCTGTACCCCTCTACCTGTATTGTTCCTGAGTCCCAGTGTGTACTGGGTCCTATCCCGCCTGTGTTCCTACCTGCTAGTGCCTCCCTGTCTGCACTCTAGCTGCGCTTGCCTTTACCCGCCTGCCTGCATGCCAATCGTGCCTGCCTATTCCCTCCAGTCTGTGCGCCAGCCTAACCAGCCTGATCCAGTAATCCCTGTGTGGGTCAACCCCCGTGTCCGGAGTTTGACCTGGAGTAGCACCTGGTCCCTCTGCCCGGTTTCTCCCTGGTGCACTGGCGTCGTATGCCGTCGTGCCATCTTGGTCGGATCGGCCAGATACTTAGTCACGCCCCTCCAGGCACTCTCCGGTTCATGGTCCAGTGGAATCACTACAATCACACGCACACGCCGCTCAGCCCGGGCGTGTGCATAACAGCATGCTCAGGCCATGGTTCCCGTTGAGCCCCACGGCCTTCGCTCTCTGAGAAGTTTTCCATCGAATACATGCATTAAAATAAATAAATAAATATATATTTTTTTTCCTTTAGCTGAGTTCCAGGCGAATTACGCACCCGTCCAGATGGATCTATCTGCTCTCGTTCCCGCGGATCCGCTACGTTATTATGGGGATCCTAGACAAAGTCGTGCATTTGTGGAGCAATGCATGCTACACTTCAAGTTCTACCCTCTATGTTTTCCCACCGATCGGGTTAAGGTGGCATTCATTATGTCTTACCTGGCGGGTGATGCCTTGGAATGGATCAACCCCCTATATGAAACACAGGATCCGATCCTCCTGGACCTAATGGCCTTCCTGGTGGCCTTTCTAATGGTCTTCGATGATCCTAACCCGGAGGCTCCTGCTGAAGCTTCACTTCCCAATATCCCGGAGCAGCCCCAATGGGTAATGTGTGTGGGTAGCGCAATAGTCCTCCAGCCCAATGAGACTACTGCCCACCCAGAATCCTCACAGGGTGACTACGCTTTCCGGAATACTTCTCCCAACCTCAAGAGGCAGTCCAGACGTGCTAGACGTAGAGGCAAGCCGTCACGCCAGGGTCTGTCCTCCCTGAGACCTCCTGACCCCAACCTTGAAGTCCCTACTGAAGCTTCATCTCCCTGTATCCCGGAGAAGCCCCAACGGGTAATGTGCGTGGGTAGTGCACCAGTTCTCCTGCCCGAAGAGACTTCTGCCCATCCAGACTCCACACAGGAGAACTTCCTGCACCCGGCATCAGATGCTTCACCCACTTTAACCGGTGTGCATGTCCAAGGATGCTCCAAAGCTGTGGTTACCTCAGAGTCTGTGCACCTCTACTACCTGGCGGAGGACCCCCTGTTGCCTCCTGAATCCTCCGGGATACCACTCGATGACAAATGGAGAGAGAATTCTCTACACCCGGTACTCGATACTTTGTCCGCTTCGTCCTGTGAGCCTGACAATGGGTACCCCAAAGTGGTAGTTACCTCCGAGTCTCTACACCCCTCCGACCAGGCGGAGGACCTCCAGTTGTCTCCTGAACCCTTCGGGGTGCTACCTGGTAGCGAAAGGACAGAGACTCTCCTATACTCTGTACCTGATACCTCGCTCGCTTCGTCCAGTGAGTCCAACCTAGTGTACTCCGAAGCAGAGGTTACTCCCGAGTCTCTACACCCCTCCGACCAGGCGGAGGACCTCCAGTTGTCTCCTGAACCCTTCGGGGTGCTACCTGGTAGCGAAAGGACAGAGACTCTCCTATACTCTGTACCTGATACCTCGCTCGCTTCGTCCAGTGAGTCCAACCTAGTGTACTCTGAAGCAGTGGTTACTCCCGAGTCTCTACACTCCTCTGACCAGGCGGAGGACCTCCAGTTGTCTCCAGAACCCTTCGGGGTGCCACCTGGTGGAGAATGGACAGAGACTTTCCTATACTCGGTACCCGATACCTCGCCTGCTTCGTCCAGTGAGTCCGACCTAGTGTACTCTGAAGCAGAGGTTACCCGTGAGTCTCTACACCCCTCTGACCAGGCGGAGGACCGCCAGTTGTCTCCAGAACCCTTCGGGGTGCCACCTGGTGGAGAATGGACAGAGACTTTCCTATACTCGGTACCCGATACCTCGCCTGCTTCGTCCAGTGAGTCCGACCTAGTGTACTCTGAAGCAGATGTTTTCTCTGAGCCTCTGTACTCTTCTGACCCGGCGGAGGACCTCCAGTTGTTTCCTGAATCCTCCGGGGTACCACCAGAAAACAAAGAGACAGTGACTTTTCCTCATTATGTACCTGATAACCCGTCTATTTCTTCCTGTGAGCTTGTCAAGATGTACCTCGAAGCAGAGATTACCCCCAAGTCTCTGTCCCCCCCCAACCCGGTGGAGGACTTCCAGTTGTCTCCTGTACCCTCTGGGGTGCCACCTGAAAATATGTGGAGAGAGACTTCCTTGTGTGCTGTTCCTGGTACTCCACCCGTTTCGTCTGTTGCTAAGGGTGGCTGGATGGGAGGTAGCATCCTAGCTACCCAGAGGAGACCAGTTTTTCCGGTGGACAGTGGAAGTGATCTCTTCGAAGTGAAGAATTGGCCCTCGAATTCCCTGCGGAAGATTCTGGCAGGCCTGAAGAAGAGGGGGCGTAAGGGGGGGGGTACTGTAACATACCTGGCGGCGTCCTTGCATAGTGGTCCATCTCCCACTGTGCAAGAGCGCGCACTTGATCTCCTGTCCAGAATGTCTCTCTGGCTTCCCTCCATGCTGTCTGTTTGTGTCTGTTTCTGCTGCTTAAGGGCGGCGCCCGATCACTTCCTGCTTTTTGTACCTGCTGTGGGTCACACCTCTTGTGCGTCCTCAGCCTATTGCTGTCTGTCACCTGGTATATAGCTCAGCTGCGCCCATCTATCCCTGCCTGAGCATAGTGTTTCTTTCAGTGTGTGCTTGCACTCTGAAGGTGCCAGGTCCCGTTCTGTGTTCTCTTTTCTGCCTATCCTGGAGGCTGTATTTCCAGGCCTGTCTGAACACGCTCCTAGCCTGTTCCTCCTGCCTTCTAGGGGCCGATTACCTAGACCTGTTCCTGTATCTTGTCTGACCTGTCTGAACACGCTCCTAGCCTGTTCCTCCTGCCTTCTAGGGGCCGATTACCTAGACCTGTTCCTGTATCTTGTCTGACCTGTCTGAACACGCTCCTAGCCTGTTCCTCCTGCCTTCTAGGGGCCGATTACCTAGACCTGTTCCTGTATCTTGTCTGACCTGTCTGAACACGCTCCTAGCCTGTTCCTCTCGCCTTCTAGGGGCTGATTTCCTAGACTCGCTTCTGTATCTTGTCTGTCCTGTCTGAACACGCTCCTTGCCTGTTCGTCCTGCCTCTCTGGGGGCCGTATTCCCAGACCCGCTCCTGTATCCCGCTGCAGTGTCGGTCTCCTCCGTACACTCAGTTCCAGTCTGAACTCTCTCCTATCCTTTACCTGTTTTGCCTCTATGTCCGTTCCCTTCCTTTTTCTGCAGAGTCTGAACTCGTACCTAACTCCTGCTTGTTGTCTCTGTACTCCCGTTTGTGAGTTTGTGGTCCACTCGCTACTTCACTGCAAGTACCCTGTGGGTGTCTGGCTCTGCCTTTCCCTTCCTGTCTGTTCCGTGTGAACAGAGCCCTGTCCCCCCTACTCAGCCTAGCCTGCTCTGACTCCTTTGCTCGCTGCTCCGGCAGTCCTGTCCTGCCCTGCTTCTGCCCGCTGCTCCGGCAGTCCTGTCCTGCCCTGCTTCTGCCCGCTGCTCCGGCAGTCCTGTCCTGCCCTGCTTCTGCCCGCTGCTCCGGCAGTCCTGTCCTGCCCTGCTTCTGCCCGCTGCTCCGGCAGTCCTGTCCTGCCCTGCTTCTGCCCGCTGCTCCGGCAGTCCTGTCCTGCCCTGCTTGTGCTCGCTGCTCCTGCAGCCCTGTCCTGCTCTGTTCTTGCCCACCGCTTCGGGCGTTCCCTCTCTGCTGTGGTTGTCTACCGCATCTGCGGTTCTGTGACCCAGTCTGTACTGGGTCTTAACCTTTCTGTGCTCCAGCCCATCCTTTCGGCCAGTACCTCCCTGCCTGCATACTCGCCTGTATCCACCCATCTGCATACCTGCCGTGTTTGCTTATATCCACCAGTCTGTGCCAGCCTAACCTGCCTGTTCCTGAGTCCCAGTGTGTACTGGGTCCTATCCCGCCTGTGTTCCTACCTGCTAGTGCCTCCCTGTCTGCACTCTAGCTGTGCTTGCCTGTACCCCTCTACCTGTATTGTTCCTGAGTCCCAGTGTGTACTGGGTCCTATCCCGCCTGTGTTCCTACCTGCTAGTGCCTCCCTGTCTGCACTCTAGCTGCGCTTGCCTTTACCCGCCTGCCTGCATGCCAGTCGTGCCTGCCTATTCCCTCCAGTCTGTGCGCCAGCCTAACCAGCCTGATCCAGTAATCCCTGTGTGGGTCAACCCCCGTGTCCGGAGTTTGACCTGGAGTAGCACCTGGTCCCTCTGCCCGGTTTCTCCCTGGTGCACTGGCGTCGTATGCCGTCGTGCCATCTTGGTCGGATCGGCCAGATACTTAGTCACGCCCCTCCAGGCACTCTCCGGTTCATGGTCCAGTGGAATCACTACAATCACACGCACACGCCGCTCAGCCCGGGCGTGTGCATAACACAGGTCAACAGGCAGCTTACCAGATCTTGCTCTCATTAGGTAAGCCGGGGTACAGTTGGTGGAACCTACCGGGATGTGGTTATACTGGTCCACCAGATCGGGCAGTTTCTCAGGCCACAGACTGCGTTCTTCCAGGGGCAATGTTTTTAGCAGATCTATCACCACCTGGTTCATCTTCTCGCAGAGTCCATTGGTTTGGGGGTGATAGGGCATTGTTCTTATCTTCTTGCAGCCATACAGGTTGCAGAACTCCTGGAAGACCTCCGCTTCGAAGGCTGGTCCTTGGTCCGTCAGCACTTGGTCCGGGTACCCGTGTGGGCGACAGAAGTGCAGCTGGAAGGCTCTGGCTGCTGTCTGAGCCATCAGGTCTTTGACAGGGACCACCACCAGGAACCGGGAGTAGTGATCCACGATGGTTAGGGCGTAGACATACCCGCTTCTGCTTGGAGCCAGTTTAACATGGTCCAGAGCGACCAGTTCCAGCGGCTGCCTGGTGATGATGGGCTGCAGGGGAGTCCTCTGGCTGGCACGGTCCCTTCTTCTTAGATTGCACGGGCCACAGTCTCTACACCACCTCTCAATGGCTCCTCTCATGCCTATCCAGTAGAACCGTTCACGCAGCAGGAACTCCAGCTTCTTCCATCCGAAGTGCCCTGCCCCATTGTGGTAGGCCTCCAGCACCATAGCTGCGTCCCGTCTCGGTACCACAACCTGCCAGATCAGCTCATGTGTCCGGGAATTGACCATTCTGCGGCACAACTTCTCCTTGTAGAGAAACAGTCTGCTCTTTTCCGTCCACAGTTGCTTGGTCTCTTCCGGAGCGTCTGGGTCCAGGCGGGCGTCAGCCTGGGTCAGCATCTCCTTCACCAGACAGACTGCAGGGTCACTGTCTTGCGTCTCCGCCCAGTTGTAGTGGGGTAAGGGGTTGAACGTAGTGGATCGCTGGCCCCTCACCCGGTGGGAATACTGGGTAAGCCCATGACGGTGAAACGCAGGGAGTTCGATCTCTTCCAATTCTTCTGGATCCTCCCCTTCGTCCGGTAGGTTTGGCATCCTGGACAGGGCGTCCGCGTTGGTATTGGAGCATCCTGCCCGGTATTTGATCGTGAACTCAAAATTGGACAGGCGGGCCATCCATCTCTGCTCCAGGGCACCCAGTCTTGCAGTGTCCAGGTGTGTCAACGGGTTGTTGTCCGTGTACACGGTGAACCTGGAAGAGGCAAGGTAATGCTTGAAACGTTCGGTTACTGCCCACACCACTGCCAGGAACTCTAGCTTGAACGAGCTGTAATTCTCAGGGTTTCTTTCCGTGGGTCGCAGTTTTCGGCTGGCGTAAGCAATTACCCGTTCTCTCCCCTGCTGGATCTGGGACAGTATGGCTCCTAGCCCGATGTTGCTTGCGTCTGTGTGGAGGATAAAGGGCTGGCTGTAATCAGGGTACGCCAGGATTTCATCCCCCGTGAGGGCCATCTTCAGCTGGCGGAAGGACTCCTCTTCCAGCTTTTCCCATTTGAAGGGTGGCTTCTGGTTTTTGGCCTTCCTGGACTGGCCTATCAGGAGGTCCTGCATAGGAGCTGCCTTCTTGGTAAAACCGGGAATGAATCTTCGGTAGTAGCCTACCAACCCGAGGAACTGCCGCACTTCCTTTATGCTGGATGGTCTTGGCCAGTCCTTAATCACGGTGATCTTGTCATGGTCGGGAGCCACTCCGTCAGCACTCACCACGTGTCCCAGGTACTGTACCTTTGGCTTCAGTAGATGACACTTTGAGAGTTTTACCTTTAGGCCATAGTTTGCCAGGGCTTCAAACACTTCTGCCAGGTGTTCCAGATGGTCCTCATAGGTCTTGGAATAGACGATGACGTCGTCCAGGTATAATAGGACCGTCTCGAAGTTCCGGTGTCCCAGACAGCATTCCATCAACCGTTGGAAGGTTCCTGGTGCGTTGCAGAGCCCGAACGGCATACAGTTAAATTCGCTGAGTCCCATCGGGGTGGTGAATGCGGTTTTCTCCCGGTCCGTCTCTGCTACAGGAACCTGCCAGTACCCGCTAGTGAGATCCAAAGTAGAGAAGAAGTTAGCAGATTTTAATGCAGCTAAGGACTCTTCTATCCTTGGTAACGGGTACGCATCTTTGTGTGTGATACGGCTGACCTTCCTGTAGTCTACACACATTCTCATGGTGTTGTCTTTCTTTTTCACTAAGACTAGTGGAGCTGCCCAGGGGCTACAGCTGTCCCTGATTACCCCAGCCTCCTTCATGTCTTTTAACATCCCCTTGGCGTGTTGATAGTGTGAAGGGGGTACGGGTCGGTATCTCTCCTTTATGGGAGGATGGTCTCCCGTGGGGATGTGATGTTCTACCCCCTTTACTCGCCCGAAGTCTAGCGGGTGTTTACTAAACACTCTCTCGTACTCTTGAACCACCCGATAGACTCCCTGCTTTTGGTGTGAGGGAGTGGAGTCAGTACCCAAATGCAGTTGCTGACACCAGTCCTCCATTGGTTTCTTAGAGCCGTTACCTTCCTCTGGTTGAGATGGAGGCAAGGGTTCCACGGCCTGTACAGAGTTCTGGTTGATGGTGAACAATTTGGCTAGTGTGGCATACCGGGGCAGGTATACTTCTCTCTCCCCGATATTTATGATGCGGACGGGCACCCTCCCATGGCGTACATCGACCACCCCCCGTGCTGTCAAAATGGTGGGCCTACTGTCTGAGTAGACGGGTTCTACCATTGCTTGGTAGTCTCTACCTCTTAGACCAATAGCTGCCCGGCACTAAATCATCATCTCACTTTTCGGGGGCATGGCAATAGGGAATGGGTCACACATTCTCACGCTACCTATCTCACCACCAGATAGTTCCACCTGTTGCCGCTTCATCAGTGCCCGGATCTCTTTTTGGAGGACACGCTGCTGGCTGGATCTGGCGTTCTTGGCAACCTGTTGCAAAATAAGAATCACCTCTGCAAGACAGTTTTCAATTACGTTAGTACCTAGGGTTATCTTTGGGTGACTCTCGCGACGGTCAATGTCCACAATGATCAGTCCTTGTGCCGGCAGTTCAACTTTACCGACCTTGATGGTCACTTCTTTAAATCCTATCTGTGGCACGGGCTGACCATTGCTGGCGATAATGCTCAGGTCGTCATCTGGGTAGCGGGTTATGTCCGAGTCATTCCAGTACCGCTTGAAGAGCACGTAGGGCACTCATAGGAATGCCATCCAGTACCACAGGCAAGACCGGACGTCCCCCTACGTATTTGTCACGCCAGTTTGATGGGCCTGATGATCTTAAGCCTGGGGGTTGGCCCTCTACCCCAGGTTGTGCCCGTTTAAATGACAGTACCTTGCCATATGTCCGGGTTGATTGCAGCGGCGGCAGATGGGTCGTCCGTCCTCGTTGTATCTGTCGCTGGGTCTTTCTCTGGCCGGTGGGGTCCTCCTCAGTCGGCGCCACGGGACGTCCTCCGGTCCGGATGCCAGCTGGATTTTTCCTGGAGAAGAGACCTGTAAAGACTGCACAGTTCTGGTTAGCGCGGCAACGCTCTTAGTCAGCTCTTGGACCTGATGGTGCAGGTCTGTTGCTGGGTCATTGTTCAAAGCCTGCGCATCAGCTCCCACAGGCCCTGCAGACAAGGGCGCCGTCTCCTGGTGATAAGTGATAGCAGGGCGCCTGTTGGTCGCAGCGCCACCTGGTGCCCGTTCTCGGAGTACCCGGATGGCTCTGTCCTTGAACTGTGCAAAGTCCAGGTCAGGGTCCTGTAAGGCAGGGGCGGAACTACCGCCCGTGCAGCCGGTTCATTGAACGGGGGCCCCGAGGGAGAGGGGGCCCCTTCAGCCTCCAGCAGGGCCGCCATCAGGGCATGACTGCCCTGACTCCAGTATGGGGCCCAGCCGGTAGGGGCCCCCTTGGGGGGCCCCCTCTTGTGTGTCTCTCTCCTCATGGGGCCCCCGGCCCCATGCTAAGCGCCGGGGCCGGAACATCTCTGTCATGATTTCTCTGACTTCCGGTCATGTGACGGCACCGTCACATGACCGGAAGTCAGGAGAACCTGGTGTCATCGATTTGGACGAGGATTCTGCAGGGATCGCATGGGGGTAAGTATAACAAGTTTTTTTTTTTTTTTAAATACAATTTACTAGGAGTGGGGGGAATGGGAGGTGCACATGTGGGGGAGGGGAATGAGAGAGGTGCACATGTGGGGGAGGGGGATGAGAGAGGTGCACATGTGGGGGAGGGGGATGAGAGGTGTGCACATGTGGGGGAGGGGAATGAGAGAGGTGCACATGTGGGGGAGGGGGATGAGAGAGGTGCACATGTGGGGGAGGGGGATGAGAGGTGTGCACATGTGGGGGAGGGGAATGAGAGAGGTGCACATGTGGGGGAGGGGGATGAGAGAGGTGCACATGTGGGGGAGGGGGATGAGAGAGGTGCACATGTGGGGGAGGGGGATGAGAGAGGTGCACATGTGGGGGAGGGGGATGAGAGAGGTGCACATGGGGGGGATGAGAGAGGGGCACATGTGGGGGAGGGGAATGAGAGAGGTGCACATGTGGGGGAGGGGGATGAGAGAGGTGCACATGTGGGGGAGGGGGATGAGAGAGGTGCACATGTGGGGGAGGGGGATGAGAGAGGTGCACATGTGGGGGAGGGGGATGAGAGAGGTGCACATGTGGGGGAGGGGGATGAGAGAGGTGCACATGTGGGGGAGGGGGATGAGAGAGGTGCACATGTGGGGGAGGGGGATGAGAGAGGTGCACATGTGGGGGAGGGGGAATGAGAGAGGTGCACATGTGGGGGAGGGGGATGAGAGAGGTGCACATGTGGGGGAGGGGGATGAGAGAGGTGCACATGTGGGGGAGGGGGATGAGAGAGGTGCACATGTGGGGGAGGGGGATGAGAGAGGTGCACATGTGGGGGAGGGGGATGAGAGAGGTGCACATGTGGGGGAGGGGGATGAGAGAGGGGCACATGTGGGGGAGGGGGATGAGAGATGTGCACATGGGGGGGTGAGAGCTGCACATGGGGGAATTGGGAGAAAATGAGCTGCACATGGGGGAATTGGGAGTAGGGGGATAATGAGCTGCACATAATGAATGTGGGGTGGGGGACAGTAAATGATGATGGGGTGGGGAGAGCAGGACATGATATAATGAATTGGGGCAGGGGGTGCATGTAAATAATGAATGCGGGGAGCAGGAAGTATAGAGTAGGGGGCGTTGCGGATGCAGGAGTGTAACTGGTAACAAATTGGCGGAAAGAGTAGAGGTTCTAATTAAATTATATATTAAGTGCCTATTTACAGTTAATGGGGGCACCGTGGTGGATTACAATTTATATTTGGAATGGTAGGTTGTATAATAACTAACCATATATTGATGGTGGATACACGTCTGTATTCAGCTGCGTAATGTAGAAGTTGGGGAATGTGCTCTAGATAACTGTGTTATTTTATGCAGAGACGAGTCCTGGCTGGAAGACGTAATGGCGGTCTGTGCTGGATGAAGGAGAAAAGCGTAGCTGAAGGACTTCACCTAGAGACGTCACCAGTGAGTCAGTGTATTACATGTACACTTACACTATATACTATGTACCGGGCTCCTGTGTATAATGTCACTGGTGATCACTGTATTACCTGTACACTGACACTATATACAGAGCTCCTGTGTATAATGTCACTGATGATCACTGTATTACCTGTACACTGACACTATATACAGAGCTCCTGTGTATAATGTCACTGGTGATCACTAGATTACCTGGACACTTACATTATACATACCATGTATAGAGCTCCCGTGCATAATGACACTTATGGTAATATTAGTAATGTGGTGGTAATATTAGTAATGTGGTGGTAATATGTGGTCTGGTCATGGTGTGGCAGTTTTTCCCCCTTCTGTGTGGTATTATTCGGTCACTATGTTGTGGTAATATGTGGTCTGGTCATGGTGTGGCAGTATTCCCTGTATGTGGTATTATTGGTCATTTTTAAAAAAAAATGTATATGACACATTCCCTTAAAGAAAACTAAATAAAAATATATCTAAAAAGAGTATTGGATATTTTAAGAAAATTTTAATAGGTTAGAGTAGGGCCCTGCCAGAAGAGTCTACCTTATCGTGGTGGCGGCTTTAAAAATCTTTTGGCCAAAACAAAAGCTGATGGCTATGCATGTGGCACCGTCTGGTGGCAGCGACGTGGACGAGCGCCAGGATTCTGCAGGGATCGCATGGGGGTAAGTATAACAAGTTTTATTTGTTTTAAATACAAGTAGTTAACTAGGAGTGGGGGGGATGAGAGATGCACATGGGGGGGGATGAGAGATGCACATGGGGGGGATGAGAGATGCACATGGGGGGGATGGGAGATGCACGGGGGGGATGAGAGCTGCACATGGGGGGGGATAAGAGCTGCACATGGGGGGGATGAGAGCTGCACATGGGGGGGATGAGAGCTGCACATGGGGGGGATGAGAGCTGCACATGGGGGGGCGAGAGATGCACATGGGGGGGGGTTATGTTTAGATAACTTTGTTGCCTTATGAAGCGCAGGGGGGGGGGGGCCCAAAAAATTTCTTGCACAGGGGCCCACTACAGTCTGTGTCCGCCCCTGCTGTAAGGCCATTGCCCGCAACTGGGTTCGGTGGGCATTGCACAGTAGACCCTCAATAAATTGTTCGGTCAACAGCTTGTCTTCATTTCCCACGCTGTCAGGGTCTGCCTGCTTAATGGCTCTCAGGGCCTCTTGTAGGTTTAGAGCATAGTCTCTTATACTTTCATGTGCCCGTTGTTTGCACCCGTAAAATCTTAGTTTTATCTCGGCTGAGGTTCGGGTATCAAATGTGTCTTTCAGCCGGGCTAGTATCTCTCTGACAGTCCTCTTCTTCCCCGGTGACCAGGACTTTACCTCCCTTTGGGCTGCCCCGATTAACTGGGCCACCAGGATGCTCACTTTTTGCTCCTCTGTGAGGGGGTATACCTGGAAGAGGCTATCCAGTTTTTCCCTAAAGTCACTCAGGGTATGTGACTCCCCTGAGTACTGGGGTAGCCAGGTTGCCCCCGGGATATAGGGCATGGTGAATGGCATGACCGCTGCAGCGGTTGCGCTGGCGGTTGCTGTGGCAGTGGGGCTCCCCTCGGTGTCCAACATCCTCCTTCCCCCCTAGTGGACCGTGGCCTACCTTGCGATGCTCTTCTTGCGTAGGCCGCGGCTCCGCAGTCAATCGTCGGGGTAGAGGACCTGGCGTCGCGCTCCGATGACGTCAGCGTCGCTCTTCCTCCCTTCCAGGACCTTGTGCAGCGTCAGTGCGTGGGGCGGAGCTTCGGATCTCGCGCGCTTTCGGCGTCCACGCCCCTCTTCTTCCCGCGCGGCGTCCTGAAGATGGCGTCCGATGGCGGGACGTAGCTGCGGATGGCGGGAAGACGGCAGAAGACGGCGGGAAACGGTCCAAGATGGCGTCCGATGGCGGGAAACGACTCCGGACGGCGGGAAACTTCACCACAGGTAAGTATAAACGTCTTTTTCAGGCACGCAGTACCCAGTGGTTGCGGGCACGAAATCCTGCCGACTACGCCAAAGTTGACGCGCCCCCTGGGCCTGTGCTGTGCAGGGAGATACCCGGAGCCGGATCGCTGGGGGTTGTAGTTCTCCGTGGCGGTGACCCGGTCTGTGCCCAGGGTGGTCAAACCAGTGGCAGTCTTAAGTAATAACAATGTCCGACTACGCCACCCGTGGATTGCGGTCAGTGGGGACCGCCGCTGCGCTGCAGACCGCTGAGGCTGATGTAATTTGCGCAGCCGAGTATGGAATAACTCCCCACGGGAGAAGTATTGCCTCAGGGCAGCTAGTGTGGAAGATGGGAGTGATGGTGTGAGCGTCCCAGTAGTAATGGTGCTGGTGCGGCGATGAAACACAGAGACGTGTGGTGCAGTTCAGGGTCTTTACTGATGGTATAAAGCAGACCCTACCGGGAGTACTGGTTAGCAGTAGGGGCCTGGTCAGTCTGTGAGCAAGCAGGATCTCCCCTGGCCAGGTGGAGTTGTAGGCCTCCCCGACTATCTGCACTCTTTCCTGTCTACCTTGCTCTATGCGGGTAGAAGTAGCCCACGTCCCTGAGTATACCGTGTGGTGCTCACCCGTATGGCCGTTGACTTGGGGCCTTCCGTTAGCCTCCGCTTCACGATGGCGGTGCTGGTCCCTTGCTTGTGACCGTGCCTCCGGGCTTCTAAGGCCAGAGGACATGGAATCCCCTGCCGGTTGGATTCTGCTGCTGGACCTGGATGTCCCCACAGCCTCGGACTCCGTGTCCGGGTTTAGTGTCTTCAGCCAAGGCGAGCTATCTAGCTTCCAGCCTCTGGCACTCGCTCCTGCTCCTACAGAGCTCCTGTTATAACTCTCCCTTTCCAGGCTCTGACTGCTCTGCTTGTTCTGCAGGCTCAGTCTCTATCTGGGACTTCACTGTCTAATCCCGCCCCAGACCCAGTTTATAAGGGCTGATTCCTCCCCTCCCAGGTCTGGGTGGGCCGTGTTGCATGCTTAGGGCTCCTGACCAGAGAAACCTCCCACTTGCTCTCAGACATAATATTTCTATTACTGTGGTAACCAGACCCCTGGGGTGCCACAGTAGCATGAGACAGACTCTACAACCCACAGAAGTTGCTCAGATAGTGCAGCTCATCCAGGATGGCACATAAATGCGAGCTGTGGCAAGAAGGTTGGCTGTGTCCAGAGGCTGGAGGCACTACCAGGAGACAGGCCAGTACACCAGGAGATGTGGAGGGGGCCGTAGGAGGGCAACAACCCAGCAGCAGGACCGCTACCTCCGCCTTCGTGCAAGGAGGAACAGGAGGAGCACTGCCAGAGCCCTGCAAAATGACCTCCAGCAGGCCACAAATGTGCATGTGTCTGCACAAACGGTTAGATACCGACTCCATGAGGGTGGTATGAGGGCCCGACGTCCACAGATAGGGGTTGTGCTCACAGCCCAACACTATGCAGGACGCTTGGCATTTGCCACAGAACACCAAGATTGGCAAAGTCGCCACTCGCGCCCTGTGCTCTTCACAGATGAAAGCAGGTTCACACTGAGCACATGTGACAGACGTGACAGAGTCTGGAGACGCCGTGGAGAGCGACATCCTTCAGCATGACCGGTTTGGCAGTGGGTGAGTAATAGTGTGGGGTGGCATTTCTTTGGAGGGCCGCACAGCCCTCCATGTGCTCGCCAGAGGTAGCCTGACTTCCATTATGTACTGAGATGAGATCTTCAGACCCCTTGTGAGACCATATGCTGGTGCGGTTGGCCCTGGGTTCCTCCTAATGCAGGACAATGCCAGACCTCATGTGGCTGGAGTGTGTCAGCAGTTCCTGCAAGATGAAGGCATTGAAGCTAAGGACTGGCCCGCTCGTTCCCCAGACCTGAATCCGATTGAGCACATCTGGGACATCATGTCTCGCTCCATCCGCCAACGTCACGTTGCACCACAGACTGTCCAGGAGTTGGCGGATGCTTTAGTCCAGGTCTGGGAGGAGATCCCACAGGAGACCATCCGCAACCTCATCAGGAGCATGCCCAGGCGTTGTAGGGAGGTCATACAGGCACGTGGATATATATATATATATATATATATATATATATATATGCCTTTTTGTCATTCTAGTAGTAGGGCCATAATTAAGACATGATTTGTTGAAACGCGTAGGTCTGTAAGCTATGATAGTTGCACATTTGCTGTATTCTTTCTGCAGCAGTGTTTTATATGGCTAATAAAAGCTAAGTTTTAATATTTTTTCTACTAAACAAACCTTTATGCTGGATCATTTGCACTTTTCCCTTGTCTGACTACACTTACGTTTCGCCCTGGTACCACTTATCTGCATCTCCAGAAGTTTCCCATTTCTCTATTATACTCTTCAAATTACATTTTGAGACTTTCTCCTCCTGTTGCACATATTTTTTTTCCCTTCATCTGCACAGGTATCATTAATCTATCAACTATAATGGCCGTACCAGGTCCTGCAGGTCCTGTATCCCGTACACATGACGTGGGCAGTGCACGGCATGCCGCTAGTTTTTATTCTGAGTGCTCTTATATACGGTGGTAGTTTTACACAATGTTGAGCCTGTGATTTGCAGAGTGAAATGTCTGACTGCTAGAACAGAAGTATACGGCAGATTCTACAGCACGGATACATAAAGGACGTCCTGGGGGAATATACCTCCCTCCAACACTCGTCCAGTCCCTGCCTCACACTAGAGACATTTATAATAACTCCAGGACTATGGAGCTGGTCATTTTCTCATAATCTGTGGCCATTATTAGTGATCTCGCATTGTACGGTAATATCACCCTGGAGGTTGTGATGTATTTAGTGTAATAGCGCCATCTAGAATATACAGTATATATCAGGCGATACCATGCTTTCTATAGTTAGTCGTCTTCTGTGCACTCTATAGCTATCTATTATACTTTATATTTCTTTATAATAATTTATAATAAATTACTCGATAGTTTTACAGCTTTATGATGTTTATTAATCTGCTGTAATTATAAAAGAAAGTCCAACCTTACAGTGGACACAGGTGGAAGTGTCCTCCATGATGGTGTAGGCTGAGGTGGAGCAAGTATATAGTCAGTGGGGGATCAAGATGACCAGTATTCCCCAGAGTTCCTTGTTATCAGGGAGGGACCCGGTGTATGCAATCAAAAGATCTTATCCTCTGACCGGCTGTGTGCCATCAACAGGTAATGATCCTCTGTCCGGCTGTGTGCCATCAACAGGTAATGACCATCCAGCAGTGCGACATCAACTGGTCATCACCCTCCAGCTGTGTGCCATCAACAGGCAATGACCATCCGGCAGTGCGCCATCAACAGGTAATGACCATCCGGCAGTGCGACATCAACTGGTCATCACCCTCCAGCTGTGTGCCATCAACAGGTAATGACCATCCGGCTGTGTGCCATCAACAGGTAATGACCATCCGGCAGTGCGCCATCAACAGGTAATGACCCTCTGGCTATGGCCATCAATAGGTCATCACCCTCCGGCTGTGTGCCATCAACCGGTAATGACCATCCGGCAGTGCGCCATGAACAGGTAATGACCATCCGGCTGTGTGGCATCAACAGGTAATGATCCTCTGTCCGGCTGTGTGCCATCAACAGGTAATGACCCTCTGGCTATGGCCATCAATAGGTCATCACCCTCCGGCTGTGTGCCATCAACAGGTAATGACCATCCGGCAGTGCGCCATGAACAGGTAATGACCATCCGGCTGTGTGCCATCAACAGGTAATGATCCTCTGTCCGGCTGTGTGCCATCAACAGGTAATGACCCTCTGGCTATGGCCATCAATAGGTCATCACCCTCCGGCTGTGTGCCATCAAATGTTTTTATCTTCTGTCCAGTTTTGTGCCATCAAGAGGTAATGACCCTCCAGCTGTGGGCCATCAACAGGTCATCACCCTTCGGCATTTAGGCTTCTTGTCTTCTGTAAGATGCGATTCTTGAGTCTCCTGATGTTAAAAAATATTTTAAAAATCACCAATTAAACTAATAATCTATCTTGTACATAAGCATCACAATTTATAATCTATCTAGTGCATAAGTATGACAATTTAGCTCACAGAACATACACTATGCTAAAACATTAGACCCTACAAGCAGAAATTTGCTAAACTAACATAAATATAACTGACAAATCAGTAGAAAAATCGCTACCAATGGCACAGCTCTCTTCACATCAACCTGTAACCATAGTAGATAAGAAATAGAGGACAATGCTCATAGTCAGTTATCAACAATTCGGCATGGAGCATCCCACCAGAGACATTATAATATCTAGTAGATTATAGATGGCAATAGAATGGCAACAAGCACATAGTACGCCAAACTCAAGTACATAGTATGCCAAACCTCGACACGTTTTCCTAAAATAGGTTCATCAGAAGCACATACTAGACAGTGATACTTAGCGAAGCGTTCATAGATATATGCGCCATATGATAAGGTGCTAAAGTGCAAGTGTGTGACAAAATATCCATTCGATTTCAGGTGCAATGCTGCATTGTATGTAGTAAGATGGTGCCCATCAGACAGCATGTATAGGACTAACCTGTGCTGAAAACACGAGCAATGGGAAAGTTCAAGCAGTTGCCTTCTCAATCTTCCTCGCCTCTAAGACATCTAAGGAAACATCTTCTCCTCTTGATTTTGGGTGGAGGTGTTGTAGACATTTCAGGCTCTGGCATTCTAGGTTCTGACATACTAGGTTCTGACATGGTAGGTTCTGGTGTTCTAGGTTCTGGTGCTCTTGGCTCTAGAATTCTGGGTTGTTGGCTTCTCTGAAAAATCAGTAACCTCTCTTTATGCTCCGTGGAACTTCGAGCTCTTCTTCCTATATTGTTGTGAGGGATTGTTCTGACCCAGACAATATCACTGAACGCCACTTTATAGTTGCAACTAGGAACCTTTTTCGCATCCTGCGGTGCAGGAACCATGGATGGAGTAGAGCATTTGCCATTGGGCAGGACAGGTGCTCTCCTGGAGTCTTGCTCCTGAATCTGAGGGATGCAAATCGGCTCCTTACAAGCACTTTGTTCCTTCAGAATGGTTTTGTTCTCAGGAGTTTTCTGATTGTTTCACCAGGTTCAGACATTGCCCACTTGCTCAGGACAAGACTTAAGGCCAAATACTCTAGTATTGTCAGTAGTGTCATCACCGCAACAAAAACTGCGTCACGGAAGAGCCAAAGAGGAAGATTGATGGAAGCTTGATAGGTGCTTCTCCTGAGATCCACGGGAAGTGGGTCATCCTATAATAAAGAAAAAAAACATAATAAAGTCCTGTATATTTATACCCAATCCAGTCAAACAGAGAGCCCTTGTTATTATACAGTCATGGATACATTATCAAGCAACTTTCAGAAATATCCCATTGAGAAGAAAGATCAGGAAGAAGTTTGGGATTCACCTCCAGGGTCCATGGAATATTATTTACAGTTGGACTTTCATATGACGGACGGTCACGTGTCCAGTATGAGAAGTCCTGCAAGAGGCGATATTCTCATTAGCTGATCCTTGTGACCTCCATATTGATGAGAACATACTCGCCCTCAGTGTACTGTAATGTGGGGGGTAGAGCAACGTAAAGCACAGAAATGATAGGGTGATACTCATCATCTCCAGAGGTCTCTCAGCACCAAGGTATGGTCAATGAGATACAAGCTGCAGATGGGCCGAGGCTTCTAATATACCCAGGGGTGACATCACAAAGCCCTCTGTGACATCATTGCACAGTTCTATCCATCATGTCACTGATACTTTGGACCTAACTAAATGTCTAAAAGAGAACCCTTCCACATGATTTCCAATCACGGAGCAGCTTCAGTTTTTCAAGAAAAGTTTAAAAAATATAATCTGTGCTGTGATTGGTCACAGTGGCACATGAAGCAGAACGTCTTTAGATCTTTTAAAGGGAAAGTGTCAGCAATTTTTTTACAATTGTAAAATTGTAAAGTGTTTATATTTATATATAAATACACATATATATTTAAAAAGGTTTTAATGGTATAAAATCTGAAAAAAATATTTTAACTGTTTTGATGTTTTCATCTTGTAAACACTAGGGGGAGCAGCTGCTGACATTTCCATGAAAACAGAATACAGCTAGCTCGCATTACGACTGCAGTAAAAGTGGGCGGGATCTGCTCACATGGGTGTGATGTCACTCCTCCCCTTCTGGGCGTTTGCAAAAAGGTAAATGAGACTGTAGTTTAGGATCACAGTGCGGAGCGATCACTGGTGACTGCAAAGTGATATATAAGGGACAACACCAAAGTCATTAATCACTTCAAGGACAAGGCAGGAATGTGGGAGTCAGAGGGGTCACCCCACACTTATATCCCCTCTGACTGTCACTTCCTAAGCTCCTTTCCCTGCCATAACCTCTTATTCCCGCAGGTAAATTCTTACAGGACCCCCCTCCCCATCCCCTTCCCCTGCCGCAGCTGATTCTAAACGTCCTCCATATGTAATAATAGACAGGTACTCACCGGCAGCCTATGGTAATTCACAGGGTAGAACAGGGTACAGCACAGAAACAATATGGCGATCCTCATTGTCTCCAGGGGGTATCTCAGCACCAAGATATGGCCAATGAGATATGAGCTCCAGGTGGATGGAGCCCCCTTATATACCCCAAGGGTGACATCACAACGCCGTCTGTGACATCATCACCCACAACATTCCGTCACATGACATCACCCAGCACCAGCATCATGTGACCCAGCATAAATAGAAAGTCCTTGTTGCCTATAGCAACTATTCAAAACTAAGTTTAAACTTTTCCAACAGCTAAAGGCGGCTCTGTGATGGCAGTTTCTTCTTGTGGACGGTTGTGATAAATCTGCAGAACATCTACATAACGCGACATGTAGAAAATCCTGTCTTTTCCCCTCTGTTCTTCCTCTGGTGCTACAGAGACGGATAGAAGGAGCTTTTCCAGACCTTACAGTGCACAATATGGGACCTAATCACTGATATCCCAGATCTCCTCAGTACAAGCATACCGCCAACCTATGAGGACTAGAAAGAGGGCGAAACCATGCGGCACGCGTAGTCTGACCACGCCCCTATCCACACCCCAAGCTACGCCCATTTACCATGTCTTTCTCCCCCGGCAGGAAGAGTTATCAGAGGGGTGGTGGCAGTGAGGGACATTCAGCAGAAACTCGGGACTGCAGGGCATAGACCTAAATCCGGGACTGTCTGCTGTATCCAGGACGGCTGGGACTAGAGATGAGAGGATCGACTCATGGGACTCAGGTCCAGCATCCAGGTCAGTGGTAATTGGTGGCTGGACGGGAGGCCCTGTCGCGGCTTTAGATTAGCCCGGGCTGCTGCAATATCATCTGTGCGTCCTGCTCTTCTCTAGTTGGGACCTGTGGATTATTTTTTGTTCCCTCATTCACAGTCGGACCCTTCAGAACTTTCTCATCTCTGCGTAGTTTCACTATATGACATCTGGCTTTTTTGTGTCTGTAAGGCCGTGTTCACACATAGCATAAATACTGTGCACCAATCTACACAATAACAATCTCCTCTGGTTATTCCATCTTTGGTGCACTATTTTAGGCTTTTTCCCCCTTATTTGATGCATTTTGGTGCAGATGTGAAACCGCGTTTTTAATTGTTTTTTACAGTACAGAAAAGCTTTGATTCTGCACTTAAAAAAGTATCTGCAGTTTCTTACAGACGTTTTTTTATGCTCCACATAGAAGTCTATAGAGGAAAAAAATCACCAAAACCGCACAGGGTGGGGGCAGGGTGAGGGACAGAATGGAGGCATGGGGGGGACGAATGGGAAACATGGAGGCAGAATGGGAGACATGGGGGGCAGAATGGAGATGGGGCAGAATGGAGACAGGGGGGGAAGAATGGAGACTGGGGGGCAGAATGGAGACGGGGCAGAATAGAGACCGGGGGGCAGAATGGAGATAGGGGGCAGAATGGAGACAGGGGGCAGAATGGAGACAGGGGGGCAGAATGGAGACGGGGCAGAATAGAGACCGGGGGGCAGAATGGAGATAGGGGACAGAATGGAGACAGGGGGCAGAATGGAGATAGGGGGCAGAATGGAGACGGGGCAGAATAGAGACCGGGGGGCAGAATGGAGATAGGGGGCAGAATGGGGACAGTATGGAGACATTGGGGGCAGAATAGAAACCAGAGGGCAGTATGGATGGAGACAAGGGTGGCAGAATAGAAACATGGGGGCAGAATGGAGACAAGGGGGACAGAATGGAGACATGGAGGGAAGAATAGAAACATGGGGGGCAGAATGGAGATGGGGGCAGAATGGAGACATTGGGGGCAGAATAGAAACCAGGGGGTAGTATGGAGACAAGGGGGGCAGAATGGAGACAGGGGGGCAGAATGGAGACAGGGAGGGCGGAATGGAGACAAAGGGGAAGAATGGAGACATTGGGGCAGAATAGAAACATTGGGGCAGAATGGAGGCAAGGGGGGCAGAATGGAGAAAGGGGAGCAGAATGGAGACATTGGATGCATAATAGAATCATGGAGGCAGAATAGAAACATGCTGGCAGAATGGAGACGGGACAGAATGGAGAGACATTGGGGGCAGAATGGAGACGGGGTAGAATTGAGACGGGGCAGAATGGAGACATTGGAGGCAGAATGGAGAGACATTGGGGGCAGAATGGAGACATGGGGCAAAATAGACACATGGAGGCAGAATGGAGACGTGGGCAGAATGGAGAGACATTGGCAGAATGGAAAGAAATGGGGGCAGAATGGAGAGACATTGGGGCAGAATGGAAAGACATTGGGGCAGAATGGAGAGACATTGGGGGCAGGATGGAGAGACATTGGGGGCAGAATGGAGAGACATTGGGGGCAGAATGGAGACATGTGGCAAAATAGACACATGGAGGCAGAATGGAGACGTGGGCAGAATGGAGAGACATTGGCAGAATGGAAAGAAATGGGGGCAGAATGGAGAGACATTGGGGCAGAATGGAAAGACATTGGGGCAGAATGGAGAGACATTGGGGGCAGGATGGAGACAAATGGAAACATGGGGGCAGGATGGAGACATTGGGGGCAGGATGGAGACAATGGGGGCAGGTTGAAGACAATGGGAGTAGGATGTGGGACATTATTACTGTAGGGGCTAATTAAAGGATATTATTACTGCTGTAATGTATTTTATTTTTGAGGATACTGTTTTCTGTGGGGGGTTCATGTTACTGTGCAGGGCGGCACTATATCACTTTTTTTCTTCATCTGGTGTAGTGTAGAAGTTGGGGAAATATTGGGGAATGTGCTCTGTAAGCTGCTCTAAATAACTGTGTTATTTTATGCAGAGACGAGTCCTGGTGAGAAGAAGTGATGGCGGTCTGCGATGGATGAAGAGGAAAAGTGGAGATGAAGGACTTCAACTAGAGACATCACCAGTGAGTCAGTGTGTTATCTGTACACTGACACTATACACTGTATACTATACACAGAGCTCCTGTGAATAATGGCACTATTAGTAATGGTAATATTAGTATTCTGTTTTTGTATTAATGCTCAGTATGGTAGTATTCGGTCACTATGTGGTGGTAATATGTGATCTGGTCAAGGTGTGGCGGTATTTGTCCCTTGTCCACTACAGGATATTGGCCCCTCATGCCGTCCACATGGAGTTTGTTTCAGTCCTCTTGAGACTGTGCTGCGAGATATAGCAAACCTTCTTGTGACGGCACGTATGGATGCCGTCCTGGCAGAGCCAGACCACCTGTACAACCTGAATGGGCTGCCTCATGTTACCCACAATTACCAAGACACAACAGAAATGGAAAACTAGAGAAGTCAGGGAGGAGGAAGAGAGAGGAATTGTCTGTAGCAATGTCATGCTCCAGGATTTGATCCCTTCAGTTTGTGTTCTGTGGTCGGCTTCTCTTTCTGCCGAGCCACAGGACACACACCTTTTCACTGGGTGTTTGGGTTCTGCTTTTCTGGCTGCAGCCTGCTTAGCTTTACACATTTGTATTTTTATTTGGATGCCTATCACATTTTGGGTGCAGCTTTATAGTCTGCGTTTCCTGCTGGTGATAGATTCATTTGGATATTCTGACATTCTGTTGATATTTGGAGCTAGGGTTTTTCGCTTTGCTGTTTATTTGCTATACTTTGCACTTTTCTTCTTTTTATCATTTGAAAATAGGCAGTATATTTGTTAACAGTACTTGCTGTATTCTTTGTTTGGTATTTTGTTTCTTACTTTACTTGCTTTGGGATTATTCCTTTGTTCAGCACACTTCTCTTCTTTTAGATAAGTCACACTCTGCTCTGCCCTCTGGTTCTTTAGGTGGAACGTGAAGCAACTTGTCTGCCTTTTAGGCAGTTTAGACCATAGTTGCCATCTCCTAGTCTGTGGTTAGGTCTATCTCTTCACCCGCAGGTACCGCTGGGGACTGCGTAGTCAAGTATCTAGTCTGTACTGGAGCAAGCAGGGTCAGTTGTAGTTTTTAGTGTTTAACCTATTTTCCCAAGTAAGTTGCTACACAAGCATAGATAAACTAGGAGTTGTTAGGAGCATTCAGGGTGAGCCACCATTGATAGGGGGCGCCATTGCGTTATCTTAGGGTGCCAACCTCCACCATCATGTAGGGACAGACCAGGGTCAGAGTGGTGCTTCTACCAGTCTGAATTTGGATCTGCCAGGTTCAGGTATTTGTTCCCCTTGTTTGTACGCTACCAATGTACATGGGCTTGTGCAGTCATAATAGGCCACTATCTGCACCATTCCCTCTTTCGGGGTGTCTCGCTGTTCCTCTCCCGGGCTCCTGTTGTCACTTTCATCTGCACCAGAAGAGGTGACATTGATTCACAATCACTTCTGCCCCTAACTAGACAGATCGATGTCCCTGACATTTAAGTGACTCGTGGTTATACAGTAAAAGTGTGTGAAGATGTCGGACAACGTCCCAGAAGACTTTTACAGTTTGTGTCATTATAACATGTATAATGGTTGAGCAATGTTTAATGCTGAATTTAATGTAATATCTCCCATCAGAGCTGTAGTAGTTTGGTAAACTGGGTAAGGAAGACTTAACAGTCAGCTGGCCCTACAGATGGGAGGAGTGTTTGGAAGTAAGAAGAGAGTTTCTTCCTGCTTAGAGAAGTCAGCACTGGAATGAGTAGTGAGGTGATGCCAAATACAGAGAGTGTGACTGATGAGGCCGCATAGTGAGGAGTGTGAGACTGGAAGGAAGCAGAACAGAGATAGCAAGATTCTGTAACTGGATCCAGTGGCAGAGTAATATGGCCAGAGCAGCCTGTACCCTGTGTGGTGAAGTGGACTATAGACAGAAAGAGGTCAGCTGCACTGGATACGGCCAGGAGCTTAAGGAGGTAGAGCTGTGGGTTAGCGGGTAACCCTGAGACAGCACAGGCAAAGTAACATAGTAACATAGTTTTTAAGGTTAAAGGAAGACTAAGTCCATCTAGTTCAACCCATAGCCTAACATGTTGATCCAGAGCAAGGCAAAAAAAAACATGTGGCAAACACTAAGCTCCACATTGGGGAAAAAAATTCCTTCCCGACTCCATAAGACAATCAGACTAGTTCCCTGGATCAACGCCCTATCAAGGAATCTAGTATATATAACCTGTAATATTATACTTTTCAAGAAAGGAATCCATGCCCTTCTTAAATGTTATTAGTGAATCACTCATTACAACATCATGCGGCAGAGAGCTCCATAGTCTCACTGCTCTTACAGTAAAGAATCCCCGTCTGTGATTATGATTAAACCTTCTTTCCTCCAGACGTAGAAGATGCCCCTTGTCCCCGTCTCTGGCCTCAGAGTAAAAAGATCAGTAGACAGGTCTTTGTACTGTCCCCTCATATACTTGTACATAGTAATAAGATCACCCCTAAGCCTTCATTTTTCCACAGTAAATAACCCCCAGTGTAATAACCTGTCTTGGTATTGCAGACCCCCCAGTCCTCTAATAAGCTTTGTCGCTCTTCTCTGCACCCTCTCTTGTTCAGCTATATCTTTCTTATACGCCGGAGACCAGAACTGAACACAGTATTCTAAGTGTGGTTGCACTAGTGACTTGTATAGAGGTAAAATTATGTTCTCCTCGTGAGCATCTATGCTTCTTTTAATGCATCCCATTATTTTATTTGCCTTTGCAGCAGCTGCCTGACACTGGCCACTAAACGTGAGCTTGTCGTCCACCAATACACCCAGGTCTTTTTCAGTTACAGTTTTGCCCAGTGTTTTACAATTAAGCATATAATTATACATTTCATTTCCTCTGCCCAAGTGCATTACCTTACATTTATCCCCATTAAAGTTCATTTGCCATTTATCATCCCAAGCTTCTGGTTTACATAGATCCTCCTGTAATATAAAATTGTCCTCCTCTGTATTGATTACCCTGCAGAGTTTAGTGTCATCTGCAAATATTGAAATATTACTCTGTATGCCCCCTACAAGGTCATTAATAAATATGTTAAAAAGAAGGGGGCCCAATACTGACCCCTGTGGTACCCCACTGTTAACTGAGACCCAGTCTGAGTGTTTTCCATTAATAACCATCCTTTGTTTCCTATCACTGAGCCAATTCTTAACCCACATACATATATTTTCCCCTATCCCCATTGTTCTCATTTTATGTATCAACCTTTTGTGTGGAACCGTATCAAAAGCTTTTGAAAAGTCCATATACACAACATCCACTACATTTCCTCGGTCGAGTCCGGAACTTGCCTCCTCATAAAAGCTGATCAGATTAGTTTGACAGAAACGGTCCCTCGTAAACCCATGTTGATATTGGGTCATGAGGTTATTCTTCTTCAGATACTCTAGTATAGCATCTCTTAGGAAACCCTCCAGGATTTTACCCACAGTAGAGGTTAAGCTTACCGGCCTATAATTTCCAAGTTCAGTTTTTGTCCCCTTTTTGAATATTGGCACCACATTTGCTATACGCCAGTCCTATGGTACAGACCCTGTTATTATGGAATCTTTAAAGATTAAAAATAATGGTCTATCTATGACGTTACTTAATTCCTGCAGTACTCACGGGTGTATCCCATTCGGGCCCGGGGATTTGTCAACTTTAGTGATTTTTAGACGCCGCCGTACTTCCTGCTGGGTTAAGCAAGTGACATTTAATGGAGAATTTTTGTTATCACTGATCATGTTTTCTGTCATGCGATTTTCTTGTGTAAATACGGTTGAAAAAAAATCATTTATCATATTGGCTTTTTCCTCATCCTCATCCACCATTTCCCCCAGACTATTTTTAAGTGGGCCAACACTATCATTTTTTCGTTTTTTACTATTTATGTAGCTAAAGAATATTTTGGGGTTATTTTTACTTTCTCTGGCAATGATTCTCTCTGCCTCAATCTTTGCTGCCTTGATTTGGTTTTTTACAGAATTTATTTAATTTTCTATATTTATTTAATGCCTCATCACTACCTGCTTGCTTTAGTTCTCTAAATGCTTTCTTTTTGTCACATATTGCGCCCCTTACAGCTCTATTTACCCATAGTGGTTTCCTCCTATTTCTAGCATGTTTATTTCCATAGGGTATATATTGTGCACAGGTCCTATTCGGGATGCTAATAAATGTCTCCCATTTGCTTTGTGTAGCTTTATGTCTCAGGATATCGTCCCAGTTTATTGCACTAAGATCATCTCTCAACCGTTGGAAATTTGCCTTACTGAAGTTTAGTGTCCTTGAAACCTCTCTACTACACATCTTATTAAAGGTTACATGAAAATGTATTATTTTGTGATCACTATTACCCAAGTGACCCCCAACTCGTATATTTGATATGCGGTCTGGCCTGTTGGTTAATATTAGGTCTTGCAGTGCCCCCCTTCTTGTTGGGTCCTGAACCAGTTGTGAAAGGTAATTGTCTCTCATAGTTGTCAAAAACCTATTACCTTTGCTTGAACTACAGGTTTCTGTCCCCCAATGTATTTCAGGGTAGTTGAAGTCCCCCATAATAATGACTTCTCCTTGAGTCGCTGCTTCATCTATTTGCTTTACGAGGATATTCTCCGCTGCTTCCATTATTTTTGGAGACTTATAACAAACCCCTATCAGTAATTTATTATTTTTTCCCCCTCCCCTTATCTCCACCCACAGGGACTCTACATTTCCATTAGATTCACATATATCCTCCCGCAAGATGGGTTTTAAGGATGATTTTACATATAAACACCCCCCCCCCCCTCGATTGTTTGTACGGTTATTTCTGAACAGACTATAGCCCTGTAAATTAACTGCCCAGTCATGGTTCTCGTCCAGGCACGTCTCAGTTATCCCCACCATGTCATAATTATTTTCCAACAAAATTAATTATAATTCCTCCATTTTGTTGGTGAGGCTTCTGGCATTAGTGTACATGTATTTTATGTATCTCTCTGTACCTCTATTCCTTCTTACTTTATTAACTGTTCTAACCGCACCCCCAATTTCTTTATTTGTGCCCAGGTCACTATCTGCACTATCTTCCCCACCTATAAAATGAATAACCTCCCCCCAATCCCTAGTTTAAACACTCCTCCAACCTTCTAGCCATTTTCTCCACCAGCACCCATTGAGGTGCAGCCGGTCCCTAGCGTAGAGTCTGTAGCCAACTGAGAAGTCAGCCCAGTTCTCCAGGAACCCAAATCCCTTCTTCCTACAACAGTTCTTGAGCCACTTATTTATCTTCCTAATCTCTGGTTGCCTCTCTGGCGTGGCACGTGGTACCGGTAGTATTTCAGAGAATACCACCTTGGAGGTCCTTGCTTTCAGCTTGCAGCCTAATTCCCTGAAATCATCTTCAAGGACCTTCCAGCTACTTCTAACTTTGTCATTTGTTCCAATGTGCACCATGACCGCTGGGTCCTCACCAGCCCCTCCCAGTAATCTGTCAACCCGATCAGCGATGTGCCGGACTCGAGCGCCAGGTAGGCAGCACACTGTTCGACGATCCCTGTCTTTGTGACAGATTGCCCTATCTGTTCCCCTAATAATTGAGTCCCCCACTACCAGCACCTGCCTGGCCTGCCCTGGTCTCCTATTTCCCTCCTTACTGGAGCTGACACTCCTCTGGCTTTCAGGGGACATGTCTTGCTGCAGCAGTGCTACCCCTGTACCGTCACCCCCCTCATATGCCAACTTTGCAAACTTATTGGGGTGTGCCAGATCAGGACTAGCCTCCCTGGTACTCTTCCCTCTACCCCCCCTCACTGTCCTGCAGCTCCCTACTACCACCCTCCCCCACATCTACCCCAGTGAGCAGCTGCTCAGTGAGCAGCAGACTCCTTTCCATATTGTCAATGGACAGTACGACTGAAGAGAAGGTAACGTGTAGGTTACACCTGGGAGTCATAGTGAGTAAATACTGGACTTTCCAGGCTGGGGCAAGGGAATTACTGGAAGAGCAGTGGTCAGTGAAGGGCAGAAAAAAAAGAATGGAGTTTTCAGGCCCAGCAACTGTACTGCTTTAAAGTCATTTACAAGTGAAGCACCACCACCAGGATATAAAATGATTCTGCCTCTATGTAAAACAGATGAAGATGTGAGTAATAAGTGTTATGGCTGCTATCTCTTGTACAGGCATTACACCAGTTTTATCAGTGTGAGGAGCTGGCCACGGACTAAAGACTATTGGACCAATGGACGTAGAGCAGAGTGCACGTCTCTAAGGGATACAGACTTTTTCCAGCACGGAGCACTGGTTATGTCGGTCTTATTGTTGTGTTTTATTGGAGATTTGCTTGCTCATGAGATTGAGGTGCACGGGTCTCTCCTGGAGAGCGTTCAGCATCGGGAATCACTGTTTCCATTCAGTAATAGTAAGCAGAGAAAGACATGCAAGCTGGATCTTATGTATCTATAAGGCCAGACACAAAATTGGTAATCAGGTAAATCAATCATTCCATTACTCTTGTTAGTCTCTCAGAGGCCTCAATTGAGTCATTGTTTCATATGAGACTGCACGTTCACTCTTGTGGTATGTTCATTTGTAAGTGCCTGCTGAGTATATATTGCATCAGCCCACTGCAGTTTACTAATTACACAATTTAGGACAAATATGCTGTTTAGTTGAACAGTGAAGTATCACCTCCCCCCAACTTCTCCAATCCTGTGGAGGAATGTCTTGAATGGGAACTGTGGGTATAAAGTCTCTGACTCCCACTCCAGAGGGTCTCTTCAGTAACAGTCCAAAACACCATGGCTCCATCTGGTGGAATACAGGTCTGCTCCTCTGCCCAACACTGAACCCACAAATAAGTTTGGAGAACCCCAGTTGAGACTGTACTATATGTTGCTGGAGTTAGATAGATGTTCTACGGTCATGGTATCCATCGTCTGTATGTGATGAACTATGTATGTGAAGACTGTAGTTGCTGACTGGATACATGTGCAATGGACGTGATATCTGTTGTCTGGACTAGCATGAACTGTAACCAGGGCCGGACTGGAGCAATGGGACATCGGACAACTCTTCGGTGGGCCCAGATCTTTGGCGTGTCCCCGAGCAGGACATAGAGTGGGCCCACTGGTTTCAACTGAATGTACATCCGAGGACACACATTCAATTGAAATGTATTGGTGTTCCATGGGGGAAACAAAAGGGAGGTCCTGTTACTGTGCAGGGCTGCACTACATCGCCTTTTTTCTTCATCTGGCGTAGTGTATAAGTCAGGGAATAAGTGGAGACCGTGCCACCTGAATAAGGCTGGTTCGAAATGCGCGTCAGGGGCGGACGCACTAATAGTTAGAGCTCCTGCATCATTGGTGTCCAAAGTATTTCATAATGCTTCTTGTTTGGTGCATTAGCATAGTTCTAGTGGGATAATTTGTCACATATACCTTGATAACGCTATTTATTGGGATAACGGCAGGATTTCTTTTTTATGACATAGTATTCCTTTATATCTGTTATGATAGTACATATGATAATGTATATGATATTTGATATATACTATTATTAATGTTCCTATATTGCGTGCCCCTTTTTTCCACAGTTTGTCTTCACACGTGGATGTGTGTCCTATTCCCCCCTGCCCTGTTCATGTATATTTTTATCCATCAATAAATTTTCTACTTTTGAACATTGAAACAAAAGAGGAAAAAAAAGTCAGCTCAACTTACTCAGACATCAGGTGCATGGAACAGCCGGCAGTGCCCCGGGAGATTAGCAGGAAAAAACAAGGAGTGATCCGGCATCCAAAAGTCTTCCTTAAAATCAATAATCCTATATTAGAAAACTATTTTAAAAATCATATGCAGAGAAGTCACAGCCCCCACAGGAGGAGGTGATGTACAGACGAGTTTCAGAACTTATGGTCCTTAATCATTGTATGATGTGACTTTTCTGCATATGATTTTTAAAATAGTTTTCCAATATAGGATTATTAATTTTAAAGAAGACTTTTGGATGCTGGATCACTCCTTGTTTTTTTCCTACTTTTGTACATTACCCTGGACTATTGCTCGTCATTTTTTGTCTCCGTATATATGTATTTCATGACGAGTTGTCCACCTGAGTCCTTCAATACCTGCATGTGTATTATGCCATTATATAACCTTTGATTTTTTTATACTGCGTTTAACATGCTACTATTTCCTATGAGTTATTACTAAGAACTAACAGGCAGGTAATTGCTAACTACCTGCCTGTTTTAGCCGGTGGTGACTCAGATCGCTCCTGAACTGCTCCTAACAGCAATTCTGGTGTTTCACGTCAACAGGACAGCTCTTCCATTTCCTATCTGCTCTGTCATGGAAGCATGACTGCCAACTTCATGCTGAATGGCAGCCGGCTCCCTGCTGTTAGGCAGCGGGGAGCTAGCTGTCAGTCAGCATGACACCAGCAGTCATGCCCCATCAACAGAGCAGAGCGGGAGCTGGAGAATCACCAGCAGGAGCGGGCTGTGACCACTGTTAGCAGGCAAAGATCGGCCTGTAAGTTCTTAGGTCCACGGTAAAAAAAAAAAATAGTCCCGGACAACCCCTTTAAATATTAAGGAGCAGGAATTCTCCGAATGATTCTATAATCAAAAGAACATAAAATTCTCTCCTGCCCAGTCAGTCTGCCCGGTCTGTTACACCATGATTACCAAAACTTCGACTCATTTCCCTGCGCATTTATTATTACCACATACCCGGCTCTGCTTGACCCGTTTCCAGGTCATTGTGTTGTCTGACTACACTTACGTTTCTCCCTGGTACCACATATCTGCATCTCATACTCTTCAAATTACATTTTGAGACTTTCTCCTCCAGTTGTTGCACATATTTTTTCCCTTCATCTGCACAGGTATCATTAACCTATCAACTATAATGGCCGCACCAGGTCCTGCAGGTCCTGTATCCCGTACACATGACGTGGGCAGTGCACGGCATGCCGCTAGTTTTTATTCTGAGTGCTCTTATATACGGTGGTAGTTTTACACAATGTTGAGCCTGTGATCTGCAGAGTGAAATGTCTGACTGCTAGAACAGAAGTATACGGCAGATTCTGCAGCATGGATACATAAAGGACGTCCTGGGGGAATATACCTCCCTCCAACACTCGTCCAGTCCCTGCCTCACACTAGAGACATTTATAATAACTCCAGGACTATGGAGCTGGTCATTTTCTCATAATCTGTGGCCATTATTAGTGATCTCGCATTGTACGGTAATATCACCCTGGAGGTTGTGATGTATTTAGTGTAATAGCGCCATCTAGAATATACAGTATATATCAGGCGATACCATGCTTTCTATAGTTAGTCATCTTATGTGCCCTCTATAGATATATGTGGCACCCCAGGGGTCTGGTTTCCCACAGTAATGTAATGTTATGTCTGAGAGCAGGTGGGAGGTCCTTTGGTCAGGGATCCTGTGCATGCCACACCTCCTGCCCAGTCTTGGGAGGGGAAGACCTTCCCCTATATAAACCCGGGGCTGAAGCAGGGTTAGTCAGTCAAGGAGAGTAGAGACAAGAAACAGTCACAGGAAGAAACAGCAGAAGCTCAGTGGGAGCAATACTACTACAAGTCAGGGGCTGGCAGCTGCAGAGCTCGCCCTGACTGAGAAGCTTTCTTACCGGACCCGGCGTCCGAGGCTGTGGGGACTAACTCTTACCCAGCAGCAGAAGCCACCTGGGAGGAAGACTGTCGCAGGGATACTAACCCGGCTGAAGGATACCTTTGATACCCGCACCTCAGCCGAGATTAAGCTTAGATTCTACGGGTGCAAGCAGCGAGCGCATGAGAGTATAAGGGACTATGCACTAAACCTACAAGAGGCCCTGAGGGCCATTAAGCAGACCGACCCTGATGGAGTGGGAAACGAGGACAGGCTGTTGACCGAACAATTTATAGAGGGACTATATTGTAATGCCCACCGAACCCAGTTGCGGGCGATGGCCTTACAGGATCCCCATCTGGGCTTTGCACAGTTCAAGGACAGAGCCATCCGGGTGCTCCGAGAACCGGCACCGGGTGGCGTTGTGACCCACAGGCGCCCAGCTAGCACTTACCACCAGGAGGCGGCGCCCTTGTCGGCAGGGCCTGTGGGAGCTGATGCGCAGGCTTTGGACAATGACCCGGATCCAGACCTACACCATCAGGTCCAAGAGCTAGCTAAGAGCGTTGCTGCGCTAACCCGAACTGTGCAGTCTTTACAGGTTTCCACCCCAGGGAAGATCCAGCTGGCATCCGGACCGGAGGACATCCCGTGGCGTCGACCAAGGAGGACCCCACCGGCCAGAGGAAGACCCAGTGACCGATACAGCGAAGACGGACGACCCATCTGCCGCCGCTGCAATCAACCCAGACATATGGCAAGGTACTGTTCTTTAAACGGGCACAACCTGGGGTAGAGGGCCAACCCCCAGGAAAAAGATCACCAGGCCCATCGAACTGGCGCGACAGATATGTGGGAGGACGTCCAGTCTTGCCTGTGGTACTGGATGGCATTCCCATGAGTGCCCTACTGGACACCGGGTCACAGGTCACCACCATCCCGTACGTGCTCTTTAAGCAGTACTGGAATGACTCGGATATTACCCGCTACCCTGACGACGACTTGAGTATCATCGCCAGCAATGGCCAGCCCGTGCCACAGATCGGATTTAAAGAGGTGACCATCAAAATCGGTAGAGTCGAACTGGCAGCACAGGGACTGATCATTGTAGATATTGACAAACATGAGAGTCACCCAAAAATAACTCTAGGAACTAATGTAATTGAAAATTGTCTTGCAGAGGTGATTTTCCTTTTACAGCAGGTTGCCAAGAACGCCAGCTCCGGCGAGCAGCGGGTGCTCCAGAAAGAGATCCAGGCACTGATGCGACGGCAACAGGTGGAACTCTCCGGCGGTGAGATTGGTAGCGTAAGAATATGTGACCCTTTTCCTATTGCCATGCCCCCAAAAAGTGAAATGATGATTTGGTGCCGGGCAGCTATTGGTCTGAGAGGTAGAGATTACCAGGCAATGGTAGAACCAGTTTACTCAGACAGTAGGCCCACCATCTTGACAGCACGGGGGGTGGTTAATGTACGCCATGGGAGGGTGCCCGTTCGCATAATCAATATCGGGAAGAGGGAAGTGTACCTGCCCCGGTATGCCACGCTAGCCAAATTATATACCATTAACCAAAATGCTATACAATCTGTGGAACCCTTGCCTCCATCTCACCCGGAGGAAGGTAACGGCTCTAAGAAAACAAAGGAGGACTGGTGTCAGCTACTACATTTGGGTACTGACTCCACTCCCTCACATCAGAAACAGGGAGTCTATCGGGTGGTTCAAGAGTACGAGAGAGTGTTTAGTAAACACCCGTTAGACTTCGGGCGAGTCAAGGGGGTAGAACACCACATCCCCACGGGAGACCATCCTCCCATAAAAGAGAGGTATCGACCCGTACCCCCTGCACACTACCAACACGCCAAGGGGATGCTTAGAGACATGAAGGAGGCTGGGGTGATCAGGGATAGCTGTAGCCCCTGGGCAGCTCCACTAGTCTTAGTCAGAAAAAAAGACAACACCATGAGGATGTGTGTAGATTACCGGAAAATCAACCGTATCACACACAAGGATGCGTACCCCTTACCAAGGATAGAGGAGTCATTGGCTGCTTTAAGATCTGCTAACTTCTTCTCTACCTTGGATCTCACTAGCGGGTACTGGCAGGTTCCTGTAGCAGAGGCGGACCGGGAGAAGATCGCATTCACCACCCCGATGGGACTTAGCGAGTTCACCTGCATGCCGTTCGGACTCTGCAACGCACCAGGAACCTTCCAACGACTAATGGAGTGTTGTCTGGGCCACAGAAACTTTGAGACGGTCCTGTTGTACCTGGACGATGTCATCGTATATTCCAAGACGTATGAGGACCACCTGAAACACCTGGCGGAAGTGTTCGAAGCTCTGGCGAGTTACGGCCTAAAGGTGAAACCCTCCAAGTGTCACCTCCTGAAACCAAAGGTGCAGTACCTGGGACACGTGGTGAGCACTGACGGAGTGGCTCCCGACCCTGATAAGATCACCGCAATTAAGGAATGGCCAAGCCCCTCCAGCGTAAAAGAAGTGCGGCAGTTCCTCGGGTTGGTAGGCTACTACCGAAGGTTTATTCCCGGTTTCACCAAAAAGGCAGCACCTATGCAGGACCTCCTGATAGGCCAGTCCCGGAAGGCCAAGAACCAGAAGCCGCCCTTCAAATGGGAGGAGCTGGAAGAAGAGTCCTTCCGCCAGCTGAAGATGGCCCTCACGGGGGACGAAATCCTGGCGTACCCGGATTATAGCCAGCCCTTTATCCTCTACACCGACGCCAGTAACATCGGGCTAGGAGCCGTACTGTCCCAGATCCAGCAGGGGAAGGAACGAGTAATCGCCTACGCCAGCCGAAAGCTGCGACCCACCGAAAGGAATCCCGAGAATTACAGCTCATTTAAGCTAGAGTTCCTGGCCGTAGTATGGGCAGTCACCGAGCGCTTTAAGCATTACCTCGCTTCTTCCCGGTTCACCGTGTACACGGATAACAACCCGTTGACACACCTGGACACGGCAAGACTCGGTGCCCTGGAGCAGAGGTGGATGGCCCGTCTGTCCAACTACGAGTTCACAATCAAATACCGGGCCGGACGCTCCAATACCAACGCGGACGCCCTGTCCAGGATGCCCAACCTGCCGGACGAAGGAGAAGATCCGGAGGGACTGGAAGAAGTTGAACTCCCTGCGTTCCACCGTCATGGGACTATCCAGTACTCCCACCGGGTAAGGAGTAAGCAGGCTGCTACGTTGAACCCCTTACCTCACTACAACTGGGCGGAAACGCAAGACAGCGACCCTGCCGTCCGACTGGTGAAGGAGATGCTGACTCGCCCGGAGGCTTGCCTTGAACCAGACGCTCCGGAGGAAGCCAAACAACTATGGGCAGAGAGGAGTCGACTGTTCCTTTACAAGGGGAAGTTGTGCCGCAGAATGGTTAACTCCCGGACGCATGAACTACTCTGGCAAGTAGTGGTGCCACGAAGAGACGCAGCCATGGTGATGAAGGCATACCACGACGGAGCTGGACACTTCGGGTGGAAGAAGCTGGAGTTCCTGCTGCGCGAGCGATTCCACTGGGTAGGCATGAGGGGAACCATTGAGAAGTGGTGCAGAGACTGTGGCCCGTGCAACCTAAGAAGGAAGGATCGTGCCAGCCAGAAGACTCCCCTGCAGTCCATCGTCACCCGGCAGCCGTTGGAACTGGTAGCCTTGGATCATGTAAAACTGACCCCAAGCAGAAGTGGCTACGTCTACGCACTAACCATCGTGGATCACTACTCCCGGTTCTTGGTTGTCGTCCCCGTCAAGGACTTAACAGCTCGAACAGCAGCGAGAGCCTTCCAGCAGCATTTCTGCCGTCCACACGGGTACCCGGACCAAGTGTTGACAGACCAGGGACCTGCCTTTGAAGCGGAGGTCTTCCAAGAATTCTGCACTCTGTATGGCTGCCGGAAGATAAGGACGACACCCTATCATCCGCAAACTAATGGACTTTGTGAGAAAATGAACCAGGTGGTAATGGATCTTCTGAAAACGTTGCCCCTGGAAGAACGCAGTCTGTGGCCTGAGAAGCTGCCCGATCTGGTGGACCTATACAACCACATCCCGGTAGGTTCCACCAACTGTACCCCGGCTTACCTAATGAGGGCAAGACCTGGTAAGTTACCTGTTGACCTGGAAATGGGAGTCCTGACACCCGAGGACACTTCACCAGAAGCAGACTGGGACACAGAGAGGCAGCAGCAGTACCGGAGAGTACAGGAGAGCGTGGAGCGAAGTCTCTGTCAGGCTAGGGAAAGACAAGAGAAAACTTACAACCAGTATGCTCCCGCTGTTCCCCTGGTACCCGGAGAGCAGGTCTTGAAGAGGAAGAGACGGCTCCACAAGTTGGACGACCAGTGGGAGAAGGACCCGTACACCGTACTGCCCTCAAGCCACGAGAACCCGAAGGTTTGTACCATCAGTAAAGACGGAGGGGAAACTACAGCCATTGTATCCCGGGACCACCTGAAGAAGTGTCCCGAACAACTGAGGAACCCTGAAGAGGAACAAGAAGACCATCGACCCGTAGAGGAAAGGGAAGATATGGTTAGTACTGTGCTCGGGGACTTCCCTCGGTCTTGGACTCAAGTCAATGGTGCAGTTGTGGTACCCGTACTCACCTTCCTCCAACCAGCATCCCAAGCACCTACGGAGCAACAGGTAGAGCTGGAAGAACAGCCGGTCCAGGAGGCAGAAGACCCCACACCCGCAGACCAGGAGGATCAACCCTCTGCTTGCAGTGAGCCTGCCATATCCCTAGTGAGCCAAAGAGCCGGTAGACAGCTGCCCAGTTTACCCTTGACAGCTCCTACACCCTGTAGTTCAGGGCTAGACAGTCAGCTCCGTAGGTCCACTAGGGCCACTAGAGGCCAGTTACCCGCACGTTGGAGGATTTGAAGTGTATAAATTGTTTTATTTATGTTTACCTGTGTATTGTTGCTTGTGTATAATTTTGTGTTTCTAGTTATTTGTAGGAGTCCTTGGTGGATTTACCGGGAATCCTTTGTACATAGTTGGAGCGTAACCCAGGACGGACTAAAGACTGTTAAGGACTCGGGGCAGGACAAACCCCTACCTGGTTACGTCTCCCTGTTTTGGTGAAATGGACACCTTGCTTTTCTTCAAAGACTACACCCGGTTACGGACATGCCGTGACCACCTTTATGTGTTTCTTCTTATTGTACTATTATTATTGTTATATTTTGTTATGTTTTTCTAAAATATGTTTAGTCCCGGAGTACTAAATTTCACTAGGGGGGAATGTGGCACCCCAGGGGTCTGGTTTCCCACAGTAATGTAATGTTATGTCTGAGAGCAGGTGGGAGGTCCTTTGGTCAGGGATCCTGTGCATGCCACACCTCCTGCCCAGTCTTGGGAGGGGAAGACCTTCCCCTATATAAACCCGGGGCTGAAGCAGGGTTAGTCAGTCAAGGAGAGTAGAGACAAGAAACAGTCACAGGAAGAAACAGCAGAAGCTCAGTGGGAGCAATACTACTACAAGTCAGGGGCTGGCAGCTGCAGAGCTCGCCCTGACTGAGAAGCTTTCTTACCGGACCCGGCGTCCGAGGCTGTGGGGACTAACTCTTACCCAGCAGCAGAAGCCGACCGGCAGGGGATTTCAGGTCCTCAGGCCCAGAAACCCGAAGGCACGGTCACACGCGTGGGACCAGCGCCGCCATCGTGGAGCGGAAGCTACTAGAAGGCCCCGAGTCACCGGCCATACGGGTGAGCACCACACGGTACACTCAGGGACGTGGGCTACTTATACCCGCCTCTAGCAAGGTAGCCAGAAGAGTACAGTTAGTTTGGGAGGCCTACAACTCCGCCTGGCCAGGGGAGATCCCATCTGCTCAAGGACTGACCAGGCCCCGTTCGCTAGCAAGTACTCCGGGAGGGTCTATCGTTGTTACCAGTAAAGACCCTGAATTACACCGCACCGTCTCTGAGTGGTTCCTGCTACCCTCATCTTCCACGTCGGCTGCCCTGAGGCCATACCCCTCCCGTTGGGGGTTATACTATCACGCTGCACAATTCTACACCGGCCTCAGCGGTCTGCCCTGCAGCGGCAGCTCCATAGCTGCAAATCAACTGGTGGCGTAGTCGACACTCAAATAACATCTATCAAGACTGCCACACACTGAGTTGACTCCCTGGGCACGGACCGGGTCCCCGCCACTCGGAGACTACAACCCTCATCTGATCCGGTTCCGGGTAAGCCCCCGTGCGCGAGACGCTGCGCGACACAGCAGGCCCAGGGGCGCGTCATATATATTATACTTTATATTTATTAATAATAAAATTACTCGACACTTTTTCAGCTTTATGATATTTATTAATCTGCTGTAATTATAAAAGAAAGTCCAACCTTACAGTGGACACAGGTGGAAGTGTCCTCCATGATGGTATTGGGTAAGGTGGAGCAAGTATATAGTCAGTGGGGGTTCAGAATGATCAGTATTCACTAGGGTCCCTTGTAATCAGGGAGGAACCTGGATGTGTCCCATCAAAAGTTATTGACCCACTGTCCAGCTGTGTACCATCAACAGGTAATGAACCTCTGGCTGTGGGCCATCAATAGGTCATCACCCTCCAGCATTTAGCCACCCAGAAATCTGAACTTCAAGCTTATCGTCATCTGTAGGATGTGAACCACAGATGGTTACGGTGCTGATGACATCAGGAGGTATCCCTCAAATCTGTGATGGATCGGGAATAGGTGAGATGCAAGCGATGGAAACTACAGGCAGATGTTTTCTCAATCTTTTTTGCCTCTTAGACATCTACAGAAAAATCTTCTCCTCTCGATTCTGTGTTGCAGTATTGTGGGATTTTTAGGCGCCAGCATTCAAAGTTCTGAATCTCTAGGCTCTGGTATTCTTGGTACTGGTGTGCTCAACTCTGGCGTTCTCGGCTCTGAAATTCTAGGTTATTGATTATTAGTTTCATTCAAAGATCAGAAACCTCTTTTTGCTCTGTAGAACTTCGAGCTCTTCTTCTGCTGTAATATGGTACAGTATGGACCCAGTATGGAACTTTATTCGCATCCTATGGTGCAGGAGCCATGGATGGACCAGAACATTTGCCATTTGGCAGAACAGTTATTCTCCTGGAAACTTGCTCCTGAATCTGAGGGATACAAATTGGTTCCTTAAAAGTACTTTGTTCTTCCAGAATGTTTTTGTTCTTAGGAGTGGGTTTTATAGTTGTTTCACCAGGTTTAGACTTTGCCTTCTTGCTCAGGACAAGCCTTAAAGCGCACATGTGAGCAGGACTGTGCTTAGTAAACTACATACACTGAACGGTGGGCGCCATTACACTGAGTAAAATGATACCATTGTTGATGAAATCCGTCCAGAGGTTCTTTTGTAATCTTTATTTTCAGTTCTGCCATAATGATATGCTCTTGCTCTGGGGTGGGACTTTAGGGAGGGGCTGTAAGTGGTGCTCTCATTATGTATTCCTATCTCTGGCCTCTGACAGGTCACTGTGCTTCTGCTTCTATTTTAAATATTGCCTTTGTAATTTCTCTGTCAATTTGAAATTTACATCCCCCAAAATGGCCGCCGGGGCCCGCGCATGCGCAGTAGCATCTTTCGGTTGCTGGGTGCCATATTGCTGCAGGCAAGTTTCTTTTTCCTTTAGCAAAATGGCGACCGCGCGTGTGCAGTAGCATCTTTCGGTAACCGAAAGATGCTACTGCGCATGCGAGGGCCTTTGCGGCCATTTTGGGGATGTAAATTTCAAATTGGCAGAGAAATTACAAAGGCAATATTTAAAATATTAGGCCGGCGACTGAAAGCACAGTGACCTGTCAGAGATAGGCATACATAATGAGAGCACCAGCTACAGCACCTCCCTAAAGTCCCGCCCCAGAGCACGAGTATCTCATTATGGCAAAACTGAAACTAAAGATTATAAAAGAACCTCTGGACGGATTTCATCAACAAAGCTGTCATTTTACTCAGTGTAATGGCGCCCACCGGTCAGTGTATGTGGTTTACTAAGCACAATCCTGCTGACAGGTGCGCTTTAAAGCCAAGTTCTCTAGTATTGTCACAAGTGTCATCAGCGCAACAAAAACTGTGGCACGGAAGATCCAAAGAGGAAGCTTGATGGAATCTTCAGAGGAATTTTTCCAGGGATCCACACGTAGTGGGTCATCCTGTAATAAAAAAAAAAACATTTAGAAATTCTCTTATACATAATCTAATCAACCAGAGAGCCCTTGTTATTATATAGTCATGGATAAAATATAAAGCAGCTTCATGAATATCCCATAGAGAAGATCAGGGAGAAGTTTGGGATTTACCTTGAGGGTCCATGGAATATTGTTTATGGTTGGACTTTCATATGATGGGCGGTGATGTATCCAGTATGAAAAGCCCTGCAAAAGGCGATAACATTAGCTGAACCTTTGTGACCCCATATGGATGAGACCATACTCAACGTCAGTGTACTGTGAAGAAGGGAGTAAAGCAACGTAAAGCTCAGAAATGGATAGTATAATACTCATCATCTTCAGAGGTCTCGCAGCAACAATCGAAAAAATGTAAAGCACTAAAGTTTTAATTTAAAAAAAAAAAATCTTTTAATGGTAATAAAATATAAAAATTGTAAAAGTTTTGATATTTTCAACTTTTAAACACTAGGGGGAGCAGCTGCAGACATTTCCCATGAATCTAGTGTAGTGTTAGATTGCATTAAGACTGCAGTAAAAGTGGGCGGGATGTGCTCACATGGTGTGATGTCTCCTCCCCTCTTTTTCTGGTCCTTTGCAAAAAGATAAGTGAAAATGTAGTTTAAGGTCACAGTGCGGAGACATTCTGTTGGCTGCTGTAAAGTGATACCACCAGGTAAACAGTGTAAAACTGTAAAGGGCAGGTAGGATCCAGCATTAATTAAAAGCCTTAGGCACCTTCATAAATTCATATAAAACCGTTACCGGAAAAACACCATCTATAATATAACACTGCAAGCGTGTCTCTGTCTGAAGCCTCGATAGACTGCGCATGCGCGACGCGCAGTCTGGCTCCAGACAGAATCACCCATCCAGCCGTTACAGGTAAGAGGAGTGTATGGCGCCGGAGATCGCGGTATGCGTAGGCACTGAACGCATACCGCGATCTCCGACGCCATACTTACATACTTAGCTGACCGGGAGAAGCGTTGCCGCAGCGCCTCTCTTCGCCGGAGACCGGGGCAGGAGTGGGGTGCCGGATCGGCGCATACACATAGCGCTATCTTGCGCCATTTTACTGAAGACACATTTGCAGTGTGTCTTCAGCAAAATGGCGCCGGACAGCGCGGTGCTCCGTCGCCACACTCCTCCCCCGGCCTCCAGCAGAACAGGACGCAGCAGCGCTGGAGCACAGAGAAGAAAGGTGAGTATAACTGTTTATTTTTTTGTATGTGTGTACAGTGTGAAAGGGATGAGGGGGCCACACATACCAGAATTGTGGGGTGAGGGGACCATGCATACCAGGATTGTGGGGTGGGGGGATCAAGCATACCAGGATGAGGGGTACCACGCATACCAGGATTGGGGGGTGAGAGGACCATGCATACCAGGATTGGGGGGTGAGGGGTACCACACATAACAGGATTGGAGGGTGAGGGGTACCACACATGCCAGGATTGGGGGGTGAGGGGACCATGCATACCAGGATTGGGGGGTGAGGGGACCATGCATACCAGGATGAGGGGCACCACACATACCATTATTGGGGGGTGAGGTGACCACGCATACCAGGATTAGGGGGTGGGGGGACCATGCATACCAGGGTTAAGGGGTGAGGGGACCATGCATACTAGGATTGGGGGGTGAGGTGACCGTGCATACCAGGATTGGGGGGTGAGGGGACCATGCATACCAGGATTGGGGGGTGAGGGGACCATGCATACCAGGATTGGGGGGTGAGGGGACCATGCATACCAAGATTGGGGTGTGAGGGGTGCCATGTATAACAGAATAGGGATGTGAGGGGTGCCATGCATACCAGAATAGGGATGAGGGGTACCATACATACCAGGATAGGAATGCGGGGTACCATGCATACCAGGATGAGGGGTACCATACATACCATGATAGGGATGAGGGGTACCATGTATGCCAGGATTGGGGATGAGGGGTACTATGTATACCAGGATTGGGGATGAGGGACCCATGCATACCAGGATAGGGATGAGGAGTGCCATGCATACCAGGATGGGGATGAGGGGTGCCATGCATACCAGGATGAGGGTGAGCGGCCCATGCATACCAGGATCTGGGATACCATACATACCAGGATAGGGATGAGGGATGGGGTACCACACATACCAGGATTGGGGGTGAGGGGTGCCATGCATACCAAGATTGGGGGTGAGGGGTGCCATGCATACCAGGATTGGGGGTGAGGGGTGCCTTGTATACCAGGATTGGGGGTGAGAGGTGCCATGCATACCAGGATGGGATGGTGGGGACAGGATGGGGGCAGCACAAATACCAGGAGGGGGGCAGCACATACCAGCATGGGAGACCATATACCAATAAAAATGCTTGCCACCCGGGCGTAGAACGGGTTGAATAGCTAGTAGGTTATAATGGGCACGTGTGGTATCCATGAAAAAAACGGATGCCACACGTAACTCAGACACGTACATGTGAAGGGGGCCTTAGGCTGATCAGAGGAGTGCACAGTCAGAAAAGGAGGCTGTCACAACTAGAGATGAGCGGTGTTCGACTAGAACTGTTCGCCAATCTCAAATTCGAGCTGTTTTGGGCTGTGTTCGAGTTGTTCGACGAACCCGAACGATTTGCAAAAAATTCAGCTGTTCGAGGTTATGTTCGATAACTGTTCGTGCACCAAAAGCGTGTCCTGCATGTCTAGCGCTATTTAGAGCACCAATCATGCAGGGATTGTCTGCCAATCACTGTAATGCCACAGCCATGGTGGTTGTGGCATTAGAGTGATTGCCCAAATCGATGGGATCAGTGCTCACAGTGAAACATGAAAAGCCGGCAATTCAGCAGCGGCGTACACCGGTACCCGACAATTTAGAACCGAAAGAATAGAGCTTCACACATAGATTAGATAGATAGAAACATGTCAGTCACATATATAAGAAGTACAGTGACAGTGTTGCTTACTGTACTTGTCATTTAGTGTAAAGGATTTATTAAAAAAATATATTAGTGTTTTCATGCACCGTCTCTTTAAAAAAGCCGGCCGGCAATTCAGCAGCGGTACCCGACAATTTAGAATGGAAGGAATAGAGAATCACACATAGATTAGATAGATAGAAACATGTCAGTCACACATATAAGAAGTACAGTGACAGTGTTGATTACTGTACTTGTCATTTAGTGTAAAGGATTTATTAAAAAAAATATTAGTGTTTTCATGCACTGTCTCTTTAAAAAAGCCGGCCGGCAATTCAGCAGGGTACCCGACAATTTAGAATGGAAGGAATAGAGCATCACACATAGATTAGATAGATAGAAACATGTCAGTCACATATATAATAAGTACAGTGATAGTGTTGGTTACTGTACTTGTCATTTAGTGTTAAAATAAAGGATTTATTTAAAAAAAATTGGCGTGGGGTTCCCTGTAATTTTAGGCTCTAGCGGAGGTTAAGCAGACGGCTGGGGCAGATGTTTGAAGCCTGGGAAGGGGGTAATACCCACGGAGCTTCCCAGGCTACTAATATGAGCCCCCAGCTGAATACCTAGCCTTTACTAGCTATTAAAATGGGGGACCCCCCAAAAAAATGACGTGGGGTCCCCCCTATTTTAATAGCTAGCAAAGGCTAGGCAGACAGCTGGGGGCTGATATTAATAGCCCAGGAAGGGTGCCATGAATATTGGCCCCCTCCCAGGCTAGAAACACCAGCCGTCAGCCGCCCCAGAAATGGCACATCCATAGGATGCGCCAATTCTGGCACTTAGCCTCGCTCTTCCCACTGCCCTGTAGTGGTGGCAGTGGGGTAATAGGGTTGGGGTTGATGTCAGCTTATAATGCCAGCTGACATCAAGCCCAGGTTAGTAATGGAGAGGCGTCTATAAGACACCCCCATTACTAACCCCATAGTCAAAGTTAAAAAAAAACACAAACACCCAGAATAAAGTCCTTTAATTGAAATAAAGACACAATTCTTTATTGTTCTAAATTAAACCATACTTACAATCACGCCCATTCCAGCTGAAGCCAACGATCCCCTGCAATAAAAGAAAAATAATAAAGCAACATAATCCTTACCTTTCCATGGTTCCCACGACAGCTTCAGCTCTGCTACATCGAGATGACAGGCTGGACCGCAGCAGAAAGCTGCCATCCAGCCTGTCATCCCGCAGACACTGAGAAGCGCAGGCATGCTTGCGCTCCTCAGCGTCTCTCTGTGACGGCATCCAGATGAGCCGAGTTCATGTCCAATGAACTCGGCACACCTCATGCACGTCACTGACAGCGTGGGAAAATTCTCACGCTGAAGCGCTGAGTGCAGGAGAATTCTCCCACGCTGTCAGTGACGTGCATGAGGTGAGCTCATGTCCAATGAACTCATTAACTCGGCTCATCTGGATGCCCTCACAGAGAGACACTGTGGAGCGCAAGCAAGCCTGCGCTTCTCAGTGTCTTCGGGATGACAGGCTGGATGGCAGCGTTCTGCTGTGGTCCAGCCTGTCATCTCGATGTAGCAGAGCAGAAGCTGTCATGGGAACCATGGAAAGGTAAGGATGATGTTGCTTTATTATTTTTCTTTTATTTCAGGAGATCGTTGGCTTCAGATGGAATGGGCGTGACGGTAAGTATGGTTTAATTTAGAACAATAAAGAATGTGTGTTTATTTCAATTAAAGGACTTTTTTCTTGGTGTTGTGTTTTTTTTAAATACTTTACTAGAAATTCATGGTGGTCATGTCTAATATTGGCGTGAACCCATGAATTTCGGGCTTAGGGCCAGCTGATAATGCCAAGCTGGCCCTAACCCCTTTATTACCCAGTGAGCCACCGCACCAGGGCCCTGGATGAGTTGGGTACAGCGCCAGAAGATGGCGCTTCTATGAACGCGCCATTTTCCGGGGTGGCTGCGGACTGCAATTTGCAGCGGGTGGGGCCCAGAAAGCTTGGTCCTCCCTGCGCTGCGGATTCCAGCCCCCAGCTGCCTAGTTGTACCTGGCTGGACACAAAAACAGGGCGAAGCCCCACGTCAATTTTCTTTAAATTATTTCATGAAATAATTAAGAAAAAACGGGCTTCCCTACATTGTTGTGTCCGGCCAGGTACAAATAGGCAGCTGGTGGTTGGGGGCAGCCCGGTCCTGCCTGCTGTACCTGGCTGGACCCAAATATAGTGCGAAGCCCCACGTCAATTTTTTTTTAATTATTTCATGAAAGAATTAAAAAAAAAAGGCCTTCCCTATATTGTTGTGTCCGGCCAGGTACAAATAGGCAGCTGGTGGTTGGGGGCAGCCCGTTCCTGCCTGCTGTACCTGACTGGACACAAATATAGTGCGAAGCCCCACGTCAATTTTTTTTTAATTATTTCATGAAAGAATTAAAAAAAAAAGGCCTTCCCTATATTGTTGTGTCCGGCCAGGTACAAATAGGCAGCTGGTGGTTGGGGGCAGCCCATTCCTGGCTGCTGCACCTGACTGGACACAAGTATAGTGCGAAGCCCCACGTCAATTTTTTTTTAATTATTTCATGAATTTCCTGAAGTAATTTAAAAAAATTGAAGTGGGGCTTCGCACTATATTTGTGTTCAGCCAGGTACAGCAGGCAGGAACGGGCTGCCCCCAACCACCAGCTGCCTATTTGTACCTGGCCGGACACAACAATATAGGGAAGGCCTTTTTTTCTTAATTATTTCATGAATTTCCTGAAATAATTAAAAAAAATTGAAGTGGGGCTTCGCACTATATTTGTGTCCAGCCAGGTACAGCAGGCAGGAACGGGCTGCCCCCAACCACCAGCTGCCTATTTGTACCTGGCCGGACACAACAATATAGAGAAGGCCTTTTTTTCTTAATTATTTCATGAATTTCATGAAATAATTAAAAAAAAAATACGTGGGGCTTCGCCCTATTTTTGTGTACAGCCAGGTACAACTAGGCAGCTGGGGGCTGGAATCCGCAGCGCAGGGAGGCCCAAGCTTTCTGGGCCCCCCCCCCGCTGCAAATTGCAGTCCGCAGCCACCCCGGAAAATGGCGCGTTCATAGAAGCGCCATCTTCTGGCGCTGTACCCAACTCATCCAGGGCCCTGGTGCGGTGGCTCACTGGGTAATAAAGGGGTTAGGGCTAGCTTGGTATTATCAGCTGGCCCTAAGCCCAAAATTCATGGGGTCACGCCAGTATTAGACATGACCACCATGAATTTCTAGTAAAGTATTTAAAAAAAACATAACACCCAGAATAAAGTCCTTTAATTGAAATAAACACACAATTCTTTATTGTTCTAAATTAAACCATACTTACCATCACGCCCATTCCAGCTGAAGCCAACGATCTCCTGAAATAAAAGAAAAATAATAAACCAACATCATCCTTACCTTCCCATGGATCCCACGACAGCTTCAGCTCTGCTACATCGAGATGACTGGCTGGACCGCAGCAGAACGCTGCCATCCAGCCTGTCATCCCGCAGACACTGAGAAGCGCTGGCATGCTTGCGCTCCTCAGTGTCTCGCTGTGACGGCATCCAGATGAGCCGAGGTCATGTCCAATGAACTCGGCTCACCTCATGCACGTCACTGACAGCGTGGGAAAATTCTCACGCTGAAGCGCTGAGTGCAGGAGAATTCTCCCACGCTGTCAGTGACGTGCATGAGGTGAGCTCATGTCCAATGAACTCAGCTCACCTCATGCACGTCACTGACAGCGTGGGAAAATTCTCCTGCACTCAGCGCTTCACCGTGGGAGAATTCTCCCACGCTGTAAGTGACGTGCATGAGGTGAGCTGAGATCATTGGACATGAACTCACCTCATGCACGTCACTGACAGCGTGGGAAAATTCTCACGCTGAAGCGCTGAGTGCAGGAGAATTTTCCCACGCTGTCAGTGACGTGCATGAGGTGAGTTCATGTCCAATGATCTCAGCTCACCTCACGCACGTCACTGACAGCGTGGGAAAATTCTCCTGCACTCAGCGCTTCAGCGTGAGAATTCTCCCACGCTGAAGCGCTGAGTGCAGGAGAATTTTCCCACGCTGTCAGTGACGTGCATGAGGTGAGCCGAGTTCATTGGACATGACCTCGGCTCATCTGGATGCCGTCACAGCGAGACACTGAGGAGCGAAGCAAGCCTGCTCTTCTCAGTGTCTGCGGGTTGACAGGCTGGATGGCAGCGTTCTGCTGCGGTCCAGCCTGTCATCTCGATGTAGCAGAGCTGGAGCTGTCCTGGGAACCATCGAAAGGTAAGGATGATCTTTGTTTATTATTTTATTTTTATTGCAGGAGATCGTTGGCTTCAGCTGGAATGGGCGTGACGGTAAGTATGGTTTAATTTAGAACAGTAAAGAATTGTGTGTTTATTTCAATTAAAGGACTTTATTCTGGGTGTTTGTGTTTTTTTTTAACTTTCACTATGGGGTTAGTAATGGGGGTGTCTTATAGACGCCTCTCCATTACTAACCTGGGCTTGATGTCAGCTGGCATTATAAGCTGACATCAACCCCAGCCCTATTACCCCACTGCCACCGCTACAGGGCAGTGGGAAGAGCGAGGCTAAGTGCCAGAATTGGCGCATCCTATGGATGTGCCATTTCTGGGGCGGCTGACGGCTGGTGTTTCTAGCCTGGGAGGGGGCCAATATTCATGGCACCCTTCCTGGGCTATTAATATCAGCCCCCAGCTGTCTGCCTAGCCTTTGCTAGCTATTAAATTAGGGGGGACCCCACGTCATTTTTTTGGGGGGTCCCCCATTTTAATAGCTAGTAAAGGCTAGGTATTCAGCTGGGGGCTGATATTAGTAGCCTGGGAAGCTCCGTGGGTATTACCCCCTTCCCAGGCTTCAAACATCTGCCCCAGCCGTCTGCTTAACCTCCGCTAGAGACTAAAATTACGGGGAACCCCACGCTAATTTTTTTTTTAATAAATCCTTTATTTTAACACTAAATGACAAGTACAGTAACTAACACTATCACTGTACTTATTATATATCTGACTGACATGTTTCTATCTATCTAATCTATGTGTGATTCTCTATTCTTTCTGTTCTAAATTGTCGAGTACAGATGCTGAATTGCCGGCCGGCTTTTTTAAAGAGACAGTGCATGAAAACACTATTATTTTCTTAAATAAATCCTTTACACTAAATGACAAGTACAGTAACCAACACTGTCACTGTACTTATTATATATGTGACTGACATGTTTCTATCTATCTAATCTATGTGTGAAGCTCTATTCTTTCTGTTATAAATTGTCGGGTACCGCTGCTGAATTGCCGGCCGGCTTTTTTAAAGAGACGGTGCATGAAAACACTATTATTTTTTTTAATAAATCCTTTACACTAAATGACAAGTGCAGTAACCAACACTGTCACTGTGCTTCTTATATGTGTGACTGACATGTTTCTATCTATCTAATCTATGTGTGATGCTCTATTCCTTCTTGTCTAAATTGTCGGGTACCGGTGTATGCCGCTGCTGAATTTGCCGGCCGGCTTTTTTAAAGAGAGTGTCTTCTGAGCAGTTTGTCAGCTTTTGGACACCTTTGAAGGTGTTTTCTATGTGTTTTTGTTTGCCTGCCATTGGTTTTAACGGTGTTCGACGGTGTTCTAAGGTGTTCGACGAACAGTTCGACGAACAGTTCCTCGAACATCCCGGTGTTCGACAAACCGAACCGAACCCGAACACTATGGGGGTGGCTCAACACTAGTCACAACCTCCAAAAGTGAACTATAAAAAAAACTTGACCAGCTCCTCCGAACAGAATAAAGCAAGTGTGAACAGGTGCAAGCTGCCTTAAGCTACAAGACTGCAGTCACTTTATGTGACTGCAGACTTGTGAATCCTCACATTGCACGCCCTGCTCGCTGTGAGGATTTTCAGGTGTCGGGTGTGTGACCACAAGCATGTGATACGCATACTTCTACTTCTGGCCACATTCTGACTAGACTGTGTTCGGCTGCACTCAATTCACATCGGGCACCGACACCTGAGAATCCTCACAGCGCGCACAGAGAAATTGCAGGCTTGTAGCCTAAAGCTGGACAACCCCTTTAAGGTTGTTTTTCTTTTTCTTAAAACAAACCCTGTCCCCTGTAAAATTTTCAAGAAGGTTGGAAATTCTCTTTAAAGGAATTTTCCTTTAAATGTATGTTATTTATATACTTGCAGTCATGTGCGGACGAGACTCATCTTGCTCCACTCAATATAAGAGAATTGAAAGAATCTGGATGAGACTAGTCGGCATGTGACTGCAAGTATGTAAATCGCATACATGAGGTCAAGTGACCGCCCTCCCGCATTAAAATACAGGAAAATCGAGACAGTGTGCGCAAATCGTGACAGTGTGATAATTCAGCTGTCTGCAGTCAGAGTAACTGCAGACTTTTCTCTTGTGACCAGAAAACAACTATAAGAGAGTAAAGGATATTTCCGGGCATATGGGATTGATGACCTCTCTACATATACAGGATAGGTCATGAAAAGCAGATAGGTGGGGTCTGACAGCTGGTGCCCCCATCGGTCAGCTGTTACAAGCTCCGGAGCAAGCGCAGCTCTATCCAGAGTGTAGTGGCCTCTGCCAGTCGCTGCTGGTACTGTAGTCACTACTATTCAAATGAACAGGAGCTGAGCTGCAGAACCAGCAGCAGCCGCTCAGTAATGCCGCCTGAGCAACCTGCTGCTCTTGGGGGCGCCAGGTGTCGGACCCCCACTGATCTGCTATTGATGACCTATCCTGTAGATGTAGATAGGTCATCAATACTGTATGCCCGAATATCCCTTTATATCTTATAGGGTTTTCTGCTTGCAAAAGAAAAGTCTGCAGTCTCTCTCTGTGACAGCTGAATTATGACGCAGTGCGATATGGCAATACTGTATGCCCAGACATCCCTTTATATTTTGTTAAACTCAAATACCCGGAGGGCCAAAATGAAAAGCTTGGACAAAGTTGCAAGACAACCGTGATATTTATTTAAAAAATGTCTACAATTGAGGAAGTTTTCCTTTATCAAATATAACATTGAATAGTCCTCCATACAGTATAATGGCCCCGCATAGTCCTTCATACAGTATAATGGCCCCGCATAGTCCTCCATGCAGAATAATGGCCCACATAGTCATCCATACAGTATAATGGCCCCACATAGTCCTCCATACAGTATAATGTGTCCCACATAGACCTCCATGCAGAATAATGGCCCCACATAGTACTCCATACAGTATAATGGGTCCCACATAGTCCTCCATGCAGAATAATGGCCCCACATAGTCCTCCATGCATAACAATGGCCCCACATAGTCCTCCATGCAGAATAATGGCCCCACATAGTCCTCCATACAATATAATTGGTCCAGCATAGTCCTCCATGCAGAATAATGGCCCCACATAGTCCTCCATGCAGAATAATGGCCCCACATAGTCCTCCATACAGAATAATGGCCCCACATAGTCCTCCATACTGAAAAATGGGCCCCACATAGCCCTCCATATCAGAATAATGGGTCCCACATAGTTCTCCATACAGTATAATGGGCCCCACATAGTGTTCCACACAGTATAGTGGGCCCCACATAGTGCTCCATACAGTATAATGGGCCCCACATAGTGCTCCATACAGTATACTGGCCCCACATAGTGCTCCTTCAGTATAATAGCCCCACATAATCCTCCATACAGTATAATGGGCCCCACATAGTGCTCCATACAGTATACTGGCCCCACATAGTGCTCCTTCAGTATAATGGCCCCACATAATCCTCCATACAGTATAATGGGCCCCACACAGTGCTCCATACAGTATAATTGGCCCCACACAGTGCTCCATACAGTATAATGTGGCGCCCCTGAGGGTTCAGTCGCCACAGGGGTACTGCTCCTCAGACCGAGGTGTGGTATCTCCTCTCCAAGGTAAGGATGGAGTACTACACAGGACCCCTGCCAAGGACTCAACACTACACCACTCCAGTTCAGGACGGGGATCTAAAGCCCTGGGTCTGAATGGAGGCGTTGGGGGGAACCAAAGTAAGGGGGAACCAAGTAGTGAGTGAGGGTGGAGGAAGCACTTTATAACACACCTTAATAGAATCATATATAAACAGAGGCCATCTTTAGTACCGGGTCTTTGGTCGCAGTTCCCTGGAGTGGTTAGTCAGTACAAGCTGCAGCTGTTCTAGGATTCTGTGATTCCCGGTCTCAGGCCTCGAGACTGGGGATTGGGGCAGAGTTGAGTTATAGCCAGCTCTGTTCCTGGTCTTAGTCCACAAAAGAAGGCAAAAGAGGGGAGCAGAGGAGATAGGCTCCACAGGCGAAAGGATCTCAGAGGGTGCGGACGGAGCGGAGTCGCCACCTGCATGCCTCATTCTGGCTTAGTCAGAGAGACCCTGCCGCAAGAGGGGGTACCGGTCCCCGATTATCTGACCTTGCACTTCACGTCTCTGTCAGAAAAGTCCGGAGGCTTATGTGGATCCCAGGGGGATACGGACGGAGCTGAGTCGCCACCTGTATCCTCTAATCTCCGTTTATCCAGAGGGACCCGGCCTTACAACAAGTTCTCACCACTAGTCACCAATAAGGGCACCCAGTCGGTCCGGGGGCTACACGCCACCCGTAAAGGGCATCGCAGTACCCGTACGGGACTCAGTGGGGAACACAAGGAGGGAGAAGGAGAATTAAGAGAAGAGAGGAACACACTAGAGCTTGGGGTCCTGTCAAGTCCACCTGAAGTACTTGGAGTGTGCTGAACCCTGTGGCGCCAAGGGGATGGGGACTACTCGGTGCCCGGGCCTTAATGCCTGTTCTTGGGGGATGTCGCGTTGGTGGGCTCCCGGGCCCGTACACTGAGGTCTCTCTTAAAAAGGGGAAAATGAAATGTCAAAGTTCGTGACGCCACCTATGGTGTCTGGTGAGGATCACCAGCGTTGCGACCGTCCACTGAGGCCGGTGTTGTGGCAGCTTAGATGGAATCACTTCCCACAGGCGGATCGGGGCTTCAGGGCAGCGTAGGAGTTGGGAATGCAGGACAGAGGGGACCCAGCCACAGTAAGAAGGGGAAGCACACACAAAAGTCACTTCTGTACCTTTACTGGAAATAGTTCAGGAACACTACGGAGCTCTGTAGGGTGAGGGGTGCACGTCCGGATTCTCCCCAGTGAGCGGGTGTACGGCCTCCTGTTTCTTGCCTCTCTGTAGTAAGTTTCTGACTTGCCTGGAGCTAGGCCTAACTTATTTTCTGTCCTGCATCGGCTGATCCTGTGGTAGGGCCTTCTGTTAGAGTACACACCCCCTGGTATATGGGGCCTCGGTAACTCCTGACCCTGGTATAACAGTCAGCGTTTGGTATTCCTGAGACATGTAGTTCACCAGGGGTTCTGGTTGTCCTCTGCTGGGTGTAAAGAATCCCTGCAGACTCGGACCCGTTGTCCGGTATATGGTTTCTGGGGTGAGCTGGTAAAGCCCCTCTGCCCCCAATGCTACTCGCTCCTCTAGCCTTCGGCCTACTCGGGCCCTCACTAGGCTATACACACTGGCAGTTAGCTGGCTGCCTCTTCTACTGCTCTCTGAGTGTCAGCAACGCTCCTAGCTCACTTAACTCGAGATGCTTGAGTCTGACTGAGCTCCACTGCAGACTGACCTGTTTCTCTGTGTCTCACTCTGCAGGAACTGGCTGTGGACTCCAGACTGTTCTGTCTCCACTCACTTCCTGAGGAGAACTAACTCACAGACCGCCTCTGCCTAGCTCCACCCTCCGTATTTATATCCCTATCCGGACTCCCTCTGGTGGACTGAGGTAGGGTGGAGGTGTGTGTATGCTCCGAGGGCCTCTTGTGGAGAAATCCTTTAATACACCCCTCCAGGATCTGTGGCTCCATGCACAGCAGGGCATCACATTCCCCCCTAGTTGAACTCAGCACTCCCAGTCTGAAGCACATTTTGTAACAACAACAATAACAAGCTTCCCTTTATGGGAGGTTAGGACACTTGAACATTGCATAACCAGAACATGGATAAATATACATATATAGTTCAATAAACAGTAGGCAATGAGCAACCAGAAAGTCCAAGTCACTTCCGGAGAGGTTGCGCAAAGGGGCACTCAGGGAGTGCAAATATGTACAAATAAAGTCTTTGAGCTGCACATAGTCCTCAGCCACAGAGTTCTTAGATACCCAAGCGGGTAATGGGAAGCAAATAAGTAAAGTGTCCGTTTCACTTGGATTGTCCATTAGAGGGGCAAGATATAAGTTAAAGGCCTGTAAAAGGCAATAAATACATAGCTATACATACACAGGATAATCCAATAATATACAGTATTATACAATACAATACCATACCCCAGGGATAACTATCTACATCTGTCGGGGTTTAACTATTTTACTTAGTGTACCTGACAGGGAGTTGACCTTTCATGCTACGTGTAGATCTGCGTAGTGCGGTGGTCTGTGTAGTGTCAGTGTTTCTCTCAGCTACCCTGTTTGTTCTACTAGTGATGGTATTGAAAAACTGCCTTAACCTCGCTAATGGGCTGGCAAGTTCACCATTGGCTGGGCCTTCTTGCTCTGTTTCTGCCGGTGATCCTTCTTCCTGGGATTCTTCCTGAGCAGGCTTTTCTGCGGCACTAGGCTCTTCTGCAGCACTTAAAGGTTCAACTTGCTGTGGAGGGTCTACTGGCTGTTGGAAGAATTGGAGTACTGGAATTATGACTGCTCCTCCGATTTGAGGCCAATCTGCCGAGAAGTCTCCTAAATCAGTATGTATTACTGCTTCATCAGGTTCCTCCGGGAAAATGAGAGGCACTTCTTCTTGGGGTTTTAGCAGATCTGGACACAACTTCAGGTGGTCCCTAGATACTGTTGCAGTTGTTCTTCCTCCATCTTTGCTGATCAGACATGTCTTCCTGTTGTCAAACCTTGAATTCAACACAGTGTAGGGTTCTCTCTCCCACTGGTCATCAAGCTTGTGGTTCCTCCGCTTCCTTTTCAATACCACTTCTCCTGGTGTGACTGGTTCTGCTGGTGCACTTCTGTTGTATTGTGCTTCTTGTTTATCCCTCACCCGAGTGAGACTGTCTTCGACACATGCTTGTACTCTTCTGTACTGCTCCTGTCTGGTCGTGTCCCAGTCTTCAGTGGTCACATCTGCTTCTGGTTCTACAACACCAAGCTCCAGGTCCATGGGCAGCTTTCTTGGTCTTGCCCGCATGAGATATGCCGGAGTGCAATTGGTGGAACTTACTGGTATGTGATTATACAGATCCACTAGGTCAGGTAGTAGGTCTGGCCACTGGTTTCTCTCTTCTAGTGGTATAGTCTTCAGTAGATCGATGATGATGTTATTCATCTTTTCAAAGAGACCGTTAGTTTGGGGGTGGTACGGTGTAGTCCTGATCTTTTTACACCCGTACAGATGGCAGAACTCTTTGAACAATTCAGCCTCAAAGGCCGGGCCTTGGTCAATCAGTACCTGCTCAGGGTATCCATGGGGTCTGCAGAAGTACGCTTGGAACGTCTTCGCTGCTGTCTTTGCTGTCAGGTCTTTGACAGGGGCGACCACCAGGAACCTGGAGTAGTGATACACCATGGTCAGGGCATAGGCATATCCTGACCGGCTGGGTGACAACTTGACATAGTCCAGGGCCACGATCTCCAGGGGTCGAGTCGTCTTGATGGGCTGCAGGGGTGCCTTCTGGCTGCTGTAGTCTTTTCTTCTGAGGCTACAGGGTCCACAGTCTCTGCACCACCTTTCAATGGAGCTGCGCATTCCCACCCAGTAGAATCGACACTTCAACAGGGTCTCTAGCTTTTTCCAGCCAAAGTGCCCCGCCTGATCGTGGTAGGCCTCCAACACCATCTGGATGTCCGCCTTGGGGACCTCTATCTGCCATACCATCTCATGGGTTTTTGGATTGACGTACCTCCGGCACAGCTTCTCACGGTAGATAAACAGCCGGCTTCTCTCATTCTACAGCTGTTTTGCTTGGAGAGACGCATCCTTCTCCAGGGAGGAACCTTCTTGGGTTATCAGCTCTTTGATACAGCTGACAACCGGGTCACTGTCCTGGGTCTTTTTCCAGCTGTGGTGAGGCAAAGGGTTTAACGTCTTACCACGCTGCCTCCTGGAGGCTCGTTGCTCATGGATCATCCCATTCCGATGAAAGGCAGGTAGCTCAATCTCTTCCAGGTCATCCACTTCTTCTTCTGTGTCTGACTGGTGAGGCATCCTGGACAAGGCATCGGCGTTGGCGTTCTTGCGGCCCGCCCAGTACTTTATTGTGAATTGGTAGTTTGACAGCCGAGCCATTCATCGTTGTTCCATGGCTCCCAGCTTGGCTGTTTCAAGATGAGTTAAGGGGTTATTGTCAGTGTAGGCAGTGAACTTGCTGGAGGCTAAGTAGTGCTTGAACCTTTCTGTGATGGCCCAGACCAAGGCCAGGAACTCTAACTTAAAGCTGCTATAGTTCTCTGGGTTCCTTTCAGTCGAGCGGTGCTTCCTGCTTGCATATGCGATGACTTTCTCCTGGCCATTCTGCTTCTGACTTAGGACAGCTCCCAATCCTTCATTGCTGGCATCAGTATACAGCAGGAACGGTTGGCTGTAGTCAGGGTAGGCTAGAATCTCATCACCTGTCAGAATCTCCTTCATTTCTTGAAATGATTCAGCCTGTTCTTTACTCCAGTGGAATGGGGGATTTCTGCCCTTGGGGGACTGTCCTACCAGGAGGTCTTGCAGAGGCGCTGCTTTCTTAGTATAGTCTTGTACAAACCTCCGGTAGTATCCTATCAGTCCCAAGAACTGACGCACCTCTTTGAGGTTCTTCGGCTCCGGCCATTTCTGTATGGCAGTTACCTTCTCCGGGTCTGGTGCTACCCCTTCTGGGCTGACAATGTGCCCCAGTTATTGTACCTTTCTCTTGAGCAGGTGGCACTTTGAGGGTTTCAACTTCATCCCATACTGGGACAGTGACTCAAATACCTCTGCCAGGTGCTTCAAGTGGTCCTCATACGTCTTGGAGTACACTAACACGTCATCCAGGTATAGCAACACAATCTCGAAGTTGCGGTGTCCCAGGCAGCTCTCCATCAATCTCTGGAACGTTCCAGGGGCATTGCAGAGTCCAAACGGCATACTGTTGAACTCGCAGAGTCCCATTGAGGTGGTGAAGGCCGTCTTCTCCCGATCCTCCTCAGCCACAGCTACTTGCCAGTACCCACTAGTAAGGTCAAGGGTGGAAAAATAATTTGCAGACTTTAAGGCAGCCAGGGATTCCTCAATACGGGGTAAAGGGTATGCATCTTTATGTGTAATGCGATTTACTTGTCTGTAATCTACACAGATTCTCATGCTTCCATCCTTCTTCCTGACTAGAACTAGGGGAGCTGCCCAGGGACTACGAATATCCCTTACTACCCCTGCCTTCTTCATGTCATGCAACATCTCCTTGGCTTTCTGGTAGTGTGCTGAAGGTATAGGCCTGTATCGTTCCTTGATGGGGGGATGGTTGCCTGTGGGGATGTGATTTTGTACCCCCTTAATCCTCCCAAAGTCAAGTGGGTGTTTGCTGAATACCTGCGCGTATTCCTGAACCACCCGGTGTACTCCTTGTTTCTGGTGGGCAGGAGTGGTGTCTGTCCCAACGTGGAGCTGTTGACACCAATCCTCAACCTGTGTTGTAGGATCATTATCCTCCACTTGGTCTGGGGAGGTTAAGGACTCCGCCGTGTGAATAGAGTTATTATTTACAGTGTAAAGTTTGGCAACAGTGGCATAACGTGGTAATCTGACCTCGTCTTCCCCATAGTTGAGAAGACGGACGGGCACCCTCCCATTGCGTACATCTACTACCCCCCTGGCAGTTAAGAGTGTAGGTCTGTGTTCTGAGCTAAGGGGTTCTACTACCGCCTGGTAGCTATGTCCTTTAAGACCTATTGCTGCTCTACACCAGATAAGCATTTCACTCATTGGGGGAATCACAATGGGTACGGGGTCTGTTACCTGCACCACCGGTTAGCTTTACTTGCTGCTGGTACATCAGGGCTCGAATCTCCCTCTGGAGTGCTCTCCGCTGCCCCGGTCTGGCGATGTCAGCAAGCTGTTGGAGTAAAAACACAAACTCCTCCAAACAGTTACCCACAATGTTAGTGCCTAGTACTACATTCAGTCCATTTTCCTCATTGACAGTCTTCACTACAATGAGCCCCTCGTCCTTTAACTCCACTCTCCCCACTTTTACTGCTACATTCTTAACCCCAAGTAGGTCAAGAGGGAGGCCGTTAGAGGCATATACTGAAAAGTCTGGGTTTGGGGGTTGGAGACTGTCCATGGACCAGTATTTGCTATAGAGGATATCAGGTATGATTGTTACCTGGGATCCGGTGTCCAGCAGGGCAGGTATCGCAATGCCGTCCAGTATGATGGATAGGAAAAGTCTTCCTCCCACGAACCTGTGGTGCCAGTGTGAGGGGCCTGCTGAGTCTATTCCTGGGTGTTGGCCCTCAGACCCAGGGTTTGCTTGTTTAAAGGACACTGGTGCACTGTGTGACCTGCCTTCTGGCAGCGGTGGCAGACGAACTCTTGGTGACGATGGCGCTGGTTGTTGGTCCTTCCTGGGGGCGGCGTTGTCCTCCTCCGGGTTGGCGATGTCCTCCTCCGGAGTGGCAACGTTCTCCTTCTCCTCCGGTTCATCCAGGGGACATCCTCAGGGCAGTCGGCTAGCAGGATATTTCCCTCCGTCTCTGGCTACGTCCGTAGTTGCAGGGCACTCATTACAGTGGCCAGGTTTTTGGTCAGCTGGCGCACTTCTGAGCGCAGACAGTCCAGCTCAGTAGGGGGCGCTGCCTGCACTTTTGCTTCAGCAGCCAGCGGGGAAAAGGTGGGTGCTGCTGGCGTTGGAGTGGCCCCACCCTGGTAACGTTGGATTGCAGTATCTGCCGACTCCAGGGGTTGCAGTCCCTTTATAGCCATATCCTTAAGGGTGTCAAAGGTAGCATCTGGATGATCCAAGGACCACCAACGCACAGTCCTGCTCTCCGCTTGGGACCTCAGTCCCTGGACAAATTGTTCTTTTAGCATTTTACTCTCATTTGTTATGCTAATTGGACTAACCTGTTTTAGAGCTCGCAGGGCCCCTTGTAAACGGCAAGCATAGTCCCGAATGCTGTCCTTCGTTTTCTGAGAGCATTGGTAGAACCTCATCTGGAGGTCTGCTTCAGTGCGGTCCTCAAAGGCAGTCTGTAATTTTTTGAAAATTGCGGATACTGACTCCTGGTCTGCGGCCGACCAGGTCTCTACTTCTCTCTCCGCAGTACCAGTCAATTGTCCCACAACAACTGCTGCTCTTTGTTTGCCCGTCATAGAATACATGTCCAGGATGCTGCATATTTTGCGCTTGAATCCAGACAGGGTGTCTGGCTTGCCGCTGTACTGGGGGAGCCACTTTGCTCCAGGCATGTATGGTAAAGTCAATGGTACGATAGGGGCTACAGGCCCTGGTGATGGAGCGTCTGCTCCGTCTTGCGCGGCGGCGGCCGCGGGTGCATCATCGGGGCTGTCAGCCTGGGCCGCGACGTCGGGTTGTTGCTGCAACATCTTGGCACCCCCCTAGTGAACCGTGGCCTACCTTCCTTCTGTAGGCCGCTGCTCCGCAGGTGGCTGTCTTCTGGTAGGACCTTGCGTCGCTTGCGTCCGACGTCAGGGCGTCCTCTGGCTCCTTCCAGGACCTGACGTTTCCTGATTCGACGTCAGGGGCGGGGCGTGTCCTCTACTTCGCGCGCTTCCAGCGGTTACGCCCTTCTTCTTCCCGTGCGGCGACCGGAAATATGGCGGCCAGTGGCGGGAAACTCCAGAAAATGGTGGGAAAAGCTTCACCACTGTGAGTTTTACAGTTTCTTAAGGCGCACAGTACCAGGTGGCAACGGGCACGCAATCCTGTTCGTGACGCCAGTTAGAGAGATGTGGCGCCCAGGGGATGGGGACTACTCGGCGCCCGGGCCTTAATGCCTGTTCTTGGGGGATGTCACGGTGGTCGGCTCCCGGGCCCGTACCCTGGGGTCTCTCTTAAAAAGGGGAAAATGAAATGTCAAAGTTCGTGACGCCACCTGTGGTGTCTGGTGAGGATCACCAGCGCTGCGTCCGTCCACTGAGGCTGGTGTTGTGGCAGCTTAGATGGAATCGCTCCCCACAGGCGGACGAAGGCCTCAGGGCAGCGTAGGAGTTGGGGATGCAGGACAGAGGGGACCCAGCCAGGTCAGAGCAAGAAGGGGAAGCACACACAAAAGTCACTTCTGTACCTTTACTGGAAATAGTTCAGGAACACCCCGGAGCGCTGTAGGGTGAGAGGTGCACGTCCGGATTCTCCCCAGTGAGCGGGTGTACGGCCTCCTGTCTCTTGCCTCTCTGTAGTAAGTTTCTGACCTGCATGGAGCTAGGCCTTACTTGGTTTCTGTCCTGCACCGGCTGATCCTGTGGTAGGGCCTTCTGTTGGAGTACACACCCCCTGGTATATGGGGCCTCGGTAACTCCTGACCCTGGTATAACAGTCAGCGTTTGGTATTCCTGGGACATGTAGTTCGCCAGGGGTTCCGGTTGTCCTCTGCTGGGTGTAAAGAATCCCTGCAGACTCGGACCCGTTGTCCGGTATATGGGTTCTGGGGTGAGCTGGTAAAGTCCCTCTGCCCCCAATGCTACTCACTCCTCTAGCCTTCGGCCAACTCGGGCCCTCACTAGGCTATACACACTGGCAGTTAGCTGCTGCCTCTTCTGCTGCTCTCTGAGCGTCAGCAATGCTCCTAGCACTCTTAACTCGAGCTGCTTGAGTCTGACTGAGCTCCACTGCAGACTGACCTGTTTTTCTGTGTCTTACTCTGCAGGAACTGGCTGTGGACTGCAAACTGTTCTGTCTCCACTCACTTCCTGTGGAGAACAAACTCACAGACCGCCTCTGCCTAGCTCCACCCTCCGTATTTATATCCCTATCGGGCTCCCTCTGGTGGACTGAGGTAGGGTGGAGGTGTGTGTATGCTCCGAGGGCTTCTTGTGGAGAAATCCTTTAATACACCCCTCCAGGATCTGTGGCTCCATGCACAGCAGGGCACCACAAACCCCATCCTGGTGGCCGCAACACGCCGTGTGACAGCAGAGAGAAGCTCTGAGCTGAACCACTACACCTGTGAGTAAAGACTTGGATGACTTTAACCTTTGTCTCTGTCTGTTCCTTACTCCACGGCTCTGCACCCGCCAACGCTCTATTCCACGCTCTCTCTCTCTCTATGCTGCCCTGAGGCCTTGCTCCACCTGTGGGTAGCCGTACCATCTGAGCTGTCTGAACAGCGGCCTCAGAGGACTGCCACAGCGCTGGTGACCCTCACCAGAAACCGCAGGTGGCGTAGTCGAACAACCACTCATCCAGAAGCCCATAATTTTTTATGTGACAGCCCTGGGCACGGACCAGGCCAAGGCCACGACGACATCCCCCACAACTACAGGCCCGCCGTCCGAGTTCACCTTCCCAGGGAGGGCTAGAGCGTCACAACTTGGCGTAGTCGGCAGGATTTCGTGCCCGTGGCAACGGCAAAAGTCTATACCCATTGCCAACGGCTACTGTGCGCCTTTCTAAAGACTGTATTTTCACATTCCATGTGGCACCCGCCCAAGAAGAACGGACGCCATTATGTGCAGGGAAAACAACAACCTCTTAATACCTCCCATCGTGGGCAAGGTTCTCAAATGGCGCCAAAAATACAGACTGCCCCTTGCTTCAGAGACTGTCCTCATGGATGTGTCCGTCAAAACAGATGGGACGTCCCAGGGAATGCCCGTCTGCAAGCAGCCATTGAACCGCCCCTGAAAGAGGAGGAGAAAGAGAGGGAGACAAGGCGTGGTTCGAGCAAGTCTAGACAGACCACACCTGGAGGAGGCAATGGAAGGAGACCAGGAATCACCCTCCGCCGGTGGCCCACCGCCAACCACCTCCCTCACCCTGGAGGGATACATCGTTCGATTAGCACCGGAGGAGGCCGAGTTCCTCCGCGGCGAGACGCAGAACTTGACCCGGAGAGTGGAAGAGGCCCAGCGGAGAGCAGTCGAGGAATGGAGGAAGGAGATGTGGGAGAAGCTTGCAGCCCGACACCCGGAGGTTCCGCGCCCTGTCAGCGATACTCCAGCCCCGGCGGAAATGGAACAAGACCAGGAGGCCGCATCCAGCCTAGGAGCGGGTAAGGAAACAACCCCTGTCCCGGGCGCCAAGTGCGTCAACCTCCTCCTAGACTTCCTGCCGCCACCTCCATCCCCGGGCGCTACCCTTTGGGAGCAGCTACTAATCCCGGACCGTGAGGCCCAAGCTGTCGCAGCCTCCGGAAGCCTGCTGCCCCTCACACTCCAGGAGCAGTCACCACCTGCCCTCGCCTGGGTGTACTCACACACCAACCCGGACTGGTCCGCCAAGATGGAGGACCAACAGCGGCCCCCGCTAACACCGTTACCAGCACCCCCGGTTACAAGCCCAAAGGGAGAGGAGTTTAGATGGGACAACCGAGGGGGGATCTAATGAGGTTTCCCCGGGAGACCCAAGCTGAGGCTCAACAGCGGGAGGAGTATTGCCGGCATGAGCTCCTCCAGCTAGAGCGATAACGGCATGCACGGAGGGTCCGCTGCGAGCAGCTGGAGGTGCGGTCAAAAGCCGCTAAGGCCCAAGCCCGCCAGGCGCAGGCCTCCCGCTTCAGCCCCCGGGAGGAAGGACTCATTGTCAGATTCCACCAGGAGGCGGGATGGGACTTTATCCGCAGCCCCCAGTTCATTCAAGACGTGTTTGTAAATAGGCGGGACGTGGAGCCCCATCTGGAGGAAGGAGACCCTGACCGCAACCTATACCCGGGAGACTTGGTCTCCTACACCCGCCACCACGGGGTGCGCGGGTGGTACGCCCTGGAGGTACGCCGGGTGTTTAAGGAAGACGCCTCTCCGCACGTTCCCACAAGTAACCGGTCAAGATCAGTGGGAAAGCATGAGTCGTACCCCCGGTGGGGATACCACCTGTAATGCGGCCCCTGCGGCTGAACTTCCTTGTTATTGTTTTTTTTTTTTGTTCTCCTTGTTGCCGTTCATTTTGAAAAGACGTTATGCCAGCGGACGGTGAGCAGTCAACAGACTGGATTGTAAATAGTTGTAAATAGTGCTCCCTATTGGTTTTATATGTGCAACAACAGACCTCAGAACAAAAACCTGTCTGGATGGCACCATTGGAGGTCCAACTCAGGATCGCCATGCCCTGCGGCCACTCCAGGCCCTACGTGGAGGGTTTTCTTTGGACAGGTCCCTAATGCTGCTGAGCCTGCACTTGCACATGAATTTCTACTGTTTTTCTATATTTATATAATGTCTTAATATATATTTAATCTGCAACGTTTAAGAAAAATGCCTCCCATAATGGGAAGATTGTTTCTGTTGTTTACAAAAGCATTTAAAAATTTTTGAAGTCTGAAATATACCATGTATTTACTCTATTGCAGCCCGCGGACATGCTGTCTTTCACCGGGGGGGAATTTGGCGCCCCTGAGGGTTCAGTCGCCACAGGGGTACTGCACCTCAGACCGAGGTGTGGTATCTCCTCTCCAAGGTAAGGATGGAGTACTACACAGGACCCCTGCCACGCACTCAACACTACACCACTCCAGTTCAGGACGGGGATCTAAAGCACCATAGTGCAACCCTGGGTCTGAATAGAGGAGCTGGGGGGAACCAAAGTAAGGGGGAACCAAGTAGTGAGTGAGGGTGGAGGAAGCACTTTATAACACACCGTAATAGAATCATATATAAACAGATGTCATCTTTAATAACGGGTTTTTGGTTGCAGTTCCCTGGAGTGGTTAGTCAGTATAAGCGGCAGCTGTTCTAGGATTCTGTGATTCCCGGTCTCAGGCTTCGAGACTGGGGATTGGGGCAGAGTTGAGTTATTGCCAGCTCTGTTCCCAGTCTTAGTCCACACAAGAAGGCCCAGGAGGGGAACAGAGGAGATAGGCTCCACAGGCGACAGGATCTCAGGGGGTCGCCACCTGCATGCCTCATTCTGGCCTAGTCAGAGAGACCCTGCCACAAGAGGGGGTACCGGTCCCCGATTATCTGACCTTGCACTTCACGTCTCTGTCAGAAAAGTCCGGAGGTTTATGTGGATCCCAGGGGGATACGGACGGAGCGGAGTCGCCACCTGTATCCTCCTATCTGCGTTTTTCCAGAGGGACCTGGCCTTACGCCAAGTTCTCACCACCAGTCACCAATAAGGGCACCCAGTCGGTCCGGGGGCTACACGAAACCCGTAAAGGACATCGCAGTACCCGTACGGAACTCAGTGGGGAACACAAGGAGGGAGAAGGAGAAGTAAGAGAAGAGATGAACACACTAGAGCTTGGGGTCCTGTCAAGTGCACCTGAAGTACTTGGAGTGTGCTGAACCCCATCCTGGTGGCCGCAACACGCCGTGTGACAGCAGAGAGAAGCTCTGAGCTGAACCACTACACCTGTGAGTAAAGACTTGGATGACTTCAACCTTTGTCTCTGTCTGTTCCTTACTCCGCAGCTCTGAACCCGCCAACTCTCTATTCCACGCTCTCTCTCTCTCTCTATGCTACCCTGAGGCCTTGCTCCACCTGTGGGGAGCCGTACCATCCGAGCTGTCTGAACACCGGCCTCAGAGGACTGCTGCAGTGCTGGTGACCCTCACCAAAAACCGCAGGTGGCGTAGTCGAACAACCACTCATCCAGAAGCCCATAATTTTTTATGTGACAGCCCTGGGCACGGACCGGGCCAAGGCCACGATGACATCCCCCACAACTACAGGCCCGCCGTCCGAGTTCACCTTCCCAGGGAGGGTTAGAGCGTCCCAATAACAGGGCCCTACATTGCTTATTATATACAGTATAATGGCCACACAGTGCTCCATACAGAATAATGAGCCCCACATAGTGCTCCATACAGTAAAATGGGCCCCACATAATCCTCCATACAGTATAATGGCCCCACATAATCCTCCATACAGTATAATGGGTCCCACATAATCCTCCATACAGTATAATGCCCCCACATAGTCCTCCATGCAGAATAATGGCCCCACATAGTCCTCCATACAGTATAATGGCCCCGCATATTCCTCCATACAGTATAATGGCCCCACACAGTCCTCCATACAGTATAATGGCCCCACATAGTCCTCCATACAGTATAATGGCGCCACATAGTCCTACATACAGTATAATGGCCCCATATAATCCTCCATACAGTGTAATGGTCTCACATAGCCCTCCATACAGAATAATGGGCCCCACATAGTACTCCATACAGGATAATGGCCTCGCATAGTCCTCCATACCGTATAATGGCCCCACATAATCCTCCATACAGTATAATGGCCCCACACAGTGCTCCATAGAGTATAACAGGGCCCTACATTGCTTTCCATACAGTATAATGGCCCCACATAGTGCTCCATACAGTATAATGGGCCCCACATAGTGCTCCATACAATATAATGGGCCCCACATAGTGCTCCATACAGTATAATGGGCCCCACATAGTGCTCCATATAGTATACTGGCCCCACATAGTGCTCCATACAGTATAATGGCCCCACACAGTGCTCCATACAGTATAATGGGCCCCACACAGTGCTCCATACAGTATAACAGGGCCCTACATTGCTTTCCATACAGTATAATGGCCACACAGTGCTCCATACAGAATAATGAGCCCCACATAGTTCTCCATATAGTATAATGGGCCCCACATAATCCTCCATACAGTATAACGGGGCCCTACATTGCTTTTGTGGCGCCCCTGAGGGTTCAGTCGCCACAGGGGTACTGCACCTCAGAATGAGGTGTGGTATCTCCTCTCTTAGGTAAGGATGGAGTACTGCACAGGACCCCAACCACACACTCAACACTACACCACTCCAGTTCTGAAGGGGGCCTAATGCACCATAGTGCTGCCCCGGGCCTGAATGGAGGAGTTGGGGGGAACCAAAGATTAGGGGGAACCAAGTAGTGAGTGAGGGTGGAGGAAGCATTAATCTACAGCACTTAACTAGAATCATATATAATCAGAGGCCATTTTAGCAACAAGGTCTTTGGTCGTGGGTCGTTCTGTCGGCAAGTCAGCACAAGGCTGCGGCAGGCTGAGGGTCCACGGTTCCCAGTCTCAGGCCTCGAGACGGGGGGTCGGGGCAGAGTTATAACTGGCTCTGTCCCCGGTCAGGGTCCAACTAAGAAGGCCTAGGAGGGGAGCAGAGGAGACAAGCTCCACAGGCGAAAGGATCTCAGGGGGTGCGGACGCAGCGGAGTCGCCACCTGCATACCTCATTCTGGCCCAGCCAGAGAGACCCTGCCGCAAGAGGGGGTACCGGTCCCCGATTATCTGACTTTGCACTTCACGTCTCTGTCGGAAAAGTCTGGAGGCTTATGTGGATCCCAGGGGGATACGGACGGAGTCGCCACCTGTATTCCCTAACCTGAGTTTATCCAGAGGGACCCAGCCTTACACCATGTTCTCACCACAAGTCACCAAAAAGGGCACCCAGTCGGTCCGGGAGCTTCAAGTTACCCAAAAAGGACATTGCAGTACCCGTACGGGACTCAGTGGGGAGAAGGAGAGAGAAGGTGAAGTAGGAAAAGAGAGGGACACACTAGAGCGGGGATCTTGTCAAGTGCTCCTGAACTACCTGGAGTGTGCTGAGCCCCACCCTGGCGGTCGCAACTCGCCGTGTGACAGCAGAGAGAAGCTCTGAGCTGAACGATCAAATCTGTGAGTAAAGACTTGGATGACTGCAACTACTGTCTCTGTCTGCTCTTTCCTCCGCGGCCCTGCACCCGCCAACGCTTTACTTCACTCTCTCTTCTCTACGCTGCCCTGAGGCCCTGCTCCATCTGTGGGGAGCCGCACCAGCTAAGCTGCCTGAACACCGGCCTCAGAGGACTGCCGGAGGGCAGGTGATCCTCACCAGAAACTACAGGTGGCGTCACGAACATTCCCCTTTTTCCCACACAAACCCCCCCCTTCTTTTTCCCTTTTTAAAGAGTGACCCCAGGGTACGGGCCCGGGAGCCGACCACCGCGACATCGCCCCCCCCAAGGTCAGGCAAACAACAACTAAGGCACGGGCGCCGAGTCGTTCCTCCCCCAATCCCTTGGGCGCGTCATCTCCCATACAGTATAATGGCCCCACATAGTCCTCCATACAGTATAATGGCCCCTCATAGTCCTCCATACAGTTTAATGGGCCCCGCATAGTCCTCCATACAGTATAATGGCCTCGCATAGTCCTCCATACAGTATAATGGCCTCGCATAGTCCTCCATACGGTATAATGGACCACACATAGTGCTCCATACAGTATAATGGTCTCACATAGTGCTCCATACTGTATAATGGGCCTCACATAGTCCTCCATACAGTATAATGGGCTCTGCATACTCCTCCATACAGTATAATGGCCCCACATAGTCCTCCATACAGTATAATGGCCCCATATAGTCCTCCATACAGTATAATGGTCTCACATAGTCCTCCATACAGTATAATGGGCCTCAGATAGTCCTCCATACAGTATAATGGGCCCCACATAGTCCTCCATACAGTATAATGGTCCCACATAGTCCTCCATACAGTATAATGGCCCCACATAGTCCTCCATACAGTATAATGGGCCCCGCATAGTCCTCCATACAGTATAATGGCCTCGCATAGTCCTCCATACAGTATAATGGCCTCGCATAGTGCTCCATACTGTATAATGGACCACACATAGTGCTCCATACGGAATAATGGTCTCGCATAGTGCTCCATACTGTATAATGGGCCTCACATAGTGCTCCATACTGTATAATGGCACAACACAGTGCTCCATTACAGACCTCCCTTGAAATCCTGACTATAGCCGTGCTTAAAAGGAGACCGTGATTTTCACTAACTGCAGCAATACTGTGGCATCGCTGTATATAGCACAAGCTATAAGTTAAAAGATATTTTAAAAAGTTTTAAAAGATATTTAAAAAAAAACAACATAAAAGTTCCAATCGCCCCCATTTTCCTGCATTAAAAATAAAGATATTAAAAAATTTAAAAAATACACATATGAGATATCGCTGCATTCAGAAAAGTTTGATCTATCAAAATAAAACCACAAGCAACACGATTCGTAAACACCATAAAACAGAAAAATATTCAAAAACGCCAAAATGACATTATTTTCTGCAATACCCCTAAAAATGCTGTAACAAGTGATCAAAATGTCATATCCGTTCCAAAATGGTATCAATAAAAATATAGAAACATTACGGGTCTCGGAAAATGGCGACAACCCAAAAATGGTTTTATTTCAAACTTCTGATTTATTTTCACCGGTAAAATAATGAAAGAACTGGACTTGTTTGGTATCGCTGTAATCGTACCGATGAGCAGAATCACACTGCAAGGTCATTTTTACCACAAAATGTACACTGTAAAAATAATTTCCAAGAAACTATGTCAGATTGCGTGTATTTCTCAATTTCACTGAACTTGGAATTTTTGTTTCCTGTTTTCCAGTACAAAGTGGTAAAATCAATGGTGTCAATCAAAATTACAATTCGTCCCCCAAAAAACAGCCCTCATATGTCTATGTGGACAGAAAAGTAAAAAAGTTATGGCTGTGGGAAGAAGGGGAGGAAAAAACTAAAGTTCAAAAACAGAAATTGGCCCTGTCAGGAAGGGGTTAACTGCTTCTGCACTCTGGAGCCCGAGAGATTAGAGCTTTGGGTTTGGGCATATTTAAGTATTTGTTGCAGCATTTCCTTGTATCAACAAAGTGAATGAGATTCCTGAGGCCTCGTGCACACGCTGCTTCTTTTTTCCTTGCAGATTAGAAGCAGTTTTATATTTGCAGCCTGTCAATCCATTCAGCGATTTTCATCAGATGCATGGGGGGGAAATGCAAGTAAAAAATACGGTAAAAGTGTGCGAATTTATGTTATGTTGTGTTTTTCCTGCCACAAGACGCTTTTGGTGCAGAAATGTCTGCAGAAAGTACTTAACGTGAGCACATACAGTGCAGACCAAAAGTTTGGACACACCTTTTCATTTAAAGATTTTTCTGTATTTTCATGACTATGAAAATTGTACATTCACACTGAAGGCATCAAAACTATGAATTAACACATGTGGAATTATATACTTAACAAAAAAGTGTGAAACAACTGAAAATATGTGAAATCGAAGAAGGAAAATTATATTATCCAAAAGATAATAGTCCTCTTAATATAGATCAGCCTGAACAATGTACGGCCATAGTCAAATTAGACGTCCTTACAAAGGGTTTTACTCTAAACATGGGAGATGTCTCAGGTAAGGGTCATGAATGTGAATGTTTAAGGTGTTATCAAAAGAATGGAGCACTGGAAGGCGATGTGAAGTATATCCATAAAATACACCCAGAATGTGCAAAGTATGGTGACAGATGGTAGAAAAGGTTTGGATTTGATGATAAACTTAGTTTGATGAAATGTGAAAATTTGGTGGAAGAAATAGGAAAGTGCAGTGAGAAATTCAAAAAGTCTGGACTTACAAGTGCAAATATATGGTTGTGTGAAGCCTGAAAGAGAGAAAATGGCAGACATGCAGAAAACTATTATAAAGACAAAAAGAAGGATAAAAAGGGACTGGTGTTAGTAATACAGTATGGGTGTGATATTGTCCTCACACAGAAAGACTTGAATGAAGAACAGGGTTACAGAGGTAGGGGAGAGGTAGAGGAAGAGGTAGGGGAGTGGGCGACCAAACATCTTGTGGGCATTTTCTTCGAGAATGCCCTGACAGACAAAAAATAACCCAGATGGCACAAATGCCACAGAATATGCTGTCATCATCACAAGCACAAGCAGCCACCGCAACATACTGATGTGGCACCCCAGGGGTCTGGTTACCACAGTAATAGAAATATTATGTCTGAGAGCAAGTGGGAGGTTTCTCTGGTCAGGAGCCCTAAGCATGCAACACGGTCCACCCAGACCTGGAGGGGAGGAATCTGCCCTTATAAACTGGGTCTGGGGCGGGATTAGTTGAGACAGAGCCTGCAGAACAAGCAGAGCAGTCAGAGCCTGGAGTGTAGTTCCAGACACAGGGAGAGTGACAACAGGAGCTCTGTAGGAGCAGGAGCGAGTGCCAGAGGCTGGAAGCTAGAAAGCTCGCCTTGGCTGAAGACACTAAACCCGGACACGGAGTCCGAGGCTGTGGGGACATCCAGGTCCAGCAGCAGAATCCAACCGGCAGGGGATTCCATGTCCTCTGGCCTTAGAAGCCCGGAGGCACGGTCACAAGCAAGGGACCAGCACCGCCATCGTGAAGCGGAGGCTAACGGAAGGCCCCAAGTCACCGGCCATACGGGTGAGCACCACACGGTATACTCAGGGACGTGGGCTACTTCTACCCGCATAGAGCAAGGTAGCCAGGAAAGAGTGCAGATAGTCGGGGAGGCCTACAACTCCACCTGGCCAGAGGAGATCCTACTTGCTTACAGACTGACCAGGCCCCTACTGCTAACCAGTACTCCCGGGAGGGTCTGTGTTATACCATCAGTAAAGACCCTGAACTGCACCACACGTCTCTGTGTTTCATCGCCGCACCAGCACCATTACTTCTGGGACGCTCACACCATCACTCCCATCATTCACTCTAGCTGCCCTGAGGCAATACTTCTCCCGTGGGGAGTTATCCCATACTCGGCTGCGCAAACAACATCAGCCTCAGCGGTCTGCAGCGCAGCGGCAGTCCCCACTGACCGCAATCCACGGGTGGCGTAGTCGGACAATTACAATAGCAATAGACTGCCACTGGTTTGACCACCCTGGGCACGGAGCGGGTCGCCGCCACACGGAGACTACAACCCCCAGCATCTTACAGAAGGCCCGGCTCCGGGTATCCCCCTGCACAGCACAGGCCCAGGGGGCGCGTCAACTTTGGCGTAGTCGGCAGGATTTCGTGCCCGCAACCACCAGGTACTGCATGCCTGAAAAAGAGACTTTTATACTTACCTGTGGTGAAGTTTCCCGCCGTCCGGAGCCGTTTCCCGCCATCGGACGCCATCTTGGACCGTTTCCCGCCGTCTTCTGCCGTCTTCCCGCCATCCGCAGCTGCTTCCCGCCTTCGGAGGCCATCTTCGGGACGCCGCGCGGGAAGAAGAGGGGCGTGGACGCCGAAAGCGCGCGAGATCCGAAGCTCCGCCCCACGCTCCGACGCTGCGTAAGGTCCTGGAAGGGAGGAAGAGCGACGCTGACGTCATCGGAGCGCGACGCCAGGTCCTCAACCCCGACGATCGACTGCGGAGCCGCGGCCTACGGAAGAAGAGCATCGCAAGGTAGGCCACGGTCCACTAGGGGGGAAGAAGGATGTCGGACACCGAGGGGAGCTCCACTGCCACAGCCACCGCCATCGCAACCGCTGCTGCTGTCATGCCATTCTCCATGCCCTATATCCCGGGGGCAACCTGGCTACCCCAGTACTCAGGGGAGTCACATACCCTGAGTGACTTTAGGGAAAGACTTGATAGCCTCTTCCAGGTATACCCCCTCACGGAAGAGCAAAAAGTGAGCATCCTGGTGGCCCAGCTAATCGGGGCAGCCCAAAGGGAGGTAAAGTCCTGGTCACCTGCGAAGAAGAGGACTGTCAGAGAGATACTAGCCCGGCTGAAAGACACATTTGATACCCGCACCTCAGCCGAAATAAAGCTCAGATTTTATGGGTGCAAACAACGGGCACATGAAAGTATAAGAGACTATGCTCTAAACCTACAAGAGGCCCTGAGAGCCATTAAACAGGCAGACCCTGACAGCGTGGGAAATGAAGACAAGCTGTTGACCGAACAATTTATTGAGGGTCTACTGTGCAATGCCCACCGAACCCAGTTGCGAGCAATGGCCTTACAGGACCCTGACCTGGACTTTGCACAGTTCAAGGACAGAGCCATCCGGGTGCTCCGAGAACCGGCACCAGGTGGCGCTGCGACCCACAGGCGCCCTGCTATCACTTATCACCAGGAGACGGCGCCCTTGTGTGCAGGGCCTGTGGGAACTGATGCGCAGGCTTTGAACAATAACCCGGTTACAGACCTGCACCATCAGGTCCAAGAGCTGACTAAGAGCGTTGCCGCGCTAACCAGAACTGTGCAGTCTTTACAGGTCTCTTCTCCAGGAAAGATCCAGCTGGCATCCGGACCGGAGGACGTCCCGTGGCGCCGACTGAGGAGGACCCCACCGGCCAGAGGAAGACCCAGCGACAGATACAACGAGGACGGACGACCCATCTGCCGCCGCTGCAATCAACCCAGACATATGGCAAGGTACTGTCATTTAAACGGGCACAACCTGGGGTAGAGGGCCAACCCCCAGGCATAAGATCATCAGGCCCATCAAACTGGCGTGATAAATACGTAGGGGGACGTCCGGTCTTGCCTGTGGTACTGGACGGCATTCCTATGAGTGTCCTACTGGACACCGGGTCACAGGTCACCACCATCCCGTAGGTGCTCTTCAAGCGGTACTGGAATGACTCGGACATAACCCGCTACCCAGATGACGACCTGAGCATTATCGCCAGCAATGGTCAGCCCGTGCCACAGATAGGATTTAAAGAGGTGACCATCAAGGTCGGTAAAGTTGAACTGCCGACACAAGGACTGATCATTGTGGACATTGACCGTCACGAGAGTCACCCAAAAATAACCCTAGGTACTAACGTAATTGAAAACTGTCTTGCAGAGGTGATTCTTATTTTGCAGCAGGTTGCCAAGAATGCCAGTTCCAGCCAGCAGCGTGTGCTCCAAAAAGAGATCCGGGCACTGATGAAGCGGCAACAAGTGGAACTATCTGGTGGTGAGATAGGTAGCGTGAGAATGTGTGACCCGTTCCCTATTGCCATGCCCCCGAAAAGTGAGATGATAATTTGGTGCCGGGCAGCTATTGGTCTAAGAGGTAGAGACTACCAAGCAATGGTAGAACCCGTCTACTCAGACAGTAGGCCCACCATTTTGACAACACGGGGGGTGGTCGATGTACGCCATGGGAGGGCGCCCGTCCGCATCATCAATATCGGGGAGAGAGAAGTATACCTGCCCCGGTATGCCACGCTAGCCAAATTGTTCACCATCAACCAGAACTCTGTACAGGCCGTGGAACCCTTGCCTCCATCTCAACCAGAGGAAGGTAACGGCTCTAAGAAACCAATGGAGGACTGGTGTCAGCAACTGCATTTGGGTACTGACTCCACTCCCTCACACCAAAAACAGGGAGTCTATCGGGTGGTCCAAGAGTACGAGAGAGTGTTTAGTAAACACCCGCTAGACTTCGGGCGAGTAAAGGGGGTAGAACATCACATCCCCACGGGAGACCATCCTCCCATAAAGGAGAGATACCGACCTGTACCCCCTGCACACTATAAACACGCCAAGGGGATGCTATAAGACATGAAGGAGGCTGGGGTAATTAGGGACAGCTGTAGCCCCTGGGCAGCTCCACTAGTCTTAGTGAAAAAGTAAGACAACACCATGAGAATGTGTGTAGACTACAGGAAGGTCAACCGTATCACACACAAAGATGCGTACCCGTTACCAAGGATAGAAGAGTCCTTAGCTGCATTAAAATCTGCTAACTTCTTCTCTACTTTGGATCTCACTAGCCGGTACTGGCAGGTTCCTGTAGCAGAGGCGGACCGGGAGAAGACCGCATTCACCACCCCGATGGGTCTCAGCGAATTTAACTGTATGCCGTTCGGGCTCTGCAACGCACCAGGAACCTTCCAACGGTTGATGGAATGCTGTCTGGGACACCGGAACTTCGAGACGGTCCTATTATACCTGGACGACGTCATCGTCTATTCCAAGACCTATGAGGACCATCTGGAACACCTGGCAGAAGTGTTTGAAGCCCTGGCAAACTATGGCCTAAAGGTAAAACCCTCAAAGTGTCATCTACTGAAGCCAAAGGTACAGTACCTGGGACACGTGGTGAGTGCTGACGGAGTAGCCCCCGACCCTGACAAGATCACCGTGATTAAGGACTGGCCAAGACCATCCAGCATAAAGGAAGTGCGGCAGTTCCTCGGGTTGGTAGGCTACTACCGAAGATTCATTCCCGGTTTTACCAAGAAGGCAGCTCCTATGCAGGACCTCCTGATAGGCCAGTCCAGGAAGGCCAAAAACCAGAAGCCACCCTTCAAATGGGAAAAGCTGGAAGAGGAGTCCTTCCGCCAGCTGAAGATGGCCCTCACGGGGGGGTGAAATCCTGGCGTACCCTGATTACAGTCAGCCCTTTATCCTCCACACGGACGCAAGCAACATCGGGCTAGGAGCCGTACTGTCCCAGATCCAGCAGGGGAGAGAACGGGTAATTGCTTACGCCAGCCGAAAACTGCTACCCACTGAAAGAAACCCTGAGAATTACAGCTCGTTCAAGCTAGAGTTCCTGGCAGTGGTGTGGGCAGTAACCAAACGTTTCAAGCATTACCTTGCCTCTTCCAGGTTCACCGTGTACACGGACAACAACCCGTTGACACACCTGGACACTGCAAGACTGGGTGCCCTGGAGCAGAGATGGATGGCCCGCCTGTCCAATTATGAGTTCACGATCAAATACCGGGCAGGACGCTCCAATACCAACGCGGACGCCCTGTCCAGGATGCCAAACCTACTGGACGAAGGGGAGGATCCAGAAGAATTGGAAGAGGTCGAACTCCCTGCGTTTCACCGTCATGGGATTACCCAGTATTCCCACCGTGTGAGGGGCCAGCGATCCGCTACGTTCAACCCCTTACCCCACTACAACTGGGCGGAGACGCAAGACAGTGAACCCGCAGTCCGTCTGGTGAAGGAGATGCTGACCCAGGCTGACGCACGCCTGGACCTAGACGCTCCGGAAGAGACCAAGCAACTGTGGACGGAGAAAAGCAGACTGTTTCTCTACAAGGAGAAGTTGTGCCGCAGAATGGTCAATTCCCGGACACATGAGCTGATCTGGCAGGTGGTGGTACCGAGACGGGACGCAGCTATGGTGCTGGAGGCCTACCACAATGGGGCAGGGCGCTTCGGATGGAAGAAGCTGGAGTTCCTGCTGCGTGAACGGTTCTACTGGATAGGCATGAGAGGAACCATTGAGAGGTGGTGTAGAGACTGTGGCCCGTGCAATCTAAGAAGAAGGGACCGTGCCAGCCAGAGGACTTCCCTGCAGCCCATCATCACCAGGCAGCCGCTGGAACTGGTCGCTCTGGACCATGTTAAACTGGCTCCAAGCAGAAGCGGGTATGTCTACGCCCTAACCATCGTGGATCACTACTCCCGGTTCCTGGTAGTGGTCCCTGTCAAAGACCTGACGGCTCAGACAGCAGCCAGAGCCTTCCAGCTGCACTTCTGCTGCCCACACGGGTACCCGGACCAAGTGCTGACGGACCAAGGACCAGCCTTCGAAGCGGAGGTCTTCCAGGAGTTCTGCAACCTGTATGGCTGCAAGAAGATAAGAACAACGCCCTATCACCCCCAAACCAATGGACTCTGCGAGAAGATGAACCAGGTGGTGATAGATCTGCTAAAAACATTGCCCCTGGAAGAACGCAGTCTGTGGCCTGAGAAACTGCCCGATCTGGTGGACCTGTATAACCACATCCCGGTAGGTTCCACCAACTGTACCCCGGCTTACCTAATGCGAGCAAGACCTGGTAAGCTGCCTGTTGACCTGGATATGGGAGTCCTGACACCCGAGGACACCTCAGCAGAGGCAGACTGGGATACAGAACGGCAGCAGCAGTACCGGAAAGTACAGGAGAGCGTCGAGCGAAGTCTCTGTCAATCAAGAGAAAGGCAGGAGAGGGCTTATAACCAACATGCTCCCGCTGTTCCCCTGGTACCTGGAGAGCAGGTCTTGAAAAGAAAAAGGCGGCTCCATAAGTTGGACGACCAGTGGGAAAAGGACCCGTACACCGTACTGCCCTCAAGCCACAATAATCCAAAGGTGTACGTCATCAGCAAGGATGGAGGAGAGACCACAGCCACTGTCTCCAGAGACCACCTGAAAAAGTGCCCCGAGAAGTTACAAAGCACGGATGAAGATCAGGAAGACCCTCAACCCGTAGAGGAAAAGGAGGAAATGATCAGCACCGTACTCGGAGACTTTCCCCGGTCCTGGACACAAGTAAACAACGCTATCGTGGTGCCCGTCATCACCTTTCTCCAGCCAGCCCCTCAAGTGCCTACAGAAGACCAGGTAGAGCTGGAAGAGCAGCCGGCCCAGGAGGCAGAAGAATCCACACCAGCAGCGCAGGAGGGTCAACCCTCTGCTAGTAGTGAGCCTGCCGTGCCCCTAGTGAGCCAAAGAGTGCGCAGACAGCTGCCCAGCTTACCCATAACTCCTCCTACACCCTGTAGTGCAGGACCAGTTAGTGAGCTCCGTAGGTCCACGCTGGAAAATCTAGACTAATGCACTGTGAATTTATCTGTTTAACTGTTTATGGTTTATGTTTGTTGCCTGTTATTAATTATGCTTCTCAGTTACCCTGCAGATTTATTTGGACTAACAGGTTATGGACACTGGATAACCGGAACAATTCTTGTAGATAGTTGCACCTTGGTACCTCTTGCGAAGACGGCCGCGGAAGAGAAAACCTGTCTGGCGTGGCCTCCTTGCGGCCCAAAGTAGTTAGCTTCAGCCTTGCAGCCACGCCCAAGGCCAATGCAAGGGGTTTGCTTTGGACAGGTCCCCTACTAAGCTTAAAGCTTCACCTTGGGTGACATGGACGCCCTCTTGTTTCACAAACTTCACCTTGGGTGATATGGACACCCGGTTGCGGACACGCCGTGACCTTTAAAGAACTAAAGCTTCTTGTAAATATGTTATTGTGTTATTGTTATACCCTTGTATTTATGTTTCTTTAAAAATGTGTTTAGTCCCGGAGTACTAAAATTTACTAGGGGGGAATGTGGCACCCCTGGGGTCTGGTTGCCACAGTAATAGAAATATTATGTCTGAGAGCAAGTGGGAGGTTTCTCTGGTCAGGAGCCCTAAGCATGCAACACGGCCCACCCAGACCTGGGAGGGGAGGAATCTGCCCTTATAAACTGGGTCTGGGGCGGGATTAGGAGAGGCAGAGCCTGCAGAACAAGCAGAGCAGTCAGAGTCAGAGTGAAGTCCCAGACAAAGACGCAGTCAGGTCTGGAGGACAGCAGACAGAGGGAAAGATACAACAGGAGCTCTGTAGGAGCAGAAGCCTACTCCACCTGGCCAGGGGAGATTCTACTTGCTTACAGACTGACCAGGCCCCTACTGCTGACCAGTACTCCCGGGAGGGTCTGCGTTATACCATCAGTAAAGACCCTGAACTGCACCACACGTCTCTGTGTTTCATCGCCGCACCAGCACCATCAGTATTGGGACGCTCACACCATCACTCCCATCATCCACACTAGCTGCCCTGAGGCAATACTTCTCCCTTGGGGAGTTATCCCATACTCGGCTGCGCAAACAACATCAGCCTCAGCGGTCTGCAGCGCAGCGGCGGTCCCAACTGACCGCAATCCACGGGTGGCGTAGTCGGACATTGTTATTACCTAAGACTGCCACTGGTTTGACCGCCCTGGGCACGGACCGGGTCACCGCCATGGAAGACTACACCCCCCAGCGATCCGGCTCTGGGTACTCCCGCACACGTGCATTCACAACGCAGGCCCAGGGGGCGCGTCAGTAGCATCACCAATGCCCTTGATGGACTGACTGCCCTATCTAATAAACTGGCTGAGAACTCTGGATATGTTGACAATTTTTCTTCCTGGATTGAAGGATGGTTTGGGAAATGGTCTGGCCAGGTCACTTCCGCGCTGATATCTCTGGCCATTGTGGCCAGTGTACTCCCTGTTTGTGGCTGTTGTGCTATACTGTGCATTAGAGGACTCGCACAAAGACTTATTGACTCTGCCATAACAAAGACTATGTATCGAGGAATGGAGACTATGGAACCTGATGATAATGATTCTGAACATTACACCTTCCCCGAAAATAACCAAGACTCTGAAATCCGATGGGTCCTGTGAAAACCGTAATAAGAGAACAAAAGCCCTGATGGGTACAGAGATGTGATATTGAAATTTACAAAAGGGGGGAATGTTATAATCATTTTTGTAATAACTATATAATGTGTGTATATATATGTGTGTGTGTATATATATATATACAGTATATATACAGTATATATAGTTTTACTGAAAGGTCCTAGAATGAGTGGAAAGTAGACAGATGTTCTCTTTGCGGTCAGAAACAACTGACTCTGAGATGTGTAGAGACATTAATCATTTCTTTGGAGAAACAGGATGCTTAGAATATAATCTATAGTCGGCTGCAAGAATTCATTTCCGTTGCCTCTTATCTGATTTTGCATTATATATATACTAGAAATAGGCCGGATGCTATTGCATGGGGAGTGCGGTGAAATGAACCTCTGTGTACCCTTAGTGGTGCTAACAGGAGCAGTGGCCATGTGTCACACCATTTGCGCTTTCCAACATCCCTGTTCTATATCATCCTTCCGCATTTGTGTCTTGTATTTGTGGCATCATTTGACGTCGTTCACACCTGTGCACTGTCTCTTCCTTGTTGTGTGCTGTAGTTTGGGATCTGGTGTTGTGTTTCTTGAGTGATGGTCACTATGTGGTGTCTCCTGTGTGCGGGTTTACACTATATGGTCTCTTGGAAGCTGTTGTGACTATAATTGGATGTGGTCCATTGTTTTGTGTAGTTTGATGTGTGTGTGATTGTCCGTTTCCAAGGTGGAGCAAAAAAACAGAAAGGAAGTGAAAGGAAACAATTTATTATCATGTCACAAATAATGGCAAAGCTTCATACTTTACATCATAGGAACAGAAAGACAATCCATAGAAATGTTATTAGATTCTATTTTTATGTATTAGATAGATAGATGGAACTATGAAACCTGAAAGACATACTGATAGGATGTTTAGATTGTGAGCCCCAATGGGGACAGTGCTGCAAATGTATGTAAAGCACTATGGAATTAATAGTGCTATATAAATGAATCAATATTATTATATGATATAAATATATTATTTATGTATATATGGTGAAACTATGTAAGTATGTATCTATAATGTCTCCTCAATCTATATATATATATGATATGTCTAAGGGGTAGCGTTTCTCCTTATGGAGAGTGACACACCGGCTCTGGCACGTCAAGGTAAGGAGGCTTATTCGCCATGCAATGCTTCTCTGGGAAATTGAATATGCAAATTGCCTCTTCAGAGAAAAAGACCTCAGTCCAGAGCCTCTCACCAGCCAAATCAGTTCTCATACTTTGCACTGACGAGGGCCAACAGCCCGAAACGCCGTGTCTGCAAATTGAGATTCTGATTTGGCTTTTATCCTAAGTCATATTGCACGACTCGTTAAAGGGTTGATTGTGACTTGTAGGATTGCTGCTTCCAATAGGTGGCGCTATAGAGTACAAGTCCTCTTTTTCTCTGAAGAGGCAATTTGCATATATATATATATAACAACATTAACAAACATATATATGTATGTGTTTAGCTATGATGTATGTACTGTATGTACTAAAAATATAGAATTATTTAAAGTATATAATATCTATCATATATCTATGTATAATATATGTCTAAAATCTACAATTTTTTAAGATATAAATAGAGATATATATGAATATATATCTATGTAGTGATGTCTCTATCCACATGAATTAGAGCCAGAGGAGGAGATATGGTGAACAGACGTCCCACCCATCTCTTCAGCTGTTCACAAAAAACCCAGCCCAGTGAAAAGACAAATAAGTCTCTCAGCATCTTTGACACTGTAGTTACAAATATGGGTTTCCATCACCAACTGTTTAAAAGTTGATGATACATATCTCCTCTGTGATGACCTTAAATACTTTTATATATATGTATTTACAACAAAATTAATGGTGCAAAATATATGTTATCTATATACAGTACAGACCAAAAGTTTGGACACACCTTCTCATTTAAAGATTTTTCTGTATTTTCATGACTTTGAAAATTGTACATTCACACTGAAGGCATCAAAACTATGAATTATCACATGTGGAATTATATACTTAACAAAAAAGTGTGAAACAACTGAGAATATGTCTTATATTCTAGGTTCTTCAAAGTAGCCACCTTTTTCTTTGATGACTGCTTTGCACACTCTTGGCATTCTCTTGATGAGCTTCAAGAGGTAGTCACCGGAAATGGTTTTCACTTCACAGGTGTGCCCTGTCAGGTTTAATAAGTGGGATTTCTTGCCTTATAAATGGGGTTGGGACCATCAGTTGTGTTGTGCAGAAGTCTGGTGGATACACAGCTGATAGTCCTCCTGAATAGACTGTTAGAATTTGTATTATGGCAAGAAAAAAGCAGCTAAGTAAAGAAAAACGAGAGGCCATCATTACTTTAAGAAATGAAGGTCAGTCAATGCGAAAAATTGGGAAAACTTTGAAAGTGTCCCCAAGTGCAATTGCAAAAACCATAAATCGCTACAAAGAAACTGGCTCACTTGAGGACCGCCCCAGGAAAAGAGGACCAAGAATCACCTCTGCTTCTGAGGATAAGATTATCCGAGTCACCAGCCTCAGAAATCGCAGGTTAAGCGCAGCTCAGATTAGAGACCAGGTCAATGCCACACAGAGTTCTAGCAGCAGACACATCTCTTCAACAACTGTTAAGAGGAGACTTTGTGCAGCAGGCCTTCATGGTAAAATAGCTGCTAGGAAACCACTGCTAAGGACAGGCAACAAGCAGAAGAGACTTGTTTTGGGCTAAAGAACACAAGGAATGGACATTAGACCAGTGGAAATCTGTGCTTTGGTCTGATGAGTCCAAATTTGAGATCTTTGGTTTCAACCACCATGTCTTTGTGCGACGCAGAAAAGGTGAACGGATGGACTCTACATGCCTGGTTTCCACCATGAAGCATGGAGGAGCAGGTGTGATGGTGTGGGGGTGCTTTGCTGGTGACACTGTTGGGGATTTATTCAAAATTGAAGGCATACTGAACCAGCATGGCTACCACAGCATCTTGCAGCGGCATGCTATTCCATCCGGTTTGCATTTAGTTGGACCATCATTTATTTTTCAACAGGACAATGACCCCAAACGCACCTCCAGGCTGTGTAAGGGCTATTTGACCAAGAAGGAGAGTGATGGGGTGCTACGCCAAATTACCTGGCCTCCACAGTCACCAGACCTGAACCCAATTGAGATGGTTTGGGGTGAGCTGGACCTCAGAGTGAAGGCAAAAGGGCCAACAAGTGCTAAGCATCTCTGGGAACTCCTTCAAGATTGTTGGAAGACCATTTCCGGTGACTACCTCTTGAAGCTCATCAAGAGAATGCCAAGAGTGTGCAAAGCAGTCATCAAAGCAAAAGGTGGCTACTTTGAAGAACCTAGAATATAAGACATATTTGCAGTTGTTTCACACTTTTTTGTTAAGTATATAATTCCACATGTGTTAATTCATAGTTTTGCTGCCTTCAGTGTGAATGTACAATTTTCATAGTCATGAAAATACAGAAAAATCTTTAAATGAGAAGGTGTGTCCAAACTTTTGGTCTGTACGTGTATATTCCATGCATTATAATCAGAGGTGTATATACCATGGTTTTTTTTTCTATATAATATTATATAACCTTTTCTTTTTCTTTTGTTATTTTAATCTCAATTTTTCAATATTATTTGTTTTTATTCTGTTATTTCGACAATCTATAATTTCTTTACTTTGAAAAATTGGGCATGAGGAACTATCAACACACCCATATGATGGGGCAGTCGAACATATAAATTGTAACTCCCTTCATGTATTTGTATACTAGGATTAAGAACTTTTGGTGTTCGATACGCGTAGGTTTCACAGTGTCTCTTTTTCGTTGAAGAGAAGGTGACTCCTACAGGATGAGATAGAAAAATGCAATGTGCCTAAGAACTAACAGGCAGGTAATTGCTTACTATCTGCCTGTTCTACCCTGTGGCGGATCTGATCACACCTGAACTGCTCCTAACAGCGATTCTGCTGCTTCACGTCAACAGAACAGCTCTTCCTCTTCCTGGCTGCTCTGTCAATGAGGCGAGACTGCCAACTTCATTCTCATTGACAGATGGCTCCCTGCAGTTAGGCAGCAGGGAGCTAGCTGTCAAGTCAGCATTACATCGGCAGTCACACCCCATCAACAGAGCAGAGAGGGAGCTGCAAAATCACTGGCAGGAGCGATCCGTGACCTCTCTGAAATGGCAGAGATCGGCACCGGGCCCAACAGGCATATAGTTAGCAAATACTTACCTTTTAGTTCTTAGGCCCATGGTAAAAAAAAAATAAAATAGTCGCGGACAACCCCTTTTAATAATTAGGAGCAGGAATTCTCTGAATGATGCTATAATCAAGAAAACATGAAATTCTCTCCTGCCCAGTCAGTCTGCCCGGTCTGTTACACCATGATTACCGAAACCTCGACTCAGTCCACCACCCATTTGTATTACCACTTACCCGGCTCTGCTTGGCCTCTGTTACCAGGCCATTGGCTTGTCTGACTGCACTTATGTTTCGCCCTGGTACCACTTATCTGCATCTCCAGAAGTTTCCCATTTCTCTATTATACTTTTCAAATTACATTTTGAGACTTTCTCCTCCTGTTGTTGCACATATTTTTTTTCCCTTCATCTGCACAGGTATCATTAATCTATCAACTATAATGGCCGTACCAGGTCCTGCAGGTCCTGTATCCCGTACACATGACGTGGGCAGTGCACGGCATGCCGCTAGTTTTTATTCTGAGTGCTCTTATATACGGTGGTAGTTTTACACAATGTTGAGCCTGTGATCTGCAGAGTGAAATGTCTGACTGCTAGAACAGAAGTGTACGGCAGATTCTACAGCATGGATACATAAAGGACGTCCTGGGGGAATATACCTCCCTCCAACACTCGTCCAGTCCCTGCCTCACACTAGAGACATTTACAATAACTCCAGGACTATGGAGCTGGTCATTTTCTCATAATCTGTGGCCATTATTAGTGATCTCGCATTGTACGGCAATATCACCCTGGAGGTTGTGATGTATTTAGTGTAATAGCGCCATCTAGAATATACAGTATATATCAGGCGATACCATGCTTTCTATAGTTAGTCGTCTTCTGTGCCCTCTATAGCTATCTATTATACTTTATATTTCTTTATAATAATTTATAATAAATTACTCGACAGTTTTACAGCTTTATGATGTTTATTAATCTGCTGTAATTATAAAAGAAAGTCCAACCTTACAGTGGACACAGGTGGAAGTGTCCTCCATGATGGTATAGGCTGAGGTGGAGCAAGTATATAGTCAGTGGGGGATCAGGATGACCAGTATTCCCCAGGGTTCCTTGTTATCAGGGAGGGACGCGGTGTATGCAATCAAAAGATCTTATCCTCTGACCGACTGTGTGCCATCAACAGGTAATGACCATCCGGCAGTGCGACATCAACTGGTCATCACCCTCCAGCTGTGTGCCATCAACAGGTAATGACCTTCCGGCAGTGCGCCATCAACAGGTAATGACCCTCTGGCTATGGCCATCAATAGGTCATCACCCTCCGGCTGTGTGCCATCAACAGGTAATGACCATCCGGCTGTGTGCCATCAACAGGTAATGATCCTCTGTCCGGCTGTGTGCCATCAACAGGTAATGACCCTCTGGCTATGGCCATCAATAGGTCATCACCCTCCGGCTGTGTGCCATCAACAGGTAATGACCATCCGGCAGTGCGCCATGAACAGGTAATGACCATCCGACTGTGTGCCATCAACAGGTAATGATCCTCTGTCCGGCTGTGTGCCATCAACAGGTAATGACCCTCTGGCTATGGCCATCAATAGGTCATCACCCTCCGGCTGTGTGCCATCAAATGTTTTAATCTTCTGTCCAGTTTTGTGCCATCAAGAGGTAATGACCCTCCAGCTGTGGGCCATCAACAGGTCATCACCTTTCGGCATTTAGGCTTCTTGTCTTCTGTAAGATGCGATTCTTGAGTCTCCTGATGTTAAAAAATATTTAAAAAATCACCGATTAAACTAATAATCTATCTAGTACATAAGCATCACAATTTATAATCTATCTATTGCATAAGTATGACAATTTAGCTCACAGAACATACACTATGCTAAAACATTAGACCGTACAAGCAGAAATTTGCTAAACTAACATAAATATAACTGACAAATCAGTAGAAAAATCGCTACCAATGGCACAGCTCTCTTCACATCAACCTGTAACCATAGTAGATAAGAAATAGAGGACAATGCTCATAGTCAGTTATCAACAATTCGGCATGGGGCATCCCACCAGAGACATTATAATATCTAGTAGATTATAGATGGCAATAGAATTTACCAACAAGCACATAGTACGCCAAACTCAAGTACATAGTATGCCAAACCTCGACACTTTTTCCTAAAATAGGTTCATCAGAAGCACATACTAGACAGTGATACTTAGCAAAGCGTTCATAGATATATGCGCCATATGATAAGGTGCTAAAGTGCAAGTGTGTGAAGAAATATCCATTCGATTTCAGGTGCAATGCTGCATTGTATGTAGTAAGATGGTGCCCATCAGACAGCATGTATAGGACTAACCTGTGCTGAAAACACGAGCAATGGGAAAGTTCAAGCAGTTGCCTTCTCAATCTTCCTCGCCTCTAAGACATCTAAGGAAACATCTTCTCCTCTTGATTTTGGGTGAAGGTGTTGTAGGCATTTCAGGCTCTGGCATTCTAGGTTCTGACATACTAGGTTCTGACATGGTAGGTTCTGGTGTTCTAGGTTCTGGTGCTCTTGGCTCTGGAATTCTGGGTTGTTGGCTTCTCTGAAAAATCAGCAACCTCTCTTTATGCTCCGTGGAACTTCGAGCTCTTCTTCCTATATTGTTGTGAGGGATCGTTCTGACCCAGACAGTATCACTGAACGCCACTTTATAGTTGCAACTAGGAACCTTTTTCGCATCCTGCGGTGCAGGAGCCATGGATGGAGTAGAACATTTGCCATTGGGCAGGACAGGTGTTCTCCTGGAGTCTTGCTCCTGAATCTGAGGGATGCAAATCGGCTCCTTACAAGCACTTTGTTCCTTCAGAATGGTTTTGTTCTCAGGAGTTTTCTGATTGTTTCACCAGGTTCAGACATTGCCCACTTGCTCAGGACAAGACTTAAGGCCAAATACTCTAGTATTGTCAGTAGTGTCATCACCGCAACAAAAACTGCGTCACGGAAGAGCCAAAGAGGAAGATTGATGGAAGCTTGATAGGTGCTTCTCCTGAGATCCACGGGTAGTGGGTCATCCTATAATAAAGAAAAAAAACATAATAAAGTCCTGTATATTTATACCCAATCCAGTCAAACAGAGAGCCCTTGTTATTATACAGTGATGGATACATTATCAAGCAACTTTCAGAAATATCCCAATGAGAAGATCAGGAAGAAGTTTGGGATTCACCTCCAGGGTCCATGGAATATTATTTACAGTTGGACTTTCATATGACGGACGGTCACGTGTCCAGTATGAGAAGTCCTGCAAGAGGCGATATTCTCATTAGCTGATCCTTGTGACCTCCATATTGATGAGAACATACTTGCCCTCAGTGTACTGTAATGTGGGGGGTAGAGCAACGTAAAGCACAGAAATGATAGGATGATACTCATCATCTCCAGAGATCTCTCAGCACCAAGGTATGGTCAATGAGATACAAGCTGCAGATGGGCCGAGGCTTCTAATATACCCAGGGGTGACATCACAAAGCCCTCTGTGACATCATTGCACAGTTCTATCCATCATGTCACTGATACTTTGGACCTAACTAAATGTCTAAAAGAGAACCCTTCCACATGATTTCCAATCACGGAGCAGCTTCAGTTTTTCAAGAAAAGTTTAAAAAATATAATCTGTGCTGTGATTGGTCACAATGGCACATGAAGCAGAACGTCTTTAGATCTTTTAAAGGGAAAGTGTCAGCAATTTTTTTACAATTGTAAAATTGTAAAGTATTTATATTCATGTATAAATACACATATATATTTAAAAAGGTTTCAATGGTATAAAATCTGAAAAAAATATTTTAACTCTTTTGATGTTTTCATCTTGTAAACACTAGGGGGAGCAGCTGCTGACATTTCCATGAAAACAGAATACAGCTAGCTCGCATTACGACTGCAGTAAAAGTGGGCGGGATCTGCTCACATGGGTGTGATGTGACTCCTCCCCTTCTGGGAGTTTGCAAAAAGGTAAATGAGACTGTAGTTTAGGATCACAGTGCGGAGCGATCAGTGGTGACTGCAAAGTGATATATAAGGGACAACACCAAAGTCATTAATAACTACAAGGACAAGGCAGGAATGTGGGAGTCAGAGGGGTCACCCCACACTTATATCCCCTCTGACTGTCACTTCCTAAGCTCCTTTCCCTGCCATAACCTCTTATTCCCACAGGTAAATTCTTACAGGACCCCCCTCCCCATCCCCTTCCCCTGCCGCAACTGATTCTAAACGTCCTCCATATGTAATAATAGACAGGTACTCACCGGCAGCCTATGGTAATTCACAGGGTAGAACAGGGTACAGCACAGAAACAATATGGCGATCCTCATTGTCTCCAGGGGGTATCTCAGCACCAAGATATGGCCAATGAGATATGAGCTCCAGGTGGATGGAGCCCCCTTATATACCCCAAGGGTGACATCACAACGCCCTCTGTGACATCATCACCCTCAACATTCCGTCACATGACATCACCCAGCACCAGCATCATGTGACCCAGCGTAAATAGAAACGGTCCCTGTTGCCTATAGCAACTATTCCAAACTAAGTTTAAACTTTTCCAACAGCTAAAGGCGGCTCTGTGATGGCAGTTTCTTCTTGTGGACGGTTGTGATAAATCTGCAGAACATCTACATAACGCGACATGTAGGAAATCCTGTCTTTTCCCCTCTGTTCTTCCTCTGGTGCTACAGAGACGGATAGAAGGAGCTTTTCCAGACCTTACAGTGCACAATATGGGACCTAATCACTGATATCCCAGATCTCCTCAGTACAAGCATACCGCCAACCTATGAGGACTAGAAAGAGGGCGAAACCATGCGGCACGCGTAGTCTGACCACGCCCCTATCCACACCCCAAGCCACGCCCTTTTACCATGTCTTTCTCCCCCGGCAGGAAGAGTTATCAGAGGGGCGGTGGCAGTGAGGGACATTCAGCAGAAACTCGGGACTGCAGGGCATAGACCTAAATCCGGGACTGTCTGCTGTATCCTGGACGGCTGGGACTAGAGATGAGAGGATCGACTCATGGGACTCAGGTCCAGCATCCAGGTCAGTGGTAATTGGTGGCTGGACGGGAGGCCCTGTCGCGGCTTTAGATTAGCCCGGGCTGCTGCAATATCATCTGTGCGTCCTGCTCTTCTCTAGTTGGGACCTGTGGATTATTTTTTGTTCCCTCATTCACAGTCGGACCCTTCAGAACTTTCTCATCTTTGTGCAGTTTCACTATATGACATCTGGCTTTTTTGTGTCTGTAAGGCCGTGTTCACACGTAGCATAAATACTGTGCACCAATCTACACAATAACAATCTCCTCTGGTTATTGCATCTTTGGTGCACTATTTTAGGCTTTTTCCCCCTTATTTGATGCATTTTGGTGCAGATGTGAAACCGCGTTTTTAATTGTTTTTTACAGTACAGAAAAGCTTTGATTCTGCACTTAAAAAAGTATCTGCAGTTTCTTACAGACGTTTCTTTATGCTCCACATAGAAGTCTCTAGAGGAAAAAAATCACCAAAACCGCACAGGGTGGGGGCAGGGTGAGGAACACTGAGGGCAGAATGGAGGCATGGGGGGTCGAATGGGAAACATGGAGGCAGAATGGGAGACATTGGGGGCAGAATGGGAGACATTGGGGGCAGAATGGAGTCACATTGGGGGAGAATGGAGTCATATTGGAGACAGAATGGAAACACATTGAGGGCAGAATGGAGACATGGGGGGGCAGAATGGAGACGGGGCAGAATGGAGACAGGGGGGAAGAATGGAGACAGGGGGGCAGAATGGAGACGGGGCAGAATAGAGACCGGGGGGCAGAATGGAGATAGGGGCAGAATGGAGACAGGGGGCAGAATGGAGAAAGGGGGAAGAATGGAGACGGGGCAGTATAGAGACCGGGGGGCAGAATGGAGATAGGGGGCAGAATGGAGACATGGGGACAGTATGGAGACATTGGGGGCAGAATAGAAACCAGAGGGCAGTATGGATGGAGACAAGGGTGGCAGAATAGAAACATGGGGGCAGATTGGAGACAAGGGGGACAGAATGGAGACATGGAGGGAAGAATAGAAACATGGGGGGAAGAATGGAGACGGGGGCAGAATGGAGATATTGGGGGCAGAATAGAAACCAGGGGGTAGTATGGAGACAAGGGGGGCAGAATGGAGACAGGGGGGCAGAATGGAGACAGGGGGGGCAGAATGGAGACAAGGGGGGCAGAATGGAGACATTCGTGCAGAATAGAAACATTGGGGCAGAATGGAGGCAAGGGGGGCAGGATGGAGAAAGGGGAGCGGAATGGAGACATTGGGTGCATAATAGAAACATGGAGGCAGAATAGAAACATGGTGGCAGAATGGAGACGGGGCAGAATGTAGACATCGGAGGCAGAATGGAGAGACATTGGGGGCAGAATGGAGACGGGGCAGAATTGAGACGGGGCAGAATGGAGACATTGGAGGCAGAACGGAGAGACATTGGGGGCAGAATGGAGACATGGAGACATGGGGCAAAATAGACACATGGAGGCAGAATGGAGACGTGGGCAGAATGGAGAGACATTGGCAGAATGGAAAGAAATGGGGGCAGAATGGAGAGACATTGGGGCAGAATGGAAAGACATTGGGGCAGAATGGAGAGACATTGGGGCAGGATGGAGAGACATTGGGGGCAGAATGGAGAGACATTGGGGGCAGAATGGAGACATGGGGCAAAATAGACACATGGAGGCAGAATGGAGACGTGGGCAGAATGGAGAGACATTGGCAGAATGGAAAGAAATGGGGGCAGAATGGAGAGACATTGGGGCAGAATGGAAAGACATTGGGGCAGAATGGAGAGACATTGGGGGCAGGATGGAGAGACATTGGGGGCAGGATGTAGAGACATTGGGGGCAGGATGGAAACAAATGGAAACTTGGAGGCAGAATGGAGACATTGGGGGCAGGATGGAGAGACATTGGGGGCAGGATGGAGAGACATTGGTGGCAGGATAGAGACAAATGGAAACATGGGGGCAGAATGGAGACATTGGGGGCAGGATGGAGACAATGGGGGCAGTATGAAGACAATGGGAGTAGGATGTGGGACATTATTACTGTAGGGGCTAATTAAAGGATATTATTACTGCTGTAATGTATTTTATTTTTGAGGATACTGTTTTCTGTGGGGGGTTCATGTTACTGTGCAGGGCGGCACTATATCACTTTTTTTCTTCATCTGGTGTAGTGTAGAAGTTGGGGAAATATTGGGGAATGTGCTCTGTAAGCTGCTCTAGATAACTGTGTTATTTTATGCAGAGACGAGTCCTGGCGAGAAGAAGTGATGGCGGTCTGCGATGGATGAAGAGGAAAAGTGGAGATGAAGGACTTCAACTACAGACATCACCAGTGAGTCAGTGTGTTATCTGTAAACTGACACTATACACTGTATACTATACACAGAGCTCCTGTGAATAATGGCACTATTAGTAATGGTAATATTAGTATTCTGTTTTTGTATTAATGCTCAGTATGGTAGTATTCGGTCACTATGTGGTGGTAATATGTGATCTGGTCATGGTGTGGCGGTATTTGTCCCTTGTCCACTACAGGATATTGGCCCCTCATGCCGTCCACATGGAGTTTGTTTCCGTCCTCTTGAGACTGTGCTGCGAGATATAGCAAACCTTCTTGTGACGGCACGTATGGATGCCGTCCTGGCAGAGCCAGACCACCTGTACAACCTGAATGGACCGCCTCATGTTACCCACAATTACCAAGACACAACAGAAATGGAAAACTAGAGAAGTCAGGGAGGAGGAAGAGAGAGGAATTGTCTGTGGCAATGTCATGCTCCAGGATTTGATCCCTTCAGTTTGTGTTCTGTGGTGGGCTTCTCTTTCTGCCGAGCCACAGGACACACACCTTTTCACTGGGTGTTTGGGCTCTGCTTTTCTGGCTGCATCCTGCTTAGCTTTACACATTTGTATTTTTATTTGGATGCCTATCACATTTTGGGTGCAGCTTTATAGTCTGCGTTTCCTGCTGGTGATAGATTCATTTGGATATTCTGACATTCTGTTGATATTTGGAGCTAGGGTTTTTCGCTTTGCTGTTTATTTGCTATACTTTGCACTTTTCTTCTTTTTATCATTTGAAAATAGGCAGTATATTTGTTAACAGTACTTGCTGTATTCTTTGTTTGATATTTTGTTTCTTACTTTACTTGCTTTGGGATTATTCCTTTGTTCAGCACACTTCTCTTCTTTTAGATAATTCACACTCTGCTCTGCCCTCTGGTTCTTTAGCAGGAACGTGAAGCAACTTGTCTGCCTTTTAGGCAGTTTAGGCCATAGTTGCCATCTCCTAGTCTGTGGTTAGGTCTATCTCTTCACCCGCAGGTACCGATGGGGACTGTGTAGTCAAGGTATCTAGTCTGTACAGGAGCAAGCAGGGTCAGTTGTAGTTTTTAGTGTTTAACCTATTTTCCCAAGTAAGTTGCTACACATGCATAGATAAACTAGGAGTTGTTAGGAGCATTCATGGTGAGCCACTATTGCGTTATCTTAGGGTGCCAACCTCCACCATCATGTAGGGACAGACCAGGCTCAGAGTAGTGCTTCTACCAGTCTGAATTTGGATCTGCCAGGTTCAGGTATTTGTTCCTCTTGTTTGTACGCTACCAATGTACATGGGCTTGTGCAGTCATAATAGGCCACTATCCGCACCATTCCCTCTTTCGGGGTGTCTCGCTGTTCCTCTCCCGGGCTCCTGTTGTCACTTTCATCTGCACCAGAAGAGGTGACATTGATTCACAATCACTTCTGCCCCCAACTAGACAGATCGATGTCCCTGACATTTAAGTGACTCGTCGTGGTTATACAGTAAAAGTGTGTGAAGATGTCGGACACGGTCCCAGAAGACTTTTACAGTTTGTGTCATTATAACATGTATAATGGTTGAGCAATGTTTAATGCTGAATTTAATGTAATATCTCCCATCAGAGCTGTAGTAGATTGGACAACTGGATAAGGAAGACTTAACAGTCAGCTGGCCCTACAGATGGAAGGAGTGTTTGGAAGTAAGAAGAGAGTTTCTTCCTGCTTAGAGAAGTCAGCACTGGAATGAGTAGTGAGGTGACGCCAAATACAGAGAGTGTGACAGATGAGGCCGCATAGTGAGGAGTGTGAGACTGGAAGGAAGCAGAACAGAGATAGCAAGATTCTGTAACTGGATCCAGTGGCAGAGTAATATGGCCAGAGCAGCCTGTACCCTGTGTGGTGAAGTGGACTATAGACAGAAAGAGGTCAGCTGCACTGGATACGGCCAGGAGCTTAAGGAGGTAGAGCTGTGGGTTAGCGGGTAACCCTGAGACAGCACAGGCAAAGTAACATAGTAACATAGTTTTTAAGGTTGAAGGAAGACTAAGTCCATCTAGTTCAACCCATAGCCTAACATGTTGATCCAGAGGACGGCAAAAAAAATCCATGTGGCAAACACTAAGCTCCACATTGGGGAAAAAAATTCCTTCCCGACTCCATACGACAATCAGACTAGTTCCCTGGATCAACGCCCTATCAAGGAATCTAGTATATATAACCTGTAATATTATACTTTTCAAGAAAGGAATCCATGCCCTTCTTAAATTTTATTAGTGAATCACTCATTACAACATCATGCGGCAGAGAGCTCCATAGTCTCACTGCTCTTACAGTAAAGAATCCCCGTCTGTGATTATGATTAAACCTTCTTTCCTCCAGACGTAGAAGATGCCCCCTTGTCCCCGTCTCTGGCCTCAGAGTAAAAAGATCAGTAGACAGGTCTTTGTACTGTCCCCTCATATACTTGTACATAGTAATAAGATCACCCCTAAGCCTTCGTTTTTCCACAGTAAATAACCCCAAGTGTAATAACCTGTCTTGGTGTTGCAGACCCCCCAGTCCTCTAATAAGCTTTGTCGCTCTTCTCTGCACCCTCTCTAGTTCAGCTATGTCTTTCTTATACGCCGGAGACCAGAAGTGAGCACAGTATTCTAAGTGTGGTTGCACTAGTGACTTGTATAGAGGTAAAATTATGTTCTCCTCATGAGCATCTATGCTTCTTTTAATGCATCCCATTATTTTATTTGCCTTTGCAGCAGCTGCCTGACACTGGCCACTAAACGTGAGCTTGTCGTCCACCAATACACCCAGGTCTTTTTCAGTTACAGTTTTGCCCAGTGTTTTACAGTTAAGCATATAATTATACATTTTATTTCCTCTGCCCAAGTGCATTACCTTACATTTATCCCCATTAAAGTTCATTTGCCATTTATCAGCCCAAGCTTCTAGTTTACATAGATCCTCCTGTAATATAAAATTGTCCTCCTCTGTATTGATTACCCTGCAGAGTTTAGTGTCATCTGCAATTATTGAAATATTACTCTGTATGCCCCCTACAAGGTCATTAATAAATATGTTAAAAAGAAGGGGGCCCAATACTGACCCCTGTGGTACCCCACTGTTAACTGAGACCCAGTCTGAGTGTTTTCCATTAATAACCATCCTTTGTTTCCTATCACTGAGCCAATTCTTATCCCAAATACATATATTTTCCCCTATCCCCATTGTTCTCATGTTATGTATCAACCTTTTGTGTGGAACCGTATCAAAAGCTTTTGAAAAGTCCATATACACAACATCCACTACATTTCCTCGGTCCAGTCTGGAACTTGCCTCCTCATAAAAGCTGATCAGATTAGTTTGACAGAAATGGTCCCTCGTAAACCCATGTTGATATTGGGTCATGAGGTTATTCTTCTTCAGATACTCTAGTATAGCATCTCTTAGGAAACCCTCCAGGATTTTACCCACAGTAGAGGTTAAGCTTACTGGCCTATAATTTCCAAGTTCAGTTTTTGTCCCCTTTTTGAATATTGGCACCACATTTGCTATACGCCAGTCCTGTGGTACATATCCTGTTATTATGGAATCTTTAAAGATTAAAAATAATGGTCTATCTATGACGTTACTTAATTCCTGCAGTACTCGCGGGTGTATCCCATCCGGGCCCAGGGATTTGTCAACTTTAGTGATTTTTAGACGCCGCCGTACTTCCTGCTGGGTTAAGCAAGTGACATTTAATGGAGAATTTTTGTTATCACTGATCATGTTTTCTGTCATGCGATTTTCTTGTGTAAATACGATTGGAAAAAAAATCATTTAGCATATTGGCTTTTTCCTCATCCTCATCCACCATTTCCCCCAGACTATTTTTAAGGGGGCCAACACTATCATTTTTTAGTTTTTTACTATTTATGTAGTTAAAGAATATTTTGGGGTTATTTTTACTTTCTCTGGCAATGATTCTCTCTGTCTCAATCTTTGCTGCCTTGATTTGTTTTTTACATAATTTATTTAATTTTCTATATTTATTTAATGCCTCATCACTACCTACTTGCTTTACTTCTCTAAATGCTTTATTTTTGTCACTTATTGCGCCCCTTACAGCTCTATTTAGCCATAGTGGTTTCCTCCTATTTCTAGCATGTTTATTCCCATAGGGTATATATTGTGCACAGGTCCTATTCAGGATGCTAATAAATGTCTCCCATTTGCTTTGTGTAGCTTTATGTCTCAGGATATCGTCCCAGTTTATTGTACTAAGATCATCTCTCAACCGTTGGAAATTTGCCTTCCTGAAGTTTAGTGTCCTTGTAACCCCTCTACTACACATCTTATTAAAGGTTACATGAAAATGTATTATTTTGTGATCACTATTACCCAAGTGACCCCCAACTTGTATATTTGATATGCGGTCTGGCCTATTGGTTAATATTAGGTATAGAAGTGCCCCCCTTCTTGTTGGGTCCTGAAACAGTTGTGAAAGGTAATTGTCTCTCATAGTAGTCAAAAACCTATTACCTTTGCTGGAACTACAGGTTTCTGTCCCCCAATGTATTTCAGGGTAGTTGAAGTCCCCCATAATAATGACTTCTCCTTGAGTCGCTGCTTCATCTATTTGCTTTACGAGGATATTCTCCGCTGCCATTATTTTTGGAGACTTATAACAAACCCCTATCAGTAATTTATTATTTTTTCCCTCTCCCCTTATCTCCACCCACAGGGACTCTACATTTCCATTAGATTCACATATATCCTCCCGGAAGATGGGTTTTAAGGAAGATTTTACATATAAACACTCCCCCCCTCGATTGTTTGTACGGTCATTTCTGAACAGACTATAGCCCTGTAAATTAACTGCCCAGTCATGGCTCTCGTCCAGCCACGTCTCAGATATCCCCACCATGTCATAATTATTTATAATTATAATAATGCTGTTGGCTTCCTAGATCCCTGATATCTTATTGGATGAATCTACCTTCTCTCCCTTCTATGCTGCTGAATGTCCTCATATGGTCCCTACAAGACCAAGTCCAGTCTTTCTGGCCAAACTTCACTTTTATGATCGACAACATTAAATGTGCAGTGAGGGCCAAGTGTGAATTTCTGTACAATAACAACAGAGTTTCCCTTTATCCTGGCTTTTCAATTTCTTTTAAAACCAACTAACTTCAAATAGATAAACTACACAAAAAACATTACACCTGTGCCATGATATATCTCTAAGCTGTGCGTGGCTGATGGCTGTAATATACATTTATTCACGTCTGCAGGAGATGTGTTGGCTCCAGCCCTGGTTTCATGGATTCACTCAACGTCATAAATTCCATTATGTTTTCAATCCTAAGGAATTCAGATTACTGCACAATCTCTCCTGAAATGGGGGCACTAATACTTTCTCTACTCTTCTGGTCAGGACTCATAGTAGCTCCAATGGTCCACCATAAATGAGTGCAACTCCATTTAGAAGTGGAAAATGAACTTCGGCACTCCAATAAATGAAATTTTCAAATGCTTTATTGAATAAAAAATATACCCCTCTTGTAAACAGAGCATAAGCCCAGAGCATGGACCAACGTTTCCACCGTTTTACCGGTCTTTTTCAAGGCAAATCCATCACTAATCAAAACAAACCAAAATTAATACAGGTATAACAGATATGGCAGGTTCTGCCTATTATAGGCTACAGAATATTATAGTGACAATTCCTAGAACCCCACCAAAAAAATAAATATAGAGGAAGAGGAGTGGTATCAGAAGGATAAGCCAGGTGGACAGTAGATGCTAGATAAGGTCCAACAGAGCCGCGTGATATAGACAGAAACTATTAGTTATATATTGAGTTAATATTACCTAATATGGCCACAAGAAATACTGAATAAAGCAGGGTTGAAATCGGTGTTCATGAAGGGAGCTCTGTTGCGCCCTAATTCTGCGGGGACTTCCTGTCACGTGGTACGGAACTTCCGATTTGGTGGAACGCATTGCGGTTCACAGCGCTCCAGAAAGGAAGTGTTGTATTAGTATCAAGCTATGAGATGGAGAATGTGTGTTCAGTCACCATTAGGTCCAACAAGGATTATAGGAGAGCGTACTATATTCCCCCAGATGGTACTGTAGATATTTCAAATGGAGATAAATAAGCATATCATAATCCAATTGTGATAGGGTAGTGATGTTCCATAGGTGAACTACGTTCCTAGGGCACGGTGAAAGATGATGGTGCTAATGTTATTGAGTGACCTAAAATAAAAAGGAGAAATAATAAGTGGCACTTCAGAACATGAGAATCAACAAGTAATCTGGACAATGTACCAATAAATAGCTTAATAGACATGGAATATCATATGATCATATGGAATACCTTTGTGGAAGACATATAGAAAACAAAACACCAAGGGAGAATGGCTCTAAAACTGTATTTCATACTACCTGTTAAGACCTTTGGGATGTAGGGTCTGAAGGGTGTGTATCCAGAAGGATTCACACTCCTTCAACCTTTTAATGCGATTACCCCCTCTACGGTTTAACGGTACATGGTCTATGACCTGATGCCTCAATTGTGCAACTGTATGGGACATGGCACTGAAATGGGCTGCTTTGGGCAGCATAGTGCGTCCACACCTAATGGTCAATTTATGTTGTGAAATGCGGTCTCTGATATGTTTGGTAGTCTCGCCAACATATCCGAGACCGCAAGGACACTTAATCAGGTACACTACATATGTAGAATCGTAAGTGAAATATTCCCAAATGGAGTATCTCTTCCCTGATAGGGGATGTGTAAATGAGTCGCCCTTCATTACATTAGAGCACTGAAGACATCCTTGACATGGGAAGGTACCCCGACGTGGTGTCATCAAAGTGCTTTGTACCAGTCCTCTTTTAGTAGAGCCCACGTGGGCTCTAACAAGATGGTCACGAATATTATGTGGGCGTTTGTTGCACAGTAAGGGTTTGTTGGCAAATTCCGGTATAGAGGGATACGATTGCGTTAATAGTGACCAGTGTCGTTGAATACATTGGTAGATCGCCTCTCCAAAGGGGCGATGGGCGTTTACGAATGCTATTCTTTTAGTCTGTTCGTGAGATGGGGAACGTGGGGTATTAGATTTCAGAATATGATCAGGATAACCACGCTGAAGAAACTTCTGGTCCATTTCCCTATGTCTGATACTCCTAATCTCGCTATTTGAAACGATACGTTCGACCCTACAGTGTTGTGATTTGGGGAGAGCTCTTTTTATATGATGTGGGTGACAACTGGAATACAACAGCAAGCTGTTTTCGTCAGTGGGCTTGACATAGAGGTCACTCTCGAGTGAGCCAGTCTCGGTTAGGGTGATCAGGGTATTTGGGAAATGGATTGAACATGGATTATGAAGCATTGTGAATGTTAGATTGGGGACACAAGTGTTGAGGTATCCTAAAAAAGTGAAAAGCTCACTGTCAGTGCCTGTCCAAATGAAGAAAATATCGTAGATAAAACGTTTGCAATATGATACATATTTCTGAAAAAAATCACGTGTGTAGACATAGACATCCTCAAAGTCTGCCATGAAGATGTTAGCATAAGGGGGCGCTACATTTGAGCCCATTGGGCTGTGTGCCCACGTAGCGTTTTTCAAGCGTATATGCTGCGGAATTTCCGCAGCGTAAACGCTTGAAAAACGCATGTATATCCGCACCCCATGGTCCCCAATGGCATTCCGCAATGTCAATGCCCATGCTGCGGATTTTTCCGCAGCGTATATGCTGCGGTCAAAAAACCGCAGCATGTTCATTAATTTTGCGGAAGCGCAGCGGAATCAATGTGCGGATGGTACCCAAGTCTGGAGGAGAGGAGACTCTCATCCAGACCTGGGTACCAAAGAACCTGTAAAAAAAATAAAAAAATAAAGTTTATACTTATCTTCTGATGTTTTCCCTCCGTCGCGCTGTTGTCTGAAGGACCTGCCACGTCATTGAGTCATGTGACCCATCACATGACTCAATGACGTCACCGCAGGTCCTGCACACAACAGCGTGAGCCGCTGAAGCCTCCGGACGGGGCAGAGAATGCATCAGAAGGTGAGTATAAAGTTTATTTTTTATTTTTTACCATTCTGAACAAGTTGTCAAGCACTTTTCCAAGTGATGCTTGGAGAAGTGCTTGATAACCCGCATGCGGAAATGCATGCAAAAACGCCTCACAAACGCTCCTACCTGGCGGGAAAACCGCATGTAATATCCGCATGCGATTTTCCCACCAGGGAGAAGCGTAAAAAATATGCTTCAGGTCCGCAACGTGGGCACATAGCCTTGCTGTCCCCCTCTTTTGAAAATAAAATTGATCCTTAAAGAGGAAATCATTTTTTGTCAGGATCAGCATAAGAATGTCAACGCAGAAGTGAATTTCTGCCAATATTAGTTGAGTACGAGTATTAAGAAAATTGGAAGTGGCTGTGATGCCGTCGTGATGGTCAATACTCGTATACAAACCATTTACATCCATGGTTACTAGAAAAATATTTCTGGGGATGTGGTCCAATTCCCTAGAGATGTAAGAAAACTACTTGTATCTTTAAGATACAAAGGAATTTTTGGGATGTGTGGTGTCAGAATTTTCTCGAGCGTAATGGCAAGTGGTGATAAATTAGAGTCAGTAGAGGCAACGATAGGCCTACCAGGTGGTGTGAGTAAATTCTTATGTATCTTAGGCAACATATAAAAAAACTGGTGTAGTTGGATGATTGTTGACCAAAAATTCAGAGTTTAGGGGCAATAGTGCCTTTCTTTGCATGGTAGGAAAACAGTCTAGTAATTAGATCTGCTATCTGTGATGTGGGATTGAAAGGAATTGCAGAGTAGGTCTCATTGTCCGTCAACTGGGATTTGATCTCCGAAATATAATAGGCTTGGTCCATAACGACCACTGCGCCTCCTTTGTTGCCCATACCAGCCCATTTCAGTGCCATGTCTCATACAGTCGCACAATTGAGATATCCGGTCATAGACCATGTACCGTTAAACCGTAGAGGGGGTAATCGCATTAAAAGGTTGAAGGAGTGTGAATCCTTCTGGATACACACCCTTCAGACCCTACATCCCAAAGGTCTTACCAGGGAGTATGAAATACAGTTTTAGAGCAATTCTCCCTTGGTGTTTTGTTTTCTATATGTCTTCCACAAAGGTATTCCATATGATCATATGATATTCCATGTCTATTAAGCTATTTATTGGTACATTGTCCAGATTACTTGTTGATTCTCATGTTCTGATGTGCCACGTATTATTTCTCCTTCTTTTTATTTTAGGTCACCCAATAGCATTAGCACCATCATCTTTCACTGTGCCCTAGGAATGTAGTTCACCTATGGAACATCACTACCCCATCGAAATTGGATTATGATATGCCAAATGGTAGATATACTTATTTATTTATCTCTATCTGGGGGATATAGTATGCACCCCTATAATCCTTGTTGGACCTAATGGTGACTGAACACACATTCTCCATATCATAGCTTGATACTAATACAGCGCCTCCTTTCTGGAGAGCTGTGAACCGCAATGCGTTCCACCGAATCGGAAGTTCCATACCACGTGACAGGAAGTCCCCGCACATGTGACCCGCAGGTCCTTCACACAGTAATCGGCTACACTCTCATGCTGGGGAGCGCGCCCACACTAGAATCACCAATGAGGTAGCACACAGCGCGGTATTTAGGACCTGGAAACCATCTGCAGTGACTTTGAAGACTTAGGCAAGAAACTGAAAGAATTGGGAGCACAGGTGGTCTTCTCATCCATCCTCCCAGTGGATGGCCATGGAACAATGAGGTGGAATAAGATTCTACAGGTGAACAACTGGCTACGTCGATGGTGCCGTCAACAAGGATTTGGATTTCTGGATCACGGAATGAATTACCTATACGATGGACTACTTGCTATAGATGGGGTGCACCTTACGAAGACTGGAAAACATGTATTTGGAAGTCGCCTTGCTACACTCATCAGAAGAGCTTTAAACTAGAACAATGTGGGAAGGGAAGCAAAAGGCCAGAAAAAGCCATACAGCTAACAAATACTATTGAGATCTCTGCTACTGGAAGTGGAAAGGAAGAACAAAGACAAAACAATTTAAATAATAAAAATATGGGAGGAAGAGAAACCAATCACAAACTAAAATGTTTTTATACAAATGCACAAAGCATGGGCAACAAACAAGGAGAATTGGAACTACTAACGCAGGAAAAGAAATATGATGTCATTGGAATCACTGAAACTTGGTGGGACGATACACATGATTGGAATAAAAGGCTAAAAGGATACAACTTATTTGCAAGAAACAGACTTGATAAACGAGGAGGAGGTGTCGCATTGTATGTTAGAAAAGCGTATATCTGCACAGAGATTGAAGCTTCAGAGACTGGGAGTTCTGTGGAAACTGTTTGGGTAAGAATACAAGGAGAGAACAACGGAAAGGACACCATTGTAGGCATTTACTACAGGCCACCTGGGCAAGCTGAAGATATGGATGAACTCTTTATGTATCAAATGACCAAGTTCTCCAAAAAATATGACGTAGTGGTCATGGGAGATTTCAACTATCCAGACATTTGTTGGGAATCTCTCTCAAGTAAAACTAACAGGTCAAGCAAATTCTTATCCTCTCTTGCAGACAACTTTATCTTCCAAAAGGTAGGGGAGAAAACAAGGGGATCTGCTACTTTGGATCTAATCCTTATAAACAGGGAGGAAATGGTTGAGGAGGTAAAGGTGGCTGGGACCCTAGGAGGCAGCGATCATGCTATTATAGAATTTTGGATAACTAGAGGAGGAAGACATGTGAAGACTCAAACTTCAAGGTTAGATTTTAGAAAGGCAGATTTTAAGAGACTCAGAAAGAGAATAGGAGGGATCCAATGGCTGGATGTCCTTAAGGACAAAAATGTCCAGGAAGGATGGGAAATTTTTAAAAATGAGATTCTCAAAGCACAATCGTTAACAATCCCGAAAAGTAGGAAGAATGGGAAGCATTTAAGGAAACCAGGATGGATGAACACAGAACTTAAACACATGCTAAAAAGAAAGAAAGAAATGTTTATTAAATGGAAAGAGGGAGGCATATCTAAAGAAGATTATAATGCAGTCTGCAGATCCTGCAGGGCACGTATCAGGTTAGCTAAAGCTGACAATGAATTAAGGCTTGCAAGAGATGTCAAAAGCAATAAAAAAGGATTTTGGGGGTATGTCAAAAGTAAAAGAAAAGTCAAAGATGCTATAGGATTTTTACAGGATGAAAATGGAGAAATGGTAAGAGAGGATGTTGAGAAGGCCGAACTTTTTAATTCCTATTTTGCATCTGTTTTCTCTCAGAAAGAAAATGTAACATCAACTGATCTTCACTTTCCTTTTAAAGGAATAGCGGAATCCAAGTTATCTGTAAACAGAAAGATTGTGAGGGAATATTTAGCTAACATAAATGAGTTCAAGTCTCCAGGTCCAGATGAATTACACCCCAGAGTACTGAAGGAGATCGTAGAAGAAATTTTAGAACCACTCTCCATAATCTTTGAAAATTCTTGGAGAACAGGAGAAGTCCCAGAAGACTGGAGAAGAGCAAATGTTGTTCCTATCTTTAAAAAGGGGAAGAAGGTGGACCCAGGGAACTATAGGCCGGTGAGTCTGACTTCTATACCAGGAAAGATCTTTGAACAAATTATTAAACAACATGTATGTAAGTACATGGATAAGAATGAAGTGATTAACCAGAGTCAGCATGGGTTTGTAACTAACAAGTCATGTCAGACTAACTTAATTTCCTTCTATGACAGAATCACTGACTGGGTGGATCAGGGAAATGCTGTAGATATAGTATATCTTGACTTCAGCAAAGCATTTGACAAAGTATCTCACACCATCCTTATTGAAAAAATGACCAAGTATGCAATGGACCAGGCAACTGTTAGGTGGATTCATAACTGGCTTAGTGATTGGACTCAAAGGGTGGTTGTAAATGGCTTCACATCCAGCTGGATGAATGTCTCAAGTAGGGTACCACAGGGCTCCGTCCTGGGACCTGTATTGTTCAACATCTTTATCAATGATTTAGATGAAGGAATTGAGGGTAAACTGATTAAATTTGCTGATGACACAAAGCTAGGAGGGATAGCTAATACTAGAGAAGAGAGAGAGAGGATTCAAAAAGACCTAAATAAACTGGAGCAATGGGCAGCAACCAACAGAATGGTTTTTAACAGGGAAAAATGCAAAGTACTACATCTGGGCAATAAAAATGAAAAAAGCATATACAGAATGGGAGGAATAGAGCTAAGCAACAGTACATGTGAAAAAGACTTAGGTATACTAATAGATCATAGACTGAACATGAGTCAACAGTGTGATGCAGCAGCAAAAAAGGCAAATACAATTCTGGGATGTATTAACAGAAGCATACAGTCTAGATCACGTGAAGTCATTATTGGTCTTTACTCCTCTTTGGTCAGACCTCATCTGGAATACTGTGTACAGTTTTGGGCACCACATTTTAAAAAAGACATTGACAAACTGGAGCAAGTTCAGAGAAGAGCGACCAGAATGGTGACTGGTCTGCAAACCATGTCCTATGAGGAACGGTTGCAGGATTTGGGAATGTTTAGCTTGCAAAAAAGAAGACTGAGAGGAGACTTAATAGCTGTCTACAAATATGTCAAGGGCTGTCACATTGTAGAAGGATCATCTTTATTCTCATTTGCACAAGGAAAGACTAGAAGCAATGGGATGAAACTAAATGGGAGGAGACACAGATTAGATATTAGAAAAAACTTTTTGACAGTTAGGGTGATTAATGAGTGGAACAGGCTGCCACGAGAGGTGGTGAGTTCCCCTTCAATGGACGTCTTCAAACAGAGTCTGGACAGACATCTATCTGAGATGATTTAGTGAATCCTGCTTTGAGCAGGGGGTTGGACCAGATGACCCAGGAGGTCCCTTCCAACTCTACCATTCTATGATTCTATATACCGCCATCTTCTCTGCTTGTTTATATACACCATTCATACCATACCATGCACCGCTATAGGTACGATAATATACTGCCATCTTCTCTGCTTGTTTATATACACCATCCATACTATGCACCGCTATAGGTATGATAATATACCGCCATGTTGTCTGCATGTTTATATACACCATCCATACTATGCACCGCTATAGCTACGATAATATACCGCCATCTTGTCTGCATGTTTATATACACCATCCATACCATACCATGCTAGGTACGATAATATACCGCCATCTTGTCTCCATGTTCATATACACCATCCATACCATACCATGCACCGCTATAGGTACGATAATATACCGCCATCTTGTCTGCATGTTCATATACACCATCCATACCATACCATGCACCGCTATAGGTATGATAATATACCGCCATCTTGTCTGCATGTTTATATACACCATCCACACCATGCACCGCTATAGGTACGATAATATACCGTCATCTTGTCTGCATGTTTATATACACCACCAATACCATACCATGCACCGCTATAGGTACAATAATATACCGCCATCTTGTCTGCATGTTCATATACACCATCCATACTATGCACCGCTATAGGTACGATAATATACCGCCATGTTGTCTGCATGTTCATATACACCATCCATACTATGCACCGCTATAGGTATAATAATATACCGCCATGTTGTCTGCATGTTCATATATACCATCCATACTATGCACCGCTATAGGTATAATAATATACCGCCATGTTGTCTGCATGTTTATATACATCATCCATACCACGCACCGCTATAGGTACGATAATATACCGCCATGTTGTCTGCATGTTCATATACACCATCCATACTATGCACCGCTATAGGTATAATAATATACCGCCATGTTGTCTGCATGTTTATATACACCATCCATACTATGCACCGCTATAGGTATAATAATATACCGCCATGTTGTCTGCATGTTTATATACACCATCCATACCATGCACCGCTATAGGTACGATAATATACCGCCATCTTGTCTGCATGTTTATACAGTATACACCATCCATATCATGCACCCGCTATAGCTATGATAATATACCGCCATCTTGTCTGCATGTTTATATACACCATCCATACCATACCATGCACCGCTATAGGTACGATAATATACCGCCATGTTGTCTGCATGTTTATTTACACCATCCATACCATACCATGCACCGCTATAGGTACGATAATATACCGCCATCTTGTCTGCATGTTTATTTACACCATCCATACCATACCATGCACCGCTATAGGTACGATAATATACCGCCATCTTGTCTGCATATTTATATACACCATCCATACCATACCATGCACCACTATAGGTACGATAATATACCGCCATCTTGTCTGCATGTTTATGTACACCATCCATACCATACCATGCACCGCTATAGGTGCGATAATATACCGCCATCTTGTCTGCATGTTTATATACACCATCCATACCATGCACCACTATAGGTACGATAATATACCGCCATCTTGTCTGCATGTTTATATACACCATCCATACTGTTAGAACCTTGCTGTTAGGTTTTTTTTCCTTTGCTGGTCACATGACCTTGTTGGCCTATTTAATCCTGCTCCGCCCTTCTGGCTTTGCTGGACTTCATTGTATATCTACTTTCTAGCTAGCCTGTGCTCTGTGTTTTGCTCTGTTAGTTTCCTTGGTTTACTGACCTCTATGTTCTATATATTTTGTTTGTTCGTCTGTCTGCTACTATTTCTGTTAGGAGGTGTCCCATATTCCTCCCAGTCCTTAGTACTTGTAGGGATTCCTCCCCCACATCTATAGGTCTTCGTACAGACTAGCTTAGGACTTTAGCAGGTCTGATCGCAGGATCAGGTTCCCTGTTACATCGTAGGGATTCAGCTGAGTTCTATCGTAGGGACAGATCTCCTCTCTTTCCTTAGCTCTGGTAGCAGAACATAACAGTAAGTCCAGCCAGCAAATTCTCTAAGGAAAGATTTTTTTTGTTCCATCATGGTGTCGGTTCAGGATTTGGCTAAACACCTGCAGGGACTCTCTCTGGAAGTGGCCGAGCTCCGTCAGCACGTGAGTAACTGTCCTGGAGCATATTTCTTGGAGCCTAAGGTATGTTTGCCGGATTTATTTTTTGGTGAACACCGAGAATTTTTTTCATTTAAAAATGCTTGCTTATTGTATTTTCATTTGAGACCCAAGTCCTCTGGGGATGAATCCCAGCGCGTAGGGTTCATAATGTCACTTTTGCGCAAAGAGCCTCAGGAGTGGGCCTTTTCTTTGCAACCTAGTGATACATGCTTCAGATCAGTGGATAGTTTTTTTTCTGCTTTAGGACTATTATATGATGATCCTGACCGTGTCGCATCAGCTGAGACTGAGTTGAGACGTTTAAAACAAGGATCAGGTAATGTCGAAAAATATTGTACTCATTTTCGTCGTTGGTCCACTCAAACAGGGTGGAACGATTCTGCTCTGAAAAGTCTATTTCTTGCTGGGCTCAGTGAAAGGGTTAAAGACCTGCTAATTGCTTATCCTACACCTGAGGATTTGCAACAGGCTATGCAATTAGCTATACGGGTGGATAGAAGACTGCGTGCTAGGGTTAATGAGAGCAAATCCTCTGCTATGTCAGTTTCTGGTTATGATAATGTGTGTACTAACAGTGGTGAACCGATGGAGATTGGATCGGTGGCACCTCGCTCTCAAGAAAAAGACCGTCGTTTTTCGAAAGGCTTGTGTTTCTATTGCGGAAAATCTGGTCATTTGATTAAAGGCTGTGAGCTTCGTATGAAGAAAGAAAAAAAAATGGTCAGTCACGCCCGTATTGCCTGTTTAAATTCCAAGGGTATATTTTTAGCTGCTTCCACGATTGCTCAGGAAAAATTAATGGAATTTCGGGTGTTTGTTGATTGCGGGTCTACACTGAATGTAATTGATGGGGGATTCGTGGAAAAACTCAATTTAAAACCTGAACCTTTATCATCCCCCATTGCTGTGGTTTCTGTGGATGGTTCCCCTTTGAAGAATATTACTCTCAAGGTCTGTGAATTTCCTCTCACTATTAATGGTGTTCACCATGAGAAATTGGATTTGGTAGTGTTGAATAACTTGCCTTCTCCAGTAATATTGGGATTGCCCTGGTTAAAATGTCACAATCCTGTACTGGATTGGTCTACCAGTGAAATTAAATCCTGGAGCCATAAATGTTATGACAAGTGTTGTAACGGGCGTATTGCAGCTTTGGATAGGGGAGAATTGCCTGTTCCTATTCAGGATTTTTGGAGAGTTTTTTCTGAGAAAGAATCGCAGGTTTTGCCTCCCCATAGAGACTATGATTGTTCTATTGAATTTGTCCCTGGAGCGACTCTTCCTAAAAGTCGTTTATTTAACCTTACTATTCCTGAGAGGAAGGCTTTGGAGGAATACATACAGACAAGTTTGGCCGCCGGTCACATTAGGCCCTCTAAGTCTCCTGTGGCGGTTGGATTTTTTTTTGTAAAAAAAAAGGACGGCGGTTTACGTCCTTGTCTGGATTTTCGTGAGATTAACAAAATTACGGTACGCAATCCTTACCCACTGCCATTGATTCCTGATCTGTTTAACCAGTTATTGGGGGCCAAGTGGTTCTCTAAAATTGACCTTAAGGGGGCATACAATCTGTTGCGCATGAAGGAGGGTGATGAATGGAAGACTGCTTTTAACACTCCTGTGGGTCATTTTGAGAATCTGGTTATGCCTTTTGGTCTTACTAATGCTCCTGCATTTTTTCAGAATCTGATTAATGACATCCTTAGACCTTTGATCGGTAAAAATGTGGTTGTGTATTTGGATGACATTTTGATTTATTCGCCAGATCTGGAGTCTCATTGGCGGAGCGTGCGTGAGGTATTACAGTTATTAATGGACAATTCGCTTTTTGCTAAGCTGGAGAAATGTGAGTTCGCTGTACAGAGAATTAGTTTTTTGGGCTACATTATCTCCAGCAAAGGTTTTGAGATGGATCCGGTTAAGGTTCAGGCTGTGCAGGAATGGCCTAGGCCTATTGGTTTGAAATCGATACAGAGGTTTTTGGGTTTCGCCAATTACTATAGAAAATTCATAAAAAATTTTTCTAGTATTGTCAAACCTCTGACTGATCTCACCAGGAAAGGTGCTGATGCGGTTCAGTGGTCTTCTGAGGCCATTGAAGCTTTTGTGTATCTCAAGGAGAGGTTCACCTCTGCTCCCATCCTTATGCAGCCTGATGTTACTAGGCCGTTTTTGGTTGAGGTTGATGCTTCCTCTGTGGGGGTTGGCGCAGTATTGTCTCAGGATAACGGGGATGGATTACATCCCTGTGCCTTTTTTTTCAAAAAAATTTTCGGAGACTGAATTGAATTACGATATTGGTAATCGGGAATTATTGGCTATTAAACTCGCATTTGAACACTGGCGCCACTTCTTGGAAGGTGCGGAATTTCCCGTTCAGGTTCTTACGGATCATAAAAATCTGATATATCTTGATGCTGCCAAGCGCCTGAATGCCCGTCAGGCTAGGTGGGCACTGTTTTTCTCGCGGTTTAATTTCTCCGTTACTTACATCCCTGGTACTAAGAATGTTAAGGCGGATGCCTTGTCTCGCAGTTTTTCTCCCATAGTCGGTGCTGAGAAAGAGGAAAACATTTTACAAGAAGGTGTTGTGATAGCTGCTTTAGACTCCGTTTTGGAAGATGAGATTCTTAAAGCTCAGGAGAATGCCCCATCTAACACTCCTCATGGGAGGTTGTTTGTGCCTGGGACCTTTAGGAGAGATTTGTTTGTTGAGTGTCACGAATCTCGGTTGGCAGGTCATCCCGGAATCTCTGAGACCAAGAGACTGGTGGGTCGCAGTTTTTGGTGGCCTGGATGGCAGAAGGAAGTCATTAAGTGGGTGCGCCAATGTACTATATGTGCTAGATCTAAGTCCTCACATACTCCTGCTGCGGGGTTGCTTTGTCCTTTGGAGGTCCCCAGTGCTCCTTGGACACATTTGGCTATGGACTTTATAACTGACCTTCCCCCCTCTGAGGGTGTTACTGTCATCTGGGTGGTCGTGGACCGTTTTAGCAAGATGTGTCACTTGGTTCCCTTCGTCAAACTGCCCTGCGCTAAAACTCTCGCTAAGGCCTTTGTCAAGGAAATTGTCAGACTTCATGGCGTTCCTACTGACATTGTTTCTGATAGGGGTCCTCAGTTCGTGGCTCGTTTTTGGCGTGCCTTTTGTGACAGGTTGGGAATTCATTTGTCGTTTTCGTCCGGATATCATCCTGAATCTAATGGCCAGACAGAAAGGAAAAACCAGGATGTTGAGCAGTTCTTGCGTTGTTTTGTGGCAGACAATCAAGAGGGGTGGTCTGAGTTTCTGCCACTTGCCGAATTTGCTCTGAACAATCATACATCTTCTTCTGCTGGTTGTTCGCCTTTTTTTTGTTGTTCTGGGAGACATCCGTCGTTTGGGTCGTTCTCCAAGTTGGGATCTACCGTGCCTGAGGAGGAGAATTTTTCCGGTGATTTGGAAAGAGTTTGGACGGATGTGCGTGGTAATCTTCAGGAGGCCAACAGAAAATCTAAAGACTACTTTGATAGGAAACGACAGGAGGTTTTGTTCGCTGTTGGTGACATGGTTTGGTTGTCCTCTAGGAATCTGCGGTTGAGGATTCCTTCTAAGAAATTGGGTCCCAAGTTTGTAGGGCCCTTTAAGGTGCTTCAGGTTGTCAACCAATCTGCTGTTAGGTTGGAGGTTCCTACCTCCTGGAGAATTAATCCGGTCTTTCATGTCTCTCTGTTAAAAAAAGCTGTTGTGTCGGATGGTGACGCCTCTGCCTCTGTTCCTCCGGTGGTGGAGGACGGGGAATATGAAATTTCTCGCATCCTTGACTCTAGACGGTATAGAGGTAGTTTGCAGTATCTTGTGGCCTGGAAAGGTTTCGGACCCGAGGATAACTCTTGGGTGAGGTCAGATGATGTTTCCGCGTCCAGACTTATCAGAGCGTTTCACAGGAGATTTCCTGATAAGCCTGGTCCTAGGGGATCCGGAGGATCCTCTTAGAAGGGGGGGTACTGTTAGAACCTTGCTGTTAGGTTTTTTTTCCTTTGCTGGTCACATGACCTTGTTGGCCTATTTAATCCTGCTCCGCCCTTCTGGCTTTGCTGGACTTCATTGTATATCTACTTTCTAGCTAGCCTGTGCTCTGTATCTAACTCTGTTAGTTTGCTTGGTCTACGGACCTCTATGTTCTATCTATTTTGTTTGTTCGTCTGTCTGCTACTATTTCTGTTAGGAGGTGTCCCATATTCCTCCCAGTCCTTAGTACTTGTAGGGATTCCCTCCCCACATCTATAGGTCTCCGTACAGACTAGATTAGGACTTTAGCAGGTCTGATCGCAGGATCAGGTTCCCTGTTACATCGTAGGGATTCAGCTGAGTCCTATAGTAGGGACAGATCTCCTCTCTTTCCTTAGCTTTGGTAGCAGAACATAACAGTTATAGTGGAGCGTCGACTGTAAATCACAGGCGGCTCCTGCACATCTACTGTGCGCCACCATAACTGGGATGTACAATTACTGTAGTCTTGACAAAGAACGCATCTTTAGCGTTCGAAACGCGTTGCCCTGGCTACACTATGTGACTATGGAATCTGTTTTTAAAGAGCTTTTGTCACAATAAAGAAACCTATTTTTTGAACTATTCATGAAGCTGGTAATCCTTTCTCCTTATGCATTGCAAACCGCACTGATTGAAAGAATGGGGAACTTTTATCCCTGACAGGACACTTTTATCCCCATTTTAAAATGGAGCGGCATGTGGTATGTCTGACCGTAGCTCCATTCATCCTCTTTGGGGGCTTCCAGAAAAAGCCAAGTGCAGCCCCTTAGGGAATAAATGGATCAGTGGTCGAGTCGTACTTGCCACTCCATACTAATGGGGATAAAGGTTGCACATTCTCCAGGTCACAGCATTCAATAACTTATTTATCCTTTGGCCACGTACACACGATCAGCATTTGGTCAGTATTTTACATCAGTATTTGTGAGGAACAATCAGAGGAAAAGTAAAGTAGAAAGATGTCACCACTTCTGCATTTTTCACCCACTCCTGGTTTTGTCTTACAAATACTGATGTAAAATACTGACCATATGCTGAACATGTGAACATGGCCTTAGGAGAGGTGATTACTTGTTTTCACCGTAGAACCCCTGTAAGTGCATATTTGCTACTGTGCAATAGCCACAGGACAGGGAGGCGTTAAACATCCAAGTATTTAATCTCCATTGGAAATCAAGAATCTTCCCCTTATTGATATCAAAGGGAACAAGTGACCTCCATACACAACACAATCCACTATACCAAGACCAATACCACCACATACAAGAGATAAATACCGCCACACCATGACCAGACCACATATTGACCAAATACCACATACAGGCAATTAATACAGTCACACCATGACCAGACCACATATTACCTCCACATAGTGACTGAATAATACTGTCACACCATGACCAGAGCATGTATTACTACCACATAGTGACCGAATAATACCACATACTGTACAAGGAACAAATACCTCCACACCATGACCAGATCATATATTACCACCTCAGTGACCGAATAATACAATACTGATCATTAATAAAAAACACAATACTAATAACATTAATATTACCACTGGTGACATAATACACAGGAGCTCTGTATATAGTGTCGGTGTACAGGTAATACAGTGATCACCAGAGACATTACAGCATATACAGAGTACCTATATATGCTGTAATACAGAAATATACAGGTAATACAGTGACCACCTCCATACAGAATTATGGGCCCCATGTAATGCTGCTCCATAGAGTATACTGGCCCAATGTAATGCTGCTCCATACAGTATATTTTCCCCATATGATGCTGCTCTATACAGTATATTGGCCCCATGTAATGCTGCTCCATACTGTATATTGGTGCCATATGATGCTGCTCCATACAGTGTATTGGCCCCATATGATGCTGCTCCATACAGCATATTGGCCACATGTCATGCTGCTCCATACAGTATATTGGCGCCATATCATGCTGCTCCATACAGTATATTGGCCCCATATGATGCTGCTCCATACAGTATATTGGCCCCATGTAATGCTGCTCCATACAGTATATTGGCCCCATGTAATGCTGCTCCACACAGTATATTGGCCCCATATGATGCTGCTCCATACAGTGTATTGGCCCCATATGATGCTGCTCCATACAGTATATTGGCCCCATGTCATGCTGCTCCATACAGTATATTGGCCCCATATGATGCTGTTCCATACAGTATATTGGCCCCCTGTCATGCTGCTCCATACAGTATATTTTCCCCATATGATGCTGCTCCATACAGTATATTGGCTCCATGTAATGCTGCTCCATACAGTATATTGTCTCCATATGATGCTGGTCCATACAGTATATTGGCTCCATGTAATGCTGCTCCATACAGTATATTGGCCCCATATGATGCTGCTCCATACAGTATATTGACCCCATGTAATGCTGCTCCATACAGTATATTGGCCCCATGTAATGCTGCTCCATACAGTATATTGGCCCCATGTAATGCTGCTCCATACAGTATATTGGCCCCATATGATGCTGCTCCATACAGTGTATTGGCCCCATATGATGCTGCTCCATACAGTATATTGGCCCCATGTCATGCTGCTCCATACAGTATATTGGCCCCATGTCATGCTGCTCCATACAGTATATTGGCCCCATGTAATGCTGCTCCATACAGTATATTGACCCCATATAATGCTGCTCCATACAGTATATTGGCCCCATGTAATGCTGCTCCATACAGTATATTGGCCCCATGTAATGCTGCTCCATACAGTATATTGGCCCCATATGATGCTGCTCCATACAGTGTATTGGCCCCATATGATGCTGTTCCATACAGTATATTGGCCCCATGTAATGCTGCTCCATACAGTATATTGACCCCATATAATGCTGCTCCATACAGTATATTGGCCCCATGTAATGCTGCTCCATACAGTATATTGGCCCCATGTAATGCTGCTCCACACAGTATATTGGCCCCATATGATGCTGCTCCATACAGTGTATTGGCCCCATATGATGCTGCTCCATACAGTATATTGGCCCCATGTCATGCTGCTCCATACAGTATATTGGCCCCATATGATGCTGTTCCATACAGTATATTGGCCCCATGTAATGCTGCTCCATACAGTATATTGACCCCATATAATGCTGCTCCATACAGTATATTGGCCCCATGTCATGCTGCTCCATACAGTATATTGGCCCCATATGATGCTGCTCCATACAGTATATTGGCCCCATGTCATGCTGCTCCATACAGTATATTGGCCCCATATGATGCTGCTCCATACAGTATATTGGCCCCATGTAATGCTGCTCCATACAGTATATTGGCCCCATGTAATGCTGCTCCATACAGTATATTGGCCCCATGTAATGCTGCTCCATACAGTATATTGGCCCCATATGATGCTGCTCCATACAGTATATTGGCCCCATGTAATGCTGCTCCATACAGTATATTGACCCCATATAATGCTGCTCCATACAGTATATTGGCCCCATGTCATGCTGCTCCATACAGTATATTGGCCCCATATGATGCTGCTCCATACAGTATATTGGCCCCATGTAATGCTGCTCCATACAGTGTATTGGCCCCATATGATGCTGCTCCATACAGTATATTGGCCCCATGTAATGCTGCTCCATACAGTATATTGGCCCCATGTAATGCTGCTCCATACAGTATATTGGCTCCATGTAATGCTGCTCCATACAGTATATTGGCCCCCTGTCATGCTGCTCCTTACAGTATATTGGCTCCATGTAATGCTGCTCCATACAGTATATTGGCCCCATGTAATGCTGCTCCATACAGTATATTGGCCCCCTGTCATGCTGCTCCTTACAGTATATTGGCTCCATGTAATGCTGCTCCATACAGTATATTGGCCCCATGTAATGCTGCTCCATACAGTATATTGGCCCCATATGATGCTGCTCCATACAGTATATTGGCCCCATGTAATGCTGCTCCATACAGTATATTGGCCCCATATGATGCTGCTCCATACAGTATATTGGCCCCATGTAATGCTGCTCCATACAGTATATTGGCCCCATGTAATGCTGCTCCATACAGTATATTGGCCCCATGTAATGCTGCTCCATACAGTATATTGGCCCCATGTAATGCTGCTCCATACTGTATATTGGCCCCATATAATGCTGCTCCATACAGTATATTGGCCCCATGTAATGCTGCTCCATACAGTGTATTGACCCCCATGATGCTGCTCCATACATTGTATCGGCCCCCATGATGCTGCTCCATACAGTTTGTGGGCCCCCACGATGCTGCTCCATACTGTATGTGGGCCCCCATGATGCTCTTCCATACAGTATGTGGGCCCACATGATGCTGCTCCATACAGTATATGAAGAACAAATAAAGTAGCACACTGTAACACTGAGTATATAGATATGAAATATGAAATATGAATAACATAACTGCTGTAGAAAATAGAAATAAATGAAAAATTTTTTGAAAATTTATTTTTAGCGCATGTAAATATGAAGTATGAAAAATGAATAGCATTACTGCTGTAAATAAATGAGAAATCTTAGCGTATAAATTGGCCAATTCATGTGCACCTGACAGCCGCGGTAAGGCGTTTCTCGATGTCAGGACCTACCAATGTGAATACCTCTCTAAGAGACCTCTGTCTGATTATGTGTACCTCTTAGAGAGGTATTCACATTGGTAGGTCCTGACATCGAGAAACGCCTTACCGCGGTTATCAGGGACACATGAATTGGCCAATTTATGTGCTAAGATTTCTCATTTACTTACAGCAGTAATGCTATTCATTTTTCATACTTCATATTTACATGCGCTAAAAAAAAATTTTCAAAATTTTTTTCATTTATTTCTATTTTCTACAGCAGTTATGTTATTCATATTTCATATTTCATATCTATATACTCAGTGTTATTTGTTCATTATATATGGAGGTAGCTGCTCTTAGTAAGCACCTGTTCACACCTATTTTTTGTAGTGGAAGTGCCGTCATTTTCTTTGTTGTCCATACAGTATATGGGCCTCCATGATGCTGCTCCATACAGTATATGGGCCCCCATGATGCTGCTCTATACAATATATTGGACCCCATGATGCTGCTCCATACAGTATTTGGCCCCCATGATGCTGCTCCATACAATATATGGGCCCCCATGATGCTGCTCCTTACATTATATGGGCCCCCATGATGCTGCTCCATACAGTATATGGGCCCCCATGATGCTGCTCTATACAATATATTGGACCCCATGATGCTGCTCCATACAGTATTTGGCCCCCATGATGCTGCTCCATACAATATATGGGCCCCCATGATGCTGCTCCTTACATTATATGGGCCCCCATGATGCTGGTACATACAGTATATGGGCCCCCATGATGCTGCTCCATACAGTATATGGGCCTCCATGATGCTGCTCCATACAGTATATGGGCCTCCATGCTGCTGCTTCATACAGTATATGGGCCCCCATGATGCTGGTCCATACAGTATATGGGCCCCCATGATGCTGCTCCATACAGTATATGGGCCTCCATGATGCTGCTCCATACAGTATATGGGCCTCCATGATGCTGCTCCATACAGTATATGGGCCCACATGATGCTGCTCCATACAGTATATGGGCCCCCATGATGCTGCATACATAAAAAAAATCAAATACCTCTCCCGTTCCCTGCAGGTTTGGTGTACTCAGCACGTCGTCTTCTGACTCTGCAGTGCTCAGAGCAGAGTGCGGTAGTGATGTCACCTCGCCCTCTGCCCTGAGACGTCAGAATCAGAAGACGCTAACATCACTGGAGCTGCAGGGAACGAGGAGGATAGGTAAGTATTTGAGGAGGAGAGGTGGGGGCGGGGGCTCTCCCTCCTGAAGGGGGCGCTCCCCCTCTCCGTAGGGGGCTCTCCCTCCCCCGACTCATAGGCCCAGTAGCGTGCCGGTGTCCCTCAACCCCGGGGCCCCAACACTTACTTGGGTGCGCCTAGTGGCGGTGACGCCGGCCATGGTCATCACGGCGGGTCAGGTCTGCATGCGCGTTCTCCTGCCACCCGCACTTTTAAAAGGCCCATGTCCTTACAAAAAAAGTTTTTTTTCCTCTCCTTCTGTGGGGCCCACCTGGCATTTCACCGGCATTCCGCCAGGCCAGTCCGACCCTGTCCTTATTTTTCAAGTCCAAATGGTTATTTAATACTTTTAACTCCTTCCTCTGCCCACCACTGCCCCCTCCAACCCCCTCATCTCTGCCGAGGACAAGACAAATGGGCAAGGCACGTGGCAAGGGACGGGGAACTGGACGTGATGGTGATGGTGCATGCAGAGGCCGAGGACAAGGCCGTGGGCAAGCTGAAATTGTGCCACAACAAACACCCACATCTTCTCGCCCGACCTTACTGTCCCAACTGCTAGGGGACCGCAGCACACCACTATTGAACCCAGAGCAGTGTCAAAAGGTTGTTGGTTGGATAGCGGATAATGCTTCCAGTCACTTAGCCGCCACCACCACCCTGTCTTCCACACGGTCAAGTCTCAGTAGCCGTGAGTCTGGACCGCATATTCCTCACCCTGATCCTCCTTCCTCCCACCATGCCAAGCGCCCAGAGACAACTGATCCCACACATGGACACTCTGAAGAGCTGTTCACTTTTACATTCATAGATTCGGGCCTCTCACCCGGTCCACTTGAAGCGGGGCAAGATGCATACCAGGATGGGGGTTCAGAGGGTGCCATGCATACCAGGATGGGGGCTCAAGGGGTGCCATGCATACCAGGATGGGGGCTCAAGGGTTGCCATGCATACCAGGATGGGGGCTCAAGGGGTGTCATGCATACCAGGATGGTGTATAAAGGGGTGCCATGCATACCAGGATGGGGGATAAAGGGGTGCCATGCATACCAGGATGGGATGGGGGCCACTTATACCAGGAAGGAGAGGCCATACATACCAGGATAGAGGATATTAACAGAATTGAGGGACATTACCCCAATGCCAGTGTCAGCAGCAGACCCCCTCCCCCATAACAGGGCATCAGGACCACATTTTTTGCTTACATTTTTTCTTCCTATTTTTCTCCTTTAAAACCTAGGTGCGTCTTATGGTCCGGTGCGTCTTATAGTCCGAAAAATATGGTAGTTAAAAATGCCATTGCATCTTACTGGAAAAAAACGGATGTACCTATCTTTTCAGTTATTAAAGAAAAAATGGCTCTACATAAATTATATGAATACTGATTTGCAAACTCTAATAATAACCTTAACAAATATTTCAAAAAATGAACAAAGTGGCCTGAAATATATTCCTGATTGTTACTTAAATTATTAATACATATACTTATTAGATTTAATTGGATATCTATTATATTACGACTAAGTTGTTCTATAACCAAATTTTGATTTTCATCTTAATTTACTTGTTGTAATACTATATATTCTACTGTTTATTCAATTTTGAGTTCTCCTTCCCCTTATCCATTTTCCCACACTTATCCATTACTCTCCCGTCCCCCATATATTCCTCTATTCCCTAACCATATCCCTACCCCTTGAACTGTTATAAAATATTAATAAAAATGATTGAAAACAAACATAGTGTCACAGGGACAACTGTAAATCAATGTACAAGGTAAAAAATCCTACGATGTGCCACGTCATATCCTTCACAACCCTGAAGGTTTAAATCATGTGATATCTAGCCTCCGTCAACCATTGGTACAGTGATCACTTAAAAGGTCCAGCGTCCCTCTCCTCTGACACGGCCCTGAGGAAGTGTGGACAAAATGCGCGTCGGGGAAGAGGGATGCAGGACAAACCCTGTCTCACACTCCACTGTGTAAGTGGCACAATGCTATTAGCAATACATTTTACCAGGGGCGTACATAGGATTCATGGGGCCCCATAGCAGAAGTTCAAATTGGGCCCCCCCCCAAAAAAAATGTAAATAATTGTCGGTGTCACAGAAGAGCAGATCACACAACCTTCCAGCCTTTACATAGTAATTTTCCTCCTGCTGACGTCCTAGACCCCTCTTTCATTGTCCCATGAAGTGTGATACCAACAAAAGTGTCCCCCAAACACAGTATGATACCCCCATGGTGAATTCCTCCACATGCGCAGTATAATGACCCTACTGTACCTCACCTCAACTACCAGGGCAAAGTTTGCTGACCCCAACACAGTATGATCCCCCAATTGTGAGCTCTAGAACTAGAGAGGATGGTAGGTAAAAAGGGAGGGTGTTATATATAATAAAAGATGAAACTATATAACTAAGGACGGCGCTATACATAATAAGCGAGTACACTATATACTAAGGGCGTATGCTATACATAATAAGTGATTACACTATGTACTAAGGGACTGTGCTATACATAATACGGCTATATTCCTGCATTTGTGTGCAGTGTCAGTGTGCTACCCTGTTTTACAGACGCATTGAGCATGTCCTATTGTAATCCTCAAAATCGGATCAGAACAGGACATTCTCTGATCCTCACAGATCTCATTCTCAGATCCGTGATCCGTGATCTATAAAACTCTACAAGTCCGTGGACCATCCGATAAAAAAATCTGACATTTTACACAAATGTGAGAATGCAGCCTAAGGGATTTTACATGTAACATTATCACTCCAAGTCATACAGCGCAGATACAGAATAATATTTACATCCAGGCACTTACCGCTGACGTCTCGCCTGATCAGAGTCGGTTTCTGCTGCTTCTTCTCCATCTGGTCAGACCTTCATGTCGACATCTCCCAGTCACGATTCGTCTTGTCATGATGATCTCCAGCCTAGATAATAACAAGGTCACATATATTGTATATATACATGTCTCTCCTGCACTGCGCCCCTGAATACAGGTCTGTTATCCCCCATTAATATACTAGGGGTAGCCACTTAGTAATCAAAATATAAAGTGATAAGCAGCACTGTGCCCCCCATTAACTATAATCTCCACCTGCCAATAATATAAATTATTCAGTCTCTGTGACTCTCCCCAATTAACTGTAAGGCTATGTGCACACGGAAAATATACAAGCGCCCCCATCATTGCTCTGTCCCAGCACCTCCATCATTGCTCTCTCCCAACACCCCCAACATTGCTCTGTCCCAGCACCCCAGTCATTGCTCTCCCAGCACCCTTGTAATTGCTCTCTCCCAGCACCCCCATCATTGCTCTCTCCCTGCACCCCCGTCATTGCTCTCTCCCTGCACCCCATCATTGTTGTCTCCCAGCATCCCCGTCATTGCGCTCTCCGAGCACCCCCATTATTGCTCTGTCCCAGCACCACTATCATTGCTCTCTCCCAGCACCCCCATCATTGCTCTCTCCCAGCACCCCCGTCATTGCTCTCTCCCAGCACCCCCGTCATTGTTCTCTCCCTGCACCCCGTCATTGCTCTCTCCGAGCACCCCTATCATTGTTCTCTCCCAGCAACCCCCGTCATTACTCTCCCAGCACCTCCATCATTGCTCTCTCCCAGCAACCCATCATTGCTCTCCCCATCCCCGTCATTGGTCTACTAATCCCCATCATTGCTCTCCCCGCCCCATCAGTCCCATCACTGCTCTTCCCAGCCCCACCATTGCTCTCCCCAGACCCATCAGCGCTCTCCCCAGCCCCATCAGCCCCACCATTGCTCTCCCCAGCCCCACCATTGCTCTCCCCAGCCCCATCAGCCCTACCATTGCTCTCACCAGCCCCATCAGCCCCACTTTTGCTCTCTCCAGCCCAGTCATAACCATTATTGCTCTCCCCAGCGTTTCAGTAAAAATAAAAAAAAAAACACTTACCCCTCTGCCCGTTCCCCCGCAAGCTGCATCATCACTGCTCTTCCCAGCCCCACCATTGTTATCCCCAGCCGCAACAGCCCCACCATTGCTCTACCCAGCCCCATCAGCCCCCTTATTGCGCTCTCCAGCTCCATCAGCCCCATTATTGATCTCACCAGCGTTTCAGTAAAAAAAACAAACAAAAAAACACTTACCTCTCTGCCCCCGCAGGCCGCTGCAATTTCCTCCCTCACACAGGCCCGCGCTGCATGATGATGTCATCAAGGAGCGCGTGCCTGTGTAAGGGAGGAAGCGGCGGGCAGGAAGCAGAGGATGGATCTCTGCAGCTCCGCTGCCATTCTGTCCTGTCAGCAGCGGGGATGCAGGGATCGCTCCCTGCCCGCCACGAGCAGGGAGACGCTGCACCGGCGGGCCCCCCGGCACAGCTGCACCAGCAGCGATATGTCCGCCCCTGGACTGCTATGGGGCCCCCCAGCTCACGGGCCCCATAGCAGTCGTGTGGTCTGCCTCCATTAGTGGTACACCACTGCATTTTACCTATTTTTGATTGCATCTAGCAGGGCTTTTGTACATCAGAGGCAGTCCATGTTTTCCAGGCGTGCGGTATTGCATGTATAGCCATACATGTTGTGAGTTTCTAACAAGCATATAAACTGCTTTTCACCTCGACTCTTTCGCTTCTGTGAACACTAAGTTATATACATGCTCTGTAGGAGCCCTGTCATTTCCAGACATTGGTGTATTATAATTCTGAGCATTATAATTCTCCATACACATGCACTTTAAGGGTTTATTATGTATTTATCTCTTGATTGGTGACTTTGAAGCAGGGTTTATTTTGTTTTTGTTTAACCACTGGACCACCCCAATTAATGAACAATTTCCTTCTTTGACATGCACATGCACTTTGGATAGTTTCAATCCTTGGAATCGTTGGATTATGTAATGGTATAGGTTACTCTGCAGTGACTATCTCTGCTAGGTTGTTCTATGCTATTTTGTGGGGTGCACCAGGAGATAATATTCATGCATACTGGGTTGGCATTTCTTACCATCCCTCAAACAAGAGGCATCTGTTTTTATTTTATGTATGTGTTTGGTAATGTCTATGATATTGTTCAGTAAAATCATTTGTTTTTTATACACACTAACTTGAAGTGCTCACTTTTGTCTACTTGGTCTCCTTGATGTAAGGATTTTTACCTAGTGGTACAGATTGATTTACACATATTCATTATATATCTGCAAACTTTCTCATAAAATTCAAACCTGATAAATGCTTCTTGCACGAGTATTCAAACTCTACAGACTAGTATATGGCAGAGGCACATTCTGTAGCGATTCTAGCTTTATGTTTATTGAAGAAAAATAATTACAGGCACATATAAATCCCCCTATTAATAATCATTTATTACACATAAAAAAATTACAATCAGTAATATGATACCATGGGGACCCCGTGCAAGAAATATTGATAATCAAGATAAAATATAACATACTGTAGAAATGTCAGTGATTCCCATATACAGCACTAGGAATGAATGTGTGAACTGCCGTTACATTAAAGATGGGACAATTGCAGAAATACACTTGCATTTTTTTGTTGGGTGCATTTTAAGGTGTGAAAGTGAAGGAGTTATAGATTTAATTCAGTGCCCATGTTCAAAGCAATATATTGGCAGGACTCTGAGACCTCTTAAAAAAGGAGAGGAGAACAGATTAATAAGAATAGAAATTTTTTTTTGTTAAACATGCACTTTCAATCATTTCAAAACATTTCATAACAGCAATTCAAATGGCTATATCTATATACGAGTATAGGAGGAAATAATCTATCACAAATGTCCGGAGCTGAATCTAGAAAGAAATTAGGCTTTAAAACACTAGCGCCGAAAAAAGGGGAGTGGGTATTGCTGGAAGCTGCTGATAGATTAGCGGGTCCTGTGTGAAAACCCGTAAGGAAGAATGGCTACTAGATAAAGGATTGATACTATCACGCTAAACAGCGGCTGAACAGAGCAGGATGAATGAAAGGAATAACAGACATAGAAATAATGTTTCACCAAAATGAGTTGAATGTCCCCCTTTCTTGGTATGTAAATTTGTCTTAAGATTACCGGATAATGATTTGCAGCTATGAAAGTTAATAGATGATTCCCTGGGTTGCGATGATCTATGGATAATTGGTCGGGTGGTACCTAGCTTCTGGTACAGATAGAGGCAGCTAGTGATTGGACGTTTTCCATCTATATATCCTCCTCTTACCATTTTTTTTCACCCTTCCATTGACACGACAACATTATTACTGAACACATAAGCTCTATCCTTTATATATACAGTATATAATTGCAAGGGAAAATGCTTTTTAAAAAAAGGTTTTAAAAAATTAATTATTAATTTAATTTAATCTTTTTTTATTTTTTATATTCTATATATATTTAAATTTTTAATGATTTATTGTACTACAGTGCTGCTCACCATTCTTGTCACGCCTTCATTTTTTCGTAGACTGTACAATATCTTCAGAAATAAATGGAAATGTACCAAAGTTATATCCTCAGGATTTGTGGTCCAAAGTAATACAACAATACAATATTGTTTTTCAACTTCAATGTTGCAATATCAAAGAAAAAACTGAATGTGCCACAATAATGGCACCCCTAATTAATACTTGGTTGCACACCCTTTGTCATTGCTGACAGCCTCCAGACATTTCTTGTAGCCATCTGTAAGCTTCTTGCACTTCTCAGCTGGAATTTTCTCCCACTCTTCCTTTGCAGTTTGTTCAAGCTCTTGAATGTTTGCAGGGTTCTTTTTCCCAATGGCAGATTTCAGCTCACCCCTAAGATTTTCAATGGGATTGAGGTCAGGACTAGTATTGAGGGATACCTTCCGATATCAGGAAATATCGGATCGGATTGGATCGGGCCGATACCCAAAAAGTATCGGATATCGCCGATTCCGATACCGGAAACCAATGCAAATCAATGGGACACAAATATCGGAATGAAAATAAACCCTTTCTTTCCTTGTAGGTTAATTCTACATGAAGGAAAACAACTAACAATAATGTAGAATGTATTGGTGGAGGTGGTTGCCCAAATCGATGGGAACAGTGCTCACAGTGAAACATGAAAAGCCGGCAATTCATCAGTGGCATACACCGGTACCCGACAATTTAGAACAGAAAGAATAGAGCTTCACACATAGATTAGATAGAAACATGTCAGTCACATATATATGAAGTACAGTGACAGTGTTGCTTACTGTACTTGTCATTTAGTGTAAAGGATTTATTTAAAAAAATATTAGTGTTTTAATGCACCGTCTCTTTAAAAAAGCCGGCCGGCAATTCAGCAGCGGTACCCGACAATTTATAACAGAAAGAAAGAGCATCACACATAGATTTAATACATAGAAACATGTCAGTCACATATATAAGAAGTGCAGTGACAGTGTTGCTTACTGTACTTGTCATTTAGTGTAAAGGATTTATTTAAAAAAATCTTAGTGTTTTCATGCACCGTCTCTTTAAAAAAGCCGGCCGGCAATTCAGCAGCGGTACCCGACAATTTACAACAGAAATAATAGAGCATCACACATAGATTAGATAGATAGAAACATGTCAGTCACATATATAATAAGTACAGTGATAGTGTTGGTTACTGTACTTGTCATTTAGTGTTAAAATAAAGGATTTATTTAAAAAAAAATTGGCGTGGGGCTCCCCGTAATTTTAGTCTCTAGCGGAGGTTAAGCAGACAGCTAGGGCAGATGTTTGAAGCCTGGGAAGAGGGTAATACCCACGGAGCTTCCCAGGCTACTAATATCAGCCCCCAGCTGAATACCTAGCCTTTACTAGCTATTAAGATGGGGGACCCCCCCCAAAAAATGACGTGGGGTCCCCCCTATTTTAATAGCTAGCAAAGGCTAGGCAGACAGCTGGGGGCTGATATTAATAGCCCAGGAAGGGTGCCATGAATATTGGTCCCCTCCCAGGCTAGAAACACCAGCCGTCAGCCACCCCAGAAATGGCGCATCCATAGGATGCGCCAATTATGGCACTTAGCCTCGCTCTTCCCACTGCCCTGTAGCGGTGGCAGTGGGGTAATAGGGTTGGAGTTGATGTCAGCTTATAATGCCAGCTGACATCAAGCCCAGGTTAGTAATGGAGAGGCGTCTATAAGACACCCCCATTACTAACCCCATAGTCAAAGTTAAAAAAAAAACACAAACACCCAGAATAAAGTCCTTTAATTGAAATAAAGACACAATTCTTTATTGTTCTAAATTAAACCTTACTTACCATCACGCCCATTCCAGCTGAAGCCAACGATCTCCTGCAATAAAAGAAAAATAATAAAGCAACATCATCCTTACCTTTCGATGGCTCCCAGGACAGCTCCAGCTCTGCTACATGGAGATGACAGGCTGGATCGCAGCAGAAAGCTGCCATCCAGCATGTCATCCCGCAGACACTGAGAAGCACAGGCATGCTTGCGCTCCTCAGTGTCTGACTGTGACGGCATCCCGATGAGCCAACAATGAACTCAGCTCACCTCATGCACGTCACTGATAGCGTGGGAGAATTCTCCTGCGCATGCGGTGAGCGTGAGAGACTCGGCTCATCGGGATGCCGTCACAGCCTGATACTGAGGAGCGCAAGCATGCCTGCGCTTCTCAGTGTCTGCGGGATGACAGGCTGGATGGCAGCTTTCTCCTGCGGTCCAGCCTGTCATCTCGATGTAGCAGAGCTGGAGCTGTCCTGGGAACCATCGAAAGGTAAGAATGATGTTGCTTTATTATTTTTCTTTTATTGCAGGAGATCGTTGGCTTCAGCTGGAATGGGCGTGATGGTAAGTATGATTTAATTTAGAACAATAAAGAATTGTGTCTTTATTTCAATTAAAGGACTTTATTCTGGGTGTTTGTGTTTTTTTTTAAATACTTTACTAGAAATTCATGGCGGTCATGTCTAATATTGGCGTGACCCCATGAATTTCGGGCTTAGGGCCAGCTGATAATGCCAAGCTGGCCCTAACCCCTTTATTACCCAGTGAGCCACCGCACCAGGGCCCTGGATGAGTTGGGTACAGCGCCAGAAGATGGCGCTTCTATGAACGCGCCATTTTCCGGGGTGGCTGTGGACTGCAATTTGCAGCGGGTGGGGCCCAGAAAGCTTGGGTCTCCCTGCGCTGCGGATTCCAGTCCCCAGCTGCCTAGTTGTACCTGGCTGGACACAAAAATAGGGCGAAGCCCCACGTATTTTTTTTTTAATTTTGTCATGAAATTCATGAAATAATTAAAAAAAAAGGGCTTCCCTATATTGTTGTGTCCGGCCAGGTACAAATAGGCAGCTGGAGGTTGGGGTCAGCCCGTTCCTGTCTGCTGTACCTGGCTGGACACAAATATAGTGCGAAACCCCACATCAATTTTTTTTTAATTATTTCATGAATTTCCTGAAATAATTTAAAAAAAATTGCCTATTTGTACCTGGCTGGACACAAAAATAGGGCGAAGCCCCACGTATTTTTCTTTTTTAAACTTATTTCATGAAATTCATGAAATAATAAAAAAAAAAGGGCTTCCCTATATTGTGTCCGGCCAGGTACAAATAGGCAGCTGGGAGTTGGGGGCAGCCCGTTCCTGGATTCTGTACCTGGCTCGCATACAAAAATATGGCAAAGCCCACGTCAAAATTTTTGGGAAAAATTAATTAAAAAATAAATATTAATTTAGGGACTGCATCTTTATTAACCCCTCAAGTGTCATTTAGTGTTAAAATAAAGGATTTATTAAAAAAAAATTGACGTGGGATCCCCCATAATTTTAGTCTCTATCGGAGGTTAAGCAGACAGCTGGGGCAGATGTTTGAAGCCTGGGAAGGGGGTAATACCCATGGAGCTTCCCCGGCTACTAATATCAGCCCCCAGCTGAATACCTAGCCTTTACTAACTATTAAAATGGGAGACCCACCCAAAAAAATGACGTGGGGTCCCCCCTATTTTAATAGCTAGCAAAGGCTGGACAGACAGCTGGGGACTGATACTAATAGCCCAGGAAGGGTGCCATGAATATTGGCCCCCTCCCAGGCTAGAAACACCAGCCGTCAGCCACCCCAGAAATGGCGCATCCATAGGATGCGCCAATTCTGGCACTTAGCCTCGCTCTTCCACGCTGCCCTGGTGCGGTGGCAGGGGGTAATAGGGTTGGTTTTCATGTCAGCGCCAGCTGCCATGAAGCCCAGGTTAGTAATGATGGGCATCTATAAGACACCCCCATTACTAACCTGAAACATTTAAGTGTGACAAAGATGCAAAAGAATAAGAAATCAGGAAGGGGGCAAACACTTTTTCACACCACTGTATGTGTGAAGTGTAAAGTAAATTCTACAAGGTTTTCTATATATTGAGAAAATATAAATCTGATAACTGTGACTTGCATTTGTATTTATCCCTCCGGAGTAAATAGTCTGTAGGACCACCTTTCGCTGCAATTACTGCTGCAAGTCTTTTCAGGTATGTCTCTACCAGCTTTGCATCTAGAAGTGACATTTTCTCCCATTCTTCTTTGTAAATGCTCTATCTCAGTGAGATTGGATGGAGACGTCTGTGAACAGCAATTTCAAGTCTTGCCACAGATCCTCAATGGGATTTCGGTCTGGCCTTTGGGCCATTCACACTCATGAATCTGCGGTGAGGGGTTCAGCATGAGGCTGCGGTATGTGCATTGCATTACACACATCTATTGCCTGGTACATTCTCATACTTACCACAATGCTCTTCAATTCTAGAAAATGTCAATCTGACATTTACAGAGTCACTTTTATCCCAAGTTTCAGAGCTACAACTAGAAGATGATTCCAAAAGTATAGTATCCAGAATATTAGTAATATACAGTGATCAGAAAAATAAGATTATCCCAAGATAATAGGACAAAACGCCAACATAAAGTGTCATGCAGTGCTCCATCATTAGTGGCAAATGCTGCCCATGTCAGTAATGTCATACAGAGCCCATAAGAATATATTCACCACCAATATTATAAACCCAGGTATGACAATAGTCATTATGGCACATTATACCGATACATGTGTAGGCTCCGCATGGTGCTGGAATTCAGAAGTTCAAAGTGCACATTTCTTATAGCTCCTATATTGTACATATGGCAACTATATGGCACAGTTGAATGGCATTACCCATATGGGCAGTTCATGGCACTAGTTATATTCACAGTATATGGTAACAGAATTGTATCCACCTGTATCTTATATTTAATGTGCTGTCTATAAAAGGATAGTTTTTTACATCAGTCAGATTAATTACATTATTAAAAGGCTATACGCAATTTCTTAATTGGGTAAAATTGCAAAGTGCTTGTAAAAATAGGGAACTTTGCAAATAACCCCTTTTTAAAAATTCTCTTCATTTCTCATGAGAGGAGGTATTTTGAATTCTAGAATTTGCTTGTTGCCTAGGTCAGCCACCATTCTGTCTGTCAGAGTTGACTGTTCTCCCAAACAAGGAGGACAGCGCTTACAACTTGTTTCCCATGGAGCTTGTGAGTGCTGCTGAGAAGCTGTCTAGATACCAGGATTCAGCCACCTTCAGGGTCCTTGAGCTCCTCCAATGCCTCATGCCACATCCAAGCACTGATTTTACAATACATACTGCTTATAGTATTATATATTATTATGCAAATCTGTTAGCCCAGATGAGGCTGGTGTACTTGTCAGCATATGCATAAGGATGGCTGTATAATCCTTTGTGAAACTTTTCCTTTATCACATTAAAATAAGGATAAAACGCTCCTCTTAACATCAGGATTGCACAGCCATCCTGATGTGAATTTTCAGAGTACGTACATCAGCCCCATCTGGTCCGAGATCTGATTAATAGTATTTTTACAGTTTGCTTTGTGAAACCTGGTCATATAACTGCTTGAACGTGTGAGTGCTGTTCTGTAAGAGGACGGACACCGAGACAGCTTGAGATACTGCGGAGGAGCCTTCCAGCAGGTGGTGTAAAGTTTGGAAAGTGGAAGCCCAGCGTAAATGTTTTTGCCAGTCATCTATCTGTGGTGAAGCTGTTCCCCTATTTAAGAGTATTTGTAGTTATGAAGCATGTTGGCGTCTCGGAGACTCTGTGACCAGTAAGCTTGTTGCCTCTTTTCAGTAACATTATCCTAAACTGTCACCAGTATGTGCCTGAATTACTTCTGCCGTCCTTTAGTGGTGACACCAGATACCAGTCTGCCACCAATGTCATTGTATCCTAAAGAAATGTCCTAAAGCATTCCCACCCCATAATCACACTGTGCCTTACAGGCATTTAGTGTTCATAGAGAAGGTCGTCTACTCTGGAGCAATGGACATCATGAAGCTTCACTAGAAGAGCATCTATCCCTTCTGTAGTAAGCCCAATTATTCTATGCATTACAGCTATTTAGTTACACAGCAAATATGTAATTCTACATTGAAAGCTCAGGCCAGAAGTGGCATGCTGGGTCATTTAATAAGGGTCTGTGTTATTGAAGCAAATTGTTTCCATTAAAATTGTACTAAGTATTATTTTTAAGTCAAAGTAAAATGTATAATACAAAAGCGTCAACATGATCTTTATCAAACATTCACTGTGAAAAATAATAATGTGACATAAGAAAAAAATATGAAGAACTTCCAATATACATCTAAGACAAAATGTATAATCTAGAATATAGTGAATAAGCGAATACTATTGAGAAGCGAATATCAAGTATAAGCAAATAATCCTCATTAGGGTTTAGCAAAAAATTACAAAAACATGCTAATATGCCGAGACACTAGCAATGACTAATCTAGAATTCAGCAGAAAGAACAATCTGTGTGCACCAAATATGGAATTAAATTACAAATAACTCCAGTCCATATATTGATAATACAATTTATCACAGGAAAATAGTTATATGTGAAAAAAGTATGTAGTATAGTGTAAAAAATATAACCCACCAATATTATTACTATTGGCAAATAAAATCCTTGTGTCCGGTCTAGGAGGGCTGTATTTCCCTATTTACACTAATAAAAAGCGCGACCATTGCCTTGTCATTTCCTATAGTATTAACACCAGAATGAGTATCCACAGCGGCATCTCAAGTTCAGACTTACACTATTTTTGATGGACTAGAAGCCAAGGGCATGTTCACATGTTGCATTTTTGCCGTATTTTCAAAAGTTATTTCCGCACGTTCTTTGCATGAAAAAACGCAGTGTTTTAATGTACTAGCAAAGTCAATGAGATTTATGGAATCTCATGTACATTCTGCTTATTTTTTCCTTGCAGATTTGAAGAAGTTTCATATCTTCTGCATGTCAATTCTTGAAGCGTTTTTGCACATATTTTAGGCAGCATTTTACCCGCCAACACTCTAGTATTTCTTTTCCTCTACAAATAATAACCGTGTGCACATCCCCTAAATGCTGCAAAACAGCGTCAGAAGGAAAATGGTGGCAAAGAGCGTTCTGCAAAACAGAAAACTCACACATGTGGGTTTTCTAAGAAGCCATTATAGTAACTAGAAATTATTCTTTAGAAACCTATAGTTGTCATTACGTGTAAATATTACTATCGAGATTGCTGCAAAGTATATTCAAGTCTTAACCTGAAAATGTGAAAAAGATCTGGATATTTGAGTCTTTCTATAGGAAAAAAGGCAGCAGAAAAGCTAAAATAAACCTCTATCTGTGAGCTTGGCCTAATACTATGTGATATGATGAGAATAAAATAGAAAAACACCAATATCTGATAACTCATATATATGACTGCTTATGGTCAATTCCTATCACATGACCAGTGAGCACATTGGAATGTTGCCGGTTGGCAGTTGGAGAGTTGCGGTTGGCTTGCATGCGGATGAGGAGGAGCTGCCTTCAGCAAAGTGACATTATGGAGATTAAAGAGGAGGACTTTAGGATGAGAGGGAAGAAAAGGAGAAGAAATGTTTTGGACTCATCGGATGATGAGAAGCCGTCCATCAAGAAGAGCCATAGGAGAGGAGAGAAGAGAAATGGCTCAGAGTTGGAGATCGTCTCTCAGAAGATTGATCACCAAGGCCAGAAAGAAGAACAGGAATGTCATCAGGAGGTCCTAGCTAGAAGAAGTGGAGCCAAGAGGAGAAGACAAATCTTTGGCTCATCACATGAAAGCTCTTCAATCAAGAAAGAAGAAGAAGGGCAGAAGACCACCAAGGGCACAGGTAATACTATACATCAGCTTACCACAGGGAGCACCATGACATGTAGCTTCTCATGCCCACACTTACAGATCAGGGCAATGTTGTCACTTTACACAAGTTACACATCTTTTAAATCTGACAGGTGGAGGATGTGATACATGAGCAAGATCTGAAGCTGGAGGGTTGTAGAACTGTTCCCCAGTCCATTTATATATATGTATATATTCAGTACTTTGTTAAACCCCTACATGATCAGGCCATTTTTCCCCATTCTTGCCAAGGCACATTTTTTTCTTATTTTCATACATATGGTTTAAAAAACTGTAAAAAATTGTAATGTTTGGATATTTAAATATTTTTTTGTGAAACATCGAGTCTAAATTTTACAATATTTTAATATTATTTTATTTTTTTTCTGGTAATATCTGTAGTAAATAAAGGATTTCTGTGCTTGTGTTATTTTTATATATTAGTTACATGTTTTTTTGTTAGGGATGGGGCTTGTAAATGCAATTTGGATAGTCATTGTTTTTTTATTTATTTTTTCCTGGTTTTTTTGCTCTTTATTTCAATGATTTTACACAGGTGTTGTCTTAACTTTTGAAACATTTGATTTTTTTCTTGCTTGAATGGATAAAAAAAATTGCAATATGGTTTCATTAAAATAAAATTGAGTCGTTTGCCTCCTATAGTCTTTGTGTTGCGCTGTCTATTGCTGGCTGCAGAATTAGTTAATGAGGTTGACCATTTTATCTTTACTTTAACAGATGTGTTGGGGACATGATTTTGTGGCATTTACTATGATATACTGTAGGTATGTCAGATTCTCCTCCTGCTCTTGTTACTGCAGCTTTCCTTACAGACTGCCCAGCTCTCTAGTCTATAATATGGCTGCTGGTGGAGGAGCAGTGACCAGACCTGTCCGTCAGTCTACTTCACTATAAAAGCATCTTTCTCATGGGAGGTTCTCAATAGGACAAGGCTGATGGAGTGGTCTGGTTACATGCTCCTCCATCAGTGACCATTGTATGGACTGGAGAGCTGTGCAGTATGTGAGGAAAGCTGAACTAACAAGTGCAGGAGGAGAACCTGCCATACTTATATAATAGTAATTGTTAATAAACCTGTGTCCCAAACACATCTGCTGGTATATTGATCCTAGTTACAGGGGACATTCAACCTACTGCCTATATAGCAGGGTTGACTGGGTCTCCTAGGACCCAGAAGCTCTTGCTCTTTCTCTACACCCGGCCATCACATGATCTCTGGGTCTGGAGCAGGAAGCGCTATCTGCGCTTACCATACTGAATACACAGCACTTGTTCAGAGCTGTGTACACAGTAATTGAAAAGGCAGAGACGGTAATAAATCCTCTCTACCTTCTCTATAGGGAGTATCCAAAAAGAAAAGAGTCGGTCCCTCTAAATGCTCTTCCATAACTATATAACCCAAAAAGAGAAAAATGGAAACAGGAGCAAATCCAATAAAAGTTACATTTTTATTGCAAAAATGTAAGTAAGATCAGACATAATCAAAAGAGATAAAAAATCCAAGGGAAAGAGGTGACAACAAAGTGCCACGGAACCACAGGAATAAACCAATGTAAGGCAAGAGACAATATATCTACTGTATATATATATATATATATATATATATATGTATATATACAGTGCTGGCCAAAAGTATTGGCACCCCTGCAATTCTGTCAGATAATACTCAGTTTCTTCCTGAAAATGATTGCAATCACAAATTCTTTGGTATTATTCTCTTCATTTAATTTGCTTGCAAGGAAAAACACAAAAGAGAATGAAGCAAAAATCAAATCATTGATCATTTTACACAAAACTCCAAAAAAGGGCCGGACAAAAGTATTGGCACCCTCAGCCTAATACTTGGTTGCACAACCTTTAGCCAAAATAACTGCGAACAACCGCTTCTGGTAACCATCAATGAGTTTCTTACAATGCTCTGCTGGAATTGTAGACCATTCTTCTTTGGCAAACTGCTCCAGGTCCCTAATATTTGAAGGGTGTCTTCTCCAAACTGCCATTTTGAGATCTCTCCACAGGTGTTCTATGGGATTCAGGTCTGGACTCATTGCTGGCCACCATAGAAGTCTCCAGTGTTTTCTCTCAAACCATTTTATAGTGCTTTTGGAAGTGTGTTTTGGGTCATTGTCCTGCTGGAAGACCCATGACCTCTGAGGGAGACCCAGCTTTCTCACACTGGGCCCTACATTATGCTGCAAAATTTGTTGGTAGTCTTCAGACTTCATAATGCCATGCACACGGTCAAGCAGTCCAGTGCCAGAGGCAGCAAAGCGACCCCAAAACATCAGGGAACCTCCGCCATGTTTGACTGTAGGGACAGTGTTCTTTTCTTTGAATGCCTCTTTTTTTTTCCTGTACACTCTATGTTGATGGTTTTTCCCAAAAAGCTCTACTTTTGTCTCATCTGACCAGAGAACATTCTTCCAAAACGTTTTAGGCTTTCTCAGGTAAGTTTTGGCAAACTCCAGCCTGGCTTTTTTATGTCTCGGGGTAAGAAGCGGGGTCTTCCTGGGTATCCTACCATACAGTCCTTTTTCATTCAGATGTCGACGGATAGTACGGGTTGACACTGTTGCACCCTCGGACTGCAGGGCAGCTTGAACTTGTTTGGATGTTAGTCGAGGTTCTTTATCCACCATCCGCACAATCTTGCGTTGAAATCTCTCGTCAATTTTTCTTTTCCGTCCACATCTAGGGAAGTTAGCCACAGTGCCATGGGTTTTAAACTTCTTGATGACACTATGCACGGAAGACACAGGAACATTCAGGTCTTTGGAGATGGACTTGTAGCCTTGAGATTGCTCATGCTTCCTCACAATTTGGTTTCTCAAGTCCTCAGACAGTTCTTTGGTCTTCTTTCTTTTCTCCATGCTCAATGTGGTACACACAAGGACACAGGACAGAGGTTGAGTCAACTTTAATCCATGTTAACTGGCTGCAAGTGTGATTTAGTTATTGCCAACACCTGTTAGGTGCCACAGGTAAGTTACAGGTGCTGTTAATTACACGAATTAGAGAAGCATCACATGATTTTTCAAAGGGTGCCAATACTTTTGTCCACCCCCTTTTTTAGGTTTGGTGTGGAATTATATACAATTTGGCTTTAGGACAATTCTTTTTGTGTTTTTTTCATTGAAGACAAATTAAATGAAGAGAATAATACCAAAGAATTTGTGATTGCAATCATTTTCAGGAAGAAACTGAGTATTATCTGACAGAATTGCAGGGGTGCCAATACTTTTGGCCAGCACTGTATATATATATATATATATATATATATATATATATATATATATATATACTGGGTGGGCCATTTATATGGATACACCTAAGTGATATCAACTTCCTGTTTGTGGCCCATTAGTATATGGGAGGGGGAAAACTTTTCCAGATGGGTGGTGACCATAGCGGCCATTTTGAAGTCGGCCATTTTGGGTCCAACTTTATTTTTTTCAATGGGAAGAGGGTAATGTGAAACATCAAACTTATTGAGAACTTCATAAGAAAAACAATAGTGTGCTTGGTTTTAACGTAACTTTATTCTTTCATGAGTTTTTTACAAGTTTATGATCACTTATAAAATGTGTTCAAAGTGCTGCCCATTGTGTTGGATTGTCAATGCAACCCTTTTCTCCCACTCTTGACACACTGACAGCAACAACGCAGAAGAAATGCTAGCACAGGCTTCCAGTATCCATTGTTTCAGTTGCTGCACATCTCGCATCTTTATGGTATGGTGTGGTATATGGAGTACAAAGATAGTGGGGCCATTCTTCATCAATGGAAACCTCAATGCCACTGGATATCTGAAACTGCTACATGTTGATGTGTTGCCCTCTTTATGCACTGAAGATGGCACGTTCCCTGAGTTTTTCCAACAAGATGGTGCACGATCACATTATGGGTGTCAGGTCCGAGCATTCCTACATGAACTGTTTCCTGGAAAGTGGATTGGTCGTCGTGGGCTAGTTGAATGGCCACCAAGGTCTCCCGATCTGACCCCCTTAGACTTTTATCTTTGGGGTCATCTGAAGGCAATTGTCTATGCTGTGAAGATATGAGATGTGCAACATCTGAAACAACGGATACTGGAAGCCTGTGCTAGCATTTCTTCTGCGTTGTTGCTATCAGTGTGTCAAGAGTGGGAGAAGAGGGTTGCATTGACAATCCAACACAATGGGCAGCACTTTGAACACATTTTATAAGTGGTCATAAACTTGTAAAAAACTCATGAAAGAGTAAAGTTACGTTAAAACCAAGCACACCATTGTTTTTCTTATGAAATTGTCAATAAGTTTGATGTGTCACATGACCCTCTTCCCATTGAAAAAAATAAAGTTAGATCCAAAATGGCCGACTTCAAAATGGCCACCATGGTCACCATCCATCTGGAAACGTTTTCCCCCTCCCATATACTAATGTGCCACAAACAGAAAGTTGATATCACCAACCATTCCCATTTAATTTAGGTGAATCCATATAAATGGCCCACCCTGTGTATACATATATGTATATATATATATATATATATATATATATATATATATATATATATATATATATATATATATATATATATATATATATATATATATATATATATATATATATATATATAGTATATTTATTTTTATATATATATATATATATCTATATATAGAAAGAAAGAATATCAAGAGGCAGCACTCCAAAAATATTATAGAAAAATGGACTTTAATGAGCCCAAAGGCAACGTTTCGGTTCACAGAATCTTTCTCAAGCAGAGTTCAAGTGCATATAGTGCAATATATATAGTTACAAACAGTGATTCCATAATTATAATTAATTGATACAAAACCATGATTACATAAGAAAAGTGCAGTAGTGCATATCACAAAATATTATTCAGTTACATACATAGTGATAAAATTTTAGACAGATATATTATTATCATCAATTACAGTATCCATAACTCTCATAAAGTGATAAGTGCTTTGATTAGTATTTATCAGTGCCAGGTGTACATTATAAATCATAATATATTTGAGGTTGCGACTCACACTGCAGCAATCATGCATGACCACGTTTCTTACTTCCTCCACGCTGTCCTCGGCGTCTCAAAATCCCATCTGCGCATGTCTCCCAGGAAATCCCCATTATCTCGTCACATGATCGGGGCAAACCTGGTCCGCCCGCTTCGTGACGTCACCGGGCATGCGCATTACACTTCTAATGCTACGATCGCCATCTTTTAAATTGGCAAGCCCCACCAAAAGCTTTTCTTCAAATGTAAACAACGTATGTGCTTTAATGATTTCTCTTATCCCCTATTTATAATAAAAGCGCACTATTTCTCATTATTAGGGACAACATTCTGTTAGCAGTTTCCCAATATATTTGCATTGCAATGACAGTATTCAAATAGTGATTCCTGTGTCCATAAATGAACTGAGGGATAATATTTATTACATAACCCAAACACCCTTCCATGGAATTCCCTATTCCTAGGTTCATCCATGGAGTGAGATTAATAGGCCAGAGGAGGAACCTTCAGCAGGTCTCCACCTCCTTCCCAATCTCAGGTGTTTAATTGGGAATACATTACAATCCAATTCCCTCCATAAGTAGGAATACCATTTCATTATGTAAAAATATATATTTATAACTTTATATATATATATATATATAAATATATATACATACAGTTAAGTGTCTATAAAGAAGGAATAATCAACAAGTGTTATTAAAGCATGATTCGTCCCAAGGGAGGCAGAGAAAAATCAATAAATACGTTCAATTGATTCATTAACATACTTACTGCATCCCATGCACAAAGGTTAATGATACACTAAATTAGGGATAAGACATAGAGCAACTGGAAAAGAATGTATCAGAGTCCAGATCACAAGTAAAGCATATAAAGTACGAGTGCACAGCAGGAACTAATTATACAGTACAAGTTGCTAATATCCAAATAAGGAGAAGAATCATGCCTATGACACAGATGTCACAACATAAGTATATCTTCTAGTGAGAGTAATACACAGTGACACATATAGAAAGTTATGGTCCCACATAAAATGAGAGTACAGCCTAGTTACAACCTGTGGATGGCATGAAAGCGGCCCTGACGCGCGTTTCAAGTCCTGCTTCTCCAGGGGGCGATTGTGTATGGGTGACAGGCAGGGGGGTATATATATCCAAAGTATTTTGGCACGTGTAGCGGGGGTACAGCGGCGCTTCCAGTGGCGGAAGCCAGCGCCGGAAGCAAGGGAGTCAGTGTCCAACGCAGCAGGTGCCCGCCTCCCGCTGACACATCAGTAAGGAGTCCCCGAAGTGCCGCGTCATAGGGACACGTATCCATGGCAACCAGGTGCTTCTTGCCGGCTGGCAGAATGTGCACAATCATCAGGATGCCAAGAGATGCAGACATACTTAGAGGGAGAGAAAGAAATTGCGGAGAACATTACCGGCCCATACCTGGTGTAAGTTAATCATGACTTTCTATGTATATATATATACTAGCTATTGAAGCCGTTCTATGCCCGGGTGGCGAGCATTTTTATTGGTATATGGTCTCCCATGCTGGTATGTGTGGTATGTGCTGCCCCCCTCCTGGTATTTGTGCTGCCCCCATCCTGTCCGCACCATCCTATCCTGGCATGCATTGCACTCCTCATCCCTATCCTGGTATGCATGGCCCCTCATCCGAATCCCGGTATGCGTGGCACCCCTCATCCACAATCCCGGCATGCGTGGCACCCCTCATTCCCAATCCCGGTATGCGTGGCAACCCTCATCCCCAATCCCGGTATGCATGGCACCCCTCATCCCCAATCTCGGTATGCGTGGCACCCTTCATCCCCAATCCCGGTATGCGTGGCACCCCTCATCCCCAATCCCGATATGCGTGGCACCCCTCATCCCCAATCCCGGTATGCGTGGCTCCCCTCATCCTCAATCCTAGTATGCGTGGTACCCCTCACCCCACAATCCTAGTATATGCATGGTCCCCTCACCCCACAATCCTGGTATATGCATGGTCCCCTCACCCCACAATCCTGATATGTGTGGCCCCCTCATCCCTTTCACACTGTACACATATACAAAAAAAAATTAACAGTTATACTCACCTTTGTTCTCTGTGCTCCAGCGCTGCTGCGTCCTCTTCTGCCGGAGGCCGGGGGCGGAGACCGGCGCCGGAGCACCGCGCTGTCCGGCGCCATTTTGCTGAAGACACACTGTAAATGTGTCTTCAGTAAAATGGCGAAGGATAGCGCTATGTGCACGCGCCGATCCGACGCCTCACTCCTGCCCCCGGTCTCCGGCCAGAAGAGAGGTGCCGTGGCAATGCTCCTCCCGGTCAGGTAAGTATGCAAGTATGGCGCCGGAGAACGCGGTATGTGTTCAGTGTCTACGCATACCGCGATCTGCGGCGCCATACACCTCCTCTTACCTGTAACGGCTGGATGCATGATTCTGTCTGAAGCCAGACTGTGCGTCGCGCATGCGCAGTCTATCGAGGCTTCAGACAGAGGGATGCATCCCCGGTTATATTATATATATATATATATATATATATATATATATATATACAGGGTGGTCCGAAAGTAGGTGGACAGAAAGTGTAATAAGGTTATGAAGGGGGAGATTTATCAAACATGGTGTAAAGTAAAACTGGCTCAGTTGCCCTTAGCAACCAATCAGATTCCACTTTTCATACCTCACAGACTCTTTGAAAAAAAAAGTCTATTTCCAACAAGTTGGGGCCCCTCCACATTATTCAAGAGTAATCCGCGAGTATCCTGATGAAACATTTCCTAATAAATGGATTGGCCGAAGAGGCCCACTTGATTGGCCGGTACGTTCACCAGACTTGACCCCAATGGATTTTTTCTTTTGGGGAGTACTCAAGGACAAAGTTTATAGTCGAAAACCAAAAAGTGTCAGTGACTTGAAAAATGACATAAGAGATGCACTTCAAGAAATTAATACCCAAAGAGACTTGTGCAAAAAAGTTTGTTGAAGCGCAAGAGGCGACTTCAAAGCTGTGCAAATTGTAATGGAAAACAGTTTGAGCCCCTGCGTTGATAACATTTAAGGGCTTTTGTGTTATTGTTCAGAATAAAATGTAATTGTCAATGTTATGCTTGTGTTAGTAAATATAATTTTATATATAAATCAAAATAAATGTTATTATTTTCTGTCCACCTACTTTTGGACCACTATATATATATATATATATATATATATATATATATATATATATATATAAATACACAAAGATACAAAGATGTAGATAAAAGAGGGAAAATAATATATGAAAACACACAATCAGGAATAGACATCATATTGTGAGAATTATGTACAACATATGTGTATAAAGTATAATGTCCACCAAGTAATACCCAAAGTATCATTATTAAATATAAAGGAGTATATATAGAGAGAGTCATGAGACAATATAATATAATATGTACTCAATATGGTACAGAGAATATGGGAATACCATGAGTATCAACAGAACAAAGTTATAAATTGTGCATAAATGTGCAAAACTAATGGTGGTAAAAAAGAGGGGAGGGAAGGGAAAGGGAAAAGGAAGAAAAAATGAAGATGTGACAAGTGAATGAAAACATGGAAACAATAATAAACAGAGAGTGCACGAATTGTGTGAATATTTTTTATTATTATTTCGTGACCAAGCCCATGTGGTGCAGATGTCGGATGCATCCAATGGCAACCAGAATCACAGCAACGTGAAAAACCACATATGTTACGTGAAAGTGTTACACTAGTGAGTAGTGATGAGCGAGCACGTTCGTTACTCGAGATTTATGAGCATGCTCGGGTGTTTTCCGAGCATCTTCAGTGTACTTGAATATCATGTTTGAGTCACTGTGTGTGCATGATTTGCGACTGTTTGACAGCTTTAACACATGTGAGGAATGCCTGTTTGTTAGGCTTTCCTCACATGTATTAAAGCTGTCAGTCGCAAATCATGCACACACAATAACTCAAACATAACACCTCAGCACGCTGAAGATACTGGGCGAGCACCCGAGCATGCTCGCTGAAAGGGTTAACAAACCACGCTCGCCCATCACTACTAGTGAGACCAATCACAGGTAAAATAAATATAATAAATAACAATAGTATGAAGAGATAGTTAATGTCACAATACAAATGTATGTGTGCCCTTCACATACGAGTGAGCATAGACATGTGTTATATAGTAACATAGCTACTGACATCAGTATAATGGAAAATGTACAATAAAAAAATCAGAAAATTATAAGCCACAATGGGCAAGAGGAATCGAAAAAATAAAATAAAAAATATACAAGTGATAGGAATACTGACGTGTCAGTGTGACACAGGAAGTGCATCTTAAAGTGCCCTTTTTTTGCATCCAAAATCACAGATTTAAAGCAACAATAAACAAAGAGTAAAAGCCGATGAATAACAATAGTGAGTAAAATGTTTTATAAAAAATGCTTATAGCGGATGTAATCAATTAGTGGCACACCGCACAGGAAATAGACAGGTCCGAAAAAGAGAGAGCAGCAGGGCGGGATGCTGCTGAAAGGTGAGTACATATCCATAAAAAGGGAGACGCGTGGAGCGCTGGCCCGCAAGGACGATCAGGCACCCGGTCCCCGAGGGGGGCAGAAAAAGGGAGGGAGGGAAGGGAGAAGAAGATCCTCCAAGTGAGTGGTGGTCCAGCATCTGTCTCACAGTAGAGTGTACAAAAATACTGGATACCCTGCATGTAAATAAAAAAGTGAGAAGTTATAAACAGCATAAAACATAAGTAAAACCTAAACACAATAGCACATTACAAGAAAGGGACAAAACTGAGGACCTCGTTGAGGCCTTTGGGGCATATGCAATCAATTTTCATAATCCACCAACGGTCTTTCTCCAATCCCCCCCCCTAGTCAATTAATATCCTGTCAATACCCCGAATTTGGAGGAGGCTAGCATCACACCCATGTTTTAACTTGAAATGCCTTGGGATAGGCTTCAATACAGTATCGGCAAGAGATTCTGATGCATTCTTAATATCTTGCACGTGCTCCCTCACACGCACTCTCAGTTGGCGAAAAGTAAGACCCACATAGATGAGGCCACATGGACACAAGGCGTGGTTGATTACGCCTTCTGTATTGCAAGATGTATGCTGTGTGATTTGAAACTCCTTATGACCATCACTTGATGGGAAGGATGTACACCGCACCAGATTTACACAGGCCGCACAGTTCTTGCATGGATAGAAGCCCCATCTGGGGCCTTTTGAGCTGAAGGCTTTCTCTGGTCCCGGATCTTTATGGTAACTATGTACCAGCAAGTCCCTCAGGTTCATCGCCCTTCTATAGGTGGTGGAAGGGACTGGTGTAGTACATTTGGAAAGGACTAGGTCTTGCTTCAAAATGAGCCAATATTTCCCCAATGCATTTCTAACATCTATCACAGTAATTGAAAAGCCAGAGATGGTAATAAATCCTCTCTTCCTTCTCTATAGGGAGTCCGACTGTGACTGCCGGTAGGCTCGGGGCTGAGGTAACTGCACAATCTGGTGCAGGTGTTATACAATGTAGTGTTGTTTTAGAACAGACCTGCACAACAAACAGCTCATGTACCGCATGCAGCCCACCAAAGTTTTGCTGCAGCCCATGGAGCCGTCCAGGATATGGAGCTCCCATCTTCTTATATTCAAATGTTTCAGACGCAAACATATTTGAACACTGTCATCGGGACTAGGGTAAAACAGCGCTCGTCAGTCCCAGCCTCGACATGCTGCTGCTCGGCACGCTGCTGACGTCATCACACTATTGTCGGCACCCAAACACCTCAGAGGAGAAGAGATGGCACAGCCAATAGTAAGTCAAGGAGCCAAAGATTAAATTAATTATATCATTGTGGATGAGGAAGGAAGGGGCTAATGTTACAGTGAGGGCACATAATGAGGGTGACAATTGTCAAAGGGGGCACAATTGTGGTGGGGGGTCCTTCATTCAATCGGGCAATGTACAGGGGAATATTTTGGAGAGGGACAGTATGTGGGCATACAGTGGGTACAGAAAGTATTCAGACCCCTTTAAATTTTTCACTCTTTGTTTCATTGCAGCCATTTGGTAAATTCTAAAAAGTTCATTTTTTTTCTCATTAACGTACACTCTGCATCCCATCTTGACTGAAAAAAAACAGAAATGTAGAAATTTTTGCAAATTTATTAAAAAAAAACCCTGAAATATCACATGGTCATAAGAATTCAGACCCTTGGCTCAGTATTGAGTAGAAGCACCCTTTCTATTTCAAGTGTTTATTTCTGTTAATGTTGATGACTATGGCTTACAGCCAATGAAAACACAAAAGTCATTGTCTCAGTAAATTAGAATAATTAACAAAAAACACCTCCAAAGGCTTCCTAAGCATTTAAAAAGTCCCTTAGTCTGTTTCAGTAGGCTCCACAATCATGGGGAAGACTTCTGACTTGACAGATGTCCAGAAGGCAGTCATTGACACACCCCACAAGGTCCCAGAGTTCCAATTTTCATTTGGAAATCAAGGTCCCAGAGTCTGGAGGAAGAGTGGAGAGGCCACAATCCAAGCTGCTTGAGGTCTAGTGTGAAGTTTCCACAATCAGTGATGGTTTGGGGAGTCATGTCATCTGCTGGTGTAGGTCCATTGTGTTTTTTCCAGGCCAAAGTCAGCGCAGCCGTCTACCAGGAAATTTTAGAGCACTTCATGCTTCCCTCTGCTAACAAGCTTTTTGGAGATGGAAATTTCATTCTCCAGCAGGACTTGGCACCTGTCCACACTGCCAAAAGTACCAATACCTGGTTTAAAACCAACAGTATCACTGTGCTTGATTGGCCAGTAAACTCGCCTGACCTTAACCCCATAGAGAATCTATGGGGTATTGTCAAGAGAAAGATGAGAGACACCAGACCCAACAATGCAGACGAGCTGAAGGCTGCTATCAAAGCAACCTGGGCTTTCATAACACCTCAGCAGTGCCACAGGCTGATCGCCTCCATGCCACATTGCCGCATTGATGCAGTAATTGATGCACGAGGAGCCCGACCAAGTATTGAGTGCATTTACTGAACATACATTTCAGTAGGCCAACATTTCAGATTTTAAAAACATTTTTCAAGCTGTTGTTATAAAGTATTCTAATTTACTGAGATAATGACGCTTGTGTTTTCATTGGCTGTTAGCCATAATCATCTACATTAACAGAAATAAACACTTGAAATAGATCACTCTGCTTGTAATGACTCTATATAATATGTGAGTTTCACTTTTTGTATTGAATAACTGAAATAAATAAACTTTTTGATAATATTCTAATTTAGTGAGATGCATGTGTATGTAGCCTCTATTTCTTTAGTGTGGTAAGTACCATTTTGAGGGTATGTACCATTATTATTCATTGTAGCAAAATGGGAAACAGAAAATCCACTACTGTTGTTGCAGATTCATGGTTTTGCATAGCATTTGCTCTCCTGCACTGATTATGGGGGCAGAAACCTCAGGGTGAAGATCTTTTATCTTGCACCATTTATACTCAAAAAACACATTTCCAACAAATGCATATAAAATTCCCCTCCTTGCTATTTTTTTTTCTTAAAGATTACAAATAGTTTATTAAATAGTAATATGTTGCAATAATCTCATTTATTTTAATGCAGTTATAGTACTTCACATATAACATTTATTTATATTCTCTCATATACAATAAATATCCATACGCTTCAATCATCTGTTTAAGAAAAACAAAATGGAACAAATATTAACCCTTCCATATTATTCCATCATCCCTCCTCCCTTGAATCAAAACAAACCCCACCTGCACCCCCAAACTGAAGGGGAGGATACAAGGAAAACCCTTCACCCCATAACTAGCATTGCTCTACACCTGTCCATTCTTCCCAGATATGCTCATAAACAGTTGTCTGATTTTTATTATCGTAGACCACTTTCTCTTTTTTCGCTTATCAATTAATTTAATTCAGGTTGTTCTTTTACCTTCCATTTCCTCATAACTGCAAACAGAGTTTGAGACAAAATACGTATTAATAAGATCTTATTACTACTTCTTTTAAGACTCAAATATCTACATCTAATAAAGAATTTTTAGGGTCATTTTATAAATGCACTTAAACATTATTTAATACACTATTGAATTACCATACAATATCTTACTATTTGTTTTCTTAAATTCTGTGTCAGTGGCTAATCTAAGGGTTTTTGAGATGTAAATAGAGAGATATTCTCCCTTACAATTGATTCTGGAAGATTCATTTATTTAAGGCAGGTTAGTTGGAGGGTGGGTGGATGTCTGGTTGAGGAGTTCTCTAAGAACTCGTTCACACTGCTGTATGACATAGTAGAGTGCTCTCTGATGTTTTATCAGACAGCACTCAGCCCAATATTATACTATGGGGCAGTGCAGATCTGAAATGTTTTTGCTCATGACGATTCGGCATGGGAAAACAATTGCAGCACGCTGAGAGTGGCTCAGCAAATCGGATCACATGCACCCATACAAGTCTATGGGTGCGTGTAAAACCTTGGCCCAGACTTGGATTTCATCCCAGTGCAGTTTGATTTATGCAGACACAGACGATGGAAAAGTTGGAGAAACGAAGTTCTCCATCTTCTCCACACCTGTAATATGATTGTCTCAAACAAGAGAAACGGATCCCAGTAAACTGACACTCGGCTCAAACTCTGGTCAGAGCTTGAGCCTAGTGTCATTAGCATAAATGATCCAATTCTCTCACATGAGAGAATCAACACTTGTGTGACCCGGCCTAACGTGTAGTTGGGGAGCTAAGAGTGGGAGATGGTTTGAAGGGGTGAAGTGGAAGGTGGAGTGGGGGAGGTATCAGAAGAGGAGGGATATTTTAACTTAATTATTATTTTAATATGGTGAAAGTTATCTAATTTAATGTTAGAAGGGTTTAAGATAAGTTGAAATGGTATTTCTTTGCTTGGATGAGAAGAGATCTGATGTCTCTGATATGTCTTCAAAAGACACATTCAGATAGTGATTCAAGAAAGTAGCTAAAAGTGGGTTGTCAAGTACATGTATATCATGCTGTACATAATATCTACTCACGAGGGTCTTTATCCTTGTTCAAAGGGGTGTAAATATAAGTATGTATTACACAGGGTAGAAGTAAGATATATATATATATATAAATATATATATATATATATATATATAAACTGTTGAAATGTAAAATTAACAACATAAGGTTAGAAATTGCAAACACCTGTATTCCTCTCCCATATAAATCTGAGCTTCACTATGAAGAAAGTGAAAACTTGCAATATCCGATTTTGATTGTAGGAGATTTTAATACTGTAATTGACTTTACCTGTAATAGAAAATCATGTAGACGTGCGTCAAAGTCTAGTGATACAACATCTTTTCCAATCCTCTGGAAGAATTTTTTGGGGAAGAGGCTTATTAATCCCAAGGATTATCAGGATTCATGTTACTCTAAGACTTAGCAATCCTGATTCCCTATTGATATGGTTTTTGGCAATGGAGAAATTTTGTATAAACTCCTTTAAGGGGGTTGATACTCACTCAGCAGCTTTTACGGGGATCTCCCTGGGCAACCCAGGCTTGCACCGACTTTGGAAGGGAGTGGATGAACCTGTCCATGATGACCTTTTCCACCATCTGTACTGGGGAGGAAGATTGAGGTTACAACCACTTTGAACCAAGTGTAGGAGGTCGAACATTTGGGACCTGGGAGGTTTGTCACTGCAATAGGCCCAGTGGTGCACCCGTTGCACCCTAACAGTCAGAGTCACTCCCAAGCGCGCCAAAATTTCTGTTTTTAATTTGGCGCACTCCTTTGCGTCCTGCAGGGCCAAACAAGTCATAATGGGCTTTCTGAGGCTGGCCCATTAAATATGGCACCAGCACCTCCGCCCACTGCTCTGGAGGCAATCTCTCCCGCTCCGCCACCCTCCCAAAGAACGTTAGGACCTCGACGTCATCACCCGGAGTAATCTTTTGCAATGCTCTTCTTACCGTCTTCCTGACGTGTGAATCATTACCTGGAGTTGAGGGAGGGACGGCCTCTCTGCTGCGAACTTTCCCCGCTAGAAGTTCCATCTGCCGTTGTTGCTGCTGAATCTGCTGCATCAGAAGTTTATTAGTCTCTTGCTGCATCTGTTGCTGCTCCCGGTGCTGCTGTTGCAGGCTCTGCTGGCTCTGCAAGTGCTGCCGGTGCTGCTGTTGTTGGCTTTGCAGCAGGTGTTTGAGTGGCTCTTTCATGGTGCCGGACATCTCTGGCTGGCTGGCGGCCTTTACCCAGGACATCCATCGATCTCTGTGGCAGGTACACGTTTTCCTGGAATCTTGCCCACATTCTCCACTAATTGTAACTGGGTTGGTACTCACTCAGCCACTTTTAAGATAGTCACAGGAGTCAGTTTCTTTAAAAATGTCCAAGGTGGGTTTATTCGGACTTCATAAACTGCACTCTCCAGGTAAATTAAACATTTTCTCGGTAATTATTTTGATTCTAGGCTACATATATACCGGGACACGAGGATATGTACTTTAAATGCCCCTGATGAAGCCACCGTGTGTGGCGACACGCACTGGGCACTGAGGTCCCATTTGCACCTTCCCATTTACAGGCTGATTTGATTGAGTATTTGCTTTCTATGATCATATTGTTTAATTGGCTCTACTATTATTTTTTGCTGGGGCAGCACGGGTGGCCACAATTGAGTGTATGTGATGGAGTGGTTATGGAGTAGTCATCTCCAGTGTGCGGTGAAAGGGTCTATTGGCAATCGCCAGTTTACAATTATACTGTTCTATAGACCTATTACCCTGTATACAGGGACACCATATTGATTTTCACACAGATACCTGTTGTTGCACTTTATATACATATTGTTTTTTGTGTATTCTCTATTTATATAGAATACTTTGGGCTTGTGCAATATTGACCATCATAGATATTCTATATAGCCTGTTAGAGTTCATCTATTTGACTGCACTTTATTGTATTTTCTGTCATTATAATATGGGATGGTCTCTAAAGTAGTGGGTTCCTCAAGCAGTGGATTCCTCCACTATTTTTAATGGTGTTTTAAAATAATTTTTTTTGTGCGTATTCTTATATATGTGTCAGGAGATACTGTAATAAATTGATGTAATTTATATTCAAATATTCCGTGATTATTTCTTCAGGTGATCACCGCTTAGGTGCATGTCTTCTTTTCTTTTTGAAATTCGTATGATGTTGTATGACATGTGGCAGGTAGATCCCAGTTATTAGATGGTGCCCTCCTAAAGTAGTAGGTGCATGGGGTTATGTCCCAGCTTTTTGTCCTTTTTATGGGCACAAGACATGGATTTCCTAATCCAAGCTGCTCTTTGCCCTACTTATTGACCATATATAAGGCTATGTGCCCACGATGCAGAAATGCTCAGGATTTTTTCCTGAGCGTTTCTGCATCTCCCTGGCAGAAAAAAACGCATGCGGATTGTACATGTGGATTGTACATGCGGATTGTACATGTGGATTGTACATGCGGATTGTACATGTGGATTGTACATGCGGATTGTACATGTGGATTGTACATGCGGATTGTACATGCGGATTGTACATGCGGATTGTACATGTGGATTGTACATGCGGATTGTACATGTGGATTGTACATGCGGATTGTACATGCGGATTGTACATGCGGATTGTACATGCGTTTTCCTGCCAGGGACATGCGGAAATGGAGCTTTATTCACTGACATTTCCGCATGCAGATTGACAAGCGCTTTCCAAGCGATTAGCATCACTTGGAAAGTGCTTGTGACAACTAGGTCACACTATATAAATTCATGCAAATTGCATGGATTTATATAGTGTGACCCGAGAGAGTGGTAAAAATAAAAAAATAAATGTATACTTACCCTCCGATGTCCCCCGGTGTCCTGCTTTACACTCCGTTCTCCCTTGCCGGCAACAGTGAATTGAAAGACCTGCCGACGTCAGCATCGCGTGACCCGTCACATGACTCTGACGTCAGCGCAGGTCCTTCAATTCATTGCAAAGTGCCGGGAAGCAAGTAGGAGCGCAGCGCGGGCCGACAGAAGGTAAGTAGACAGTTATTTTTTATTTTATTCTTTTTTTACAGATTTTTTAATGGTACCTGGGTGTGGAGGAGACTCTCCTCTCATCTACACCCGGGTACCATCTGCACATTGGAACGCGTGGATTACGCACCTACATATACAGTGATGCGTAATCCATGTGATCTAAAGCAAGTCAATGGCGGCGAAGACGCAGCACTTCTGCAAAATAATTGGTAGCGCTGCGTTTTTTTCCGCAGCGGAAATTTTCGCAGCATGTGCACAGCACATGCGGATTATCATTGGGGAACATTGCTGCCCTTCTACCATGCGTTTTTAATGCGTTTCAGCAGCTATAAAAACGCTGCGGAAACGCATTAAAAACGCATTGTGGGCACACAGCCTAAGGTTGTAAAGGAATAAGGGGTTCTCAGTTTTGGACTCAGGAGGAAATATTAGCGATGTACACAGGTGATTTGTTATTATTTTAATAAATGTAAAGGAAGATCTAAGGACAGATATTACATTGGTGAATGGATTTGGTATTTTTTCTGGATTGAAGATTAATTGGAATAAGTCAGATATCATTATTGGACAAGAATTTCCAAATTACAGATGGTGATATACTTATTATCCAAGAGGGCAACAGTTTGAAATATTTGGCATTAAATATATCACATAAGATGGTGGACTATATAGAAGTGAATGTCATACCGGTGTTGAGTCGTTTTAGCAGAATGGCAAAAATATGGAGGAACAAGGAAGAATCAATCTGATTAAAATGTATTTGTTTTTTTATGTATATTTAATAAATTCCCCTCTTTGCAACTTAGTGACTGAGTATAGGAAAAAATGTATATTAAAGCAACCTTATACCCTGAGACTGAAAAGTTACTACACTTTGTAAATATACAGTCATCCTTCCTGACGCCCTTCTTTTGCCTCCCGCTACCTCCATTGCTTAGATCTGTGTTCTGTTCCTACTACCTCCAAGATGGCCACCAGTTTGGTAAGTCTAAACCACATCTTCCCTGTCTTTTCTGTGCTGTGGGATGGGAAAGGAAAGGCAGGAGAGGTGAGGTTTAGATTTACCAGTGTACTCCATGCTGCTATGACCGTCATCTTGGAAGCAGGAGGAAAGGAACGCCTATCCCAGCAGAGGAGGCATCGGGGAGCTAATGGAGGGCTTCAGGTAGAGTGCCTATACATGCGAAACGTATACCCACTTCTCAGTCCCAGGGGAAGGGGCCCTTTAACACTGTTGCAGGACAATATTAGCGTTGAGCTGTAATTGTTTTCTAAGGCAGTACACTTAATATAGGACAATCACTGTGCTACCAGTATTATTCCGCACATAAATGATACTGATTCTCCATTTTGTAATAACATAATTAACCCTTTGTGCTAAACTGAATAGTAAATTATAGTCTGTTTTTCAATTAACAGCATAAAGCAATATGTTTACAAAGATGAATACTCCAATGCTGACCAAAACTGAATTCTCTGCTAAGGTTACAAAATAACCAACACTTTATACATGGACAGTAAATTCTTTTTCTAATTTCTCGTCTTATTTCTGTTTGCCATTTTAGGAGACAGTGGTGTGCGGCCATCTCTCCCCGGCAGCACAATCTCTGACAACATCAAGAGACTAGATTTTCATCAAGTGCTTGGCCGGGGGAGTTTTGGAAAGGTAAGAACCTATAACATTACGAGCCCAGATTGTATATTGTTTGCTATACAATATAAGATCATGAATGAAGTAGAGAATAACACTGTTAATAACCATCTTAGATCCCCAAATTCAGGTGTTTCTGACAAAGGCAGATGCAGGGCGGTTTCCAAATGTGTTGCTGCCTATATATGTGTAATAGTGTTTTCTGATAGTCTACAGTGGGTTAAAGTATTTTTCTGGTGCCTCTAACTTCTGCACTAGGAAGTTGCAGGTGCTGCTGTTTTCCCCACATGCCTGCACCTTGGAATCTTGGATGGCCAGCAGATAACAACATCTATTTTTCAATACAGGTGCACGATCCTGTTGGCTGTGCAAGTGTGGGCCAGACACCTGTATAGACAACATCATGCAGAAGTGACAGCTGCCGTAGAAACTCTACATGCAAATATGTGACCAGAGCACTTTCATCCACCTTTATCCATGCTAGCTGTGTCACCCACATAGAATGTGGAAGAATGTGCTCTGGTCAGATGAGACCAATAATTTAAATTTTTTGCTAAATGAAAAACACTAAGTGTGGAGGAAAACTAACACTGCAGATCACCCTGAAAACACCATCCCCACCGTCAAACATGGTGGTGGAATCATCATGCTGTGGGGATGCTTTTCTTTAACAGGGACGCTCGTCAGAGTTGATTAGAAGATGGATGGAGCTAAATACAAGACAATCTTGTAGGAAAAACCTGTTAGAGGCTGGAAAAACTTGAAACAGAGATGAAGGTTCACCTTCCCGCAGGACAACGACTCTAAACATACTTCCAGAGCTACAATAAGATGGTTTAAATAAAAACATACTCGTGTGTTTATATAGCCCAGTTAAAGTCCAGACATAAATCTCATTGAGAATTTGTGGCAAGGCTTAAAAATTGTTGTTCACCAACGCTCTCTATCCAATCTCACAGCTAGTTTGCAAAGAAGAGTGGGCAAAAATTTCAACCTATAGTGCAAAGCTGGTAGAAAAATACCTTGCAGCAGTAATTGCAGCAAAAGGTGGTCCTACAAAGTGTTGACTCAGAGGGGCTGAATACAAATGCACGTCACAATTTTCAGATTTACATTTTTAAAATATTCAGAAAAACATGTATCATTTCCTTTACACTTCACAAATACTTGTACTCTGTGTTGGTATATCACATAAAATTCCAATAAAATACATTTAAGTTTTTGCATGTAACTTGAAAAAATGTGGAAAAGTTCACAGGATGTGAATACTTTTTCAAGGCACTACATTGTACATCTGCATGTACGTAGCTACATAAGTATGAGTAAATATATGTGTGTGTACTGAGAATGACATTTATTAAAGATATTGTCCACAGTTAAAAAGTAATAATTCAAAAAATTCCGTGTCAGCAGTGGTGACGTCTCATACATTCTCCTGATTGCTAACCAATGACTCGTCTCAATGGTTTTGTCCAATAAATAGAGACATCCTCAATGAGACCAGTGATTGTCTGCAGCAAGGTAAACAAGTGCAGGTTTGGACTACTGTGCCAGGCTCTGGAATAGCAAAGGATTTATCAGGGTAGTATCGTTTTATTTTTTTAATCATACTACTCCCTGAAGTTAGGACAAAAATGGAATTGAGGACAAGCCTCCTAATACTATTACAGACAACTCTCTGATTTTTTAGGACATTCCTGGGAAAAGGAGAGAGCTCCTTGATTACCAGAGAAGCCAGCAAATATCCCAAAGCATACTCTTCACAATATATTCACCTCTCGTGTTTTCTGCAATTCTTATAAGGCTGGGTGCCCACGTAGCGTTTTTCAAGCGTTTATGATGCGGAATTTCCGCAGCGGAAACGCTTGTGAAACACTAGGTAATCCGCACCCCATGGTCCCCAAGGGGATTCCGCATGTTCTATGCACATGCTGCGCATTTTTCCGCAGCGTTTATGCTGCGTACAAAAATCTGCAGCATGTCATTTAATTTTGCGGAAGCGCAGCGGAAGCCCCGCTATTGACTTGCATTGAGACGCATAGAATGCGCGTCTGTACATTTCTACAAGTGAATTCTATGCGTCTCTATGTACGGATGGTACCCAGTTCAGGAGGAGAGAAGACTCTCATCCAGACCTGGGTACCATTGTTCCTGTAAAAAAAAGAATAAAATAATAAATAAAGTTAATACTCACCTTTCCGAAGGCTTCTCTGCATGCCGGCATCGCTGAAGGACCTTCGGTGACGTCACAGTCATGTGACCGCAGGCCCTTCACCGCTCTGTCTCACGATATGCCGGCAGCCGGGAACTAGACAGGAAGGAGCGCTGCAGCCACGCCGGGGCATCGGGGGTGAGTATAGCTTTATTTTATTTTATTTTTACGTTTCACACTGTATAAATCCATGCTGTTTGCATGGATTTATACAGTGTGACCTAGTTGTCAAGCACTTTCCAAGTGATGCTATCGCCTGGAAAGCGCTTGTCAATCTGCATGCGGAAACGCATGTGAATCCACATGTGGATCCGCATGTATTCTGCAGGAAAAAAGCATGCACAATCTGCATGTACAATCTGCATGCGTTTTTTCTGCCAGGGAGATGCAGAAATGCTGCAGAAATTTTCTGCTTCATTTCTGCATCGTGGGCACATAGCCTAACTCCTGGCATCACTGCAACATAAAACCTGACACCAGAGGTGCTGTGGAGTGAAAAGGAGTTTAGGATCAGGACAAAGTGTCTGCAAATGTAGTCTCAGGTCTGTGCTGCAGATTAAGGTGCATTCACACTGCGCAGTTATCGGAAACCAGTAGAAACAGGCTGACGTTCGCCCGACAAACAAGCAAAGTGGTCTTTCATAGGGTAAAATGATCTTTTGTTTTGCTTAAATCTTTATCGATCTTGAAATAACCTATACAAAAAACTATGAGCAATAGCCAAGGTAGCATAAAAGGTATATATTTTATTAGTACAATTTAGACACATGATAAAATCTGATGAAAAAAGAGAAAATCAGATAAGGCTAAAAACACAGGCAAACCCCATGGTGCATAACAAAAGAATATGCAGCAATATTAAGTAATGTATACATAATAGGCTATTAGAAAAAGGTATGTTGGGTGGAAATAATTCCTACACACATATAAAGTGTAATAGACGCCAAATGTGATAAAGTATATATGCTGCACAAAATAACCCTAGTATAGATAGGCATACATTTGCAGCATGGTCTTTGATGCCAGCATCTATGTACAGCTGAGCTCTGCACCCCAACACAGTCTGTTTATATTGATTCTCATCTCAGCTTTTCATGGCTGACACAGGAATAATGCCAACCAGCTCTGGAGTTGTAGTTATTCCTGTCTCAATCATGCATGGCTAAGACTGAAGTAATCCTTTAACCTCCTAGCTTTAATGGGTAATTCTAGTGGGGTTATTTCCTAGTGCCCATGTTTATAGCTATTAGATCTCCTGTATGTAAGCTAGTAAGAAACTGTAGAAATATAAAATAATTATTAAAGAAATAGCAATGGTGTCACTTTCCTGCTCCCCTCCACACTTATTTCAATGAGTTGTTTGGCCTTAGGGTACAAGTCTGCAGTAACTATGTGACTACAGACTTGTGAGTCCTCACAGTGTGCAGTGTGTGTGCTGTTGAGGTTCTCCAGTGCCGGTGCCAGGAATGGGCAGGAGCATAACTGCAGGTATGCAATTTGCATACATGTGGTCATGTGCCCACGAGACATGTGCAGCTGTCCATGTCGCCCTGGCACTTTACAGAAAAATTGTGTGCCAGTTCAAATGTGCTGTTGCGTGTAGGGTGCATTACACTCACTTGTAGGCCACAGGCCCCAGCTGTCTCCAGGTCTTCAACTTAAGGAGCTGCCGCACATAGATTAGGGAACACTCAGTTCGTTTCAACACACAGAAGTTTACTCGACAGTTCAATTGCATCAGATTGTAATACACAGTATCGGGCACAACATTCTCCATTTCTTATTTCCATAGTACAGAACATTTTCAGCATTTATTTACGTTCTAACTGGACTATCCCTACGTTCACTGATCCTGTCAGCCCCAGGATTTCCCAGTTGAGTTCCACAATACACCCGAGATGTGTTACATTTCCCATACACAATTGCACGTCCATCTTCCTCTGTATGTAAAGGGGTGAGGTGCTTGCCATAGCACCTGAATCGAGCCCTGATCTCCGGACATTGCAGGAATGTCTGCAGTGAATTTTTGTAAGGCCTCATATCACCCAGAACAATATGTACTCACTCTTGATATCAGCCCCAACTGCCCTTGAATTTGATCTTATATCACTCACGAACGCTCTACAAACAGGAAGCAGTCTCCTTTAACTGGCACTTTTCCCTCCCACTATGAGCTAGTCCTAAACATGAACACTTTCTTACACTATTCTCATCCTACCTATGTCAACTCCTAAGTCCTAAACTATGTCTTATCTTGCGCAATCCTATGCTGTACACTATACATTATACATATGACCATATCACACTCTATATTACAATTCACATAATATGACATACTGTAACTATGTAATTACACCATATATACTGAAAACTGCAGGACATCGTTTACACTACAATACAACACGATTGGTGTCTTCAGGGGTATGAATGCGACGGTCCAGTCAACACCCCCTTACACAGGCTCGCTCAATACAAGGGAATTGAGTGAGGCCGGATAAATGACCATCTGCTCCCATCACTGGAGAATCCTCATGAGTCTACACTCACATAAAGTGTCTGCAGACTTGTACCCCAAGGCCAGACAACACCTTTAATGAAGATCATCAACTAATGACCATTTTTTTCTAGGTGGTGCTGGCGGAAGATAGATATACCCGCCAGCAATTTGCTGTAAAAGTCATCACAAAGAGGAACCTGCTAGCTGAAGGAGAGGAGCGCGCGTTGGTGGAGCGGCGTGTGTTACAACTTGCATCTGGCAGCCCCTTCCTTCTTCATGGCACATTCGCCTTTCAGACCAAGGTAAAATTGTGACCTGTTCATTAATATTGGATAAAGAATAAAGTGCACTCATCTATATGCACAGGATATGTCCACGTTTATATCTGGTGTTTGTTAACATTTCAGCATTGGAAACATTTTCATGTCCTGCTCCTTGTATGTGTAGCTGTCACCTACTGTGGGAACACTGGACAAACCCTGGGAACCAGGCAATGTGCCTAGAAATATGATGCTGACGGTTAACTTTTGGGGTTTCTCTATTGAAGTCTATGGAAAGTCTTGGAGTGGTTCAACTGGCTCCCAATATCTGAAGTCATTTGTCCACCCCTATGGATGTCATTCTTAATGAGTACTTCATAATGGTGAGAAATGCAGAAGGCAACATTACAGTGAAAAGTAATGCTGTACATTTAGCACATCACATTCTACATATGTAGATATATCTTCTATATGTATATACTTAGAATAACTAATAAACACATAGTAAAAGAAGAAAGTATCATTACTGCTATTATTATGCAACTATATCTCCACGAGTAAGTGGAACAGAGATTAATCACAGAAGAAATCGCAGAAGAAATCACTGATTATTGAGTGTTAGTAAATGTATGACTGCTACAATGACTTTATCATACGACTGATTTCTACGTCTTGTCTGACAGGAGCTTGTGCTTCTTGGGATGGAGTATGTCACCTGTGGCGAATTCCACCATCTCCTGATGAGGAAGGGGTGTCTTGACATCCCCAGTGCACGGTACAGTATTCACAGTCTAAGCCATACAGCTATGTATTTTCTAAATGAGACTGACTAGATTGATTCGATTGTTAGCCCTAACGTTCACGTAAATTCATATCTCCCATTCACAGGGATGTTATTAGGGAAACACTTAGAAAAATACAGCTCTAATTTTTATTTCCAAAAATAGCACCGCACCTGTCCACAGGTTGTGTGAGGCATCGCAGTTCATCCTCATTCACATTAGTCATGTGGCGTTATTTTTTAAAGAAAGACACCATGTTTTTCTGATCCTGGATAATCCTTTAACACCATATGAATATACATTGTAATAGTAGCAATTGTGTATCCCTATAGGCAAGAAGGAACTTAAAGAGGTTATCCACTACTTTAACATTGATGTCCTATACTTAGGATGAGCAGGTCCAGGTGCCTTATAATCAATACGATATGTGCGACTGCCCTTCTAGACCATTATAATAATATAAATACTTGTATATAATAACCAGAAATATAAAATCCTGATAAGTCCTGCCTGTCTAGTCTTTTGGGCAATATATATTTCTGAGTTTCTGATTCACTAAAAACTATTTTCTCCTCTTTTCTTTCGGCCAGATTCTACGCCGCAGAACTTGTGTGTGGAATTCAACACCTGCATTCTAAGGGCATCATCCACCGGTAACTAGAAATACATCTAATCCTCCACCACCAGTGATGCCTATAACTATACACAGCAATACTGAGAATTATACAGCGGACACTGATAAGAATCCATTTGTCTTCTTCACAGAGATCTCAAGCCTTCTAACATCTTGGTGGCTGCGACGGGCCATATAAAGATTGCCGACTTCGGTCTGGCACTTGAGAACATCTATGGAGACCGGACAGCCACCGAATACGCTGGGACACCAGGCTTCATGGCTCCTGAGATGCTGGCTGCGGAGGAGTACAATGCTGGGGTAGACTGGTATGCATTTGGCATCATTTTGAACATCATGATTACCAGCAGGTCCAAATACCATCGAGGACTATTCAACGCTTCCAGCAAGGAGGCGAAGAACATCATTAAAAAGGTCAGTACATGATATAAGTTGTATTACTTTTATATTATTGTGTGATTTATTGTGATGTTAGCGGTAATTTACTATTATATTCAGCTCCATTGGTGGGAGTGGAATCTCATGTTAGGTCAAGTGTTTACGTGTTCAATATAACACGTAAACACTTGTAGGGGTGACGTGATGGTATATATTACCTGTCATGTATTATTGAAGATGTCAGATAAAAAACACTAATATTAGGCTTTTTTTTTTCATAAATATATATAATATTTATTTATTTTAGTTAAATTTTATTTATGAAGCTGTTATATAAATATAAACATTTTTTTTTCTTCTTTTGCAGCTCCTCCGGGAAGATCCTGCCAGGCGCCTCGGAGTCCATGGTAACATCAGAGCCCATAGGTTTTTCCAGCGTATTGACTGGGACTCGGTGGAAGCCCTTAGAATGTGTCCCCCACATGTTCCTGTGCCAGTAAGTATTAGAGGAGATGTTTTATACAGACTCATTTATGAATAGTTTCACATAGCTTTAATCACTTTTTCCAAATTCGTCAGATTACTAATAACAGTGAAGGTCGCTGATTTGTCAGTGGTGAGATTGTAAGCCCCCATACATGTTAAATGATCAGCAGATAGTGACAAAATCTGCCGATCATTGGTTGACATATGTAGAGAGCCTCTAGCTTTCCTGAACTTTACTATATACTGTTCTTATGTAATCACCTTCTTGTGTTTTCTTTTTCTCTTATAGCCAAGTAACATCCAGCGCGGCTCCAGACCATTCAATCTTCAAATTCTGGAAGCAGCAGAGGCTAACAACTCAGCCCTCTCAGCAGACCACCAGGCCTTGTTCACGGGGTTTTCATTTACCAACATCAGCTGGAAAACCCCAAACCATCCACCGGCTCTTTAATATCATCAGAGCAAGCTGTCTTCCTAAACCCCAAGAAGAACATCAAAATAAGAAGATCCGGAAGGGCAAGCAGGACCTGGACAAGCAAGAAATAAGTGTGTCAGGACTCAAGCCAGGATCAGGACCCCAGAAGAACACAGAAGATATTCCTGTTCAAAAGGATGGCCATAAAGATGGATGAGGCAAGGGAGGTAAGTGCCCAGTAGGGACTTTTATGTGTGGCATTATGGTGTGCCTGGGAATACCATGCACACTACATGCCCCTGACAATAAGAGCCTTATGATACTATATGTATAGTGTTACGCTATGTATATAGTACATAAGAGAAAAAATATTCTAGTTATATTTACCGGTGACTACCGGTGACTATAATTACAATTTTCCCCTTCCTCCATAACAACTCATTGAGCTGTCCTGGGCGACGGGGAAATAAGGTGTGAGATGGCTGGCTATTAAGGGGTGGAAGGAGGCCAGTTTTTTTTTTTTTATAAATCATAGCATTTAAAGCTATATTGCTTTGCTATGTAAAATAATTATATTTACCGGTGACTACCGGTGACTATAGTTACACTTTTCCCCCTCCTCCATAACAACTCATTGAGCTGTCCTGGGCGACGGGGAAATAAGGTGTGAGATGGCTGGCTATTAAGGGGTGGAAGGAGGCCAGTTTTTTTTTTTTGGTTTGTTTTTTTAAATCATAGCATTGAAAGCTATATTGCTTTGCTATGTAAAATAATTATATTTACCGGTGACTACCGGTGACTATAGTTACACTTTTCCCCCTCCTCCATAACAACTCATTGAGCTGTCCAGGGCGACGGGGAAATAAGGTGTGAGATGGCTGGCTATTAAGGGGTGGAAGGAGGCCAGTTTTTTTTTTTTTTTTTTTTTTTTAATCATTGCATTTAAAGCTATATTGCTTTGCTATGTAAAATAATTATATTTACCGGTGACTACCGGTGACTATAATTACACTTTTCCCCTTCCTCCATAACAACTCATTGAGCTGTCCTGGGCGACGGGGAAATAAGGTGTGAGATGGCTGGCTATTAAGGGGTGGAAGGAGGCCAGTTTTTTTTTTTTTTTTTAAATCATAGCATTTAAAGCTATATTGCTTTGCTGTGTGAAATAATTATATTTACCGGTAGCTACCGGTGACTATAGTTACACTTTTCCCCCTCCTCTATAACAACTCATTGAGCTGTCCTGGGCGATGGGGAAATAAGGTGTGTGATGGCTGGCTATTAAGGGGTGGAAGGAGGCCAGTTTTTTTTTTTTTTTAAATCATAGCATTTAAAGCTATATTGCATTGCTATGTAAAAAAAATTATATTTACCGGTGACTACTGGTGACTATAGTTACACTTTTCCCCCTCCTCTATATCAACTCATTGAGCTGTCCTGGGCGACGGAGAAATAAGGTGTGAGATGGCTGGCTATTAAGGGGTGGAAGGAGGCCAGTTTTTTTTTTTTTTTTTTTAAATCATAGCATTTAAAGCTATATTGCTTTGCTGTGTGAAATAATTATATTTACCGGTGGCTACCGGTGACTATAGTTACACTTTTCCCCCTCCTCTATAACAACTCATTGAGCTGTCCTGGGCGACGGGGAAATAAGGTGTGTGATGGCTGGCTATTAAGGGGTGGAAGGAGGCCAGTTTTTTTTTTTTTTAAATCATAGCATTTAAAGCTATATTGCATTGCTATGTAAAAAAAATTATATTTACCGGTGACTACTGGTGACTATAGTTACACTTTTCCCCCTCCTCTATATCAACTCATTGAGCTGTCCTGGGCGACGGAGAAATAAGGTGTGTGATGGCTGGCTATTAAGGGGTGGAAGAAGGCCAGATTTTTTTTTTAAAATCATAGCATTTAAAGCTGTATTGCTTTGCTATGTAAAATAATTACATTTACCTGTGACTATAGTTACACTTTTCCCCCTCCTCCATAACAACTCATTGAGCTGTACTGGGCGACGGGGGAAATAAGGTGTGTGATGGCTGGCTATTAAGGGGTGGAGGAGGCCAGGTTTTTTTTTTTGTTAAATCATAGCATTATATCTAGCAACACTGCTAGATATAATCATAACAAAAGCATAAGGACATAAACATATGACGGTGTCCGGAGAGCCTGACGAGGCCGCAGTTGGTGAAATGCATGTCGAGGCTCACACACACCATCTGGATGCTCCTGTGCTTCTCGTGAGACATGGTACTGGTGCACATACTTTATGACTGATTATCTTCGGGCTCTCCTGATACCATCATATGTTTATCTCTTTATGCTCTTGTTATGATTATATCTACCAGGGTTAATTGGCTTCATTATTTTCACCTGCACCCCATATTGGGGATTAGCATCTACTGCGGCCATCTCGTCTTTTGACCAACTTCTGATTATTATATAGATATTGCAGGGGTATTATACAGGCAAAGTTTAAAGTTTTGCCTTCCTGCTCTCTACTATGTATTTATTTAACTGACTGCAATGCACGCCACTTATAAGACACTAGTGCTGTAGAACATCAGGGTTGCTTCACCTATATTTTGCGTACTGTTAAAACGTATTATAAACATCGAGCCTTTTTTCCGGGTTCTTATTAAAACTACGGCCACTCACAATTGATCAGCTAAACTCTCTGATATTTATACCTTATATAATTGTCAGTTAGCTGTGAGGTTTTAGTATTTAATTTATTTAATTATACCGGATTATATGCTTGCATATTCTACTTGTTAGTATACTTCTTTTGCAGGTATATTCATATTTTTTCCTGTTTTTTATAGACTATTCATCATATTTCTTAGTCTCGCAGTTTGCAGTAATTACTAGCCCACCTTAATTGTGTTTGCCCCTAGAACTCTAGAGCATTTTTCATCTCACAGGAGCTCCTCATTATCTGGTTCTATCCTTATATTCAGGGATTGTTTCCATCCTCCCTGTTTTTTAATTGTACTTCTCCCCCTTACCTTGTATTGTTGTATTATTGGTATTATATTTATAATTGATGTACAATAAAATGGTTTATATATTTAACAAACCTTTGTTTTCGTTTGGGTCTCCGTCTCCTCCATATTTATTAACATTATATATATTGAGCGGTATTTGACTAGGATTCCCTTCTTTTTGGTTTTGATATCTTCTTAGGGGTACAACACACTTCTCTTTAGTGATATCTCTTATGTAGGTTTACATGTGTAGATACAGGTCTGGTGACGAATTCTGTGTTGCTCTGTAAGTGTGCTGCAGTAATACAGTGGGTACGGAAAGTATTCAGACCCCTTTACATTTTTCACTCTTTGTTTCATTGCAGCCATTTGGTAAATTCTAAATAGTTCATATTTTACTCATTAAAGTACACTCTGCACACCATCTTGACTGAAAAAAACAGAAATGTAGACATTTTTGCAAGTTTATTAAAAAAGAAAAACTGAAATATCACATGGTCATAAGTATTCAGAATCTTTGCTCAGTACTGAGTAGAAGCACCCTTTTGAATTAGTACAGCCATGAGTCTTCTTCGGAATGGTGCAACAAGTTTTTCACTCCTGGATTTGGGGATCCTCTGCCATTCTTCCTTGCAGATCCTCTCAAGTTCCGTCAGGTTGGATGCTGAACGTTGGTGGACAGCCATTTTCAGGTCTTTCCAGAGACGCTCAATTGGGTTTAGGTTAGGGCTCTGACTGGGCTAGTCAAGAATGGTCACAGAGTGGTTCTCAAACCCCTCCTTTGTTATTTTAGCTGTGTGCTTAGGGTCATTGTCTTGTTGGAAGGTGAACCTTTGGCCAAGTCTGAGGTCAAGAGCACTCTGGAAGAGGTTTTCATCCAGGATATCTCTGTACTTGGCCACATTCATGTTTCCTTCAATTGCAACCAGTCATCCTGTCCCTGCAGCTGAAAAACACCCCCATAGCAATGCTGCCACCACCATGTTTCACTGTTGGGATTGTATTGGGCAGGTAATGAGCAGTGCCTGGTTTTCTCCACAAATACTGCTTAGAATTATCACCAAAAAGTTCTATCTTCATCTCATCAAACCAGAGAATCTTATTTCTCATAGTCTGGGAGTCCTTGACTGGTGGAGGACTGCAGTGATAGTTGACTTTATGGAACTTTCTCCCATCTCCCTACTGCATCTCTGGAGCTCAGCCACAGTGATCTTGGGGTTCTTCTTTACCTCTCTCACCAAGTCTCTTCTCCCATGATTGCTCAGTTTGGCTGGATGGCCAGGTCTAGGAAGACTTCTGGTGGTCCCAAACTTCTTCCATTTAAGGATTATGGAGGCCACTGTGCCCTTAGGAACATTGAGTAATACAGAAATTCTTTTGTAACCTTGGCCAGATCTGTGCCTTGCCACAATTTTGTCTCTGAGCTCCTTGGGCAGTTCCTTTGATTCTCATTTGGTCTGACAAGCACTGTGAGCTGTTAGGTCTTATATAGACAGGGGTGTGCCTTTACAAATCAAGTCTTATCAGTTAATTAAACACAGCTGGACTCCAATGAAGGAGTAGAACCATCTCAAGGAGGATTACAAGGAAATGGACAGCATGTGACTTTAATATGAGTGTCTGAGCAAAGGGTCTGAATACTTATGACCATGTGATATTTAAATTTTTCTTTTTAATAAATTTGCAAAAATTTCTATATTTCTGTTTTTTTTCAGTCAAGATGGGGTGCAGAGTGTACTCTAATGAGTAAAATATGAACTATTTAGAATTTACCAAATGGCTGCAATGAAACAAAGAGTGAAAATTTTAAAGGGGTCTGAATACTTTCCGTACCCACTGTATACCAGGAATAAACCAGAAGGGAACAGTAAGCACTGCTTATTACATGTACCTAGCTTTTCTTTTAACCTACTCCTACTCCTTCAACATGCTTACATATGCTCACAGTTTTGGCTCCACTAATCCTCAGTCTCCTTCGCTATCCCCAAACCTCAGCACCCTCTAACCAAATAATTATCTCTCCTTCCCTCTTATCTCCACACCTGTCCTCATCTGCCATACTGCTCTTCAACCTCAGATCTATCCTACTAAAACATGAAAAAACAGTCACTCTCCTTCTCCCACCTGCTCTACCTCTCTCTGCTTCTCCTCACTGCAGGCGACATATCTTCCAATCCTGTTCCCCCCACATCCAGGGCCGGTTTTAGCCAAAGTGGGGCCCTGGGCAAAAGTTTAAAGTGGGGCACCAAACGCTCATATATTGTACCATCACACAGAAACATTTCAGTTGCATTTACATGCACAGAGTTCAGGCCGTTAAGCGAGTGCAATTGTCAAGTCGTTCTGTGCTTGATATTGGCGTCTTTAGACAGGCTGACTAACAATGATGAGCGCATGATGAACAGTGATGAACAATTACTAGTGATGTGCTGCTGAGAATAATGATTTTGGTTCTGCCATAAACAATCCAATCACCCGATGAATGAGCAGCATTTTGCTCATTCATTGGGCAATTGACAATCTTTACACTTATTAACTTTTGTCTGTGCTGCCGGGATTTATAACTGTGGATGCTACATACACATAGTTCAGTTTTTCTATTATATCAAATACTTATTTCAAGCAATAATATACAAATTAATTATGTAAAAATGTAAAAATCATACAGTCTGATTTTCTAGATTACTTTTTATATTCTGTCTCTCACAGTTGAAGTGTACCCGCGATAAAAATTACAGACCTCTTCATTCTTTGTAGGTGGGAAAACTTGCAAAATCAGCAATGTATCAAATACTTATTTTCCCCACTGTATATATGAGCACATAGATATAGACTTGTGTTTATATATATATATATATATTTATTAAGCACATATATATACAGTACAGACCAAAAGTTTGGAAACACCTTCTCATTTAAAGATTTTTCTGTATTTTCATGACTATGAAAATTGTCCATTCACACTGAAGGCATCAAAACTATGAATTAACACATGTGGAATTATATACTTAACAAAAAGTGTGAAACAACTGAAAATATGTCTTATATTCCAGGTTCTTCAAAGTAGCCACCTTTTGCTTTGATGACTGCTTTACACACTCTTGGCATTCTCTTGATGAGCTTCAAGAGGTTATCACTGGAAATGGTCTTCCAACAATGGTTTTCACTTCACAGGTGTGCCCTGTCAGGTTTAATAAGTGGGATTTCTTGCCTTATGATTGTGGTTGGGACCATCAGTTGTGTTGTGCAGAAGTCTGGTGGATACACAGCTGATAATCCTACTGAATAGACTGTTAGAATTTGTATTATGGCAAGAAAAAAGCAGCTAAGTAAAGAAAAACGAGTTGCCATCATTACTTTAAGAAATGAAGGTCAGTCAGTGCGAAAAATTGGGAAAACTTTGAAAGTGTCCCCAAGTGCAGTTGCAAAAACCATCAAGTGCTACAAAGAAACTGGCTCACATGAGGACCGCCCCAGGAAAGGAAGACCAAGAGTCACCTCTGCTTCTGAGGATAAGTTTATCCGAGTCACCAGCCTCAGAAATCGCAGGTTAACAGCAGCTCAGATTAGAGACCAGGTCAGTGCCACACACAGTTCTAGCAGCAGACACATCGTTTCCACAACTATTAAGAGGAGACTTTGTGCAGCAGGCCTTCATGGTAAAATAGCTGCTAGGAAACCACTGCTAAGGACAGGCAACAAGCAGAATAGACTTGTTTGGGCTAAAGAACAGACGAAATGGACATTAGACCAGTGGAAATCTGTGCTTTGCTCTGATGAGTCCAAATTTAAGATCTTTGGTTCCAACCACCGTGTCTTTGTGCGACGCAGAAAAGGTGAACGGATGGACTCTACATGCCTGGTTTCCACCGTGAAGCATGGAGGAGGAGGTGTGATGGTGTGGGGGTGCTTTGCTGATGACACTGTTGGGGATTTATTCAAAATTGAAGGCATACTGAACCAGTATGGCTACCACAGCATCTTGCAGCGGCATGCTTTTTCATCCGGTTTGCGTTTAGTTGGACCATCACTTATTTTTCAACAGGACAATGACCCCAAACACACCTCCAGGCTGTGTAAGGGCTATTTGACCAAGATGGAGAGTGATGGGGTGCTACGCCAGATAACCTAGCCTCCACAGTCACTAGACCTGAACCCAATCGAGATTGTTTGGGGTGAGCTGGACCGCAGAGTGAAGGCAAAAGGGCCAACAAGTGCTAAGCATCTCTGGGAACTCCTTCAAGATTGTTGGAAGACCATTTCCGGTGACTACCTCTTGAAGCTCATCAAGAGAATGCCAAGAGTCTGCAAAGCAGTCATCAAAGCAAAAGGTGGCTGCTTTGAAGAACCTAGAATATAAGACATATTTTCAGTTGTTTCACACTTTTTTGTTAAGTATATAATTCCATATGTGTTAATTCATAGTTTTGATGCCTTCAGTGTGAATGTACAATTTTCATAGTCATGAAAATACAGAAAAATCTTTAAATGAGAAGGTGTGTCCAAACTTTTGGTCTGTACTGTATATATGCACAATACTTACCAGTCTGTCTCTTCCTCTTCACTTCTTCTAAACTCCTGCACAGTACAGGACCTGTGATGATATCATGGTTACGACTGTGGTGTCATCAAAGATCCTTAAGCAGTCCCAACAACTGTATTGATAACGCAGAGCTATTATGTAGTTTTTGCGGTAGATGTTTGGTGTCAGTGGTGTAACTTGGGCTGCTCTGTTGCCAGGATGTGACTGTCAACATCATGCTAATTGAGAGACGGCTCCCCGCAATGAGGCAGCGAGGAGCTGGCTGTCAGCATGACATCAGCAGTTACACCCTGGCTACAGAGCGGAAGAGAAGCTGTTGCGACAATGTGACGTCAGCGGAAGTCTCAGAATGATCGTCAGGAATGGTCTGTGACCACTCTGTGCTAGGAGAGATCTGCGCTGGGTAGAATAGGCAGGTAGTTAGTAACCACCTGCCTGTCAGCACTTATGCCCATAGTAAAAAATTAATATAATTCTAGATAAACCCTTTGAGAGGGGGTTCCCTAGTAGTTGACAACCCCTTTAAATCCATTACCTGAGGTTGAATATGACACAACAAAATACTAAACTTTTCTTTGTGCACCTTTGAGAAATGCTGCCAATGGCTGGTCTCCTTTCTGCACAGTGGTTCTGCGCTCCTCCCCTCACCCTCTACAGCAACTATTGGTTGCTCAAGTCAAGTCAGCTGGGTATTGTAAAGAGAGCCTGTCACCAGAAAAAAACGCTATTAATCTGCAGATATAGGCTTAATCTGCAGGTTAATAGCGTTACTAACCTGCCCGGTGCCCACACATATCAGAACGCTATGGGGAGAAAATGTCCTTTATTCACTCCAGCAACGTTCAGTTTCAGTCATGGGGGCACAGGATCAGTCACCGATCTGAGTTTACAGTACCGTGCCCCTGGCCTTGACTGACAGCCGGCCCCAATGCAGAGCGACTGTCAGTCAGGGCCGGGGGCGCAGTTACAGCCACTGCTCTGTATTTTCAGACCGGTGACTGAAACCGCGCCGGCACCGCCCCGTGACTGAAACTGGAACACTGCTGGAAGGAATGAAGTTCATTTTCTCCTCGCAGCGTTCAGCTAAGTGCAGGCACCAGGCAGGTTAGTAACGCTATTACCCTGATGATTGACCCCATATCTGCAGGTTAATAGTGCTTTTTCTGGTGACAGGTTCCCTTTAAAGCTCCCGCCCAGGACTTATCAAATCTTCTTATTGTGTAATAAGCACAGTAAACAGGACCTCTTCAACAAATTTGAACTGCTCCAGATGCTCCCCCTGTCATCACACACTTGATGTGATTCTGCAGGCTGACAACCAGGGTCGGACTGGGGTGGCTAGGGCCCACCAGGGGAACTGACTCTAGGGGCCCACACTACAGCCCACCATAAACGGTTTTATTACTTGTTATGCTTTTCTATAATGTTCTATAATTACATGATTGGCCGCGCTGTGGAGCACCAAGTTGCAGGACTATATTCGAACAGTCATTCCGTACTGCCAGAGTCCCTTTAATGGTAACTTGTCACCTTGAAAAACGCTATTTATCTGCAGATAAAAGGGTAATCTGCAGGTAAATAGGGTGTAAAGCCTGGTTAGACGGCTTATTGGAAAAGCATTGGCTACACAGAGAAAATTACATTTTATTCTCCCTGCCGCCACTCGCTTCCTGTTATTGGGTCGGTGCAAGGAGGGAGACATTACAGTCACCACGAACTACAAAGTGAGGGTGCTGCAATAACGTCCGGCACCTTGATTGTGACATCTTCTATGGAGCCCAACCTCAGGCTGAGCTTCATTGAATGACTAACATGGCAGCAACACCTGGCAACTAGTGCTGAGTGAGTGTGGTCGGATAAGGTGTGATCCCAGCATGTTCAAGTGTTATCTGAGTATCTTGTAGTGCTCTGCTAATATGCTCGAGTCCCCGGGGTAGCATGTTTTGCGGCAGTAGACAGACGCAACACATGCAGGAATTGCCTGTTTGTTAGGTAATCCCTGCATGTGTTGCTTCTGTCTACCGCCGCAAAACATGCTACCCCGGGGACTCGAGCATATTAGCAGAGCACTACAAGATACTCAGATAACACCTGAGCATGCTGGGATCACACCTTATCCAACCACACTCACTCAGCACTAGTTGCCAGGTGTTGCTGCCATGTTAGTCATTCAATAACGCTCAGCCTGAGGTTGGGCTCCATGGAAGTGTCACAATTAAGGTGCCTGACGTTATTGCAGCACTTTGTAGCTCGCGGTGACTGTAATGTCTCTTATCCGACCACGCGCACTCAGCACTACTGGCAACCCATCAGCAACCTGCAACTGCGTCACAGGGGGCTGAAGGGAACAGGTGACTGCATGCACCGGCCATTGTGCTATCTAAATGCCGCTGTCAGTGATTGACAAGGGCACTTAAATACTCAAAACAGCAGCAATCAAGGCGAGCTCTGATCACTGCTGTTACAGGCAGACGCCGGCTATGTAACACAGCCGACATCTGCCCAGTATGGAGCAGGCTCAGCTCCTGAACCCGTGTCCATACAAGCACATCCCTATGGTGACAGTTTTGTCAGGGTTAGCATATTTCACTTGTCTGTTCCTAAATGTGGAAAGACAAATGGAATTCCCTAACACATGTGAGTGAGTCCTAACAGATTTAGTAAAGGTGCCTCAAGCATATGAATGTTATTACACACCACAATGCACAGTTACATACACGCATCTTACAAAAATACATATTATTCCAGATACGCAGACGCGCACAAACACGCAGACGAGCACAAACACATCAGTACACGAATACATCATCTGAACCACCATCAATTGTAATGTCAGGTCAGACCCATATATCTTTGTATCGCATAAACCTACAACTCCCAGTATGTAATTAACAATAGAGATACTGGGAGTTATCAGTCATCATCAGACTGCAGACCATACAGGAACCACATTACTGATGAGACACAGGCAGGATCACAAATGAACATTTACATGCAGGTATCTTACCTGAGACGGCTTCTCTGATTAGAGTCGTTCTCTTTCTGTTCTTCCTCTTGTCCAGACTCCATGATGAGTTCCACAGCTCGTCTCTGCAGACTTCCATCTTCTCCGGTCTTCTGCAGCACATCCCCACATGATGCCCTTAAAGATAGCAGTGTCATTATGATGCTCCTGAATAAAAATATCTACACTGAGCCCCTAAATAAACCTAACTCTTACAATGCTCCCTGCACAAAATATGACATACACTCTACCACTGTTAGGGTACATGCTCTCCACACTGTCCTCTCCTTACCATACTGGGCCCCCTCTTCACACTGTCCTCTCACACTGTGTCCCCCCTATACTACCCAGTCTCTATACTGTGCCCCTTCATCACACTCCACCTCCTCAGCATACTGTTACCTCCTTTCTGTGCCCTCACACTGTTTCCCCCATACTGCCGCATCTCTATACCTTCCCCCTCACTACCTAGTCTCTGTGCTGTGTCACATCACACTTTTCTCTCTCCATACTATGTCCTCACACTATTCCCCCACTCTCCATACTGTTTCCTTATACATCCCCCTTCCCCATTCTGTTCCTGCACTCATTCCCACCCCTCTAGTTCACCATACCGTTTCTTCACACATCTCCCCATTTTGTCTCCTAAAATTTCTCTCCCCAAATATAATAAATCATCGGAAGACCACACAGACATGCAGAAGCGCGCTTACACACACGAAAACAAGCGCACACAGACACATACTAAGGGCTCTTTCACACGTCAGTACATGCGGTGACAGTTTCCTCATGTACCACAGACACTGGTACACGTAGACCCATTCAAATGAATGTGCACACGTCAGTGTGTTTCCAATTTCCACAGACCATGTGGTGTCCATGGGCAAAACACGCTGACATGTCTGTTTTTTACCTGCTGCACAGGCCGCAAAACGTCCCGCACACTGATGACAGTTAGTGCTCTTCCCAAGCACTGGGTGCTGAGCGCTGCCCTCATCATAGATCCCTGCTGGCGCTGCGATCAGCAGCAGCAGGGTCAATGATGAGAGTAGTAGTCTACTCCAGCAGTGTCCAACTGTAAAAATAGGAATAAAATAAAAAAAATCCTTATACTCACCTCTCCTAAGAGTCACCCGCTGTAATCCGTGCGAGCACTCACGCCGAGGAGAATGACTCCTGCAGCGAGTGGACCCCGGAGCTGCGCTCAACAAGCGGTGCCCTGTCAATCACTGAGTGCAGCTCCGAGGCCCGCTCGCTGCAGAAGTCATTCTCTTCGGCGTGAGCGCTCGCACAGATTACAGAGGGTGACACTTAGGAGAGGTGAGTACAAGGATTTTTTAATTTTATTCCTATTTTTACAGTTGGACACGGCGGGAGTTGACTACTACTCTCATCATTGACCCTGCTGCTGCTGATCGCAGTGCCGGCAGGGATCCATGATGAGGGCAAGCGCTCAGCACCCGGCTCTTGGGAACAGCGTTAACTGTACACTGATTCCCAAGCACTGGTATGTGTCACACGGATGACACACAGGTGGACACATATCTCCAGTCCCGTAAATATCAGGACATGTGAAAGAGCCCTAATATACACACGCAGATACACATACCCACAGAAATGGGGACACGTACACACGCAGGCAAGCACACACAGAAATGCACACGCAATCATGCACAGACACACTCAGACAATCACACACAAAAATGCAGACAAGCAGGGAAGCACGCACAAACGTGTGAAGACACATATACACGTAGGCATGCAGGCACTCAAATACATACACATGCTGGCATATACACACACACACACGCAGGCATATACACACACACATGCAGGCATATACACACACACACATGCAGGCATACATACACACACACACAAGCAGGCATATACACACACACACACATATATGCAGGCATATACACACACACACATGCAGGCATACACAAACACACATACATGCAGGCATATACACACACACACACATGCAGGCATATACACACACACACATGCAGGCATACATACACACACACAAGCAGGCATATACACACACACACACATGCAGGTATACACACACACACATGCAGGCATATACACACACATGCAGGTATATATACACACACACATGCAGGCATATACACACACACTGTACACACATGCAGGCATACACACACACACATGAAGGCAGGCATATACACACACTGTACACACACAGGCATATACACACACAAATGCAGGCATATACACACACACAGGAATATACACACACGCAGGCATATACACATACAGTCATGGCCAAAAGTATTGAGAATGAGACAAATAGTAATTTTTCCAAAGTTTACTGCTTCATTTTTTGTAATGGCAATTTGCATATACTCCTGAATGTCAAAGATTGATCAGCTTAACAGCAATTACTGTACTTGCAAAGTCAATATTTGCCCAGAAAATGAACTTTAACCCCCAAAACACATTTTAACATCATTGCAGTCCTGCCTTAAAAGGAGCAGCTAACATCGTTTTAGTGATTGATCCATTAACTCAGGTGTGGGTGTTGATGAGGACAGGGCTGGCGATCAATCAGTCATGATTAAGTAAGAATGACATCACTGGACACTTTAAAAGGAGGCTGGTTCTTGGTATCATTGTTTCTCTTCAGTTAGCCATGGTTATCTCTAAAGAAACATGTGCAGCCATCATTGCAATGCCCAAAAATGGCCTAACAGGGAAGAGTATCGCAGCTACAAAGATTGCACCTCAGTCAACAATCTATCGCATCATCAAGAACTTCAAGGAGAAGCATGTCAAAAAGGCTCCAGGGCACCCAAGAAAGACCAGCAAGCACCAGGACCGTATCTTAAAACTGTTTCAGCTGCGGGATCGGACTACCAGCAGTGCCGAGCTTGCTCAGGAATGGCAGCAGGCTGATGTGAGTGCTTCTGCACGCACTGTGAGGCGGAGACTCTTTGAGCAAGGGCTGGTTTCAAGGAGGGCAGCAAAGAAGCCACTTCTCTCCAGAAAAAACATCAGGGACCGACTGATATTCTGCAAAAGGTACAGGGAGTGGACTGCTGAGGACTGGGGCAAAGTCATTTTCTCTGATGAATCCCCTTTTCGATTGTTTGGGACATCTGGAAAACAGCTTATTCGGAGAAGAAGAGGTGAGCGCTACCACCAGTCTTGTCTCATGCCAACTGTAAAGCATCCTGAAACCATTCATGTGTGGGGTTGCTTCTCAGCCAAGGGAATCGGCTCACTCACAGTCTTGCCTAAAAACACAGCCATGAATAAAGAATGGTACCAGAATGTCCTCCAAGAGCAACTTCTCCCAACCGTCCAAGAGCAGTTTGGCGCCCAAAAATGCCTTTTCCAGCATGATGGAGCACCTTGCCATAAAGCAAAGGTGATAACAAAATGGCTTATGGAACAAAACATAGAGATTTTGGGTCCATGGCCTGGAAACTCCCCAGATCTTAATCCCATTGAGAACTTGTGGTCAATCATCAAGAGACGGGTGGACAAACAAAAACCAACAAATTCTGGCAAAATGCAAGCATTGATTATGCAAGAATGGACTGCTATCAGTCAGGATTTGGTCCAAAAGTTGATTGAGAGCATGCCAGGGAGAATTACAGAGGTCTTGAAGAAGAAGGGGCAACACTGCAAATATTGACTTGCTGCATTAACTCATTCTAACTGTCAATATAACCTATTTGTACTCATAATATGATTGCAATTATATTTCTGTATGTGATATAAACATCAGACAAACACTAATAAAAACCAGAGGCCAGCAGATCATGTGAAAATATAATTTTGGTGTCATTCTCTACAGAAGCGCTCCTAAGGCGGGAGACTGCAGTGCAGGGCGCGCTGTGACGTCACTTTCAGCAGACGTGCGGCCCTGTCTGCTAAATGTGACGCTGCAGTACAGCCCCTGCTCTGCTCTTCGGCTCTCCTGCTCCCAGGCCACTCCCGCTACTGTTCTGGGCATCGCGGCGGCGGTGAGAGTGTGTGCGCGCGCCCTTAAAGGGCCCGCGACCACTTTTTTTTTCCTTTTTTTTTTTTTAAATTCTCCTCTGCCTTCTCTGCAGGGGGCCGGGGCCCACCGGGAAATTTCCTGGCACCCCGCCAGGCCTGTCCGAGCCTGCTGACAACCCCCCACTCTCCTATCTCCCAGCCTCCCTCATCCCCGCTCCATCAGCTACTAGTTACCAAAGTGTTTTCTGCTTGGTGAGCTCAGCTGACATCAGTCTGACAGTTTCCACTAAGATATATTGCAGAAAAGGCAGCCCACCGCACAGCCTGGAATGCCGGCTGCACTTTTCAGTAAGATATCTTGCTGTTGTCCATAATAGCATGGAACATTAAAAGATAAGCTTCAAGTCACGGACCATGAGCTGGGAGTCAGAGGGAACAGACAGAGGCTGCAGTGCTGGGACGAGGCACAGGTTTTGCCTCACACACTTGTACGTGTCAGCGCCTCACCTGATTCCTTCAGCATCCTGTCACATGCGCAGAAAAAACTAGCTCAGTCTCAGACCAAAGTCACTGGCAGGGGCTGGAGGGGATGGAGCGCTGCCTGGCCGTTTCTATTGAGAGTGCAGGAACGACGTAGCTCCTGTCTCATTGATAATTGGAAAGGAGCCCCCAACACAGCCCCCAGTGTGACCGCAACCATTATGCCCCCACCGGGGGCCCCTGAGGGAGTGGGGGCCCCAGGCATTTGCTTTGTTTGCCTCCCCATAATGTCAGCCTGCCCACATCTGATACTTCCCATTTATTCCCCCTCTTATCGCTCTCATCCTAATATGAATTACCGCAATCTCTCCTATGTAAAACCTGTGTCCTTGACGACCACCCCTCTGCTCCCTCTCTCTGGAGCACTCTGAAATGCCCACTCTGTCTGTAATAAGCTCCATGTGATTCATGACCTCCTTACCTCTCACAATTTCTCCTTCCTGGGCCTCACCGAAACATGGCTGACACCCTCCAACACTGCCTCCCTTGCTCCGCTGTGTTATGATGGCCTCCACTTTGCCCACACTCTTCTCCTTGGCAACATACATGGCGGAGGAGTGGGTCTTCTTCTTTCTACCAACTGCACCTTTAATCCAATCCCACCTCTAACCTCCCTTATCTTCTCTTTTGAAGTCCACTCTGTCCGCATCTATTCTACCTCCAAGTGGCCGTCATATACCGACCTCCGGGCCCGGCCACTACCTATATTGACTAATTCTCCACCTGGCTTCTTCACTTTCTTTCCGCTGACATTCCCACTATCATAATGGGTGACTTCAGCATCCCTACTGACACCCTCCAGTCAGCAGCCTCCAAACTCCTGTGTCTTACTTTATCTTTTGAACTTACTCAATGTTCCTCCTCAGCCACCCACACAGACGGAAATACATTAGACCTTATCTTCACCCGTCTCTGCTCCCTATCTAACTTCGCAACCTCCCCTCTCCCCCTACCTCATCACCATCTACTCACTTTCTGTTAGCAGAGGATTAATCCGCGTGACATCCAGAGTTTAGAACACAGAATGTAGGTTTATTCATATCCAGCATAGGCACAGCATGGAGTCTGGTGTTACTGCAGCATGAGGAAATCAAATCAGATATATAACAACACAGGAAGAGAAGGAGGGGGCATCCTGTCTGTGGGAGTTTTTTTTTTTTTTAACTAAACTTTGTTAACAACCTCACAATATGCACAACATATGAAACAGCACAGTAGTTGTTGCAATACACATACAGATTAATATGTATTATTCCAACACCCCCACTCAACAACTACTTATCCTCTTAGTCCCATTGTGGTTCTCAATTCTTTTAACCTAGCTCGTGGCAATGGCTTTGTCATAATGTCAGCTACCATCTTATCAGTTTCACAATAGACAAAGTGAATTATCCCACGATCTATCAAATCACGTAGATGATGATGTCTGACGTCAATGTGCTTGGTTCTAGCACTGATTTTTTCACTGCATGCAAGTTTAATGCATCCTTGGTTGTCCTCATAAATCACCGTCGGCTGAGTTGTCGGTTTGCCAAGATCGTCCATCAATTGTCTTAGCCAAACAACCTCCTGGCTTGCATAGGCTGCGGACACATACTCCGCTTCTGTAGATGACAAGGCAACAGACACTTGTTTCCTACTAGACCAGGAGATTGAACTTTCTCCAACTTTAAACAAGTATCCACTTGTGGATTTATGATCACGCGAATCACCAGCCCTATCCACATCTACATAGCCGGTAAGTTCTAGATCTCCTGCTGCAGATAGTTTTAAATTTACATCTTGCGTTTCTTTCAAATATCGGAGAAGTCTCTTAACAGCATTCCAGTCTCTTTGGCGCGGTTTTTCCACATATCTGCAAAGGATTCCAACTGTTGTTGTGATATCCGGTCGAGTCATAGTTGATATGTATAGAAGTGTCCCCACTGCCTGACGATATTTCTCATTGTTAGGCAACAGGTCATCTTCTCCTTCCAGCTTCAGGTAGGATGGTTCCATTGGGGTTGATATACCTTTGACCTCTGACATTTTAAACTGATTCAGAATCAAATTAATTTTTGCACTTTGGTTTAGAAGAAAACTTCCATCTTCCTCTCTCTGGATTTGGATTCCTAGATAATATGTCACACTTCCAAGGTCTTTTGATTCAAAGTGCTGATTCAGAATTTCAGTCATTTTTCCAATTCCTGCGTCGTCTTGATGAACAACAATCACGTCGTCCACATATAAGAGAATATACATCCACTTTCCATCTGTATATTTTGTCTTCCAACATGACTTTATTCATCTTGGTGTTCCATGCTCTTGCTGATTGCTTAAGACCATAGAGAGATTTTTGTAGTTTGCAAACAAGATTCTCTTGACCTCTTTTTACATAACCTTCAGGTTGAGTCATGTATAAGTCCTCCTCAATGTCACCATTTAAAAAGGCAGTTTTTATATTCAAATGTCTGACATACATCTTTTGTACAGCAACTACAGCTAACAAAGCTCTGAACGTGGTCTGTTTAGTGACTGGAGCAAATGTAGCATCGTAATCTTCGCCATACTTTGGAGAATATCCTTTTGCGACCAACCTTGCTTTGAATCTGTGGACTTTACCTTCTGAGTCATATTTGGTTTTGAAGACCCACTTGCACTTGATTGCCTTTTTGCCCTGTGGTAGCTTGGTGAGTTTCCAAGTTTGGAGTTGATGAAGCGATTTGATTTCCTCATTAGCGGCATCGATCCACTTTGTTCTTTCATGGACAGGTAGTGCTTGCATTTCATCCCATGACTGCGGCTCTGACTCAGGTAGTGTCTTGACAATGTAGGATAGACGTTTAGCTGGTATACCTTTGCTTGATCTTGACGATCTCCTGATTTCAGATTCACCTGATTTTTCTGTTGTTCCTTCATTAGTTGAAGAATCCAGCCAGACCTCTACATCCTCCTTGTTGCTGTCTTGTAATTGTGACTTCAGCTGGACTACTGGCGTGATGTCACAAAACTTGGGTGATACAAAGTTCTCATCAATCACTACATCTCTACTTATTGTGATCTAGTTTGTTTCTGGGTGTAGAATCAAAATGCAGCAGCAGGGGTTTTAGAAATAACTACACAAAAAAATAAATGTAAACACAAGCAGGTGTAGTGCTATAGAAATGTAAAACTTAACATTTATTACCACTAGATAAAATATGTGCAAAATACAAGGACCTAAAAACACAGATGTACTGTCTGTGATATTAGATAGCCAAAATACTTCCATGTATTGTTGCGTCCAAAGATATAGATATATGTCATATAAGCATATTGTATCTCTGACGCAACCAAGAAAGTGTGGCAAAAAGAAAATGATGGAGCCTACGGGACACTATAACAACTTATTGTGTCTCAATATGTGAGAACGCAGAAACATTAACCCTATCAATGGTAACCATTTAACCTTGCTATATATAGAAATGGAACATCCTCACCAATTTTGATATCCGTTCCTGCTCTCAGACTTCAAGATAGCTCCATATGATGGGGGCAGACCAAGTCTCATAGGGTCACCAGCCCATCACAATATACCGCTCCCGACGCGTTTCTTTGCCTTAGCTAGTCATCAGGGGAAAAAAAGAGAAGACATGCGGTATGCACGCTGCCCACAATCGCGCAGCTCATTCACCAGACAGCGCCATTTGACACTCTGATAAGTCCTCTTTTAAATCCTAGTCGCGCTATACTCGCGATCGTGTCACTTCCGGTTCCGGTCAGCTGACATCCGGTATGTGGAACGCAGGTGCCGGGCGTGACACGCAAGCGTCACATCCGGTGTGCGCATCACAGACAAGGAAAAACCGCACACTACGGAGCGACGATTAAGGGGCACACAAGGTAACCAACTGACATCTTGTGTTGGATGGTGACATGAAGCCCTCCCATCCATAAGTACCCCAGGCCAGGGCAAATGTCCAAGTTATACAGTAGCTGACACCCATCCAGGCACATACCGTATGTACCGCGGTATATACTAACCGCGTATATTCTGCCCCAATGGTTCATGAGCTGGAAATACCTCATAGGTCAAAACCGCACAGTGGTGCCACGGCCCAGGTCGAGAGCGCACTTAAAGCCCAAACAAAAAATTATTATGAAAATAAAAATGGAAATAAAGGTGAAATTATGAAAAAAAAAAAAAGGGGAATATGAAGAAATATGAAGAAAATATCTTTGGACGCAACAATACATGGAAGTATTTTGGCTATCTAATATCACAGACAGTACATCTGTGTTTTTAGGTCCTTGTATTTTGCACATATTTTATCTGGGTGTAGAATCCTATAACCTTTCTGGGTTTCGCTGTAGCCTACCAGGATACCTTCCTTAGCGTGAGATTCCCACTTAGTTCGCTTTTCTTTGGGAACATGCACAAATGCTTTACTTCCGAATATTCTTATGTGATGTAGTTTTGGCTTTCTGCTATTCCATTGCTCAAATGGAGTTTTGTCTGTAGCTTTACCTGGTAGTCTGTTCTGAAGATAGCAAGCTGTCATGATTGCTTCACCCCAATATACTGTGGGCAGATTTGCATCAAATAACATGCTTCTTCCACTTTCACATAGTGTTCGGTTCCTTCTTTCCGCGACACCATTTTGCTCTGGGTTGTACGGTACAGTGGTCTGAAATAGGATTCCATTTTTCTTTAAAATGCTCTGTGTCTCATTACTTGTATATTCAGTCCCATTATCTGCACGTAGAATCTTTGACATTCTTCCAAATTTATTATATACTTCAGCTGGTATATTTCAAGTTTCTCTGGAACTTCCTTCTTGCTGTGAAGCAGGTGGACAACTGTATATCTTGAATGATCATCAATAAATGTGAGAAAATATCTCTTCTTCCCTGGGGTCAGAGTGCTCATTGGACCACAGACATCTGTGTGTATTAAATCTAGTGGCTGTGCTGTTGTTGTACTAATTCTCTTAGGAAAAGCTTTCCTAGACATTTTCCCTTTGATGCAGCTAGTACACTTCATTGTCTGGTTACATAGATCAATTGTAATATCCTCAGCTAGTTGCTTTTGGACTAACTTTCTTATTGCTTCTGGGTCTCTGTGTGCCAGACGCATATGCCACACATGAATACAGTTTTTATGCTCTTCTTGTTGCGCTGTATACACACACTCTTTGCATTTCAGCTGATAAAGTTCATCTGTGATGTTTCCCTCTACTAGTGTGTGACCTTCGTTTGAGATGATGCAGCTATCATGCTTAAATGTAACTTCATTTCCTTGTTTTGTGAGTTTCTTCACAGATAGTAGATTACTTTCAAGACTAGGCACATACAGCACATCCTTTACTGGGATCTTCCTGCTTTGTGTTGGTGAGATTTGACAATCAATATAACCATCTCCTATGCCTTCTGAAGTCATGTACTGACCATTAGCCATAATCAATTTCTCTGATTTACTTTGGTTAAGCTTAGAAAAGAAGTCTCTGTTATTAGTCATGTGACTAGCTGCTCCAGAGTCTATACACCATGCATGCTTTGATGTATTTGCACTGACAGTAAATGCAGTTTCAGTATTCACAGAATCATTTTCTCCAGATACAGCACTTTTAACCCTTTGATGACTGCTTTGCTTTTTCAGCTGATTCATTCTAGCTTTCCAGACTCTGCAGTCAGCTTTCAAATGTCCTGATTTCTTGCAAACAAAACATTCACATGTTTCTTTTATGTGCTTCCTGTTATCAGTTAGGTTTTGTGTCTGTAAAGCAGATTCTGTGTTGCATGTCCTACTGTTTACACCTTCTGCCTTTCGCTTATATTCATTTATGAGCTTCCCCCTGACATAATCCAGTGTAAGCTCATCATCTGGACGCGCATCTAGTGCGGTTACAAGCGTATCATACCTCTCTGAAAGGCCACTAAGCAGTAATGCGGCCACATGAAAGTCCTTTAGATCTTCCCCAATGACTCTCAGGCATTCTACAACTTCCAGAACACTTCTTATGTAATCCTGCATATCCTGGCCTTGCTGTAGCTTAGACTGGTACAGCTTTCTCATGAGATAGAGCTTATTGCTTAAATTTATCCTCTCATGTACCTTTTGCAACTGCTCCCACATTTCCTTTGCAGTATTACATTTACACACATGCACAATCTGGTCATCATCTATACTGAGTGATATGGTACTTTGTGCTTTCTGATCCATCTCTGTCCACTCCTGTGGCACTGGGTCAGGTTTAGGCTCCTGTGTGTATTTCCACGTACCTTCTCTTATTAGCAGCATTTTCACTTTGAATTTCCAGGATTGATAATTCTGGTTAGTGAGACTTGGCACTGTAAATTTCATGGAGCTGCTGCTGGTGGCCATCTTTGCTTCTTCTCAGTTTGCTGTCTTTCTTTCTTTACTTTCCTCTGTGTTCTGGGGATCTGGGACTCTGGGACTCTGGTACATCTGGGCCCATAACCTGTTAGCAGAGGATTAATCCGCGTGACATCCAGAGTTTAGAACACAGAATGTAGGTTTATTTATATCCAGCACAGGCACAGCATGATGTTACTGCAGCATGAGGAAATCAAATCAGATATATAACAACAACACAGGAAGAGAAGGAGGGGGCATCCTGTCTGTGGGAGTTTTTTTTTTTTTTTTTTAACTAAACTTTGTTAACAACCTCACAATATGCACAACATATGAAACAGCACAGTAGTTGTTGCAATACACATACAGATTAATATGTATTATTCCAACACTTTCTCATCTCTGTCCTCCTCACCTGTCACCCATGTCAGCAAATAGCACACCCCTGAAGAAACCTTGCATGTCTCCACACTCACACACTCTCTAATTCTATTCTACCACTGACATCCATATCTTCACTCCACGACACAGACAGTGTCACTGCCTTCTACAATGCCACTCTAGCATAGCACCAGCTATTGACTCGGTTACCCCTCTCATGCATGACAGAGTGTGACGAATCAATAGACAAAACTGGCACAATAGCATCACTAAAAAGCTTTGGCAAGTGTCCAGGGTCGTGCAGGGCTGCTGCTAGGAATTTCGGTGCCCCATACTGGCAAAATTTTGGGGCCCCCTTGAAACTCCACCCAGGCTTCACCCCAGCTCCGCCTCCACTCCTCAAACCTTCCACAGTCCCACCGACCACTCTTGGAAAAACTCTACTTTCTGCCACACTGTGACCACACCACATATTACCACCACATAGTGACTGAATAATACCACATACAAGAGACAAATACTGTCACACCATGACCAGATCAAGTCTATGAGAGCATCGTTCAGGCTTTCAGACTTGCATTGAGAGATTGTGACATAGCTTCTGACTTCCAGTCAGTCAGAAGCTGCGTTCACAAGATGGCGCCGCAAGACCGAAGCAGTGCTGAAAATTGATGAAGACGCCAGAAGATGAGTATGACTTATGTTTAAAGGGACTCTGTCAGCACAGGATGACTGTTCAAATAAAGTCCCACCACTCGGTACTTCACGGCAGAGCCAACCCTTTAAATTCACCTGCCCACCTGTTTGTTCTCCCTCTATCTCCACACCCCCCCTTCTGGCTGGGAGTCTGCATTTCACATCCTTGAAGCCAAGTGATTGCCATTCCTGGCTCTGACACCAGCGAATCCTCACAGTGCTTACGATGTGTGGATTCACAAGTCTTCAGTCAGTGACACAGAGGGACTGCTGGCTTGTGGATTTAGACTGGACAACCCCTTTAAGGCTCCTTCAGCCATCAGTGAATATCGGTCTGTGCTCGGACCGCAATGCATGGACTTGCCGCGGGTCTCCTGACCTCAACTCAGCAGCCTCACAGCATGTATGAGCATGCGGGTCAGCATGATTGGTGCCCAGTCCAAGCACTGCAGACTGAGAGCAGAACGATTTCTCACTTCCAGTATTTACACTGTCATAATAATAAAGATGTTTCCCAATCATATACAGTGCATTGTGAAAGTATTTGGCCCCCTTGAACTTTTCTACCTTTTGCCACATTTCTGGCTTCAAACATAAAGATATAAAATTCAATTTTTTTGGAAAGAATCAACAACAAGTGGGACACAATCGTGAAGTGGAACGAAATTTATTGGATATTTTAAACTTTTTTAACAAATTAAAAACTGAAAAGTGGGGCGTGCAATATTATTCGGCCCCTTTACTTTCAGTGCAGCAAACTCAGTCCAGAAGTTCAGTGAGGATCTCTGAATGATCCAATGTTGTCCTAAATGACTGGTAATGATAAATAGAATCCACCTGTGTGTAATCAAGTCTCCGTATAAATGCACCTGCTCTGTGATAGTCTCAGGGTTCTGTTTCAAGTGCAGAGAGCATCATGAAGACCAAGGATCACACCAGGCAGGTCCGAGATACTGTTGTGGTGAAGTTTAAAGCCGGATTTGGATACAAAAAGATTTCCCAAGTTTTTAACATCTCGAGGAGCACTGTACAAGCGATCATATTGAAATGGAAGGATTATCAGACCACTGCAAATCTATCAAGACCCAGCCGTCCCTCTAAACTTTCATCTCGAACAAGGAGAAGACTGATCAGAGATGCAGCCAAAAGGCCCATGATCACTCTGGTTGAACTGCAGAGATCTACAGCTGAGGTGGGAGAGTCTGTCCATAGGACAACAATCAGTCATACACTGCACAAATCTGGCCTTTATGGAAGAGTGGCAAGAAGAAAGCCATTTTTCAAAGATATCCATAAAAAGTCTCATTTGAAGTTTGCCACAAGCCACCTGGGAGACACACCAAACATGTGGAATAAGGTGCTCTGGTCAGATGAAACCATTATCAAACTTTTTGGCCACAATGCAAAACGATATCTTTGGCGTAAAAGCAACACAGCTCATCACCCTCAAAACACTATCCCCACTGTCAAACATGGTGGTGGCAGCATCATGGTTTGGGCCTGCTTTTCTTCAGCAGGGACAGGGAAGATGGTTAATATTGATGGGAAGATGGACGGAGCCAAATACAGGACCATTCTGGAAGAAAACCTGTTGGAGTCTGCAAAAGACCTGAGACTGGGACGGAGATTTATCTTCCAACAAGACAATGATCCCAAACATAAAGCAAAATCTACAATAAAATGGTTCAAAAATAAACGTATCCAGGTGTTAGAATGGCAAAGTCAAAGTCCAGACCTGAATCCAATCGAGAATCTGTGGAAAGAGCTGAAAACTGCTGTTCACAAACGCCCTCCATCCAACCTCAATGAGCTCGAACTGTTTTGCAAGGAAGAATGGGCAAGAATTTCAGCCTCTCGATGTGCAAAGCTGATAGTGACATACCCCAAGCGACTTTCAGCTGTAATCGCAGCAAAAGATGGCGATTATTAACTCAAGAGGGCCGAATAATATTGCACGCCCCACTTTTCAGTTTTTAATTTGTTAAAAAAGTTTAACATTTCCAATAAATTTCGTTCCACTTCACGATTGTGTCCCACTTGTTGTTGATTCTTTCCAAAAAATTTGAATTTTATATCTTTATGTTTGAAGCCAGAAATGTGGCAAAAGGTAGAAAAGTTCAAGGGGGCCAAATACTTTCACAATGCACTGTATATGATTGGGAAACATCTTTATTATTATGACAGTGTAAATACTGGAAGTGAGAAATCGTTCTGCTCTCAGTCTGCAGTGCTTGGACTGGGCACCAATCATGCTGACCCGCATGCTCATACATGCTGTGAGGCTGCTGAGTTGAGGTCAGGAGACCCGCGGCAAGTCCATGCATTGCGGTCCGAGCACAGACCGATATTCACTGATGGCTGAAGGAGCCTTAAAGGGGTTGTCCAGTCTAAATCCACAAGCCAGCAGTCCCACAGTTTTTAATTTGTTAAAAAAGTTTAACATTTCCAATAAATTTCGTTCCACTTCACGATTGTGTCCCACTTTTTTTTGATTCTTCCCCCAAAAATAGAATTTTATATCTTTATGTTTGAAGCCAGAAATGTGGCAAAAGTTAGAAAAGTTCAAGGGGACCAAATACTTTCACAATGCACTGTATACACTTATATCAATCATTCCCTCCCCTCCCCCCTTTCAGGAGCAGAGGGAATGATTGTATCATATAATCATGTACTGAGATGGTGGACAAATTAATACATGAACTTAAAGGGGTTTTCCCACGAACAAAAGTTAATTTTAATCAATAGATCTTTGAATAATGTAATGGCTGTGTCTGACCGTGTACAGAACACGGTCTGATCATACCATGACGCGCCCTCTGGGCCGTGGGGTACCCGGTGCCGGGCCGGTAAATGCTGGGGGATGTCACAGTAGCGGTGACCCGGTCCGTGACCCAGGGGTTATTGATAGGGGATTTATGGTGATTGTATAAAGTTTGTGACGCCACCTGTGGTATGCGGCTAGGGGAGCCGCCGCTGCGGAGCAGGTCCTCTGGAGCTGATGTTACTGCAGCAGGGATAGTGTGGCTCTCCACAGGTAGAACTTAGCTCCAGGGCAGTGTAGATGTTATGGGTCATGCTGGACGTTGTAGTGCAGGGGTTGATGGCGCAGCAATAATCCACAACTCAATGGCGGTTTCCTCTTATCTTTACTGGTGGTGATTAGACAAGCCGGGACTAGGGTGCTGGCTAGAAGTGGAAGTCCGGGCATCCTGGAAGCAAGTAAAGAATCCTCCTTGCCAGGTGAAATTGGAGGCCTTCCCTTTACACTAAACTCTTTGGCCCTGCTGCTTGTAGCTGTGCGCGGCCCTCGTCCCTGAGTGCAACGTTTCTGTGCTCACCCGTATGGCAGGCAGCTCGGGCCTTGCTGGTGCGTCGCTCTCACGTGGCGGTGCTGAACCCTGCGGTGCTGCTGAGCCTTTGGGCGTCTGATGGGGCCAGGAGACCTGCAGTCTCCTGCCCTCCGGTTTCTACTGCTGGGCCTTCGGTGCCCCACAGCCTCAGACTCCGGTGTCCGGTTCTTCTGTGCTGGTTCTTCTGGGGTGAGCTGCCGCGCAGCTCCAGTCCCCAGCTCCTTTCTCCTCGATGTCCTGACTTCAACTCCTCACACACTAAGTCTCACTAACCACGCCCCCAGATCCCAGTTGCCAAGGGGAGGGACTCCCCTTGCTGGTCTGGAGCCAGGAAAGTGTTGCATGCTTAGTAAAACCTGATTAGGGGACTCCTGCTTGCTTCCAGGCATGGCATCAACTCTTGTGAGGGAGGCAATGCCACTGTGGCAACCTGACCCCTGGGGTGCCACAACCACATCTCATGCTAAGGGGAGGAAACAAAAGAGTATACAGACATTTCAGCATGGGATCCCAACTGTTTCTTTCTTTGAAGTAAAACATTGCTTAAAAACAGGCAGTGAAATGTTTTACCTCACAGAAAGAATCAGCTGTGATCCCCTGCTGTAATGTCTGTATATTCTTTTTCTTCCTCCCCTGCCCAGGAGATGTGGTATGATCAGACCATGTTCCTGCACGGTCAGACACAGCCATTACACAGTACACAGCAGGGGCACATGTATAAGATTATCTCAGCACAGGAACATTTTATTTAAACACATCCAATTGTGGAAGTTATTATTATTCCAAGGTCTATTGATCACCCTATTTGTCAACTACTCTTGTTCCTCCTACCTGTCCACAGAGGTTGGCATCATCTTGATATGCAATTGGCATATCCTTGTCGACTAGCCCTGGTCGTCCTCGCCACCGCCTCCTCAGCCTCTCGCTGCCGGTCGCAGCCTTCCCTCAGCACCAGCCTCACCCTGCCGGACGCAGCCTCCCCTCAGAAACAGGCCCCCCTCAGCACCAGCAACAGCCTCAACTCAGAACCACCAGCAGCCTCCCCTCAATACCAGCAGCAGCCTCCCCCCAGCAGCAGCCTCCCCTCACCACCACCAGCAGACTCCCCTCACCACCACTTGCAGCCTCCTCTCACCACCGCCAGCCGCCTCCCCTCATCACCACCAGCCTCCCCTCATCACAACCACCAGCAGCCTCCCCTCATCACCAGCCTCCCCTCATCACCAGCAGCAGCCTCCCCATCAGCCTCCCCTCAGCACCAGCAGTAGCCTCTCCTCGGCACCAGCCACCACTCAGCACCAACCTCCTCTCATCACCAGCAGCAGCCTCCCCTCATCACCAGCAGCAACCTCCCCTCATCACCAGCAGCCTCGCCTCACCACCACCAGTAGTCTCCCCTCACCAACATCAGCAGCCTTCCCTCACCACCTCAGCAGCCTCTCCTCAGCACCAGCAGCTGCCTCCCCTCAGCAGCTGCAGCAGCAGCCTCCCCTCATCACCAGCAGCAACCTCCCCTCTCCACCACCAGCCTTCCCTCACCTCCAGCCTCCTCTCACCACCAGCAACAGCCTCCCCTCAGCACCAGCAGCAGCCTCCCCTCAGCACCAGCATCAGCCTCACCACAAGCCTCCCCTCAGCACCAGCAGCCTCTCCTCTGCACCAGCAGCAGCCTCTCCTCGGTACCAGCAGCAGCCTCCCCTCGACACCAGCACCAGCCTCCCCTCGGCACCAGCACCAGCCTCTCCTCGGCACAAGCAGCAGCCTCCCCTCGGAACCAGCACCAGCCTCCCATCGGCACCAGCACCAGCCTCCTCCCAGCAGCAGTTTCCCCTTGGCACCAGTAGCAGCCTCCCCTCAGCACCAGCAGCAACCTCCACACAAGCCTCCCCTCAGCACCAGCAGCCTCTACTCAGCACCAGCACCAGCCTCCCCTCAGCACAAGCCTCCCCTCAGCACCAGCAGCCTCTCCTTAGCACCAGCAGCAGCCTACCCTTGGCACCAGCACCAGCCTCCCCTCAGCACAAGCCTCCCCTCAGCACCAGCAGCCTCTCCTCAGCACCAGCAGCAGCCTCCCCTTGGCAACAGCACCAGCCTCCCCTCAGCACCAGCAGCAGCTTCTCCTCAGCACCAGCAGCAGCCTCCCCTCAGAACCAGCAGCAGCCTCCCCTCACCACCAGCAGCAGCAGCCTCCCCTTGGCAATAGCACCAGCCTCCCCTCAGCACCAGCCTCCCCTCAGCACCAGCAGCAGCTTCTCCTCAGCACCAGCAGCAGCCTCCCCTCAGAACCAGCAGCAGCCTCCCCTCACCACCAGAAGCAGCAGCCTCCCCTCATCACCATTAGCAGGCCCCCCCACCGTCATCAGCAGGCCCCCCCACCACAATCAGCAGGCCCCCGCATCACCAGCAGCAGGCCGCCCATCACTAGCAGCAGGTCCTGCCATCACCAGGCCCCCCACAACCATCAGCAGGCCCCGCATAACCATCAGCAGGCCCCCTCATCACCATCAGCAGGCCCCTCTGAGCACCACCAGGCCCCACTCACCACCAAACTCAGCAGCAGCTTCCTCCTCCTGCTACTCACACACTAGCCACCGCCTCCGAGACATGCTGCTCTGCTCAGGAATGAAGATGAGCATGCAGTGTGTCAGGAGATTGGAGTCAGGACCATGATGCACCTGGCCGCTGCTTAAAGGTAAAGCACCCATTTCCGTCTGCCGGGTGCATCGGGCATTTAACTGTTACCCCTGAGGCCCGGTAAGAAGAAGCAAAGAGAGGGGCCCCGGGCTGCCAGCGTGCCTGCCCCCCCTTCTTGCTTCTTTTCACCGGGCCCCATACAGTAGTAAGGGTAGTAATGCCCTGATGGCGGCCCTGGGGTCATGGAGCGGCATTGGAAGAAAACACATTCGCAAGATGACTTCTCGGCATTCAAACAAGCAACACTCGCTTTCAAATCAGCCCTTACCTCTGCTAAACAGGCTTACTTCACAACCCTCGTATCTTCCTTATCCAGGGTCACACTGGGGTGTCTGGGGCCCACAGGGGAAATTGACCCTAGGGGCCCACCCTACAGCTATATGCACATACTTGTTAGCCGTTATCCCTGTTATTGTTAGAACCTTGCTGTTAGGTTTTTTTTTCCTTTGCTGGTCACATGACCTTGTTGGCCTATTTAATCCTGCTCCGCCCTTCTGGCTTTGCTGGACTTCATTGTATATCTACTTTCTAGCTAGCCTGTGCTCTGTATCTAACTCTGTTAGTTTGCTTGGTCTACGGACCTCTATGTTCTATCTATTTTGTTTGTTCGTCTGTCTGCTACTATTTCTGTTAGGAGGTGTCCCATATTCCTCCCAGTCCTTAGTACTTGTAGGGATTCCCTCCCCACATCTATAGGTCTCCGTACAGACTAGATTAGGACTTTAGCAGGTCTGATCGCAGGATCAGGTTCCCTGTTACATCGTAGGGATTCAGCTGAGTCCTATAGTAGGGACAGATCTCCTCTCTTTCCTTAGCTTTGGTAGCAGAACATAACAGTAAGTCCAGCCTGCAAATTCTCTAAGGAAAGAGGTTTTTTTTTTGTTCCATCATGGTGTCGGTTCAGGATTTGGCTAAACACCTGCAGGGACTCTCTCTGGAAGTGGCCGAGCTCCGTCAGCACGTGAGTAACTGTCCTGGAGCATATTTCTTGGAGCCTAAGGTATGTTTGCCGGATTTATTTTTTGGTGAACATCGAGAATTTTTTTCATTTAAAAATGCTTGCTTATTGTATTTTCGTTTGAGACCCAAGTCCTCTGGGGATGAATCCCAGCGCGTAGGGTTCATAATGTCACTTTTGCGCAAAGAGCCTCAGGAGTGGGCCTTTTCTTTGCAACCTAGTGATACATGCTTCAGATCAGTGGATAGTTTTTTTTCTGCTTTAGGACTATTATATGATGATCCTGACCGTGTGGCATCAGCTGAGACTGAGTTGAGACGTTTAAAACAAGGATCAGGTAATGTGGAAAAATATTGTACTCATTTTCGTCGTTGGTCCACTCAAACAGGGTGGAACGATTCTGCTCTGAAAAGTCTATTTCTTGCTGGGCTCAGTGAAAGGGTTAAAGACCTGCTAATTGCTTATCCTACACCTGAGGATTTGCAACAGGCTATGCAATTAGCTATACGGGTGGATAGAAGACTGCGTGCTAGGGTTAATGAGAGCAAATCCTCTGCTATGTCAGTTTCTGGTTATGATAATGTGTGTACTAACAGTGGTGAACCGATGGAGATTGGATCGGTGGCACCTCGCTCTCAAGAAAAAGACCGTCGTTTTTCGGAAGGCTTGTGTTTCTATTGCGGAAAATCTGGTCATTTGATTAAAGGCTGTGAGCTTCGTATGAAGAAAGAAAAAAAAATGGTCAGTCACGCCCGTATTGCCTGTTTAAATTCCAAGGGTATATTTTTAGCTGCTTCCACGATTGCTCAGGAAAAATTAATGGAATTTCGGGTGTTTGTTGATTGCGGGTCTACACTGAATGTAATTGATGGGGGATTCGTGGAAAAACTCAATTTAAAACCTGAACCTTTATCATCCCCCATTGCTGTGGTTTCTGTGGATGGCTCCCATTTGAAGAATATTACTCTCAAGGTCAGTGAATTTCCTCTCACTATTAATGGTGTTCACCATGAGAAATTGGATTTGGTAGTGTTGAATAACTTGCCTTCTCCAGTAATATTGGGTTTGCCCTGGTTAAAATTTCACAATCCTGTACTGGATTGGTCTACCAGTGAAATTAAATCCTGGAGCCATAAATGTTATGACAAGTGTTGTAACGGGCGTATTGCAGCTTTGGATAGGGGAGAATTGCCTGTTCCTATTCAGGATTTTTGGAGACTTTTTTCTGAGAAAGAATCGCAGGTTTTGCCTCCCCATAGAGACTATGATTGTTCTATTGAATTTGTCCCTGGAGCGACTCTTCCTAAAAGTCGTTTATTTAACCTTACTATTCCTGAGAGGAAGGCTTTGGAGGAATACATACAGACAAGTTTGGCCGCCGGTCACATTAGGCCCTCTAAGTCTCCTGTGGCGGTTGGATTTTTTTTTGTAAAAAAAAAGGACGGCGGTTTACGTCCTTGTCTGGATTTTCGTGAGATTAACAAAATTACGGTACGCAATCCTTACCCACTGCCATTGATTCCTGATCTGTTTAACCAGTTATTGGGGGCCAAGTGGTTCTCTAAAATTGACCTTAAGGGGGCATACAATCTGTTGCGCATGAAGGAGGGTGATGAATGGAAGACTGCTTTTAACACTCCTGTGGGTCATTTTGAGAATCTGGTTATGCCTTTTGGTCTTACTAATGCTCCTGCATTTTTTCAGAATCTGATTAATGACATCCTTAGACCTTTGATCGGTAAAAATGTGGTTGTGTATTTGGATGACATTTTGATTTATTCGCCAGATCTGGAGTCTCATTGGCGGAGCGTGCGTGAGGTATTACAGTTATTAATGGACAATTCGCTTTTTGCTAAGCTGGAGAAATGTGAGTTCGCTGTACAGAGAATTAGTTTTTTGGGCTACATTATCTCCAGCAAAGGTTTTGAGATGGATCCGGTTAAGGTTCAGGCTGTGCAGGAATGGCCTAGGCCTATTGGTTTGAAATCGATACAGAGGTTTTTGGGTTTCGCCAATTACTATAGAAAATTCATAAAAAAAATTTCTAGTATTGTCAAACCTCTGACTGATCTCACCAGGAAAGGTGCTGATGCGGTTCAGTGGTCTTCTGAGGCCATTGAAGCTTTTGTGTATCTCAAGGAGAGGTTCACCTCTGCTCCCATCCTTATGCAGCCTGATGTTACTAGGCCGTTTTTGGTTGAGGCTGATGCTTCCTCTGTGGGGGTTGGCGCAGTATTGTCTCAGGATAACGGGGATGGATTACATCCCTGTGCCTTTTTTTCAAAAAATTTTTCGGAGACTGAATTGAATTACGATATTGGTAATCGGGAATTATTGGCTATTAAACTCGCATTTGAACACTGGCGCCACTTCTTGGAAGGTGCGGAATTTCCCGTTCAGGTTCTTACGGATCATAAAAATCTGATATATCTTGATGCTGCCAAGCGCCTGAATGCCCGTCAGGCTAGGTGGGCACTGTTTTTCTCGCGGTTTAATTTCTCCGTTACTTACATCCCTGGTACTAAGAATGTTAAGGCGGATGCCTTGTCTCGCAGTTTTTCTCCCATAGTCGGTGCTGAGAAAGAGGAAAACATTTTACAAGAAGGTGTTGTGATAGCTGCTTTAGACTCCGTTTTGGAAGATGAGATTCTTAAAGCTCAGGAGAATGCCCCATCTAACACTCCTCATGGGAGGTTGTTTGTGCCTGGGACCTTTAGGAGAGATTTGTTTGTTGAGTGTCACGAATCTCGGTTGGCAGGTCATCCCGGAATCTCTGAGACCAAGAGACTGGTGGGTCGCAGTTTTTGGTGGCCTGGATGGCAGAAGGAAGTCATTAAGTGGGTGCGCCAATGTACTATATGTGCTAGATCTAAGTCCTCACATACTCCTGCTGCGGGGTTGCTTTGTCCTTTGGAGGTCCCCAGTGCTCCTTGGACACATTTGGCTATGGACTTTATAACTGACCTTCCCCCCTCTGAGGGTTTTACTGTCATCTGGGTGGTCGTGGACCGTTTTAGCAAGATGTGTCACTTGGTTCCCTTCGTCAAACTGCCCTGCGCTAAAACTCTCGCTAAGGCCTTTGTCAAGGAAATTGTCAGACTTCATGGCGTTCCTACTGACATTGTTTCTGATAGGGGTCCTCAGTTCGTGGCTCGTTTTTGGCGTGCCTTTTGTGACAGGTTGGGAATTCATTTGTCGTTTTCGTCCGGATATCATCCTGAATCTAATGGCCAGACAGAAAGGAAAAACCAGGATGTTGAGCAGTTCTTGCGTTGTTTTGTGGCAGACAATCAAGAGGGGTGGTCTGAGTTTCTGCCACTTGCCGAATTTGCTCTGAACAATCATACATCTTCTTCTGCTGGTTGTTCGCCTTTTTTTTGTTGTTCTGGGAGACATCCGTCGTTTGGGTCGTTCTCCAAGTTGGGATCTGCCGTGCCTGAGGAGGAGAATTTTTCCGGTGATTTGGAAAGAGTTTGGACGGATGTGCGTGGTAATCTTCAGGAGGCCAACAGAAAATCTAAAGACTACTTTGATAGGAAACGACAGGAGGTTTTGTTCGCTGTTGGTGACATGGTTTGGTTGTCCTCTAGGAATCTGCGGTTGAGGATTCCTTCTAAGAAATTGGGTCCCAAGTTTGTAGGGCCCTTTAAGGTGCTTCAGGTTGTCAACCAATCTGCTGTTAGGTTGGAGGTTCCTACCTCCTGGAGAATTAATCCGGTCTTTCATGTCTCTCTGTTAAAAAAAGCTGTTGTGTCGGATGGTGACGCCTCTGCCTCTGTTCCTCCGGTGGTGGAGGACGGGGAATATGAAATTTCTCGCATCCTTGACTCTAGACGGTATAGAGGTAGTTTGCAGTATCTTGTGGCCTGGAAAGGTTTCGGACCCGAGGATAACTCTTGGGTGAGGTCAGATGATGTTTCCGCGTCCAGACTTATCAGAGCGTTTCACAGGAGATTTCCTGATAAGCCTGGTCCTAGGGGATCCGGAGGATCCTCTTAGAAGGGGGGGTACTGTTAGAACCTTGCTGTTAGGTTTTTATTCCTTTGCTGGTCACATGACCTTGTTGGCCTATTTAATCCTGCTCCGCCCTTCTGGCTTTGCTGGACTTCATTGTATATCTACTTTCTAGCTAGCCTGTGCTCTGTATCTAACTCTGTTAGTTTGCTTGGTCTACGGACCTCTATGTTCTATCTATTTTGTTTGTTCGTCTGTCTGCTACTATTTCTGTTAGGAGGTGTCCCATATTCCTCCCAGTCCTTAGTACTTGTAGGGATTCCCTCCCCACATCTATAGGTCTCCGTACAGACTAGATTAGGACTTTAGCAGGTCTGATCGCAGGATCAGGTTCCCTGTTACATCGTAGGGATTCAGCTGAGTCCTATAGTAGGGACAGATCTCCTCTCTTTCCTTAGCTTTGGTAGCAGAACATAACAGTTATAGTGGAGCGTCGACTGTAAATCACAGGCGGCTCCTGCACATCTACTGTGCGCCACCATAACTGGGATGTACAATTACTGTAGTCTTGACAAAGAACGCATCTTTAGCGTTCGAAACGCGTTGCCCTGGCTACACTATGTGACTATGGAATCTGTTTTTAAAGAGCTTTTGTCACAATAAAGAAACCTATTTTTTGAACTATTCATGAAGCTGGTAATCCTTTCTCCTTATGCATTGCAAACCGCACTGATTGAAAGAATGGGGAACTTTTATCCCTGACAGGACACTTTTATCCCCATTTTAAAATGGAGCGGCATGTGGTATGTCTGACCGTAGCTCCATTCATCCTCTTTGGGGGCTTCCAGAAAAAGCCAAGTGCAGCCCCTTAGGGAATAAATGGATCAGTGGTCGAGTCGTACTTGCCGCTCCATACTAATGGGGATAAAGGTTGCACATTCTCCAGGTCACAGCATTCAATAACTTATTTATCCTTTGGCCACGTACACACGATCAGCATTTGGTCAGTATTTTACATCAGTATTTGTGAGGAACAATCAGAGGAAAAGTAAAGTAGAAAGATGTCACCACTTCTGCATTTTTCACCCACTCCTGGTTTTGTCTTACAAATACTGATGTAAAATACTGACCATATGCTGAACATGTGAACATGGCCTTAGGAGAGGTGATTACTTGTTTTCACCGTAGAACCCCTGTAAGTGCATATTTGCTACTGTGCAATAGCCACAGGACAGGGAGGCGTTAAACATCCAAGTATTTAATCTCCATTGGAAATCAAGAATCTTCCCCTTATTGATATCAAAGGGAACAAGTGACCTCCATACACAACACAATCCACTATACCAAGACCAATACCACCACATACAAGAGATAAATACCGCCACACCATGACCAGACCACATATTGACCAAATACCACATACAGGCAATTAATACAGTCACACCATGACCAGACCACATATTACCTCCACATAGTGACTGAATAATACTGTCACACCATGACCAGAGCATGTATTACTACCACATAGTGACCGAATAATACCACATACTGTACAAGGAACAAATACCTCCACACCATGACCAGATCATATATTACCACCTCAGTGACCGAATAATACAATACTGATCATTAATAAAAAACACAATACTAATAACATTAATATTACCACTGGTGACATAATACACAGGAGCTCTGTATATAGTGTCGGTGTACAGGTAATACAGTGATCACCAGAGACATTACAGCATATACAGAGTACCTATATATGCTGTAATACAGAAATATACAGGTAATACAGTGACCACCTCCATACAGAATTATGGGCCCCATGTAATGCTGCTCCATAGAGTATACTGGCCCAATGTAATGCTGCTCCATACAGTATATTTTCCCCATATGATGCTGCTCTATACAGTATATTGGCCCCATGTAATGCTGCTCCATACTGTATATTGGTGCCATATGATGCTGCTCCATACAGTGTATTGGCCCCATATGATGCTGCTCCATACAGCATATTGGCCACATGTCATGCTGCTCCATACAGTATATTGGCGCCATATCATGCTGCTCCATACAGTATATTGGCCCCATATGATGCTGCTCCATACAGTATATTGGCCCCATGTAATGCTGCTCCATACAGTATATTGGCCCCATGTAATGCTGCTCCACACAGTATATTGGCCCCATATGATGCTGCTCCATACAGTGTATTGGCCCCATATGATGCTGCTCCATACAGTATATTGGCCCCATGTCATGCTGCTCCATACAGTATATTGGCCCCATATGATGCTGGTCCATACAGTATATTGGCCCCCTGTCATGCTGCTCCATACAGTATATTGTCTCCATATGATGCTGGTCCATACAGTATATTGGCTCCATGTAATTCTGCTCCATACAGTATATTGTCTCCATATGATGCTGGTCCATACAGTATATTGGCTCCATGTAATGCTGCTCCATACAGTATATTGGCCCCATATGATGCTGGTCCATACAGTATATTGGCTCCATGTAATGCTGCTCCATACAGTATATTGGCCCCATATGATGCTGCTCCATACAGTATATTGACCCCATATAATGCTGCTCCATACAGTATATTGGCCCCATGTAATGCTGCTCCATACAGTATATTGGCCCCATGTAATGCTGCTCCATACAGTATATTGGCCCCATGTAATGCTGCTCCATACAGTATATTGACCCCATATAATGCTGCTCCATACAGTATATTGGCCCCATGTAATGCTGCTCCATACAGTATATTGGCCCCATGTAATGCTGCTCCATACAGTATATTGGCCCCATGTAATGCTGCTCCATACAGTATATTGACCCCATATAATGCTGCTCCATACAGTATATTGACCCCATATAATGCTGCTCCATACAGTATATTGGCCCCATGTAATGCTGCTCCATACAGTGTATTGACCCCCATGATGCTGCTCCATACATTGTATCGGCCCCCATGATGCTGCTCCATACAGTATATTGACCCCATATAATGCTGCTCCATACAGTATATTGGCCCCATGTAATGCTGCTCCATACAGTATATTGGCCCCATGTAATGCTGCTCCATACAGTATATTGGCCCCATGTAATGCTGCTCCATACAGTATATTGACCCCATATAATGCTGCTCCATACAGTATATTGGCCCCATGTAATGCTGCTCCATACAGTATATTGGCCCCATGTAATGCTGCTCCATACAGTATATTGGCCCCATGTAATGCTGCTCCATACAGTATATTGACCCCATATAATGCTGCTCCATACAGTATATTGACCCCATATAATGCTGCTCCATACAGTATATTGGCCCCATGTAATGCTGCTCCATACAGTGTATTGACCCCCATGATGCTGCTCCATACATTGTATCGGCCCCCATGATGCTGCTCCATACAGTTTGTGGGCCCCCACGATGCTGCTCCATACTGTATGTGGGCCCCCATGATGCTGTTCCATACAGTATACTGGCCCACATGATGCTGCTCCATACAGTATATGAAGAACAAATAAAGTAGCACACTGTAACACTGAGTATATAGATATGAAATATGAAATATGAATAACATAACTGCTGTAGAAAATAGAAATAAATGAAAATTTTTTTGAAAATTTATTTTTAGCGCATGTAAATATGAAGTATGAAAAATGAATAGCATTACTGCTGTAAATAAATGAGAAATCTTAGCGTATAAATTGGCCAATTCATGTGTACCTGACAGCCGCGGTAAGGCGTTTCTCGATGTCAGGACCTACCAATGTGAATACCTCTCTAAGAGACCTCTGTCTGATTATGTGTACCTCTTAGAGAGGTATTCACATTGGTAGGTCCTGACATCGAGAAACGCCTTACCGCGGCTATCAGGGACACATGAATTGGCCAATTTATACGCTAAGATTTCTCATTTACTTACAGCAGTAATGCTATTCATTTTTCATACTTCATATTTACATGCGCTAAAAATAAATTTTCAAAAAAATTTTCATTTATTTCTATTTTCTACAGCAGTTATGTTATTCATATTTCATATTTCATATCTATATACTCAGTGTTATTTGTTCATTATATATGGAGGTAGCTGCTCTTAGTAAGCACCTGTTCACACCTATTTTTTGTAGTGGAAGTGCCGTCATTTTCTTTGTTGTCCATACAGTATATGGGCCTCCATGATGCTGCTCCATACAGTATATGGGCCCCCATGATGCTGCTCTATACAATATATTGGACCCCATGATGCTGCTCCATACAGTATTTGGCCCCCATGATGCTGCTCCATACAATATATGGGCCCCCATGATGCTGCTCCTTACATTATATGGGCCCCCATGATGCGGGTACATACAGTATATGGGCCCCCATGATGCTGCTCCATACAGTATATGGGCCTCCATGATGCTGCTCCATACAGTATATGGGCCTCCATGCTGCTGCTTCATACAGTATATGGGCCTCCATGCTGCTGCTTCATACAGTATATGGGCCCCCATGATGCTGGTCCATACAGTATATGGGCCCCCATGATGCTGCTCCATACAGTATATGGGCCTCCATGATGCTGCTCCATACAGTATATGGGCCTCCATGATGCTGCTCCATACAGTATATGGGCCCACATGATGCTGCTCCATACAGTATATGGGCCCCCATGATGCTGCATACATAAAAAAAATCAAATACCTCTCCCGTTCCCTGCAGGTTTGGTGTACTCAGCACGTCGTCTTCTGACTCTGCAGTGCTCAGAGCAGAGTGCGGTAGTGATGTCACCTCGCCCTCTGCCCTGAGACGTCAGAATCAGAAGACGCTAACATCACTGGAGCTGCAGGGAACGAGGAGGATAGGTAAGTATTTGAGGAGGAGAGGTGGGGGCGGGGGCTCTCCCTCCTGAAGGGGGCGCTCCCCCTCTCCGTAGGGGGCTCTCCCTCCCCCGACTCATAGGCCCAGTAGCGTGCCGGTGTCCCTCAACCCCGGGGCCCCAACACTTACTTGGGTGCGCCTAGTGGCGGTGACGCCGGCCATGGTCATCACGGCGGGTCAGGTCTGCATGCGCGTTCTCCTGCCACCCGCACTTTTAAAAGGCCCATGTCCTTACAAAAAAAGTTTTTTTTCCTCTCCTTCTGTGGGGCCCACCTGGCATTTCACCGGCATTCCGCCAGGCCAGTCCGACCCTGTCCTTATTTTTCAAGTCCAAATGGTTATTTAATACTTTTAACTCCTTCCTCTGCCCACCACTGCCCCCTCCAACCCCCTCATCTCTGCCGAGGACAAGACAAATGGGCAAGGCACGTGGCAAGGGACGGGGAACTGGACGTGATGGTGATGGTGCATGCAGAGGCCGAGGACAAGGCCGTGGGCAAGCTGAAATTGTGCCACAACAAACACCCACATCTTCTCGCCCGACCTTACTGTCCCAACTGCTAGGGGACCGCAGCACACCACTATTGAACCCAGAGCAGTGTCAAAAGGTTGTTGGTTGGATAGCGGATAATGCTTCCAGTCACTTAGCCGCCACCACCACCCTGTCTTCCACACGGTCAAGTCTCAGTAGCCGTGAGTCTGGACCGCATATTCCTCACCCTGATCCTCCTTCCTCCCACCATGCCAAGCGCCCAGAGACAACTGATCCCACACATGGACACTCTGAAGAGCTGTTCACTTTTACATTCATAGATTCGGGCCTCTCACCCGGTCCACTTGAAGCGGGGCAAGATGCATACCAGGATGGGGGTTCAGAGGGTGCCATGCATACCAGGATGGGGGCTCAAGGGGTGCCATGCATACCAGGATGGGGGCTCAAGGGTTGCCATGCATACCAGGATGGGGGCTCAAGGGGTGTCATCCATACCAGGATGGTGTATAAAGGGGTGCCATGCATACCAGGATGGGGGATAAAGGGGTGCCATGCATACCAGGATGGGATGGGGGCCACTTATACCAGGAAGGAGAGGCCATACATACCAGGATAGAGGATATTAACAGAATTGAGGGACATTACCCCAATGCCAGTGTCAGCAGCAGACCCCCTCCCCCATAACAGGGCATCAGGACCACATTTTTTGCTTACATTTTTTCTTCCTATTTTCCTCCTTTAAAACCTAGGTGCGTCTTATGGTCCAGTGCGTCTTATAGTCCGAAAAATATGGTAGTTAAAAATGCCATTGCATCTTACTGGAAAAAAACGGATGTACCTATCTTTTCAGTTATTAAAGAAAAAATGGCTCTACATAAATTATATGAATACTGATTTGCAAACTCTAATAATAACCTTAACAAATATTTCAAAAAATGAACAAAGTGGCCTGAAATATATTCCTGATTGTTACTTAAATTATTAATACATATACTTATTAGATTTAATTGGATATCTATTATATTACGACTAAGTTGTTCTATAACCAAATTTTGATTTTCATCTTAATTTACTTGTTGTAATACTATATATTCTACTGTTTATTCAATTTTGAGTTCTCCTTCCCCTTATCCATTTTCCCACACTTATCCATTACTCTCCCGTCCCCCATATATTCCTCTATTCCCTAACCATATCCCTACCCCTTGAACTGTTATAAAATATTAATAAAAATGATTGAAAACAAACATAGTGTCACAGGGACAACTGTAAATCAATGTACAAGGTAAAAAATCCTACGATGTGCCACGTCATATCCTTCACAACCCTGAAGGTTTAAATCATGTGATATCTAGCCTCCGTCAACCATTGGTACAGTGATCACTTAAAAGGTCCAGCGTCCCTCTCCTCTGACACGGCCCTGAGGAAGTGTGGACAAAATGCGCGTCGGGGAAGAGGGATGCAGGACAAACCCTGTCTCACACTCCACTGTGTAAGTGGCACAATGCTATTAGCAATACATTTTACCAGGGGCGTACATAGGATTCATGGGGCCCCATAGCAGAAGTTCAAATTGGGCCCCCCCCCAAAAAAAATGTAAATAATTGTCGGTGTCACAGAAGAGCAGATCACACAACCTTCCAGCCTTTACATAGTAATTTTCCTCCTGCTGACGTCCTAGACCCCTCTTTCATTGTCCCATGAAGTGTGATACCAACAAAAGTGTCCCCCAAACACAGTATGATACCCCCATGGTGAATTCCTCCACATGCGCAGTATAATGACCCTACTGTACCTCACCTCAACTACCAGGGCAAAGTTTGCTGACCCCAACACAGTATGATCCCCCAATTGTGAGCTCTAGAACTAGAGAGGATGGTAGGTAAAAAGGGAGGGTGTTATATATAATAAAAGATGAAACTATATAACTAAGGACGGCGCTATACATAATAAGCGAGTACACTATATACTAAGGGCGTATGCTATACATAATAAGTGATTACACTATGTACTAAGGGACTGTGCTATACATAATACGGCTATATTCCTGCATTTGTGTGCAGTGTCAGTGTGCTACCCTGTTTTACAGACGCATTGAGCATGTCCTATTGTAATCCTCAAAATCGGATCAGAACAGGACATTCTCTGATCCTCACAGATCTCATTCTCAGATCCGTGATCCGTGATCTATAAAACTCTACAAGTCCGTGGACCATCCGATAAAAAAATCTGACATTTTACACAAATGTGAGAATGCAGCCTAAGGGATTTTACATGTAACATTATCACTCCAAGTCATACAGCGCAGATACAGAATAATATTTACATCCAGGCACTTACCGCTGACGTCTCGCCTGATCAGAGTCGGTTTCTGCTGCTTCTTCTCCATCTGGTCAGACCTTCATGTCGACATCTCCCAGTCACGATTCGTCTTGTCATGATGATCTCCAGCCTAGATAATAACAAGGTCACATATATTGTATATATACATGTGTCTCTCCTGCACTGCGCCCCTGAATACAGGTCTGTTATCCCCCATTAATATACTAGGGGTAGCCACTTAGTAATCAAAATATAAAGTGATAAGCAGCACTGTGCCCCCCATTAACTATAATCTCCACCTGCCAATAATATAAATTATTCAGTCTCTGTGACTCTCCCCAATTAACTGTAAGGCTATGTGCACACGGAAAATATACAAGCGCCCCCATCATTGCTCTGTCCCAGCACCTCCATCATTGCTCTCTCCCAACACCCCCAACATTGCTCTGTCCCAGCACCCCAGTCATTGCTCTCCCAGCACCCTTGTAATTGCTCTCTCCCAGCACCCCCATCATTGCTCTCTCCCTGCACCCCCGTCATTGCTCTCTCCCTGCACCCCATCATTGTTGTCTCCCAGCATCCCCGTCATTGCGCTCTCCGAGCACCCCCATTATTGCTCTGTCCCAGCACCACTATCATTGCTCTCTCCCAGCACCCCCATCATTGCTCTCTCCCAGCACCCCCGTCATTGCTCTCTCCCAGCACCCCCGTCATTGTTCTCTCCCTGCACCCCGTCATTGCTCTCTCCGAGCACCCCTATCATTGTTCTCTCCCAGCAACCCCCGTCATTACTCTCCCAGCACCTCCATCATTGCTCTCTCCCAGCAACCCATCATTGCTCTCCCCATCCCCGTCATTGGTCTACTAATCCCCATCATTGCTCTCCCCGCCCCATCAGTCCCATCACTGCTCTTCCCAGCCCCACCATTGCTCTCCCCAGACCCATCAGCGCTCTCCCCAGCCCCATCAGCCCCACCATTGCTCTCCCCAGCCCCACCATTGCTCTCCCCAGCCCCATCAGCCCTACCATTGCTCTCACCAGCCCCATCAGCCCCACTTTTGCTCTCTCCAGCCCAGTCATAACCATTATTGCTCTCCCCAGCGTTTCAGTAAAAATAAAAAAAAAAACACTTACCCCTCTGCCCGTTCCCCCGCAAGCTGCATCATCACTGCTCTTCCCAGCCCCACCATTGTTATCCCCAGCCGCACCAGCCCCACCATTGCTCTACCCAGCCCCATCAGCCCCCTTATTGCGCTCTCCAGCTCCATCAGCCCCATTATTGATCTCACCAGCGTTTCAGTAAAAAAAAAAAAAACACTCACCTCTCTGCCCCCGCAGGCCGCTGCAATTTCCTCCCTCACACAGGCCCGCGCTGCATGATGATGTCATCAAGGAGCGCGTGCCTGTGTAAGGGAGGAAGCGGCGGGCAGGAAGCAGAGGATGGATCTCTGCAGCTCCGCTGCCATTCTGTCCTGTCAGCAGCGGGGATGCAGGGATCGCTCCCTGCCCGCCACGAGCAGGGAGACGCTGCACCGGCGGGCCCCCCGGCACAGCTGCACCAGTAGCGATATGTCCGCCCCTGGACTGCTATGGGGCCCCCCAGCTCACGGGCCCCATAGCAGTCGTGTGGTCTGCCTCCATTAGTGGTACACCACTGCATTTTACCTATTTTTGATTGCATCTAGCAGGGCTTTTGTACATCAGAGGCAGTCCATGTTTTCCAGGCGTGCGGTATTGCATGTATAGCCATACATGTTGTGAGTTTCTAACAAGCATATAAACTGCTTTTCCCCTCGACTCTTTCGCTTCTGTGAACACTAAGTTATATACATGCTCTGTAGTAGCCCTGTCATTTCCAGACATTGGTGTATTATAATTCTGAGCATTATAATTCTCCATACACATGCACTTTAAGGGTTTATTATGTATTTATCTCTTGATTGGTGACTTTGAAGCAGGGTTTATTTTGTTTTTGTTTAACCACTGGACCACCCCAATTAATGAACAATTTCCTTCTTTGACATGCACATGCACTTTGGATAGTTTCAATCCTTGGAATCGTTGGATTATGTAATGGTATAGGTTACTCTGCAGTGACTATCTCTGCTAGGTTGTTCTATGCTATTTTGTGGGGTGCACCAGGAGATAATATTCATGCATACTGGGTTGGCATTTCTTACCATCCCTCAAACAAGAGGCATCTGTTTTTATTTTATGTATGTGTTTGGTAATGTCTATGATATTGTTCAGTAAAATCATTTGTTTTTTATACACACTAACTTGAAGTGCTCACTTTTGTCTACTTGGTCTCCTTGATGTAAGGATTTTTACCTAGTGGTACAGATTGATTTACACATATTCATTATATATCTGCAAACTTTCTCATAAAATTCAAACCTGATAAATGCTTCTTGCACGAGTATTCAAACTCTACAGACTAGTATATGGCAGAGGCACATTCTGTAGCGATTCTAGCTTTATGTTTATTGAAGAAAAATAATTACAGGCACATATAAATCCCCCTATTAATAATCATTTATTACACATAAAAAAATTACAATCAGTAATATGATACCATGGGGACCCCGTGCAAGAAATATTGATAATCAAGATAAAATATAACATACTGTAGAAATGTCAGTGATTCCCATATACAGCACTAGGAATGAATGTGTGAACTGCCGTTACATTAAAGATGGGACAATTGCAGAAATACACTTGCATTTTTTTGTTGGGTGCATTTTAAGGTGTGAAAGTGAAGGAGTTATAGATTTAATTCAGTGCCCATGTTCAAAGCAATATATTGGCAGGACTCTGAGACCTCTTAAAAAAGGAGAGGAGAACAGATTAATAAGAATAGAAATTTTTTTTTGTTAAACATGCACTTTCAATCATTTCAAAACATTTCATAACAGCAATTCAAATGGCTATATCTATATACGAGTATAGGAGGAAATAATCTATCACAAATGTCCGGAGCTGAATCTAGAAAGAAATTAGGCTTTAAAACACTAGCGCCGAAAAAAGGGGAGTGGGTATTGCTGGAAGCTGCTGATAGATTAGCGGGTCCTGTGTGAAAACCCGTAAGGAAGAATGGCTACTAGATAAAGGATTGATACTATCACGCTAAACAGCGGCTGAACAGAGCAGGATGAATGAAAGGAATAACAGACATAGAAATAATGTTTCACCAAAATGAGTTGAATGTCCCACTTTCTTGGTATGTAAATTTGTCTTAAGATTACCGGATAATGATTTGCAGCTATGAAAGTTAATAGATGATTCCCTGGGTTGCGATGATCTATGGATAATTGGTCGGGTGGTACCTAGCTTCTGGTACAGATAGAGGCAGCTAGTGATTGGACGTTTTCCATCTATATATCCTCCTCTTACCATTTTTTTTCACCCTTCCATTGACACGACAACATTATTACTGAACACATAAGCTCTATCCTTTATATATACAGTATATAATTGCAAGGGAAAATGCTTTTTAAAAAAAGGTTTTAAAAAATTAATTATTAATTTAATTTAATCTTTTTTTATTTTTTATATTCTATATATATTTAAATTTTTAATGATTTATTGTACTACAGTGCTGCTCACCATTCTTGTCACGCCTTCATTTTTTCGTAGACTGTACAATATCTTCAGAAATAAATGGAAATGTACCAAAGTTATATCCTCAGGATTTGTGGTCCAAAGTAATACAACAATACAATATTGTTTTTCAACTTCAATGTTGCAATATCAAAGAAAAAACTGAATGTGCCACAATAATGGCACCCCTAATTAATACTTGGTTGCACACCCTTTGTCATTGCTGACAGCCTCCAGACATTTCTTGTAGCCATCTGTAAGCTTCTTGCACTTCTCAGCTGGAATTTTCTCCCACTCTTCCTTTGCAGTTTGTTCAAGCTCTTGAATGTTTGCAGGGTTCTTTTTCCCAATGGCAGATTTCAGCTCACCCCTAAGATTTTCAATGGGATTGAGGTCAGGACTAGTATTGAGGGATACCTTCCGATATCAGGAAATATCGGATCGGATTGGATCGGGCCGATACCCAAAAAGTATCGGATATCGCCGATTCCGATACCGGAAACCAATGCAAATCAATGGGACACAAATATCGGAATGAAAATAAACCCTTTCTTTCCTTGTAGGTTAATTCTACATGAAGGAAAACAACTAACAATAATGTAGAATGTATTGGTGGAGGTGGTTGCCCAAATCGATGGGAACAGTGCTCACAGTGAAACATGAAAAGCCGGCAATTCATCAGTGGCATACACCGGTACCCGACAATTTAGAACAGAAAGAATAGAGCTTCACACATAGATTAGATAGAAACATGTCAGTCACATATATATGAAGTACAGTGACAGTGTTGCTTACTGTACTTGTCATTTAGTGTAAAGGATTTATTTAAAAAAATATTAGTGTTTTAATGCACCGTCTCTTTAAAAAAGCCGGCCGGCAATTCAGCAGCGGTACCCGACAATTTATAACAGAAAGAAAGAGCATCACACATAGATTTGATACATAGAAACATGTCAGTCACATATATAAGAAGTGCAGTGACAGTGTTGCTTACTGTACTTGTCATTTAGTGTAAAGGATTTATTTAAAAAAATCTTAGTGTTTTCATGCACCGTCTCTTTAAAAAAGCCGGCCGGCAATTCAGCAGCGGTACCCGACAATTTACAACAGAAATAATAGAGCATCACACATAGATTAGATAGATAGAAACATGTCAGTCACATATATAATAAGTACAGTGATAGTGTTGGTTACTGTACTTGTCATTTAGTGTTAAAATAAAGGATTTATTAAAAAAAAAATTGGCGTGGGGCTCCCCGTAATTTTAGTCTCTAGCGGAGGTTAAGCAGACAGCTAGGGCAGATGTTTGAAGCCTGGGAAGAGGGTAATACCCACGGAGCTTCCCAGGCTACTAATATCAGCCCCCAGCTGAATACCTAGCCTTTACTAGCTATTAAGATGGGGGACCCCCCCCAAAAAATGACGTGGGGTCCCCCCTATTTTAATAGCTAGCAAAGGCTAGGCAGACAGCTGGGGGCTGATATTAATAGCCCAGGAAGGGTGCCATGAATATTGGCCCCCTCCCAGGCTAGAAACACCAGCCGTCAGCCACCCCAGAAATGGCGCATCCATAGGATGCGCCAATTCTGGCACTTAGCCTCGCTCTTCCCACTGCCCTGTAGCGGTGGCAGTGGGGTAATAGGGTTGGAGTTGATGTCAGCTTATAATGCCAGCTGACATCAAGCCCAGGTTAGTAATGGAGAGGCGTCTATAAGACACCCCCATTACTAACCCCATAGTCAAAGTTAAAAAAAAAACACAAACACCCAGAATAAAGTCCTTTAATTGAAATAAAGACACAATTCTTTATTGTTCTAAATTAAACCTTACTTACCATCACGCCCATTCCAGCTGAAGCCAACGATCTCCTGCAATAAAAGAAAAATAATAAAGCAACATCATCCTTACCTTTTGATGGCTCCCAGGACAGCTCCAGCTCTGCTACATGGAGATGACAGGCTGGATCGCAGCAGAAAGCTGCCATCCAGCATGTCATCCCGCAGACACTGAGAAGCACAGGCATGCTTGCGCTCCTCAGTGTCTGACTGTGACGGCATCCCGATGAGCCAACAATGAACTCAGCTCACCTCATGCACGTCACTGATAGCGTGGGAGAATTCTCCTGCGCATGCGGTGAGCGTGAGAGACTCGGCTCATCGGGATGCCGTCACAGCCTGATACTGAGGAGCGCAAGCATGCCTGCGCTTCTCAGTGTCTGCGGGATGACAGGCTGGATGGCAGCTTTCTCCTGCGGTCCAGCCTGTCATCTCGATGTAGCAGAGCTGGAGCTGTCCTGGGAACCATCGAAAGGTAAGAATGATGTTGCTTTATTATTTTTCTTTTATTGCAGGAGATCGTTGGCTTCAGCTGGAATGGGCGTGATGGTAAGTATGATTTAATTTAGAACAATAAAGAATTGTGTCTTTATTTCAATTAAAGGACTTTATTCTGGGTGTTTGTGTTTTTTTTTAAATACTTTACTAGAAATTCATGGCGGTCATGTCTAATATTGGCGTGACCCCATGAATTTCGGGCTTAGGGCCAGCTGATAATGCCAAGCTGGCCCTAACCCCTTTATTACCCAGTGAGCCACCGCACCAGGGCCCTGGATGAGTTGGTTACAGCGCCAGAAGATGGTGCTTCTATGAACGCGCCATTTTCCGGGGTGGCTGTGGACTGCAATTTGCAGCGGGTGGGGCCCAGAAAGCTTGGGCCTCCCTGCGCTGCAGATTCCAGTCCCCAGCTGCCTAGTTGTACCTGGCTGGACACAAAAATAGGGTGAAGCCCCACGTATTTTTCTTTTTTAAACTTATTTCATGAAATTCATGAAATAATAAAAAAAAAAGGGCTTCCCTATATTGTGTCCGGCCAGGTACAAATAGGCAGCTGGGAGTTGGGGGCAGCCCGTTCCTGGATTCTGTACCTGGCTCGCATACAAAAATATGGCAAAGCCCACGTCAAAATTTTTGGGAAAAATTAATTAAAAAATAAATATTAATTTAGGGACTGCATCTTTATTAACCCCTCAAGTGTCATTTAGTGTTAAAATAAAGGATTTATTAAAAAAAAATTGACGTGGGATCCCCCATAATTTTAGTCTCTATCGGAGGTTAAGCAGACAGCTGGGGCAGATGTTTGAAGCCTGGGAAGGGGGTAATACCCATGGAGCTTCCCCGGCTACTAATATCAGCCCCCAGCTGAATACCTAGCCTTTACTAACTATTAAAATGGGAGACCCACCCAAAAAAATGACGTGGGGTCCCCCCTATTTTAATAGCTAGCAAAGGCTGGACAGACAGCTGGGGGCTGATACTAATAGCCCAGGAAGGGTGCCATGAATATTGGCCCCCTCCCAGGCTAGAAACACCAGCCGTCAGCCACCCCAGAAATGGCGCATCCATAGGATGCGCCAATTCTGGCACTTAGCCTCGCTCTTCCACGCTGCCCTGGTGCGGTGGCAGGGGGTAATAGGGTTGGTTTTCATGTCAGCGCCAGCTGCCATGAAGCCCAGGTTAGTAATGATGGGCGTCTATAAGACACCCCCATTACTAACCTGAAACATTTAAGTGTGACAAAGATGCAAAAGAATAAGAAATCAGGAAGGGGGCAAACACTTTTTCACACCACTGTATGTGTGAAGTGTAAAGTAAATTCTACAAGGTTTTCTATATATTGAGAAAATATAAATCTGATAACTGTGACTTGCATTTGTATTTATCCCTCCGGAGTAAATAGTCTGTAGGACCACCTTTCGCTGCAATTACTGCTGCAAGTCTTTTCAGGTATGTCTCTACCAGCTTTGCATCTAGAGGTGACATTTTCTCCCATTCTTCTTTGTAAATGCTCTATCTCAGTGAGATTGGATGGAGACGTCTGTGAACAGCAATTTCAAGTCTTGCCACAGATCCTCAATGGGATTTCGGTCTGGCCTTTGGGCCATTCACACTCATGAATCTGCGGTGAGGGGTTCAGCATGAGGCTGCGGTATGTGCATTGCATTACACACATCTATTGCCTGGTACATTCTCATACTTACCACAATGCTCTTCAATTCTAGAAAATGTCAATCTGACATTTACAGAGTCACTTTTATCCCAAGTTTCAGAGCTACAACTAGAAGATGATTCCAAAAGTATAGTATCCAGAATATTAGTAATATACAGTGATCAGAAAAATAAGATTATCCCAAGATAATAGGACAAAACGCCAACATAAAGTGTCATGCAGTGCTCCATCATTAGTGGCAAATGCTGCCCATGTCAGTAATGTCATACAGAGCCCATAAGAATATATTCACCACCAATATTATAAACCCAGGTATGACAATAGTCATTATGGCACATTATACCGATACATGTGTAGGCTCCGCATGGTGCTGGAATTCAGAAGTTCAAAGTGCACATTTCTTATAGCTCCTATATTGTACATATGGCAACTATATGGCACAGTTGAATGGCATTACCCATATGGGCAGTTCATGGCACTAGTTATATTCACAGTATATGGTAACAGAATTGTATCCACCTGTATTTTATATTTAATGTGCTGTCTATAAAAGGATAGTTTTTTACATCAGTCAGATTAATTACATTATTAAAAGGCTATACGCAATTTCTTAATTGGGTAAAATTGCAAAGTGCTTGTAAAAATAGGGAACTTTGCAAATAACCCCTTTTTAAAAATTCTCTTCATTTCTCATGAGAGGAGGTATTTTGAATTCTAGAATTTGCTTGTTGCCTAGGTCAGCCACCATTCTGTCTGTCAGAGTTGACTGTTCTCCCAAACAAGGAGGACAGCGCTTACAACTTGTTTCCCATGGAGCTTGTGAGTGCTGCTGAGAAGCTGTCTAGATACCAGGATTCAGCCACCTTCAGGGTCCTTGAGCTCCTCCGATGCCTCATGCCACATCCAAGCACTGATTTTACAATACATACTGCTTATAGTATTATATATTATTATGCAAATCTGTTAGCCCAGATGAGGCTGGTGTACTTGTCAGCATATGCATAAGGATGGCTGTATAATCCTTTGTGAAACTTTTCCTTTATCACATTAAAATAAGGATAAAACGCTCCTCTTAACATCAGGATTGCACAGCCATCCTGATGTGAATTTTCAGAGTACGTACATCAGCCCCATCTGGTCCGAGATCTGATTAATAGTATTTTTACAGTTTGCTTTGTGAAACCTGGTCATATAACTGCTTGAACGTGTGAGTGCTGTTCTGTAAGAGGACGGACACCGAGACAGCTTGAGATACTGCGGAGGAGCCTTCCAGCAGGTGGTGTAAAGTTTGGAAAGTGGAAGCCCAGCGTAAATGTTTTTGCCAGTCATCTATCTGTGGTGAAGCTGTTCCCCTATTTAAGAGTATTTGTAGTTATGAAGCATGTTGGCGTCTCGGAGACTCTGTGACCAGTAAGCTTGTTGCCTCTTTTCAGTAACATTATCCTAAACTGTCACCAGTATGTGCCTGAATTACTTCTGCCGTCCTTTAGTGGTGACACCAGATACCAGTCTGCCACCAATGTCATTGTATCCTAAAGAAATGTCCTAAAGCATTCCCACCCCATAATCACACTGTGCCTTACAGGCATTTAGTGTTCATAGAGAAGGTCGTCTACTCTGGAGCAATGGACATCATGAAGCTTCACTAGAAGAGCATCTATCCCTTCTGTAGTAAGCCCAATTATTCTATGCATTACAGCTATTTAGTTACACAGCAAATATGTAATTCTACATTGAAAGCTCAGGCCAGAAGTGGCATGCTGGGTCATTTAATAAGGGTCTGTGTTATTGAAGCAAATTGTTTCCATTAAAATTGTACTAAATATTATTTTTAAGTCAAAGTAAAATGTATAATACAAAAGCGTCAACATGATCTTTATCAAACATTCACTGTGAAAAATAATAATGTGACATAAGAAAAAAATATGAAGAACTTCCAATATACATCTAAGACAAAATGTATAATCTAGAATATAGTGAATAAGCGAATACTATTGAGAAGCGAATATCAAGTATAAGCAAATAATCCTCATTAGGGTTTAGCAAAAAATTACAAAAACATGCTAATATGCCGAGACACTAGCAATGACTAATCTAGAATTCAGCAGAAAGAACAATCTGTGTGCACCAAATATGGAATTAAATTACAAATAACTCCAGTCCATATATTGATAATACAATTTATCACAGGAAAATAGTTATATGTGAAAAAGTATGTAGTATAGTGTAAAAAATATAACCCACCAATATTATTACTATTGGCAAATAAAATCCTTGTGTCCGGTCTAGGAGGGCTGTATTTCCCTATTTACACTAATAAAAAGCGCGATCATTGCCTTGTCATTTCCTATAGTATTAACACCAGAATGAGTATCCACAGCGGCATCTCAAGTTCAGACTTACACTATTTTTGATGGACTAGAAGCCAAGGGCATGTTCACATGTTGCATTTTTGCCGTATTTTCAAAAGTTATTTCCGCACGTTCTTTGCATGAAAAAACGCAGTGTTTTAATGTACTAGCAAAGTCAATGAGATTTATGGAATCTCATGTACATTCTGCTTATTTTTTCCTTGCAGATTTGAAGAAGTTTCATATCTTCTGCATGTCAATTCTTGAAGCGTTTTTGCACATATTTTAGGCAGCATTTTACCCGCCAACACTCTAGTATTTCTTTTCCTCTACAAATAATAACCGTGTGCACATCCCCTAAATGCTGCAAAACAGCGTCAGAAGGAAAATGGTGGCAAAGAGCGTTCTGCAAAACAGCAAACTCACACATGTGGGTTTTCTAAGAAGCCATTATAGTAACTAGAAATTATTCTTTAGAAACCTATAGTTGTCATTACGTGTAAATATTACTATCGAGATTGCTGCAAAGTATATTCAAGTCTTAACCTGAAAATGTGAAAAAGATCTGGATATTTGAGTCTTTCTATAGGAAAAAAGGCAGCAGAAAAGCTAAAATAAACCTCTATCTGTGAGCTTGGCCTAATACTATGTGATATGATGAGAATAAAATAGAAAAACACCAATATCTGATAACTCATATATATGACTGCTTATGGTCAATTCCTATCACATGACCAGTGAGCACATTGGAATGTTGCCGGTTGGCAGTTGGAGAGTTGCGGTTGGCTTGCATGCGGATGAGGAGGAGCTGCCTTCAGCAAAGCGACATTATGGAGATTAAAGAGGAGGACTTTAGGATGAGAGGGAAGAAAAGGAGAAGAAATGTTTTGGACTCATCGGATGATGAGAAGCCGTCCATCAAGAAGAGCCATAGGAGAGGAGAGAAGAGAAATGGCTCAGAGTTGGAGATCGTCTCTCAGAAGATTGATCACCAAGGCCAGAAAGAAGAACAGGAATGTCATCAGGAGGTCCTAGCTAGAAGAAGTGGAGCCAAGAGGAGAAGACAAATCTTTGGCTCATCACATGAAAGCTCTTCAATCAAGAAAGAAGAAGAAGGGCAGAAGACCACCAAGGGCACAGGTAATACTATACATCAGCTTACCACAGGGAGCACCATGACATGTAGCTTCTCATGCCCACACTTACAGATCAGGGCAATGTTGTCACTTTACACAAGTTACACATCTTTTAAATCTGACAGGTGGAGGATGTGATACATGAGCAAGATCTGAAGCTGGAGGGTTGTAGAACTGTTCCCCAGTCCATTTATATATATGTATATATTCAGTACTTTGTTAAACCCCTACATGATCAGGCCATTTTTCCCCATTCTTGCCAAGGCACATTTTTTTCTTATTTTCATACATATGGTTTAAAAAACTGTAAAAAATTGTAATGTTTGGATATTTAAATATTTTTTTGTGAAACATCGAGTCTAAATTTTACAATATTTTAATATTATTTTATTTTTTTTCTGGTAATATCTGTAGTAAATAAAGGATTTCTGTGCTTGTGTTATTTTTATATATTAGTTACATGGTTTTTTGTTAGGGATGGGGCTTGTAAATGCAATTTGGATAGTCATTGTTTTTTTATTTATTTTTTCCTGGTTTTTTTGCTCTTTATTTCAATGATTTTACACAGGGGTTGTCTTAACTTTTGAAACATTTGATTTTTTTCTTGCTTGAATGGATAAAAAAAATTGCAATATGGTTTCATTAAAATAAAATTGAGTCGTTTGCCTCCTATAGTCTTTGTGTTGCGCTGTCTATTGCTGGCTGCAGAATTAGTTAATGAGGTTGACCATTTTATCTTTACTTTAACAGATGTGTTGGGGACATGATTTTGTGGCATTTACTATGATATACTGTAGGTATGTCAGATTCTCCTCCTGCTCTTGTTACTGCAGCTTTCCTTACAGACTGCCCAGCTCTCTAGTCTATAATATGGCTGCTGGTGGAGGAGCAGTGACCAGACCTGTCCGTCAGTCTACTTCACTATAAAAGCATCTTTCTCATGGGAGGTTCTCAATAGGACAAGGCTGATGGAGTGGTCTGGTTACATGCTCCTCCATCAGTGACCATTGTATGGACTGGAGAGCTGTGCAGTATGTGAGGAAAGCTGAACTAACAAGTGCAGGAGGAGAACCTGCCATACTTATATAATAGTAATTGTTAATAAACCTGTGTCCCAAACACATCTGCTGGTATATTGATCCTAGTTACAGGGGACATTCAACCTACTGCCTATATAGCAGGGTTGACTGGGTCTCCTAGGACCCAGAAGCTCTTGCTCTTTCTCTACACCCGGCCATCACATGATCTCTGGGTCTGGAGCAGGAAGCGCTATCTGCGCTTACCATACTGAATACACAGCACTTGTTCAGAGCTGTGTACACAGTAATTGAAAAGGCAGAGACGGTAATAAATCCTCTCTACCTTCTCTATAGGGAGTATCCAAAAAGAAAAGAGTCGGCCCCTATAAATGCTCTTCCATAACTATATAACCCAAAAAGAGAAAAATGGAAACAGGAGCAAATCCAATAAAAGTTACATTTTTATTGCAAAAATGTAAGTAAAATCAGACATAATCAAAAGAGATAAAAAATCCAAGGGAAAGAGGTGACAACAAAGTGCCACGGAACCACAGGAATAAACCAATGTAAGGCAAGAGACAATATATCTACTGTATATATATGTATATATATATATATGTATATATACAGTGCTGGCCAAAAGTATTGGCACCCCTGCAATTCTGTCAGATAATACTCAGTTTCTTCCTGAAAATGATTGCAATCACAAATTCTTTGGTATTATTCTCTTCATTTAATTTGCTTGCAAGGAAAAACACAAAAGAGAATGAAGCAAAAATCAAATCATTGATCATTTTACACAAAACTCCAAAAAAGGGCCGGACAAAAGTATTGGCACCCTCAGCCTAATACTTGGTTGCACAACCTTTAGCCAAAATAACTGCGAACAACCGCTTCTGGTAACCATCAATGAGTTTCTTACAATGCTCTGCTGGAATTGTAGACCATTCTTCTTTGGCAAACTGCTCCAGGTCCCTAATATTTGAAGGGTGTCTTCTCCAAACTGCCATTTTGAGATCTCTCCACAGGTGTTCTATGGGATTCAGGTCTGGACTCATTGCTGGCCACCATAGAAGTCTCCAGTGTTTTCTCTCAAACCATTTTATAGTGCTTTTGGAAGTGTGTTTTGGGTCATTGTCCTGCTGGAAGACCCATGACCTCTGAGGGAGACCCAGCTTTCTCACACTGGGCCCTACATTATGCTGCAAAATTTGTTGGTAGTCTTCAGACTTCATAATGCCATGGACACGGTCAAGCAGTCCAGTGCCAGAGGCAGCAAAGCGACCCCAAAACATCAGGGAACCTCCGCCATGTTTGACTGTAGGGACAGTGTTCTTTTCTTTGAATGCCTCTTTTTTTTTCCTGTACACTCTATGTTGATGGTTTTTCCCAAAAAGCTCTACTTTTGTCTCATCTGACCAGAGAACATTCTTCCAAAACGTTTTAGGCTTTCTCAGGTAAGTTTTGGCAAACTCCAGCCTGGCTTTTTTATGTCTCGGGGTAAGAAGCGGGGTCTTCCTGGGTATCCTACCATACAGTCCTTTTTCATTCAGATGTCGACGGATAGTACGGGTTGACACTGTTGCACCCTCGGACTGCAGGGCAGCTTGAACTTGTTTGGATGTTAGTCGAGGTTCTTTATCCACCATCCGCACAATCTTGCGTTGAAATCTCTCGTCAATTTTTCTTTTCCGTCCACATCTAGGGAAGTTAGCCACAGTGCCATGGGTTTTAAACTTCTTGATGACACTATGCACGGAAGACACAGGAACATTCAGGTCTTTGGAGATGGACTTGTAGCCTTGAGATTGCTCATGCTTCCTCACAATTTGGTTTCTCAAGTCCTCAGACAGTTCTTTGGTCTTCTTTCTTTTCTCCATGCTCAATGTGGTACACACAAGGACACAGGACAGAGGTTGAGTCAACTTTAATCCATGTTAACTGGCTGCAAGTGTGATTTAGTTATTGCCAACACCTGTTAGGTGCCACAGGTAAGTTACAGGTGCTGTTAATTACATGAATTAGAGAAGCATCACATGATTTTTCAAAGGGTGCCAATACTTTTGTCCACCCCCTTTTTTAGGTTTGGTGTGGAATTATATACAATTTGGCATTAGGACAATTCTTTTTGTGTTTTTTTCATTGAAGACAAATTAAATGAAGAGAATAATACCAAAGAATTTGTGATTGCAATCATTTTCAGGAAGAAACTGAGTATTATCTGACAGAATTGCAGGGGTGCCAATACTTTTGGCCAGCACTGTATATATATATATATATATATATATATATATATATATATATATAGGGTGGGCCATTTATATGGATACACCTAAGTGATATCAACTTCCTGTTTGTGGCCCATTAGTATATGGGAGGGGGAAAACTTTTCCAGATGGGTGGTGACCATAGCGGCCATTTAGAAGTCGGCCATTTTGGGTCCAACTTTATTTTTTTCAATGGGAAGAGGGTAATGTGAAACATCAAACTTATTGAGAACTTCATAAGAAAAACAATAGTGTGCTTGGTTTTAACGTAACTTTATTCTTTCATGAGTTTTTTACAAGTTTATGATCACTTATAAAATGTGTTCAAAGTGCTGCCCATTGTGTTGGATTGTCAATGCAACCCTTTTCTCCCACTCTTGACACACTGACAGCAATGCCGCAGAAGAAATGCTAGCACAGGCTTCCAGTATCCATTGTTTCAGTTGCTGCACATCTCGTATCTTTATGGTATGGTGTGGTATATGGAGTACAAAGATAGTGGGGCCATTCTTCATCAATGGAAACCTCAATGCCACTGGATATCTGAAACTGCTACATGTTGATGTGTTGCCCTCTTTATGCACTGAAGATGGCACGTTCCCTGAGTTTTTCCAACAAGATGGTGCACGATCACATTATGGGTGTCAGATCAGAGCATTCCTACATGAACTGTTTCCTGGAAAGTGGATTGGTCGTCGTGGGCTAGTTGAATGGCCACCAAGGTCTCCCGATCTGACCCCCTTAGACTTTTATCTTTGGGGTCATCTGAAGGCAATTGTCTATGCTGTGAAGATATGAGATGTGCAACATCTGAAACAACGGATACTGGAAGCCTGTGCTAGCATTTCTTCTGCGTTGTTGCTATCAGTGTGTCAAGAGTGGGAGAAGAGGGTTGCATTGACAATCCAACACAATGGGCAGCACTTTGAACACATTTTATAAGTGGTCATAAACTTGTAAAAAACTCATGAAAGAATAAAGTTACGTTAAAACCAAGCACACCATTGTTTTTCTTATGAAATTGTCAATAAGTTTGATGTGTCACATGACCCTCTTCCCATTGAAAAAAATAAAGTTAGATTCAAAATGGCCGACTTCAAAATGGCCACCATGGTCACCATCCATCTGGAAACGTTTTCCCCCTCCCATACACTAATGTGCCACAAACAGGAAGTTGATATCACCAACTATTCCCATTTAATTTAGGTGAATCCATATAAATGGCCCACCCTGTGTATACATTTATGTATATATATATATATATATATATATATATATATATATATATATATACAGTATATATATATATATATATATATATATATATATATATATATATAGAAAGAAAGAATATCAAGAGGCAGCACTCCAAAAATATTATAGAAAAATGGACTTTAATGAGCCCAAAGGCAACGTTTCGGTTCACAGAATCTTTCTCAAGCAGAGTTCAAGTGCATATAGTGCAATATATAGTTACAAACAGTGATTCCATAATTATAATTAATTGATACAAAACCATGATTACATAAGAAAAGTGCAGTAGTGCATATCACAAAATATTATTCAGTTACATACATAGTGATAAAATTTTAGACAGATATATTATTATCATCAATTACAGTATCCATAACTCTCATAAAGTGATAAGTGCTTTGATTAGTATTTATCAGTGCCAGGTGTACATTATAAATCATAATATATTTGAGGTTGCGACTCACACTGCAGCAATCATGCATGACCACGTTTCTTACTTCCTCCACGCTGTCCTCGGCGTCTCAAAATCCCATCTGCGCATGTCTCCCAGGAAATCCCCATTATCTCGTCACATGATCGGGGCAAACCTGGTCCGCCCGCTTCGTGACGTCACCGGGCATGCGCATTACACTTCTATTGCTACGATCGCCATCTTTTAAATTGGCAAGCCCCACCAAAAGCTTTTCTTCAAATGTAAACAACGTATGTGCTTTAATGATTTCTCTTATCCCCTATTTATAATAAAAGCGCACTATTTCTCATTATTAGGGACAACATTCTGTTAGCAGTTTCCCAATATATTTGCATTGCAATGACAGTATTCAAATAGTGATTCCTGTGTCCATAAGGCTATGTGCCCACGATGCAGAAATGAAGCAGAAAATTTCTGCAGCATTTCTGCATCTCCCTGGCAGAAAAAACGCATGCAGATTGTACATGCAGATTGTGCATGCGTTTTTCCTGCAGAATACATGCGGATCCACATGCGGATTCACATGCGTTTCCGCATGCAGATTGACAAGCGCTTTCCAGGCGATTAGCATCACTTGGAAAGTGCTTGACAACTAGGTCACACTGTATAAATCCATGCAAACAGCATGGATTTATATAGTGTGAACCGTAAAAATTAAAACAAATAAAGCTATACTCACCCCCGAGGCCCCGGTGTGGCTGCAGCGCTGCTTCCTGGCTGGTTCCCGGCTGCCAGCATATCGCGAGACAGAGCGGTGAAGGGCCTGCGGTCACATGACTGTGACGTCACCGCAGGTCCTCAAGCGATGCCGGCATTCAGAGAGAAGACGCCGGACAGGTGAATATAACTTTATTTGTTATTTTATTCTTTTTTTACAGGTACAATGGTACCCAGGTCTGGAGGAGAGTCTCCTCTCCTCCAGAACTGGGTACCATCCGCACATAGAGACGCATAGAATCCGCTTGTACAAATGTACAGTCGCGGTTTCTATGCATTTCAATGCAAGTCAATGGCGGGAGTTCCGCTGCGCTTCCGCAAAATTAAATGACATGCTGCGGATTTTTGTACGCAGCATAAACGCTGCGGAAAAATCCGCAGCATGTGCATAGAACATGCGGAATCCCCTTGGGGACCATGGGGGGCGGATTACCTAGCGTTTAACAAGCGTTTATGCTGCGGAAATTCCGCAGCATAAACGCTTGAAAAACGCTACGTGGGCACTCAGCCTCAATGAACTGAGGGATAATATTTATTACATAACCCAAACACCCTTCCATGGAATTCCCTATTCCTAGGTTCATCCATGGAGTGAGATTAATAGGTCAGAGGAGGAACCCTCAACAGGTCTCCACCTCCTTCCCAATCTCAGGTGTTTAATTGGGAATACATTACAATCCAATTCCCTCCATAAGTAGGAATACCATTTCATAATGTAAAAATATATATCTATAACTTTTTATATATATATATATATATATATACATACAGTTAAGTGTCTATAAAGAAGGAATAATCAACAAGTGTTATTAAGGCATGATTCGTCCCAAGGGAGGCAGAGAAAAATCAATAAATACGTTCAATTGATTCATTAACATACTTACTGCATCCCATGCACAAAGGTTAATGATACATTAAATTAGGGATAAGACATAGAGCAACTGGAAAAGAATGTATCAGAGTCCAGATCACAAGTAAAGCATATAAAGTACGAGTGCACAGCAGGAACTAGTTATACAGTACAAGTTGCTAATATCCAAATAAGGAGAAGAATCATGCCTATGACACAGATGTCACAACATAAGTATATCTTCTAGTGAGAGTAATACACAGTGACACATATAGAAAGTTATGGTCCCACATAAAATGAGAGTACAGCCTAGTTACAACCTGTAGATGGCATGAAAGCAGCCCTGACGCGCGTTTCAAGTCCTGCTTCTCCAGGGGGCGATTGTGTATGGGTGACAGGCAGGGGGTATATATATCCAAAGTATTTTGGCACGTGTAGCGGGGGTACAGCGACGCTTCCAGTGGCGGAAGCCAGCGCCGGAAGCCAGGGAGTCAGTGTCCAACGCAGCAGGTGCCCGCCTCCCGCTAACACGTCAGTAAGGAGGGCCCGAAGTGCCGCGTCATAGGGACACATATTCATGGCAACCAGGTGCTTCTTGCCGGCTGGCAGAATGTGCACAATCATCAGGATGCCAAGAGATGCAGACATACTTAGAGGGAGAGAAAGAAATTGCGGAGAACATTACCAGCCCATACCTGGTGTAAGTTAATCATGACTTTCTATGTATATATATATACTAGCTATTGAAGCCGTTCTATGCCCAGGTGGCGAGCATTTTTATTGGTATATGGTCTCCCATGCTGGTATGTGTGGTATGTGCTGCCCCCCTCCTGGTATTTGTGCTGCCCCCATCCTGTCCGCACCATCCTATCCTGGCATGCATGGCACTCCTCATCCCTATCCTGGTATGCATGGCCCCTCATCCGAATCCCGGTATGCGTGGCACCCCTCATCCCCAATCCCGGCATGCGTGGCACCCCTCATTCCCAATCCCGGTATGCGTGGCAACCCTCATCCCCAATCCCGGTATGCGTGGCACCCCTCATCCCCAATCCCGGTATGCGTGACACCCCTCATCCCCAATCCCGGTATGCGTGGCTCCCCTCATCCCCAATCCTGGTATGCGTGATACCCCTCACCCCACAATCCTGGTATATGCATGGTCCCCTCACCCCACAATCCTGATATGTGTGGCCCCCTCATCCATTTCACACTGTACACACATACAAAAAAAAATAAAGAGTTATACTCACCTTTGTTCTCTGTGCTCCAGCGCTGCTGCGTCCTCTTCTGCCGGAGGCCGGGGGAGGAGAGCAGCGTCGGGGCACTGCGCTGTCCGGCGCCATTTTGCTGAAGACACACTGTAAATGTGTCTTCAGTAAAATGGCAAAGGATAGCGCTATGTGCACGCGCCGATCCGACGCCTCACTCCTGCCCCCGGTCTCCGGCCAGAAGAGAGGTGCCGTGGCAACGCTCCTCCCGGTCAGGTAAGTATGCAAGTATGGCGCCGGAGAACGCGGTATGTGTTCAGTGTCTACGCATACCGCGATCTCCGGCGCCATACACCTCCTCTTACCTGTAACGGCTGGATGCATGATTCTGTCTGAAGCCAGACTGTGCGTCGCGCATGCGCAGTCTATCGAGGCTTCAGACAGAGGGATGCATCCCCGGTTATATTATATATATATATATATATACAGGGTGGTCCAAAAGTAGGTGGACAGAAAGTGTAATAAGGTTATGAAGGGGGAGATTTATCAAACATGGTGTAAAGTAAAACTGGCTCAGTTGCCCTTAGCAACCAATCAGATTCCACTTTTCATTCCTCACAGACTCTTTGAAAAAAAAAGTCTATTTTCAACAAGTTGGGGCCCCTCCACATTATTCAAGAGTAATCCGCGAGTATCCTGATGAAACATTTCCTAATAAATGGATTGGCCGAAGAGGCCCACTTGATTGGCCGGTACGTTCACCAGACTTGACCCCAATGGATTTTTTCTTTTGGGGAGTACTCAAGGACAAAGTTTATAGTCGAAAACCAAAAAGTGTCAGTGACTTGAAAAATGACATAAGAGATGCACTTCAAGAAATTAATACCCAAAGAGACTTGTGCAAAAAAGTTTGTTGAAGCGCAAGAGGCGACTTCAAAGCTGTGCAAATTGTAATGGAAAACAGTTTGAGCCCCTGCATTGATAACATTTAAGGGCTTTTGTGTTATTGTTCAGAATAAAATGTAATTGTCAATGTTATGCTTGTGTTAGTAAATATAATTTTATATATAAATCAAAATAAATGTTATTATTTTCTGTCCACCTACTTTTGGACCACTATATATATATATATATATATATATATATATATATATATATATATATACAGTACAGACCAAAAGTTTGGACACACCTTCTCATTTAAAGATTTTTCTGTATTTTCATGACTATGAAAATTGTACATTCACACTGAAGGCATCAAAACTATGAATTAACACATATGGAATAATATAATTAACAAAAAAGTGTGAAACAACTGAAAATATGTCTTATATTCTAGGTTCTTCAAAGTAGCCACCTTTTGCTGTGATGACTGCTTTGCACACTCTTGGCATTCTCTTGATGAGCTTCAAGAGGTAGTCACTGGAAATGGTTTTAACTTCACAGGTGTGCCCTGTCAGGTTTAATAAGTGGGATTTCTTGCCTTATAAATGGGGTTGGGACCATCAGTTGTGTTGTGCAGAAGTCTGGTGGAAACACAGCTGATAGTACTACTGAATAGACTGTTAGAATTTGTATTATGGCAAGAAAAAAGCAGCTAAGTAAAGAAAAACGAGTGGCCATCATTACTTTAAGAAATGAAGGTCAGTCAGTGCGAAAAATTGGGAAAACTTTGAAAGTGTCCCCAAGTGCAGTTGCAAAAACCATCAAGCGCTACAAAGAAACTGGCTCACATGAGGACCGCCCCAGGAAAGGAAGACCAAGAGTCACCTCTGCTTCTGAGGTGAAGTTTATCCAAGTCACCAGCCTCAGAAATTGCAGGTTAACAGCAGCTCAGATTAGAGACCAGGTCAATGCCACACAGAGTTCTAGCAGCAGACACATCTCTACAACAACTGTTAAGAGGGGACTTTGTGCAGCAGGCCTTCATGGTAAAATAGCTGCTAGGAAACCACTGCTAAGGACAGACAACAAGCATAAGAGACTTTTTTGGGCTAAAGAACACAAGGAATGGACATTAGACCAGTGGAAATCTGTGCTTTGGTCTGATGAGTCCAAATTTGAGATCTTTGGTTCCAACCTCCGTGTCTTTGTGCGATGCAGAAAAGGTGAACGGATGGACTCTACATGCCTGGTTCCCACTGTGAAGCATGGGGGAGGAGGTGTGATGGTGTGGGGGTGCTTTGCTGGTGACACTGTTGGGGATTTATTCAATATTGAAGGCATACTGAGCCAGCATGGCTACCAAAGCATCTTGCAGTGGCATGCTATTCCATCCGGTTTGCGTTTAGTTGGACCATCATTTATTTTTCAACAGGACAATGACCCCAAACATACCTGTGTAAGGGCTATTTGACCAAGTAGGAAAGTGATGGGGTGCTACGTCAGATGACCTGGCCTCCACAGTCACAAGACCTGAACCCAATCGAGATGGTTTGGGGTGAGCTGGACCGCAGAGTGAAGGCAAAAGGGCCAACAAGTGCTAAGCATCTCTGGGAACTCCTTCAAGATTGTTGGAAGACCATTTCCGGGGACTACCTCTTGAAGCTCATCAAGAGAATGCCAAGAGTGTGCAAAGCAGTCATTAAAACAAAAGGTGGCTACTTTGAAGAACCTAGAATATAAGACATATTTTCAGTTGTTTCACACTTTTTTGTTAACTATATAATTCCACACGTGTTAATTCATAGTTTTGATGCCTTCAGTGTGAATGTACAATTTTCATAGTCAGGAAAATACAGAAAAATCTTTAAATGAGAAGGTGTGTCCAAACTTTTGGTCTGTACTGTATATAAATACACAAAGATACAAAGATGTAGATAAAAGAGGGAAAATAATATATGAAAACACACAATCAGGAATAGACATCATATTGTGAGAATTATATACAACATATGTGTATAAAGTATAATGTCCACCAAGTAATACCCAAAGTATCATTATTAAATATAAAGGAGTATATATAGAGAGAGTCATGAGACAATATAATATAATATGTACTCAATATGGTACAGAGAATATGGGAATACCATGAGTATCAACAGAACAAAGTTATAAATTGTGCATAAATGTGCAAAACTAATGGTGGTAAAAAAGAGGGGAGGGAAGGGAAAGGGAAAAGGAAGAAAAAATGAAGATGTGACAAGTGAATGAAAACATGGAAACAATAATAAACAGAGAGTGCACGAATTGTGTGAATATTTTTTATTATTATTTCGTGACCAAGCCCATGTGGTGCAGATGTCGGATGCATCCAATGGCAACCAGAATCACAGCAACGTGAAAAACCACATATGTTACGTGAAAGTGTTACACTAGTGAGTAGTGATGAGCGAGCACGTTCGTTACTCGAGATTTATGAGCATGCTCGGGTGTTTTCCGAGCATCTTCAGTGTACTTGAATATCATGTTTGAGTCACTGTGTGTGCATGATTTGCGACTGTTTGACAGCTTTAACACATGTGAGGAATGCCTGTTTGTTAGGCTTTCCTCACATGTATTAAAGCTGTCAGTCGCAAATCATGCACACACAATAACTCAAACATAACACCTCAGCACGCTGAAGATACTGGGCGAGCACCCGAGCATGCTCGCCGAAAGGGTTAACAAACCACGCTCGCCCATCACTACTAGTGAGACCAATCACAGGTAAAATAAATATAATAAATAACAATAGTATGAAGAGATAGTTAATGTCACAATACAAATGTATGTGTGCCCTTCACATACGAGTGAGCATAGACATGTGTTATATAGTAACATAGCTACTGACATCAGTATAATGGAAAATGTACAATAAAAAAATCAGAAAATTATAAGCCACAATGGGCAAGAGGAATCGAAAAAATAAAATAAAAAATATACAAGTGATAGGAATACTGACGTGTCAGTGTGACACAGGAAGTGCATCTTAAAGTGCCCTTTTTTGTGCATCCAAAATCACAGATTTAAAGCAACAATAAACAAAGAGTAAAAGCCGATGAATAACAATAGTGAGTAAAATGTTTTATAAAAAATGCTTATAGCGGATGGAATCAATTAGTGGCACACCGCACAGGAAATAGACAGGTCCGAAAAAGAGAGAGCAGCAGGGCGGGATGCTGCTGAAAGGTGAGTACATATCCATAAAAAGGGAGACGCGTGGAGCGCTGGCCCGCAAGGACGATCAGGCACCCGGTCCCCGAGGGGGGCAGAAAAAGGGAGGGAGGGAAGGGAGAAGAAGATCCTCCAAGTGAGTGGTGGTCCAGCATCTGTCTCACAGTAGAGTGTACAAAAATACTGGATACCCTGCATGTAAATAAAAAAGTGAGAAGTTATAAACAGCATAAAACATAAGTAAAACCTAAACACAATAGCACATTACAAGAAAGGGACAAAACTGAGGACCTCGTTGAGGCCTTTGGGGCATATGCAATCAATTTTCATAATCCACCAACGGTCTTTCTCCAATCCCCCCCCCCAGTCAATTAATATCCTGTCAATACCCCGAATTTGGAGGAGGCTAGCATCACACCCATGTTTTAACTTGAAATGCCTTGGGATAGGCTTCAATACAGTATCGGCAAGAGATTCTGATGCATTCTTAATATCTTGCACGTGCTCCCTCACACGCACTCTCAGTTGGCGAAAAGTAAGACCCACATAGATGAGGCCACATGGACACAAGGCGTGGTTGATTACGCCTTCTGTATTGCAAGATGTATGCTGTGTGATTTGAAACTCCTTATGACCATCACTTGATGGGAAGGATGTACACCGCACCAGATTTACACAGGCCGCACAGTTCTTGCATGGATAGAAGCCCCATCTGGGGCCTTTTGAGCTGAAAGCTTTCTCTGGTCCCGGATCTTTATGGTAACTATGTACCAGCAAGTCCCTCAGGTTCATCGCCCTTCTATAGGTGGTGGAAGGGACTGGTGTAGTACATTTGGAAAGGACTAGGTCTTGCTTCAAAATGAGCCAATATTTCCCCAATGCATTTCTAACATCTATCACAGTAATTGAAAAGCCAGAGATGGTAATAAATCCTCTCTACCTTCTCTATAGGGAGTCCGACTGTGACTGCCGGTAGGCTCGGGGCTGAGGTAACTGCACAATCTGGTGCAGGTGTTGTACAATGTAGTGTTGTTTTAGAACAGACCTGCACAACAAACAGCTCATGTACCGCATGCAGCCCACCAAAGTTTTGCTGCAGCCCATGGAGCCGTCCAGGATATGGAGCTCCCTTCTTCTTATATTCAAATGTTTCAGACGCAAACATATTTGAACACTGTCATCGGGACTAGGGTAAAACAGCGCTCGTCAGTCCCAGCCTCGACATGCTGCTGCTCGGCACGCTGCTGACGTCATCACACTATTGTCGGCACCCAAACACCTCAGAGGAGAAGAGATGGCGCAGCCAATAGTAAGTCAAGGAGCCAAAGATTAAATTAATTATATCATTGTGGATGAGGAAGGAAGGGGCTAATGTTACAGTGAGGGCACATAATGAGGGTGACAATTGTCAAAGGGGGCACAATTGTGGTGGGGGGTCCTTCATTCAATCGGGCAATGTACAGGGGAATATTTTGGAGAGGGACAGTATGTGGGCATACAGTGGGTACAGAAAGTATTCAGACCCCTTTAAATTTTTCACTCTTTGTTTCATTGCAGCCATTTGGTAAATTCTAAAAATTTCATTTTTTTTCTCATTAACGTACACTCTGCATCCCATCTTGACTGAAAAAAAACAGAAATGTAGAAATTTTTGCAAATTTATTAAAAAAAAACCCTGAAATATCACATGGTCATAAGAATTCAGACCCTTGGCTCAGTATTGAGTAGAAGCACCCTTTCTATTTCAAGTGTTTATTTCTGTTAATGTTGATGACTATGGCTTACAGCCAATGAAAACACAAAAGTCATTGTCTCAGTAAATTAGAATAATTAACAAAAAACACCTCCAAAGGCTTCCTAAGCATTTAAAAAGTCCCTTAGTCTGTTTCAGTAGGCTCCACAATCATGGGGAAGACTTCTGACTTGACAGATGTCCAGAAGGCAGTCATTGACACACCCCACAAGGTCCCAGAGTTCCAATTTTCATTTGGAAATCAAGGTCCCAGAGTCTGGAGGAAGAGTGGAGAGGCCACAATCCAAGCTGCTTGAGGTCTAGTGTGAAGTTTCCACAATCAGTGATGGTTTGGGGAGTCATGTCATCTGCTGGTGTAGGTCCATTGTGTTTTTTCCAGGCCAAAGTCAGCGCAGCCGTCTACCAGGAAATTTTAGAGCACTTCATGCTTCCCTCTGCCCACAAGCTTTATGGAGATGGAAATTTCATTCTCCAGCAGGACTTGGCACCTGTCCACACTGCCAAAAGTACCAATACCTGGTTTAAAACCAACAGTATCACTGTGCTTGATTGGCCAGTAAACTCGCCTGACCTTAACCCCATAGAGAATCTGTGGGGTATTGTCAAGAGGAAGATGAGAGACACCAGACCCAACAATGCAGACGAGCTGAAGGCTGCTATCAAAGCAACCTGGGCTTTCATAACACCTCAGCAGTGCCACAGGCTGATCGCCTCCATGCCACATTGCCGCATTGATGCAGTAATTGATGCACGAGGAGCCCGACCAAGTATTGAGGGCATTTACTGAACATACATTTCAGTAGGCCAACATTTCAGATTTTAAAAACATTTTTCAAGCTGTTGTTATAAAGTATTCTAATTTACTGAGATAATGACGCTTGTGTTTTCATTGGCTGTTAGCCATAATCATCTACATTAACAGAAATAAACACTTGAAATAGATCACTCTGCTTGTAATGACTCTATATAATATGTGAGTTTCACTTTTTGTATTGAATAACTGAAATAAATAAACTTTTTGATAATATTCTAATTTAGTGAGATGCATGTGTATGTAGCCTCTATTTCTTTAGTGTGGTAAGTACCATTTTGAGGGTATGTACCATTATTATTCATTGTAGCAAAATGGGAAACAGAAAATCCACTACTGTTGTTGCAGATTCATGGTTTTGCATAGCATTTGCTCTCCTGCACTGATTATGGGGGCAGAAACCTCAGGGTGAAGATCTTTTATCTTGCACCATTTATACTCAAAAAACACATTTCCAACAAATGCATATAAAATTCCCCTCCTTGCTATTTTTTTTTTCTTAAAGATTACAAATAGTTTATTAAATAGTAATATGTTGCAATAATCTCATTTATTTTAATGCAGTTATAGTACTTCACATATAACATTTATTTATATTCTCTCATATACAATAAATATCCATACGCTTCAATCATCTGTTTAAGAAAAACAAAATGGAACAAATATTAACCCTTCCATATTATTCCATCATCCCTCCTCCCTTGAATCAAAACAAACCCCACCTGCACCCCCAAACTGAAGGGGAGGATACAAGGAAAACCCTTCACCCCATAACTAGCATTGCTCTACACCTGTCCATTCTTCCCAGATATGCTCATAAACAGTTGTCTGATTTTTATTATCGTAGACCACTTTCTCTTTTTTCGCTTATCAATTAATTTAATTCAGGTTGTTCTTTTACCTTCCATTTCCTCATAACTGCAAACAGAGTTTGAGACAAAATACGTATTAATAAGATCTTATTACTACTTCTTTTAAGACTCAAATATCTACATCTAATAAAGAATTTTTAGGGTCATTTTATAAATGCACTTAAACATTATTTAATACACTATTGAATTACCATACAATATCTTACTATTTGTTTTCTTAAATTCTGTGTCAGTGGCTAATCTAAGGGTTTTTGAGATGTAAATAGAGAGATATTCTCCCTTACAATTGATTATGGAAGATTCATTTATTTAAGGCAGGTTAGTTGGAGGGTGGGTGGATGTCTGGTTGAGGAGTTCTCTAAGAACTCGTTCACACTGCTGTATGACATAGTAGAGTGCTCTCTGATGTTTTATCAGACAGCACTCAGCCCAATATTATACTATGGGGCAGTGCAGATCTGAAATGTTTTTGCTCATGACGATTCGGCATGGGAAAACAATTGCAGCACGCTGAGAGTGGCTCAGCAAATCGGATCACATGCACCCATACAAGTCTATGGGTGCGTGTAAAACCTTGGCCCAGACTTGGATTTCATCCCAGTGCAGTTTGATTTATGCAGACACAGACGATGGAAAAGTTGGAGAAACGAAGTTCTCCATCTTCTCCGCACCTGTAATATGATTGTCTCAAACAAGAGAAACGGATCCCAGTAAACTGACACTCGGCTCAAACTCTGGTCAGAGCTTGAGCCTAGTGTCATTAGCATAAATGATCCAATTCTCTCACATGAGAGAATCAACACTTGTGTGACCCGGCCTAACGTGTAGTTGGGGAGCTAAGAGTGGGAGATGGTTTGAAGGGGTGAAGTGGAAGGTGGAGTGGGGGAGGTATCAGAAGAGGAGGGATATTTTAACTTAATTATTATTTTAATATGGTGAAAGTTATCTAATTTAATGTTAGAAGGGTTTAAGATAAGTTGAAATGGTATTTCTTTGCTTGGATGAGAAGAGATCTGATGTCTCTGATATGTCTTCAAAAGACACATTCAGATAGTGATTCAAGAAAGTAGCTAAAAGTGGGTTGTCAAGTACATGTATATCATGCTGTACATAATATCTACTCACGAGGGTCTTTATCCTTGTTCAAAAGGGTGTAAATATAAGTATGTATTACACAGGGTAGAAGTAAGATATATATATATATATAAATATATATATATATATATATATATAAACTGTTGAAATGTAAAATTAACAACATAAGGTTAGAAATTGCAAACACCTGTATTCCTCTCCCATATAAATCTGAGCTTCACTATGAAGAAAGTGAAAACTTGCAATATCCGATTTTGATTGTAGGAGATTTTAATACTGTAATTGACTTTACCTGTAATAGAAAATCATGTAGACGTGCGTCAAAGTCTAGTGATACAACATCTTTTCCAATCCTCTGGAAGAATTTTTTGGGGAAGAGGCTTATTAATCCCAAGGATTATCAGGATTCATGTTACTCTAAGACTTAGCAATCCTGATTCCCTATTGATATGGTTTTTGGCAATGGAGAAATTTTGTATAAACGCCTTTAAGGGGGTTGATACTCACTCAGCAGCTTTTACGGGGATCTCCCTGGGCAACCCAGGCTTGCACCGACTTTGGAAGGGAGTGGATGAACCTGTCCATGATGACCTTTTCCACCATCTGTACTGGGGAGGAAGATTGAGGTTACAACCACTTTGAACCAAGTGTAGGAGGTCGAACATTTGGGACCTGGGAGGTTTGTCACTGCAATAGGCCCAGTGGTGCACCCGTTGCACCCTAACAGTCAGAGTCACTCCCAAGCGCGCCAAAATTTCTGTTTTTAATTTGGCGCACTCCTTTGCGTCCTGCAGGGCCAAACAAGTCATAATGGGCTTTCTGAGGCTGGCCCATTAAATATGGCACCAGCACCTCCGCCCACTGCTCTGGAGGCAATCTCTCCCGCACCGCCACCCTCCCAAAGAACGTTAGGACCTCGACGTCATCACCCGGAGTAATCTTTTGCAATGCTCTTCTTACCGTCTTCCTGACGTGTGAATCATTACCTGGAGTTGAGGGAGGGACGGCCTCTCTGCTGCGAACTTTCCCCGCTAGAAGTTCCATCTGCCGTTGTTGCTGCTGAATCTGCTGCATCAGAAGTTTATTAGTCTCTTGCTGCATCTGTTGCTGCTCCCGGTGCTGCTGTTGCAGGCTCTGCTGGCTCTGCAAGTGCTGCCGGTGCTGCTGTTGTTGGCTTTGCAGCAGGTGTTTGAGTGGCTCTTTCATGGTGCCGGACATCTCTGGCTGGCTGGCGGCCTTTACCCAGGACATCCATCGATCTCTGTGGCAGGTACACGTTTTCCTGGAATCTTGCCCACATTCTCCACTAATTGTGACTGGGTTGGTACTCACTCAGACACTTTTAAGATAGTCACAGGAGTCAGTTTCTTTAAAAATGTCCAAGGTGGGTTTATTCGGACTTCATAAACTGCACTCTCCAGGTAAATTAAACATTTTCTCGGTAATTATTTTGATTCTAGGCTACATATATACCGGGACACGAGGATATGTACTTTAAATGCCCCTGATGAAGCCACCGTGTGTGGCGACACGCACTGGGCACTGAGGTCCCATTTGCACCTTCCCATTTACAGGCTGATTTGATTGAGTATTTGCTTTCTATGATCATATTGTTTAATTGGCTCTACTATTATTTTTTGCTGGGGCAGCACGGGTGGCCACAATTGAGTGTATGTGATGGAGTGGTTATGGAGTAGTCATCTCCAGTGTGAGGTGAAAGGGTCTATTGGCAATCGCCAGTTTACAATTATACTGTTCTATAGACCTATTACCCTGTATACAGGGACACCATATTGATTTTCACACAGATACCTGTTGTTGCACTTTATATACATATTGTTTTTTGTGTATTCTCTATTTATATAGAATACTTTGGGCTTGTGCAATATTGACCATCATAGATATTCTATACAGCCTGTTAGAGTTCATCTATTTGACTGCACTTTATTGTATTTTCTGTCATTATAATATGGGAAGGTCTCTAAAGTAGTGGGTTCCTCAAGCAGTGGATTCCTCCACTATTTTTAATGGTGTTTTAAAATAATTTTTTTTGTGCGTATTCTTATATATGTGTCAGGAGATACTGTAATAAATTGATGTAATTTATATTCAAATATTCCGTGATTATTTCTTCAGGTGATCACCGCTTAGGTGCATGTCTTCTTTTCTTTTTGAAATTCGTATGATGTTGTATGACATGTGGCAGGTAGATCCCAGTTATTAGATGGTGCCCTCCTAAAGTAGTAGGTGCATGGGGTTATGTCCCAGCTTTTTGTCCTTTTTATGGGCACAAGACATGGATTTCCTAATCCAAGCTGCTCTTTGCCCTACTTATTGACCATATATAAGGCTATGTGCCCACGATGCAGAAATGCTCAGGATTTTTTCCTGAGCGTTTCTGCATCTCCCTGGCAGAAAAAAACGCATGCGGATTGTACATGTGGATTGTACATGTGGATTGTACATGCGGATTGTACATGCGGATTGTACATGCGGATTGTACATGCGTTTTCCTGCCAGGGACATGCGGAAATGGAGCTTTATTCACTGACATTTCCGCATGCGGATTGACAAGCGCTTTCCAAGCGATTAGCATCACTTGGAAAGTGCTTGTGACAACTAGGTCACACTATATAAATTCATGCAAATTGCATGGATTTATATAGTGTGACCCGAGAGAGTGGTAAAAATAAAAAAATAAATGTATACTTACCCTCCGATGGCCCCCGGTGTCCTGCTTTACACTCCGTTCTCCCTTGCCGGCAACAGTGAATTGAAAGACCTGCCGACGTCAGCATCGCGTGACCCGTCACATGACTCTGACGTCAGCGCAGGTCCTTCAATTCATTGCAAAGTGCCGGGAAGCAAGTAGGAGCGCAGCGCGGGCCGACAGAAGGTAAGTAGACAGTTATTTTTTATTTTATTCTTTTTTTACAGATTTTTTAATGGTACCTGGGTGTGGAGGAGACTCTCCTCTCATCTACACCCGGGTACCATCTGCACATTGGAACGCGTGGATTACGCATCTACATATACAGTGATGCGTAATCCATGTGATCTAAAGCAAGTCAATGGCGGCGAAGACGCAGCACTTCTGCAAAATAATTGGTAGCGCTGCGTTTTTTTCCGCAGCGGAAATTTTCGCAGCATGTGCACAGCACATGCGGATTATCATTGGGGAACATTGCTGCCCTTCTACCATGCGTTTTTAATGCGTTTCAGCAGCTATAAAAACGCTGCGGAAACGCATTAAAAACGCATTGTGGGCACACAGCCTAAGGTTGTAAAGGAATAAGGGGTTCTCAGTTTTGGACTCAGGAGGAAATATTAGCGATGTACACAGGTGATTTGTTATTATTTTAATAAATGTAAAGGAAGATCTAAGGACAGATATTACATTGGTGAATGGATTTGGTATTTTTTCTGGATTGAAGATTAATTGGAATAAGTCAGATATCATTATTGGACAAGAATTTCCAAATTACAGATGGTGATATACTTATTATCCAAGAGGGCAACAGTTTGAAATATTTGGCATTAAATATATCACATAAGATGGTGGACTATATAGAAGTGAATGTCATACCGGTGTTGAGTCGTTTTAGCAGAATGGCAAAAATATGGAGGAACAAGGAAGAATCAATCTGATTAAAATGTATTTGTTTTTTTATGTATATTTAATAAATTCCCCTCTTTGCAACTTAGTGACTGAGTATAGGAAAAAATGTATATTAAAGCAACCTTATACCCTGAGACTGAAAAGTTACTACACTTTGTAAATATACAGTCATCCTTCCTGACGCCCTTCTTTTGCCTCCCGCTACCTCCATTGCTTAGATCTGTGTTCTGTTCCTACTACCTCCAAGATGGCCACCAGTTTGGTAAGTCTAAACCACATCTTCCCTGTCTTTTCTGTGCTGTGGGATGGGAAAGGAAAGGCAGGAGAGGTGAGGTTTAGATTTACCAGTGTACTCCATGCTGCTATGACCGTCATCTTGGAAGCAGGAGGAAAGGAACGCCTATCCCAGCAGAGGAGGCATCGGGGAGCTAATGGAGGGCTTCAGGTAGAGTGCCTATACATGCGAAACGTATACCCACTTCTCAGTCCCAGGGGAAGGGGCCCTTTAACACTGTTGCAGGACAATATTAGCGTTGAGCTGTAATTGTTTTCTAAGGCAGTACACTTAATATAGGACAATCACTGTGCTACCAGTATTATTCCGCACATAAATGATACTGATTCTCCATTTTGTAATAACATAATTAACCCTTTGTGCTAAACTGAATAGTAAATTATAGTCTGTTTTTCAATTAACAGCATAAAGCAATATGTTTACAAAGATGAATACTCCAATGCTGACCAAAACTGAATTCTCTGCTAAGGTTACAAAATAACCAACACTTTATACATGGACAGTAAATTCTTTTTCTAATTTCTCGTCTTATTTCTGTTTGCCATTTTAGGAGACAGTGGTGTGCGGCCATCTCTCCCCGGCAGCACAATCTCTGACAACATCAAGAGACTAGATTTTCATCAAGTGCTTGGCCGGGGGAGTTTTGGAAAGGTAAGAACCTATAACATTACGAGCCCAGATTGTATATTGTTTGCTATACAATATAAGATCATGAATGAAGTAGAGAATAACACTGTTAATAACCATCTTAGATCCCCAAATTCAGGTGTTTCTGACAAAGGCAGATGCAGGGCGGTTTCCAAATGTGTTGCTACCTATATATGTGTAATAGTGTTTTCTGATAGTCTACAGTGGGTTAAAGTATTTTTCTGGTGCCTCTAACTTCTGCACTAGGAAGTTGCAGGTGCTGCTGTTTTCCCCACATGCCTGCACCTTGGAAACTTGGATGGCCAGCAGATAACAACATCTATTTTTCAATACAGGTGCACGATCCTGTTGGCTGTGCAAGTGTGGGCCAGACACCTGTATAGACAACATCATGCAGAAGTGACAGCTGCCGTAGAAACTCTACATGCAAATATGTGACCAGAGCACTTTCATCCACCTTTATCCATGCTAGCTGTGTCACCCACATAGAATGTGGAAGAATGTGCTCTGGTCAGATGAGACCAATAATTTAAATTTTTTGCTAAATGAAAAACACTAAGTGTGGAGGAAAACTAACACTGCAGATCACCCTGAAAACACCATCCCCACCGTCAAACATGGTGGTGGAATCATCATGCTGTGGGGATGCTTTTCTTTAACAGGGACGCTCGTCAGAGTTGATTAGAAGATGGATGGAGCTAAATACAAGACAATCTTGTAGGAAAAACCTGTTAGAGGCTGGAAAAACTTGAAACAGAGATGAAGGTTCACCTTCCCGCAGGACAACGACTCTAAACATACTTCCAGAGCTACAATAAGATGGTTTAAATAAAAACATACTCGTGTGTTTATATAGCCCAGTTAAAGTCCAGACATAAATCTCATTGAGAATTTGTGGCAAGGCTTAAAAATTGTTGTTCACAAACGCTCTCTATCCAATCTCACAGCTAGTTTGCAAAGAAGAGTGGGCAAAAATTTCAACCTATAGTGCAAAGCTGGTAGAAAAATACCTTGCAGCAGTAATTGCAGCAAAAGGTGGTCCTACAAAGTGTTGACTCAGAGGGGCTGAATACAAATGCACGTCACAATTTTCAGATTTACATTTTTAAAATATTCAGAAAAACATGTATCATTTCCTTTACACTTCACAAATACTTGTACTCTGTGTTGGTATATCACATAAAATTCCAATAAAATACATTTAAGTTTTTGCATGTAACTTGAAAAAATGTGGAAAAGTTCACAGGATGTGAATACTTTTTCAAGGCACTACATTGTACATCTGCATGTACGTAGCTACATAAGTATGAGTAAATATATGTGTGTGTACTGAGAATGACATTTATTAAAGATATTGTCCACAGTTAAAAAGTAATAATTCAAAAAATTCCGTGTCAGCAGTGGTGACGTCTCATACATTCTCCTGATTGCTAACCAATGACTCGTCTCAATGGTTTTGTCCAATAAATAGAGACATCCTCAATGAGACCAGTGATTGTCTGCAGCAAGGTAAACAAGTGCAGGTTTGGACTACTGTGCCAGGCTCTGGAATAGCAAAGGATTTATCAGGGTAGTATCGTTTTATTTTTTTAATCATACTACTCCCTGAAGTTAGGACAAAAATCGAATTGAGGACAAGCCTCCTAATACTATTACAGACAACTCTCTGATTTTTTAGGACATTCCTGGGAAAAGGAGAGAGCTCCTTGATTACCAGAGAAGCCAGCAAATATCCCAAAGCATACTCTTCACAATATATTCACCTCTCGTGTTTTCTGCAATTCTTATAAGGCTGGGTGCCCACGTAGCGTTTTTCAAGCGTTTATGATGCGGAATTTCCGCAGCGGAAACGCTTGTGAAACACTAGGTAATCCGCCCCCCATGGTCCCCAAGGGGATTCCGCATGTTCTATGCACATGCTGCGCATTTTTCCGCAGCGTTTATGCTGCGTACAAAAATCCGCAGCATGTCATTTAATTTTGCGGAAGCGCAGCGGAAGCCCCGCTATTGACTTGCATTGAGACGCAGAGAATGTGCGTCTGTACATTTCTACAAGTGAATTCTATGCGTCTCTATGTACGGATGGTACCCAGTTCAGGAGGAGAGAAGACTCTCATCCAGACCTGGGTACCATTGTTCCTGTAAAAAAAAGAATAAAATAATAAATAAAGTTAATACTCACCTTTCCGAAGGCTTCTCTGCATGCCGGCATCGCTGAAGGACCTTCGGTGACGTCACAGTCATGTGACAGCAGGCCCTTCACCGCTCTGTCTCACGATATGCCGGCAGCCGGGAACTAGACAGGAAGGAGCGCTGCAGCCACGCCGGGGCATCGGGGGTGAGTATAGCTTTATTTTATTTTATTTTTACGTTTCACACTGTATAAATCCATGCTGTTTGCATGGATTTATACAGTGTGACCTAGTTGTCAAGCACTTTCCAAGTGATGCTATCGCCTGGAAAGCGCTTGTCAATCTGCATGCGGAAACGCATGTGAATCCGCATGTGGATCCGCATGTATTCTGCAGGAAAAAAGCATGCACAATCTGCATGTACAATCTGCATGCGTTTTTTCTGCCAGGGAGATGCAAAAATGCTGCAGAAATTTTCTGCTTCATTTCTGCATCGTGGGCACATAGCCTAACTCCTGGCATCACTGCAACATAAAACCTGACACCAGAGGTGCTGTGGAGTGAAAAGGAGTTTAGGATCAGGACAAAGTGTCTGCAAATGTAGTCTCAGGTCTGTGCTGCAGATTAAGGTGCATTCACACTGCGCAGTTATCGGAAACCAGTAGAAACAGGCTGACGTTCGCCCGACAAACAAGCAAAGTGGTCTTTCATAGGGTAAAATGATCTTTTGTTTTGCTTAAATCTTTATCGATCTTGAAATAACCTATACAAAAAACTATGAGCAATAGCCAAGGTAGCATAAAAGGTATATATTTTATTAGTACAATTTAGACACATGATAAAATCTGATGAAAAAAGAGAAAATCAGATAAGGCTAAAAACACAGGCAAACCCCATGGTGCATAACAAAAGAATATGCAGCAATATTAAGTAATGTATACATAATAGGCTATTAGAAAAAGGTATGTTGGGTGGAAATAAATCCTACACACATATAAAGTGTAATAGACGCCAAATGTGATAAAGTATATATGCTGCACAAAATAACCCTAGTATAGATAGGCATACATTTGCAGCATGGTCTTTGATGCCAGCATCTATGTACAGCTGAGCTCTGCACCCCAACACAGTCTGTTTATATTGATTCTCATCTCAGCTTTTCATGGCTGACACAGGAATAATGCCAACCAGCTCTGGAGTTGTAGTTATTCCTGTCTCAATCATGCATGGCTAAGACTGAAGTAATCCTTTAACCTCCTAGCTTTAATGGGTAATTCTAGTGGGGTTATTTCCTAGTGCCCATGTTTATAGCTATTAGATCTCCTGTATGTAAGCTAGTAAGAAACTGTAGAAATATAAAATAATTATTAAAGAAATAGCAATGGTGTCACTTTCCTGCTCCCCTCCACACTTATTTCAATGAGTTGTTCGGCCTTAGGGTACAAGTCTGCAGTAACTATGTGACTACAGACTTGTGAGTCCTCACAGTGTGCAGTGTGTGTGCTGTTGAGGTTCTCCAGTGCCGATGCCAGGAATGGGCAGGAGCATAACTGCAGGTATGCAATTTGCATACATGTGGTCATGTGCCGACGAGACATGTGCAGCTGTCCATGTCGCCCTGGCACTTTACAGAAAAATTGTGTGCCAGTTCAAATGTGCTGTTGCGTGTAGGGTGCGTTACACTCACTTGTAGGCCACAGGCCCCAGCTGTCTCCAGGTCTTCAACTTAAGGAGCTGCCGCACATAGATTAGGGAACACTCAGTTCGTTTCAACACACAGAAGTTTACTCGACAGTTCAATTGCATCAGATTGTAATACACAGTATCAGGCACAACATTCTCCATTTCTTATTTCCATAGTACAGAACATTTTCAGCATTTATTTACGTTCTAACTGGACTATCCCTACGTTCACTGATCCTGTCAGCCCCAGGATTTCCCAGTTGAGTTCCACAATACACCCGAGATCTGTTACATTTCCCATACACAATTGCACGTCCATCTTCCTCTGTATGTAAAGGGGTGAGGTGCTTGCCATAGCACCTGAATCGAGCCCTGATCTCCGGACATTGCAGGAATGTCTGCAGTGAATTTTTGTAAGGCCTCATATCACCCAGAACAATATGTACTCACTCTTGATATCAGCCCCAACTGCCCTTGAATTTGATCTTATATCACTCACGAACGCTCTACAAACAGGAAGCAGTCTCCTTTAACTGGCACTTTTCCCTCCCACTATGAGCTAGTCCTAAACATGAACACTTTCTTACACTATTCTCATCCTACCTATGTCAACTCCTAAGTCCTAAACTATGTCTTATCTTGCGCAATCCTATGCTGTACACTATACATTATACATATGACCATATCACACTCTATATTACAATTCACATAATATGACATACTGTAACTATGTAATTACACCATATATACTGAAAACTGCACTACAATACAACACGATTGGTGTCTTCAGGGGTATGAATGCGACGGTCCAGTCAACACCCCCTTACACAGGCTCGCTCAATACAAGGGAATTGAGTGAGGCCGGATAAATGACCATCTGCTCCCATCACTGGAGAATCCTCATGAGTCTACACTCACATAAAGTGTCTGCAGACTTGTACCCCAAGGCCAGACAACACCTTTAATGAAGATCATCAACTAATGACCATTTTTTTCTAGGTGGTGCTGGCGGAAGATAGATATACCCGCCAGCAATTTGCTGTAAAAGTCATCACAAAGAGGAACCTGCTAGCTGAAGGAGAGGAGCGCGCGTTGGTGGAGCGGCGTGTGTTACAACTTGCATCTGGCAGCCCCTTCCTTCTTCATGGCACATTCGCCTTTCAGACCAAGGTAAAATTGTGACCTGTTCATTAATATTGGATAAAGAATAAAGTGCACTCATCTATATGCACAGGATATGTCCACGTTTATATCTGGTGTTTGTTAACATTTCAGCATTGGAAACATTTTCATGTCCTGCTCCTTGTATGTGTAGCTGTCACCTACTGTGGGAACACTGGACAAACCCTGGGAACCAGGCAATGTGCCTAGAAATATGATGCTGACGGTTAACTTTTGGGGTTTCTCTATTGAAGTCTATGGAAAGTCTTGGAGTGGTTCAACTGGCTCCCAATATCTGAAGTCATTTGTCCACCCCTATGGATGTCATTCTTAATGAGTACTTCATAATGGTGAGAAATGCAGAAGGCAACATTACAGTGAAAAGTAATGCTGTACATTTAGCACATCACATTCTACATATGTAGATATATCTTCTATATGTATATACTTAGAATAACTAATAAACACATAGTAAAAGAAGAAAGTATCATTACTGCTATTATTATGCAACTATATCTCCACGAGTAAGTGGAACAGAGATTAATCACAGAAGAAATCGCAGAAGAAATCACTGATTATTGAGTGTTAGTAAATGTATGACTGCTACAATGACTTTATCATACGACTGATTTCTACGTCTTGTCTGACAGGAGCTTGTGCTTCTTGGGATGGAGTATGTCACCTGTGGCGAATTCCACCATCTCCTGATGAGGAAGGGGTGTCTTGACATCCCCAGTGCACGGTACAGTATTCACAGTCTAAGCCATACAGCTATGTATTTTCTAAATGAGACTGACTAGATTGATTCGATTGTTAGCCCTAACGTTCACGTAAATTCATATCTCCCATTCACAGGGATGTTATTAGGGAAACACTTAGAAAAATACAGCTCTAATTTTTATTTGCAAAAATAGCACCGCACCTGTCCACAGGTTGTGTGAGGCATCGCAGCTCATCCTCATTCACATTAGTCATGTGGCGTTATTTTTTAAAGAAAGACACCATGTTTTTCTGATCCTGGATAATCCTTTAACACCATATGAATATACATTGTAATAGTAGCAATTGTGTATCCCTATAGGCAAGAAGGAACTTAAAGAGGTTATCCACTACTTTAACATTGATGTCCTATACTTAGGATGAGCAGGTCCAGGTGCCTTATAATCAATACGATATGTGCGACTGCCCTTCTAGACCATTATAATAATATAAATACTTGTATATAATAACCAGAAATATAAAATCCTGATAAGTCCTGCCTGTCTAGTCTTTTGGGCAATATATATTTCTGAGTTTCTGATTCACTAAAAACTATTTTCTCCTCTTTTCTTTCGGCCAGATTCTACGCCGCAGAACTTGTGTGTGGAATTCAACACCTGCATTCTAAGGGCATCATCCACCGGTAACTAGAAATACATCTAATCCTCCACCACCAGTGATGCCTATAACTATACACAGCAATACTGAGAATTATACAGCGGACACTGATAAGAATCCATTTGTCTTCTTCACAGAGATCTCAAGCCTTCTAACATCTTGGTGGCTGCGACGGGCCATATAAAGATTGCCGACTTCGGTCTGGCACTTGAGAACATCTATGGAGACCGGACAGCCACCGAATACGCTGGGACACCAGGCTTCATGGCTCCTGAGATGCTGGCTGCGGAGGAGTACAATGCTGGGGTAGACTGGTATGCATTTGGCATCATTTTGAACATCATGATTACCAGCAGGTCCAAATACCATCGAGGACTATTCAACGCTTCCAGCAAGGAGGCGAAGAACATCATTAAAAAGGTCAGTACATGATATAAGTTGTATTACTTTTATATTATTGTGTGATTTATTGTGATGTTAGCGGTAATTTACTATTATATTCAGCTCCATTGGTGGGAGTGGAATCTCATGTTAGGTCAAGTGTTTACGTGTTCAATATAACACGTAAACACTTGTAGGGGTGACGTGATGGTATATATTACCTGTCATGTATTATTGAAGATGTCAGAAAAAAAACACTAATATTAGGCTTTTTTTTTTCATAAATATATATAATATTTATTTATTTTAGTTAAATTTTATTTATGAAGCTGTTATATAAATATAAACATTTTTTTTTCTTCTTTTGTAGCTCCTCCGGGAAGATCCTGCCAGGCGCCTCGGAGTCCATGGTAACATCAGAGCCCATAGGTTTTTCCAGCGTATTGACTGGGACTCGGTGGAAGCCCTTAGAATGTGTCCCCCACATGTTCCTGTGCCAGTAAGTATTAGAGGAGATGTTTTATACAGACTCATTTATGAATAGTTTCACATAGCTTTAATCACTTTTTCCAAATTCGTCAGATTACTAATAACAGTGAAGGTCGCTGATTTGTCAGTGGTGAGATTGTAAGCCCCCATACATGTTAAATGATCAGCAGATAGTGACAAAATCTGCCGATCATTGGTTGACATATGTAGAGAGCCTCTAGCTTTCCTGAACTTTACTATATACTGTTCTTATGTAATCACCTTCTTGTGTTTTCTTTTTCTCTTATAGCCAAGTAACATCCAGCGCGGCTCCAGACCATTCAATCTTCAAATTCTGGAAGCAGCAGAGGCTAACAACTCAGCCCTCTCAGCAGACCACCAGGCCTTGTTCACGGGGTTTTCATTTACCAACATCAGCTGGAAAACCCCAAACCATCCACCGGCTCTTTAATATCATCAGAGCAAGCTGTCTTCCTAAACCCCAAGAAGAACATCAAAATAAGAAGATCCGGAAGGGCAAGCAGGACCTGGACAAGCAAGAAATAAGCGTGTCAGGACTCAAGCCAGGATCAGGACCCCAGAAGAACACAGAAGATATTCCTGTTCAAAAGGATGGCCATAAAGATGGATGAGGCAAGGGAGGTAAGTGCCCAGTAGGGACTTTTATGTGTGGCATTATGGTGTGCCTGGGAATACCATGCACACTACATGCCCCTGACAATAAGAGCCTTATGATACTATATGTATAGTGTTACGCTATGTATATAGTACATAAGAGAAAAAATATTCTAGTTATATTTACCGGTGACTACCGGTGACTATAATTACAATTTTCCCCTTCCTCCATAACAACTCATTGAGCTGTCCTGGGCGACGGGGAAATAAGGTGTGAGATGGCTGGCTATTAAGGGGTGGAAGGAGGCCAGTTTTTTTTTTTTTATAAATCATAGCATTTAAAGCTATATTGCTTTGCTATGTAAAATAATTATATTTACCGGTGACTACCGGTGACTATAGTTACACTTTTCCCCCTCCTCCATAACAACTCATTGAGCTGTCCTGGGCGACGGGGAAATAAGGTGTGAGATGGCTGGCTATTAAGGGGTGGAAGGAGGCCAGTTTTTTTTTTTTGGTTTGTTTTTTTAAATCATAGCATTGAAAGCTATATTGCTTTGCTATGTAAAATAATTATATTTACCGGTGACTACCGGTGACTATAGTTACACTTTTCCCCCTCCTCCATAACAACTCATTGAGCTGTCCAGGGCGATGGGGAAATAAGGTGTGAGATGGCTGGCTATTAAGGGGTGGAAGGAGGCCAGTTTTTTTTTTTTTTTTTTTTAATCATTGCATTTAAAGCTATATTGCTTTGCTATGTAAAATAATTATATTTACCGGTGACTACCGGTGACTATAATTACACTTTTCCCCTTCCTCCATAACAACTCATTGAGCTGTCCTGGGCGACGGGGAAATAAGGTGTGAGATGGCTGGCTATTAAGGGGTGGAAGGAGGCCAGTTTTTTTTTTTTTTTAAAATCATAGCATTTAAAGCTATATTGCTTTGCTGTGTGAAATAATTATATTTACCGGTGGCTACCGGTGACTATAGTTACACTTTTCCCCCTCCTCTATAACAACTCATTGAGCTGTCCTGGGCGACGGGGAAATAAGGTGTGTGATGGCTGGCTATTAAGGGGTGGAAGGAGGCCAGTTTTTTTTTTTTTTAAATCATAGCATTTAAAGCTATATTGCATTGCTATGTAAAAAAAATTATATTTACCGGTGACTACTGGTGACTATAGTTACACTTTTCCCCCTCCTCTATATCAACTCATTGAGCTGTCCTGGGCGACGGAGAAATAAGGTGTGTGATGCCTGGCTATTAAGGGGTGGAAGAAGGCCAGATTTTTTTTTTTAAATCATAGCATTTAAAGCTGTATTGCTTTGCTATGTAAAATAATTACATTTACCTGTGACTATAGTTACACTTTTCCCCCTCCTCCATAACAACTCATTGAGCTGTACTGGGCGACGGGGGAAATAAGGTGTGTGATGGCTGGCTATTAAGGGGTGGAGGAGGCCAGGTTTTTTTTTTGTTAAATCATAGCATTATATCTAGCAACACTGCTAGATATAATCATAACAAAAGCATAAGGACATAAACATATGACGGTGTCCGGAGAGCCTGACGAGGCCGCAGTTGGTGAAATGCATGTCGAGGCTCACACACACCATCTGGATGCTCCTGTGCTTCTCGTGAGACATGGTACTGGTGCACATACTTTATGACTGATTATCTTCGGGCTCTCCTGATACCATCATATGTTTATCTCTTTATGCTCTTGTTATGATTATATCTACCAGGGTTAATTGGCTTCATTATTTTCACCTGCACCCCATATTGGGGATTAGCATCTACTGCGGCCATCTCGTCTTTTGACCAACTTCTGATTATTATATAGATATTGCAGGGGTATTATACAGGCAAAGTTTAAAGTTTTGCCTTCCTGCTCTCTACTATGTATTTATTTAACTGACTGCAATGCACGCCACTTATAAGACACTAGTGCTGTAGAACATCAGGGTTGCTTCACCTATATTTTGCGTACTGTTAAAACGTATTATAAACATCGAGCCTTTTTTCCGGGTTCTTATTAAAACTACGGCCACTCACAATTGATCAGCTAAACTCTCTGATATTTATACCTTATATAATTGTCAGTTAGCTGTGAGGTTTTAGTATTTAATTTATTTAATTATACCGGATTATATGCTTGCATATTCTACTTGTTAGTATACTTCTTTTGCAGGTATATTCATATTTTTTCCTGTTTTTTATAGACTATTCATCATATTTCTTAGTCTCGCAGTTTGCAGTAATTACTAGCCCGCCCTAATTGTGTTTGCCCCTAGAACTCTAGAGCATTTTTCATCTCACAGGAGCTCCTCATTATCTGGTTCTATCCTTATATTCAGGGATTGTTTCCATCCTCCCTGTTTTTTAATTGTACTTCTCCCCCTTACCTTGTATTGTTGTATTATTGGTATTATATTTATAATTGATGTACAATAAAATGGTTTATATATTTAACAAACCTTTGTTTTCGTTTGGGTCTCCGTCTCCTCCATATTTATTAACATTATATATATTGAGCGGTATTTGACTAGGATTCCCTTCTTTTTGGTTTTGATATCTTCTTAGGGGTACAACACACTTCTCTTTAGTGATATCTCTTATGTAGGTTTACATGTGTAGATACAGGTCTGGTGACGAATTCTGTGTTGCTCTGTAAGTGTGCTGCAGTAATACAGTGGGTACGGAAAGTATTCAGACCCCTTTACATTTTTCACTCTTTGTTTCATTGCAGCCATTTGGTAAATTCTAAATAGTTCATATTTTACTCATTAAAGTACACTCTGCACACCATCTTGACTGAAAAAAACAGAAATGTAGACATTTTTGCAAGTTTATTAAAAAAGAAAAACTGAAATATCACATGGTCATAAGTATTCAGAATCTTTGCTCAGTACTGAGTAGAAGCACCCTTTTGAATTAGTACAGCCATGAGTCTTCTTCGGAATGGTGCAACAAGTTTTTCACTCCTGGATTTGGGGATCCTCTGCCATTCTTCCTTGCAGATCCTCTCAAGTTCCGTCAGGTTGGATGCTGAACGTTGGTGGACAGCCATTTTCAGGTCTTTCCAGAGACGCTCAATTGGGTTTAGGTTAGGGCTCTGACTGGGCTAGTCAAGAATGGTCACAGAGTGGTTCTCAAACCCCTCCTTTGTTATTTTAGCTGTGTGCTTAGGGTCATTGTCTTGTTGGAAGGTGAACCTTTGGCCAAGTCTGAGGTCAAGAGCACTCTGGAAGAGGTTTTCATCCAGGATATCTCTGTACTTGGCCACATTCATGTTTCCTTCAATTGCAACCAGTCATCCTGTCCCTGCAGCTGAAAAACACCCCCATAGCAATGCTGCCACCACCATGTTTCACTGTTGGGATTGTATTGGGCAGGTAATGAGCAGTGCCTGGTTTTCTCCACAAATACTGCTTAGAATTATCACCAAAAAGTTCTATCTTCATCTCATCAAACCAGAGAATCTTATTTCTCATAGTCTGGGAGTCCTTGACTGGTGGAGGACTGCAGTGATAGTTGACTTTATGGAACTTTCTCCCATCTCCCTACTGCATCTCTGGAGCTCAGCCACAGTGATCTTGGGGTTCTTCTTTACCTCTCTCACCAAGTCTCTTCTCCCATGATTGCTCAGTTTGGCTGGATGGCCAGGTCTAGGAAGACTTCTGGTGGTCCCAAACTTCTTCCATTTAAGGATTATGGAGGCCACTGTGCCCTTAGGAACATTGAGTAATACAGAAATTCTTTTGTAACCTTGGCCAGATCTGTGCCTTGCCACAATTTTGTCTCTGAGCTCCTTGGGCAGTTCCTTTGATTCTCATTTGGTCTGACAAGCACTGTGAGCTGTTAGGTCTTATATAGACAGGGGTGTGCCTTTACAAATCAAGTCTTATCAGTTAATTAAACACAGCTGGACTCCAATGAAGGAGTAGAACCATCTCAAGGAGGATTACAAGGAAATGGACAGCATGTGACTTTAATATGAGTGTCTGAGCAAAGGGTCTGAATACTTATGACCATGTGATATTTAAATTTTTCTTTTTAATAAATTTGCAAAAATTTCTATATTTCTGTTTTTTTTCAGTCAAGATGGGGTGCAGAGTGTACTCTAATGAGTAAAATATGAACTATTTAGAATTTACCAAATGGCTGCAATGAAACAAAGAGTGAAAATTTTAAAGGGGTCTGAATACTTTCCGTACCCACTGTATACCAGGAATAAACCAGAAGGGAACAGTAAGCACTGCTTATTACATGTACCTAGCTTTTCTTTTAACCTACTCCTACTCCTTCAACATGCTTACATATGCTCACAGTTTTGGCTCCACTAATCCTCAGTCTCCTTCGCTATCCCCAAACCTCAGCACCCTCTAACCAAATAATTATCTCTCCTTCCCTCTTATCTCCACACCTGTCCTCATCTGCCATACTGCTCTTCAACCTCAGATCTATCCTACTAAAACATGAAAAAACAGTCACTCTCCTTCTCCCACCTGCTCTACCTCTCTCTGCTTCTCCTCACTGCAGGCGACATATCTTCCAATCCTGTTCCCCCCACATCCAGGGCCGGTTTTAGCCAAAGTGGGGCCCTGGGCAAAAGTTTAAAGTGGGGCACCAAACGCTCATATATTGTACCATCACACAGAAACATTTCAGTTGCATTTACATGCACAGAGTTCAGGCCGTTAAGCGAGTGCAATTGTCAAGTCGTTCTGTGCTTGATATTGGCGTCTTTAGACAGGCTGACTAACAATGATGAGCGCATGATGAACAGTGATGAACAATTACTAGTGATGTGCTGCTGAGAATAATGATTTTTGTTCTGCCATAAACAATCCAATCACCCGATGAATGAGCAGCATTTTGCTCATTCATTGGGCAATTGCTAATCTTTACACTTATTAACTTTTGTTTGTGCTGCCGGGATTTATAACTGTGGATGCTACATACACATAGTTCAGTTTTTCTATTATATCAAATACTTATTTCAAGCAATAATATACAAATTAATTATGTAAAAATGTAAAAATCATACAGTCTGATTTTCTAGATTACTTTTTATATTCTGTCTCTCACAGTTGAAGTGTACCCGCGATAAAAATTACAGACCTCTTCATTCTTTGTAGGTGGGAAAACTTGCAAAATCAGCAATGTATCAAATACTTATTTTCCCCACTGTATATATGAGCACATAGATATAGACTTGTGTTTATATATATATATATATATTTATTAAGCACATATATATACAGTACAGACCAAAAGTTTGGAAACACCTTCTCATTTAAAGATTTTTCTGTATTTTCATGACTATGAAAATTGTCCATTCACACTGAAGGCATCAAAACTATGAATTAACACATGTGGAATTATATACTTAACAAAAAGTGTGAAACAACTGAAAATATGTCTTATATTCCAGGTTCTTCAAAGTAGCCACCTTTTGCTTTGATGACTGCTTTACACACTCTTGGCATTCTCTTGATGAGCTTCAAGAGGTTATCACTGGAAATGGTCTTCCAACAATGGTTTTCACTTCACAGGTGTGCCCTGTCAGGTTTAATAAGTGGGATTTCTTGCCTTATGATTGTGGTTGGGACCATCAGTTGTGTTGTGCAGAAGTCTGGTGGATACACAGCTGATAATCCTACTGAATAGACTGTTAGAATTTGTATTATGGCAAGAAAAAAGCAGCTAAGTAAAGAAAAACGAGTTGCCATCATTACTTTAAGAAATGAAGGTCAGTCAGTGCGAAAAATTGGGAACACTTTGAAAGTGTCCCCAAGTGCAGTTGCAAAAACCATCAAGTGCTACAAAGAAACTGGCTCACATGAGGACCGCCCCAGGAAAGGAAGACCAAGAGTCACCTCTGCTTCTGAGGATAAGTTTATCCGAGTCACCAGCCTCAGAAATCGCAGGTTAACAGCAGCTCAGATTAGAGACCAGGTCAGTGCCACACACAGTTCTAGCAGCAGACACATCGTTTCCACAACTATTAAGAGGAGACTTTGTGCAGCAGGCCTTCATGGTAAAATAGCTGCTAGGAAACCACTGCTAAGGACAGGCAACAAGCAGAATAGACTTGTTTGGGCTAAAGAACAGACGAAATGGACATTAGACCAGTGGAAATCTGTGCTTTGCTCTGATGAGTCCAAATTTAAGATCTTTGGTTCCAACCACCGTGTCTTTGTGCGACGCAGAAAAGGTGAACGGATGGACTCTACATGCCTGGTTTCCACCGTGAAGCATGGAGGAGGAGGTGTGATGGTGTGGGGGTGCTTTGCTGATGACACTGTTGGGGATTTATTCAAAATTGAAGGCATACTGAACCAGTATGGCTACCACAGCATCTTGCAGCGGCATGCTTTTTCATCCGGTTTGCGTTTAGTTGGACCATCACTTATTTTTCAACAGGACAATGACCCCAAACACACCTCCAGGCTGTGTAAGGGCTATTTGACCAAGATGGAGAGTGATGGGGTGCTACGCCAGATAACCTAGCCTCCACAGTCACTAGACCTGAACCCAATCGAGATTGTTTGGGGTGAGCTGGACCGCAGAGTGAAGGCAAAAGGGCCAACAAGTGCTAAGCATCTCTGGGAACTCCTTCAAGATTGTTGGAAGACCATTTCCGGTGACTACCTCTTGAAGCTCATCAAGAGAATGCCAAGAGTGTGCAAAGCAGTCATCAAAGCAAAAGGTGGCTGCTTTGAAGAACCTAGAATATAAGACATATTTTCAGTTGTTTCACACTTTTTTGTTAAGTATATAATTCCATATGTGTTAATTCATAGTTTTGATGCCTTCAGTGTGAATGTACAATTTTCATAGTCATGAAAATACAGAAAAATCTTTAAATGAGAAGGTGTGTCCAAACTTTTGGTCTGTACTGTATATATGCACAATACTTACCAGTCTGTCTCTTCCTCTTCACTTCTTCTAAACTCCTGCACAGTACAGGACCTGTGATGATATCATGGTTACGACTGTGGTGTCATCAAAGATCCTTAAGCAGTCCCAACAACTGTATTGATAACACAGAGCTATTATGTAGTTTTTGCGGTAGATGTTTGGTGTCAGTGGTGTAACTTGGGCTGCTCTGTTGCCAGGATGTGACTGTCAACATCATGCTAATTGAGAGACGGCTCCCCGCAATGAGGCAGCGAGGAGCTGGCTGTCAGCATGACATCAGCAGTTACACCCTGGCTACAGAGCGGAAGAGAAGCTGTTGCGACAATGTGACGTCAGCGGAAGTCTCAGAATGATCGTCAGGAATGGTCTGTGACCACTCTGTGCTAGGAGAGATCTGCGCTGGGTAGAATAGGCAGGTAGTTAGTAACCACCTGCCTGTCAGCACTTATGCCCATAGTAAAAAATTAATATAATTCTAGATAAACCCTTTGAGAGGGGGTTCCCTAGTAGTTGACAACCCCTTTAAATCCATTACCTGAGGTTGAATATGACACAACAAAATACTAAACTTTTCTTTGTGCACCTTTGAGAAATGCTGCCAATGGTTGGTCTCCTTTCTGCACAGTGGTTCTGCGCTCCTCCCCTCACCCTCTACAGCAACTATTGGTTGCTCAAGTCAAGTCAGCTGGGTATTGTAAAGAGAGCCTGTCACCAGAAAAAAACGCTATTAATCTGCAGATATAGGCTTAATCTGCAGGTTAATAGCGTTACTAACCTGCCCGGTGCCCACACATATCAGAACGCTATGGGGAGAAAATGTCCTTTATTCACTCCAGCAACGTTCAGTTTCAGTCATGGGGGCACAGGATCAGTCACCGATCTGAGTTTACAGTACCGTGCCCCTGGCCTTGACTGACAGCCGGCCCCAATGCAGAGCGACTGTCAGTCAGGGCCGGGGGCGCAGTTACAGCCACTGCTCTGTATTTTCAGACCGGTGACTGAAACCGCAACGGCACCGCCCCGTGACTGAAACTGGAACACTGCTGGAAGGAATGAAGTTCATTTTCTCCTCGCAGCGTTCAGCTAAGTGCAGGCACCAGGCAGGTTAGTAACGCTATTACCCTGATGATTGACCCCATATCTGCAGGTTAATAGTGCTTTTTCTGGTGACAGGTTCCCTTTAAAGCTCCCGCCCAGGACTTATCAAATCTTCTTATTGTGTAATAAGCACAGTAAACAGGACCTCTTCAACAAATTTGAACTGCTCCAGATGCTCCCCCTGTCATCACACACTTGATGTGATTCTGCAGGCTGACAACCAGGGTCGGACTGGGGTGGCTAGGGCCCACCAGGGGAACTGACTCTAGGGGCCCACACTACAGCCCACCATAAACGGTTTTATTACTTGTTATGCTTTTCTATAATGTTCTATAATTACATGATTGGCCGCGCTGTGGAGCACCAAGTTGCAGGACTATATTCGAACAGTCATTCCGTACTGCCAGAGTCCCTTTAATGGTAACTTGTCACCTTGAAAAACGCTATTTATCTGCAGATAAAAGGGTAATCTGCAGGTAAATAGGGTGTAAAGCCTGGTTAGACGGCTTATTGGAAAAGCATTGGCTACACAGAGAAAATTACATTTTATTCTCCCTGCCGCCACTCGCTTCCTGTTATTGGGTCGGTGCAAGGAGGGAGACATTACAGTCACCACGAACTACAAAGTGAGGGTGCTGCAATAACGTCCGGCACCTTGATTGTGACATCTTCTATGGAGCCCAACCTCAGGCTGAGCTTCATTGAATGACTAACATGGCAGCAACACCTGGCAACTAGTGCTGAGTGAGTGTGGTCGGATAAGGTGTGATCCCAGCATGTTCAAGTGTTATCTGAGTATCTTGTAGTGCTCTGCTAATATGCTCGAGTCCCCGGGGTAGCATGTTTTGTGGCAGTAGACAGACGCAACACATGCAGGAATTGCCTGTTTGTTAGGTAATCCCTGCATGTGTTGCTTCTGTCTACCGCCGCAAAACATGCTACCCCGGGGACTCGAGCATATTAGCAGAGCACTACAAGATACTCAGATAACACCTGAGCATGCTGGGATCACACCTTATCCAACCACACTCACTCAGCACTAGTTGCCAGGTGTTGCTGCCATGTTAGTCATTCAATAACGCTCAGCCTGAGGTTGGGCTCCATGGAAGTGTCACAATTAAGGTGCCTGACGTTATTGCAGCACTTTGTAGCTCGCGGTGACTGTAATGTCTCTTATCCGACCACGCGCACTCAGCACTACTGGCAACCCATCAGCAACCTGCAACTGCGTCACAGGGGGCTGAAGGGAACAGGTGACTGCATGCACCGGCCATTGTGCTATCTAAATGCCGCTGTCAGTGATTGACAAGGGCACTTAAATACTCAAAACAGCAGCAATCAAGGCGAGCTCTGATCACTGCTGTTACAGGCAGACGCCGGCTATGTAACACAGCCGACATCTGCCCAGTATGGAGCAGGCTCAGCTCCTGAACCCGTGTCCATACAAGCACATCCCTATGGTGACAGTTTTGTCAGGGTTAGCATATTTCACTTGTCTGTTCCTAAATGTGGAAAGACAAATGGAATTCCCTAACACATGTGAGTGAGTCCTAACAGATTTAGTAAAGGTGCCTCAAGCATATGAATGTTATTACACACCACAATGCACAGTTACATACACGCATCTTACAAAAATACATATTATTCCAGATACGCAGACGCGCACAAACACGCAGACGCGCACAAACACATCAGTACACGAATACATCATCTGAACCACCATCAATTGTAATGTCAGGTCAGACCCATATATCTTTGTATCGCATAAACCTACAACTCCCAGTATGTAATTAACAATAGAGATACTGGGAGTTATCAGTCATCATCAGACTGCAGACCATACAGGAACCACATTACTGATAAGACACAGGCAGGATCACAAATGAACATTTACATGCAGGTATCTTACCTGAGACGGCTTCTCTGATTAGAGTCGTTCTCTTTCTGTTCTTCCTCTTGTCCAGACTCCATGATGAGTTCCACAGCTCGTCTCTGCAGACTTCCATCTTCTCCGGTCTTCTGCAGCACATCCCCACATGATGCCCTTAAAGATAGCAGTGTCATTATGATGCTCCTGAATAAAAATATCTACACTGAGCCCCTAAATAAACCTAACTCTTACAATGCTCCCTGCACAAAATATGACATACACTCTACCACTGTTAGGGTACATGCTCTCCACACTGTCCTCTCCTTACCATACTGGGCCCCCTCTTCACACTGTCCTCTCACACTGTGTCCCCCCTATACTACCCAGTCTCTATACTGTGCCCCTTCATCACACTCCACCTCCTCAGCATACTGTTACCTCCTTTCTGTGCCCTCACACTGTTTCCCCCATACTGCCGCATCTCTATACCTTCCCCCTCACTACCTAGTCTCTGTGCTGTGTCACATCACACTTTTCTCTCTCCATACTATCTCCTCACACTATTCCCCCACTCTCCATACTGTTTCCTTATACATCCCCCTTCCCCATTCTGTTCCTGCACTCATTCCCACCCCTCCTCTAGTTCACCATACCGTTTCTTCACACATCTCCCCATTTTGTCTCCTAAAATTTCTCTCCCCAAATATAATAAATCATCGGAAGACCACACAGACATGCAGAAGCGCGCTTACACACACGAAAACAAGCGCACACAGACACATACTAAGGGCTCTTTCACACGTCAGTACATGCGGTGACAGTTTCCTCATGTACCACAGACACTGGTACACGTAGACCCATTCAAATGAATGTGCACACGTCAGTGTGTTTCCACTTTCCACAGACCATGTGGTGTCCATGGGCAAAACACGCTGACATGTCTGTTTTTTACCTGCTGCACAGGCCGCAAAACGTCCCGCACACTGATGACAGTTAGTGCTCTTCCCAAGCACTGGGTGCTGAGCGCTGCCCTCATCATAGATCCCTGCTGGCGCTGCGATCAGCAGCAGCAGGGTCAATGATGAGAGTAGTAGTCTACTCCAGCAGTGTCCAACTGTAAAAATAGGAATAAAATAAAAAAAATCCTTATACTCACCTCTCCTAAGAGTCACCCGCTGTAATCCGTGCGAGCACTCACGCCGAGGAGAATGACTCCTGCAGCGAGTGGACCCCGGAGCTGCGCTCAACAAGCGGTGCCCTGTCAATCACTGAGTGCAGCTCCGAGGCCCGCTCGCTGCAGAAGTCATTCTCTTCGGCGTGAGCGCTCGCACAGATTACAGAGGGTGACACTTAGGAGAGGTGAGTACAAGGATTTTTTAATTTTATTCCTATTTTTACAGTTGGACACGGCGGGAGTTGACTACTACTCTCATCATTGACCCTGCTGCTGCTGATCGCAGTGCCGGCAGGGATCCATGATGAGGGCAAGCGCTCAGCACCCGGCTCTTGGGAACAGCGTTAACTGTACACTGATTCCCAAGCACTGGTATGTGTCACACGGATGACACACAGGTGGACACATATCTCCAGTCCCGTAAATATCAGGACATGTGAAAGAGCCCTAATATACACACGCAGATACACATACCCACAGAAATGGGGACACGTACACACGCAGGCAAGCACACACAGAAATGCACACGCAATCATGCACAGACACACTCAGACAATCACACACAAAAATGCAGACAAGCAGGGAAGCACGCACAAACGTGTGAAGACACATATACACGTAGGCATGCAGGCACTCAAATACATACACATGCTGGCATATACACACACACGCAGGCATATACACACACACATGCAGGCATATACACACACACACATGCAGGCATACATACACACACACACAAGCAGGCATATACACACACACACACATATATGCAGGCATATACACACACACACATGCAGGCATACACAAGCACACATACATGCAGGCATATACACACACACACACATGCAGGCATATACACACACACACATGCAGGCATACATACACACACACAAGCAGGCATATACACACACACACACATGCAGGCATACACACACACACATGCAGGCATATACACACACATGCAGGTATATATACACACACACATGCAGGCATATACACACACACTGTACACACATGCAGGCATACACACACACACATGAAGGCAAGCATATACACACACTGTACACACACAGGCATATACACACACAAATGCAGGCATATACACACACACAGGAATATACACACACGCAGGCATATACACATACAGTCATGGCCAAAAGTATTGAGAATGAGACAAATAGTAATTTTTCCAAAGTTTACTGCTTCATTTTTTGTAATGGCAATTTGCATATACTCCTGAATGTCAAAGATTGATCAGCTTAACAGCAATTACTGTACTTGCAAAGTCAATATTTGCCCAGAAAATGAACTTTAACCCCCAAAACACATTTTAACATCATTGCAGTCCTGCCTTAAAAGGAGCAGCTAACATCGTTTTAGTGATTGATCCATTAACTCAGGTGTGGGTGTTGATGAGGACAGGGCTGGCGATCAATCAGTCATGATTAAGTAAGAATGACATCACTGGACACTTTAAAAGGAGGCTGGTTCTTGGTATCATTGTTTCTCTTCAGTTAACCATGGTTATCTCTAAAGAAACATGTGCAGCCATCATTGCAATGCCCAAAAATGGCCTAACAGGGAAGAGTATCGCAGCTACAAAGATTGCACCTCAGTCAACAATCTATCGCATCATCAAGAACTTCAAGGAGAAGCATGTCAAAAAGGCTCCAGGGCACCCAAGAAAGACCAGCAAGCACCAGGACCGTATCTTAAAACTGTTTCAGCTGCGGGATCGGACTACCAGCAGTGCCGAGCTTGCTCAGGAATGGCAGCAGGCTGATGTGAGTGCTTCTGCACGCACTGTGAGGCGGAGACTCTTTGAGCAAGGGCTGGTTTCAAGGAGGGCAGCAAAGAAGCCACTTCTCTCCAGAAAAAACATCAGGGACCGACTGATATTCTGCAAAAGGTACAGGGAGTGGACTGCTGAGGACTGGGGCAAAGTCATTTTCTCTGATGAATCCCCTTTTCGATTGTTTGGGACATCTGGAAAACAGCTTATTCGGAGAAGAAGAGGTGAGCGCTACCACCAGTCTTGTCTCATGCCAACTGTAAAGCATCCTGAAACCATTCATGTGTGGGGTTGCTTCTCAGCCAAGGGAATCGGCTCACTCACAGTCTTGCCTAAAAACACAGCCATGAATAAAGAATGGTACCAGAATGTCCTCCAAGAGCAACTTCTCCCAACCGTCCAAGAGCAGTTTGGCGCCCAAAAATGCCTTTTCCAGCATGATGGAGCACCTTGCCATAAAGCAAAGGTGATAACAAAATGGCTTATGGAACAAAACATAGAGATTTTGGGTCCATGGCCTGGAAACTCCCCAGATCTTAATCCCATTGAGAACTTGTGGTCAATCATCAAGAGACGGGTGGACAAACAAAAACCAACAAATTCTGGCAAAATGCAAGCATTGATTATGCAAGAATGGACTGCTATCAGTCAGGATTTGGTCCAAAAGTTGATTGAGAGCATGCCAGGGAGAATTACAGAGGTCTTGAAGAAGAAGGGGCAACACTGCAAATATTGACTTGCTGCATTAACTCATTCTAACTGTCAATATAACCTATTTGTACTCATAATATGATTGCAATTATATTTCTGTATGTGATATAAACATCAGACAAACACTAATAAAAACCAGAGGCCAGCAGATCATGGGAAAATATAATTTTGGTGTCATTCTCTACAGAAGCGCTCCTAAGGCGGGAGACTGCAGTGCAGGGCGCGCTGTGACGTCACTTTCAGCAGACGTGCGGCCCTGTCTGCTAAATGTGACGCTGCAGTACAGCCCCTGCTCTGCTCTTCGGCTCTCCTGCTCCCAGGCCACTCCCGCTACTGTTCTGGGCATCGCGGCGGCGGTGAGAGTGTGTGCGCGCGCCCTTAAAGGGCCCGCGACCACTTTTTTTTTCCTTTTTTTTTTTTTAAATTCTCCTCTGCCTTCTCTGCAGGGGGCCGGGGCCCACCGGGAAATTTCCTGGCACCCCGCCAGGCCTGTCCGAGCCTGCTGACAACCCCCCACTCTCCTATCTCCCAGCCTCCCTCATCCCCGCTCCATCAGCTACTAGTTACCAAAGTGTTTTCTGCTTGGTGAGCTCAGCTGACATCAGTCTGACAGTTTCCACTAAGATATATTGCAGAAAAGGCAGCCCACCGCACAGCCTGGAATGCCGGCTGCACTTTTCAGTAAGATATCTTGCTGTTGTCCATAATAGCATGGAACATTAAAAGATAAGCTTCAAGTCACGGACCATGAGCTGGGAGTCAGAGGGAACAGACAGAGGCTGCAGTGCTGGGACGAGGCACAGGTTTTGCCTCACACACTTGTACGTGTCAGCGCCTCACCTGATTCCTTCAGCATCCTGTCACATGCGCAGAAAAAACCCAGCTCAGTCTCAGACCAAAGTCACTGGCAGGGGCTGGAGGGGATGGAGCGCTGCCTGGCCGTTTCTATTGAGAGTGCAGGAACGACGTAGCTCCTGTCTCATTGATAACTGGAAAGGAGCCCCCAACACAGCCCCCAGTGTGACCGCAACCATTACACCCCCACTGGGGGCCCCTGAGGGAGTGGGGGCCCCAGGCATTTGCTTTCTTTGCCTCCCCATAATGTCAGCCTGCCCACATCTGATACTTCCCATTTATTCCCCCTCTTATCGCTCTCATCCTAATATGAATTACCGCAATCTCTCCTATGTAAAACCTGTGTCCTTGACGACCACCCCTCTGCTCCCTCTCTCTGGAGCACTCTGAAATGCCCACTCTGTCTGTAATAAGCTCCATGTGATTCATGACCTCCTTACCTCTCACAATTTCTCCTTCCTGGGCCTCACCGAAACATGGCTGACACCCTCCAACACTGCCTCCCTTGCTCCGCTGTGTTATGATGGCCTCCACTTTGCCCACACTCTTCTCCTTGGCAACATACATGGCGGAGGAGTGGGTCTTCTTCTTTCTACCGATTGCACCTTTAATCCAATCCCACCTCTAACCTCCCTTATCTTCTCTTTTGAAGTCCACTCTGTCCGCATCTATTCTACCTCCAAGTGGCCGTCATATACCGACCTCCGGGCCCGGCCACTACCTATATTGACTAATTCTCCACCTGGCTTCTTCACTTTCTTTCTGCTGACATTCCCACTATCATAATGGATGACTTCAACATCCCTACTGACACCCTCCAGTCAGCAGCCTCCAAACTCCTGTGTCTTACTTTATCTTTTGGACTTACTCAATGTTCCTCCTCAGCCACCCACACAGACGGAAATACATTAGACCTTATCTTCACCTGTCTCTGCTCCCTATCTAACTTCACAACCTCCCCTCTCACCCTACCTCATCACCATCTACTCACTTTCTCATCTCTGTCCTCCTCACCTGTCACCCAAGTCAGCAACTAGCACACCCCTGAAGAAACCTTGCATGTCTCCACACTCACACACTCTCTAATTCTATTCTACCACTGACATCCATATCTTCACTCCACGACACAGACAGTGTCACTGCCTTCTACAATGCCACTCTAGCATAGCACCAGCTATTGACTCGGTTACCCCTCTCATGCATGACAGAGTGTAACGAATCAATAGACAACCCTGGCACAATAGCATCACTAAAAAGCTTTGGCAAGTGTCCAGGGTCGTGCAGGGCTGCTGGTAGGAATTTCGGGGCCCCATACTGGCAAAATTTTGGGGCCCCCTTGAAACTCCACCCAGGCTTCACCCCAGCTCCGCCTCCACTCCTCAAACCTTCCACAGTCCCACCGACCACTCTTGGAAAAACTCTACTTTCTGCCACACTGTGACCACACCACATATTACCACCACATAGTGACTGAATAATACCACATACAAGAGACAAATACTGTCACACCATGACCAGATCAAGTCTATGAGAGCATCGTTCAGGCTTTCAGACTTGCATTGAGAGATTGTGACATAGCTTCTGACTTCCAGTCAGTCAGAAGCTGCGTTCACAAGATGGCGCCGCAAGACTGAAGCAGTGCTGAAAATTGATGAAGACGCCAGAAGGTGAGTATGACTTATGTTTAAAGGGACTCTGTCAGCACAGGATGACTGTTCAAATAAAGTCCCACCACTCGGTACTTCACGGCAGTGCCAACCCTTTAAATTCACCTGCCCACCTGTTTGTTCTCCCTCTATCTCCACACCCCCCTTCTGGCCGGGAGTCTGCATTTCACATCCTTGAAGCCAAGTGATTGCCATTCCTGGCTCCGACACCAGCGAATCCTCACAGTGCTTGCGATGTGAGGATTCACAAGTCTTCAGTCAGTGACACAGAGGGACTGCTGGCTTGTGGATTTAGACTGGACAACCCCTTTAAGGCTCCTTCAGCCATCAGTGAATATCGGTCTGTGCTCGGACCGCAATGCATGGACTTGCCGCGGGTCTCCTGACCTCAACTCAGCAGCCTCACAGCATGTATGAGGATGCGGGTCAGCATGATTGGTGCCCAGTCCAAGCACTGCAGACTGAGAGCAGAACGATTTCTCACTTCCAGTATTTACACTGTCATAATAATAAAGATGTTTCCCAATCATATACAGTGCATTGTGAAAGTATTTGGCCCCCTTGAACTTTTCTACCTTTTGCCACATTTCTGGCTTCAAACATAAAGATATAAAATTAAATTTTATTGGAAAGAATCAACAACAAGTGGGACACAATCGTGAAGTGGAACGAAATTTATTGGATATTTTAAACTTTTTAAACAAATTAAAAACTGAAAAGTGGGGCGTGCAATATTATTCGGCCCCTTTACTTTCAGTGCAGCAAACTCACTCCAGAAGTTCAGTGAGGATCTCTGAATGATCCAATGTTGTCCTAAATGACTGGTAATGATAAATAGAATCCACCTGTGTGTAATCAAGTCTCCTATAAATGCACCTGCTCTGTGATAGTCTCAGGGTTCTGTTTCAAGTGCAGAGAGCATCATGAAGACCAAGGAACACACCAGGCAGGTCCGATATAGTGTTGTGGCGAAGTTTAAAGCCAGATTTGGATACAAAAAGATTTCGCAAGTTTTTAACATCTCGAGGAGCACTGTACAAGTGATCATATTGAAATGGAAGGATTATCAGACCACTGCAAATCTTCCAAGACCCAGCCGTCCCTCTAAACTTTCATCTCGAACAAGGAGAAGACTGATCAGAGATGCAGCCAAAAGGCCCATGATCACTCTGGTTGAACTGCAGAGATCTACAGCTGAGGTGGGAGAGTCTGTCCATATGATAACAATCAGTCATACACTGCACAAATCTGGCCTTTATGGAAGAGTGGCAAGAAGAAAGCCATTTTTCAGAGATATCCATAAAAAGTCTCATTTGAAGTTTGCCACAAGCCACCTGGGAGACACACCAAACATGTGGAATAAGGTGCTCTGGTCAGATGAAACCATTATCAAACTTTTTGGCCGCAATGCAAAACGATATGTTTGGCGTAAAAGCAACACAGCTCATCACCCTCAAAACACTATCCCCACTGTCAAACATGGTGGTGGCAGCATTATGGTTTGGGCCTGCTTTTCTTCAGCAGGGACAGGGAAGATGGTTAATATTGATGGGAAGATGGACGGAGCCAAATACAGGACCATTCTGGAAGAAAACCTGTTGGAGTCTGCAAAAGACCTGAGACTGGGACGGAGATTTATCTTCCAACAAGACAATGATCCCAAACATAAAGCAAAATCTACAATAAAATGGTTCAAAAATAAACGTATCCAGGTGTTAGAATGGCAAAGTCAAAGTCCAGACCTGAATCCAATCGAGAATCTGTGGAAAGAGCTGAAAACTGCTGTTCACAAACGCCCTCCATCCAACCTCAATGAGCTCGAACTGTTTTGCAAGGAAGAATGGGCAAGAATTTCAGCCTCTCGATGTGAAAAACTGATAGAGACATACCCCAAGCGACTTGCAGCTGTAATCGCAGCAAAAGATGGCGATTATTAACTCAAGATGGCCGAATAATATTGCATGCCCCACTTTTCAGTTTTTAATTTGTTAAAAAAGTTTAAAATTTCCAATAAATTTCGTTCCACTTCACGATTGTGTCCCAGTTGTTGTTGATTCTTCCCCCAAAAAATAGAATTTTATATCTTTATGTTTGAAGCCAGAAATGTGGCAAAAGTTAGAAAAGTTCAAGGGGACCAAATACTTTCACAATGCACTGTATAAACTTATATCAATCATTCCCTCCCCTCCCCCCTTTCAGGAGCAGAGGGAATGATTGTATCATATAATCATGTACTGAGATGGTGGACAAATTAATACATGAACTTAAAGGGGTTTTCCCACGAACAAAAGTTAATTTTAATCAATAGATCTTTGAATAATGTAATGGCTGTGTCTGACCGTGTACAGAACACGGTCTGATCATACCATGACGCGCCCTCTGGGTCGTGGGGTACCCGGTGCCGGGCCGGTAAATGCTGGGGGATGTCACAGTAGCGGTGACCCGGTCCGTGACCCAGGGGTTATTGATAGGGGATTTATGGTGATTGTATAAAGTTCGTGACGCCGCCTGTTGTATGCGGCTAGGGGAGCCGCCGCTGCGGAGCAGGTCCTCTGGAGCTGATGTTACTGCAGCAGGGATAGTGTGGCTCTCCACAGGTAGAGCTTAGCTCCAGGGCAGTGTAGATGTTATGGGTTATGCTCGGCGTTGTAGTGCAGGGGTTGATGGCGCAGCAATAATCAGTCCACAACTCAATGGCGGTTTCCTCTTATCTTTACTGGTGGTGATTAGACAAGCCGGGACTAGGGTGCTGGCTAGAAGTGGAAGTCCGGGCAACCTGGAAGCAAGTAAAGAATCCTCCTTGCCAGGTGAAATTGGAGGCCTTCCCTTTACACTAAACTCTTTAGCCCTGCTGCTTGTAGCTGTGCGCGTCCCTCGTCCCTGAGTGCAACGTTTCTGTGCTCACCCGTATGGCAGGCAGCTCGGGCCTTGCTGGTGCGTCGCTCTCACGTGGCGGTGCTGAACCCTGCGGTGCTGCTGAGCCTTTGGGCGTCTGATGAGGCCAGGAGACCTGCAGTCTCCTGCCCTCCGGTTTCTACTGCTGGGCCTTCGGTGCCCCACAGCCTTGGACTCCGGTGTCCGGTTCTTCTGTGCTGGTTCTTCTGGGGTGAGCTGCCGCGCAGCTCCAGTCCCCAGCTCCTCTCTCCTCGATGTCCTGACTTCAACTCCTCACACACTAAGTCTCACTAACCACGCCTCCAGATCCCAGTTGCCAAGGGGAGGGACTCCCCTTGCTGGTCTGGAGCCAGGAAAGTGTTGCATGCTTAGTAAAACCTGATTAGGGGACCCCTGCTTGCTTCCAAGCATGGCATCAACTCTTGTGAGGGAGGCAATGCCACTGTGGCAACCGGACTAGTGTTGAGCCACCCCCGTAGTGTTCGAGTTCGGTTCGGTTCGTCGAACACCCGTGTGTTTGCCGAACTGTTCGTCGAACTGTTCGTCGAACACCTTCGAACACCGTTAAAACCAATGGCAGGCAAACAAAAACACATAGAAACACATAGAAAACACCTTCAAAGGTGTCCAAAAGCTGACAAACTGCTCAGAAGACACAACTAACACATGGAAAAGTGACAAGTATATATAGTCATGCGAAAAGAAAAGAGGTGGAGGAGTAAAAGGAGGGGGAGACACAGATATAGGCATGTCATGCCCTTCTAAAATCCAAAAAGTGAGAAGCCGACACGTTCAGTCCGCTCCTGCCCGTGCCACCTCCGTGTCGCCGGGTTTGTGCCAGAGCCGCGGTGAACCCTGACGGCCAGCCCCCCTCTCCGAATACTGGTGCCTGTCCGCTGGTGGGTCGAGCGAGCCCCCCTGTGGTGGAGGCAGCTCTAAGCTTTTTAATTTAAATTGTCTCTCTAATTTGAATAAATACACTTTAAATCCATTTACAAGGATCTATTGGAGGGCAAGTCTCATGCCAGCAGCCGCGTAATTCCAGCTCCAGTAGCGTCCACTAAAGCTGCTGCAGTTAAAAAGCTTTTATAAGGATCGAGCTCGGCTGTCCACCGCAAGGCATCCTACTGCCAGTCCGAGCCCCTATGCCTTGGGGTGCCTCCTGATGCTCTTCACTGAGTATCCCGTGGTCCCGAAGCATTTCCTTTGAAAAAATGAAGTGTCCAAACTACAGGTGGTGTAGCTTGCTTAACAGCCGGGATAATCCGTTGACTAGCAGACACTGCTACTAGGCACAAAGTATTTCCTGGGCTAGATGCAGTTAAAAATTTGTAATTAGATACTCTCGTTGGATGCTGAGAAAGCATTCCATAGAGTCTCCTGGCACGCCATATATGATTCTCTTAAAAAGCTTGGGGTAGGGGTCTAGGGGACCCTTTTATAGCCAAAATCACGGCCCTGTATCGCAATACGTCACCTAGGCTGAAGATAAATGGAACTGTAGCACCTTGAGGGCTCGGTTGCTACAGAGGTATTGCACCTCACCCAGAGGTGTGATATCTCACTCTCAGGTAAGGATGTAGTGTGGATCAGGACCCAACACCTGCATGCATTACACCACATTGCCGTGGGGCAGGGCGACCAATATGCCCCTGAGATGGGCACGACAGTCCCTGTCCCTGGCTGGAGTGGGGGGAGGGAACACTGAGGAAGGGGAACCCTGTAGTGCAGGAGCAGGGAGGAAGCAGTTCCTGGGTGCATTGAGAAGGGAGTATAAAAGGCGGGCACCATCTTAGTTCAGTGCAGAGAAGTCTGAGCAGAAGTGGCAGGGAGCAGGGGCTCTGCATGAGCTCTGCTCCGGAGGCGGGCCTAGTAACAGAGGCCCAGGCCTGGAAGAGGGAGAAGGAAGGAAGAGGAGCGGAGAAGGCTCCAGGAACGAGGAACGAAGGGATCTCAGGGGTGCGGACGGGCGAGTCGCCACCGCACGCCCGAATCCACCTGCGTGGAGGGGTCAGGCCAAAGGGGGAGACCGGTCCCCGAAACTAGTGGAGGCAGGAAACGACCCTCAGCTAGAAACAGGAGGCTGTGACATTTTATGTGGCGCAGCCCCTCACTACACCCGCTAGGAAGGCACCACATAGGGTCAGGGAAACTGGCGCCAAGTTTACCAAGAGGAGGCCCGAGGCAGCCGGACAGAAGGGTTGGTAAGAAAGGCCAGACAAAGGACACACAAAGGGGGTCCTGTGAAGCACTCCAAAGTTATCTGGGAGTTGTCTGAGCCCCTCACCTGGTGAGCACAGTACGACGTGGGCAGCCGTTACCTGCAGACGTGGTCTGGATAATAAGAACTGTGAGTAAAGGCCCTGGACTGCATCACTGACTCCGTGTCATTACTGCTGCTGCCCTGCACCATCACCCCCATCCTCCGCATACACTGCCCTGAGGCTATACTCCTCCCATGGGGAGTTATGCTACGCTCTGCTGCACCCACAACACCAGCCTCAGCGGTCTGCCCTGGAGCGGCGGTTCACTCTGACCGCAATCCACGGGTGGCGTAGTCGGACATTTAAACATCAAAACCACATAAATAGTTCCGCCACTGGTTTGACCGCCCTGAGCCACGGAACCGGGTTGCCGCCACGGAGACTACAACCACCAGCATCCACCAAAAAGGGTCCGGCTCCGGGTGTCCCAAGGCCCAGGGGGCGCGTCAGAACATTTTCATCACCTTTCACAATCACCAATGGGACAAGGCAGGGATGTTCTCTGTCCCCTCTCTTATACATCCTAGTGACGGAGCACCTGCTCTCATCAATTCGCCATAACCCCAATATTAGGTGGATTGAGGTGGGAGGCACCGAGTACAAGTGCTCTCTATTTGCTGATGATGTCCTAGTATATATCACTCAATCACATATATCCATCCATGCTGTTATGGCTGAAATAGATCACTTTGTTACAAGGTCAAATTTTAAAATCAATGCAGCGAAGTCTGAGGCCCTCGATGTCTCCCTCCCCAAATCCATATAGGATTCCATCCAGTCCAACTTTCCCTTTGCCTGGCCCTCACAGGGTATCAAATACTTAGGAATTCCTATTCATAGAGACCTCTCCCATCTATGTTATCTTAATTTTGGGCCCTTTATTGAACAACTCCATACAGACCACGGTTGGCAAGTTAGAACTGTAAGATTCACTACGTGAACCACTGGTGTTTTGTGGAAAAGCACATGTACACTGTGTTCCAAATTATTATGCAAAAAGTGTTTAGGAGTGATAAGGGAAGAATTTGTTTGTTTGTCAGTTAAACTCATTGATGGTGATGTGTGTCAGGGCTCTTTATATCACTGTAAGCAATTGCAGACACCTGTTTTAATTAGTTTGGCAGGTGTGTCCAATGAAAGGCAAGACTACTTAAGAAGGCTGTCTCATATTATTAAGCAGCCTACATTTTCTGCCAAAATGGGAAAGAAAAAGGATGTGTCGGCTGCTGAGAAGCAACAAATTGTGGAGTGTTTTGGTCAAGGCATGACTACAATCAACATTGTGCGATGATCAGGATGAAGTGTCTTGGCAATCAAGAAGTATGTAGCTGATTCACAGTACACACGTGTGCGTGCTGATAAGGGCAAATTGAGGACTCTTTCCTACAGGCAATTACGTCAGGTTGAAAGAGCAGCGGCAAAAAAGCCTTGTCATAGCAGCAGACAAGTTTTTGAAGCTGCTTGTGCCTCCAACGTCCCCCGAACAACAAGATGCAGGGTCCTTCAGAGGTTTGCAGCTGTGCATACGCCATCCTGTCGACCTCCTCTATCCACTTCACACAAGCAGAAACGGCTCCAGTGGGCCAAACATTACATGAAGACTGATTTCAAAACTGTTTTGTTCACGGATGAGTGCCGTGCAGCGCTCGATGGTCCAGATGGATGGAGTGGAGGATGGCTGGTTGATGGACACCCCACGCAAACACGGCTACAGTGCCAACAAGGAGGAGGTGGAGTAATGTTTTGGGCTGGAATCATGGGGAGAGAGATTGTCGGCCCCTTTAGGATCCCTGAAGGCGCTAAAGATGAACTCCATAATGTATGTGGATTTTCTCAAACAGCACTTCCTGCCATGGTTCAAGAAGAAGAACCGTGTATTTCACAGCAAGATCATTTTTCTGCATGATAATGCACCATCTCATGCTGCACATAAAACATCTGCATCTCTGGCTGATATGGGCATAAAAGGGGACAAAACTATGGTGTGACCCCCATGCTCCCCTGACCTCTACCCCATTCAGAACCTTTGGAGCATCATTAAAAGGAGTGTCTATGATGGCGGGAGGCAGTTCACATCTAAGCAACAGCTCTGGGAGGGTATTCTGTCCTCATGCAAAACAATTGAAGCAGAAACCATCCAAAACCTGACAAATTCAATGGACGAGAGAGTTCAGAAGCTCCTTTCGAACAAGGGGTCCTATGTGAAAATGTAACATCACCTAGAATAAAGTTTTGAGTTGAAAACTGTTTGATTTCAGTTTCTAACAACCTGCTAATGCTTATAATTTCAAAAATGACCATTTTTTTGGTCTTTATTAAAATGAAAAGGTTGATCGAAAAGTTTGGGGGATCTAAGAGTGTGGCAACCCAGTAGTCATGATTACTTCGAATTCTGACAATATGAGGGTCATGCTGCAGGTAGTGCAGCAAGAAGGCACTTATGTGTCTTGCGCATCTCGGAGCCCCAAAATTATTTTCCGGGCTAGATGCAGCTAAAAATTATTATTAATTTTAAATCTGGTGAAGCTTTAGTATAGATGGCCTAATAGGATCAGTGCTGCACACTGCTACAAAGCCCAAATTATTTTCCAGTCAAGATACAGATAAACATGATTAGTAATTTTAAATCTGGTGGAGCTTATTATAGATGGCCTAATAGAATCAGTGCTGCACACTGCTACAAAGCCCAAATTATTTTCCAGCCAAGATACAGATAAACATGATTAGTAATTTGAAAGCTTAAAACGGTTGGTAGGGTGATTTTAACCAATCATCAAGCTTTTACTCTCCCCAGGATGACACAGGGGTAGAAAAGTCGTTTCGGATCCATGATTTGTTCATCTTTATGAACGTGAGTCTGTCTACATTACCAGTGGAGAGCCGCGTGCGCTTATCTGTCAGCACACCACCAGCAGCGCTGAACACACGTTCAGACAGAACGCTGGCTGCGGGGCATGACAAGATCTCCAAGGTGTAAGTGGCTAGCTCCGGCCATTTATCCAGATTGGAAGCCCAAAAAGAGCAAGGGTCCAGTGACACAGTCGTGGCTTCAATGTTTACTTGGAGATACTCCTGTACCATCGTCTCTAGGCGTTGACTATGTGTCAGACTTCTTGTCTCCTGTGGCCTTGCAAAGGATGGGCTAAAAAAGTGGTGAAATGATTCCGCAAAATTGATGTTACCAGCAGATACTGTGGTTCTGTTACGGTTTGAGTGCTGAACACTTGACGGTCCCACGGTTGGCAAGTTGGAACTGTGAGATTCACTACGTGCACCACTGGTATTTTGTGGAAAAGCACATGTAAGATTCTGCAACAGTCTCTGCTGATACTCCTGCATGCGTGCATCCCTTTCTATGGCAGGAATAATTTCTGCAAATTTACTTTTGTATCGGGGATCTAACAGTGTGGCAACCCAGTAGTCAGGATTATTTCTAATTCTCACAATTCGAGGGTCATGTTGCAGGTAGTGCAGCAAGAAGGCACTCATGTGTGTTGCGCATCCAGGAGCACCAAGTCCCTGTTGTGTTGGTGGCGAGGTAACAATCATGCTTCCTTCCTCTGTCCTCTCCCCCCAACCTCGCACAACAGAAATGTGATCAAGGTCTCCCTCATCTGATGAGTCTTCCATCAGTTCGTCCTCCACATCTTCCTGGGCTCCTGCACCTTCCTCACTAGTTTGGCTGCTACCATGCGCCCTGGTAAAACCATCTCCCCCACCCTCACATGCCTGCCGCCTTGGTGCTGCCGACCGTCTGGACCTTGCAGATGTTAGCCCTTCCGCATACAACTCCTCCTCCTCTACTTCCTCCACCTCCTCTTGTGCCACCACCTGACTCCGAATTCTGTTTAACATGTGCTCCAGCATGTAAATCACCAGAATAGTCATGCTGATAATGGCATCGTCAGCACTAAACATCTTCGTCGCCATTTCAAAACTGTGCAGAAGGGTGCATAGGTCCCTGATCTGAGACCACTCCTCCAGCGTGATTTGCCCCACCTCTGGATCTCGTTGGCCCAGGCTATACGTCAGAACGTATTGCACCAGGGCTTGTCGGTGCTGCCACAGTCGCTGCAACATGTGCAGAGTTGAATTCCACCAGGTAGGCACATCGCATTTTAGCCGGTGAAGTGGCAGGCCCAACGACTTCTGTAGAGATGTAAGTCGCTGAGCTGCGGGATGCGAACGGCGAAAGTGAGCACACAGCGACCGTGCCCTCTGCAGAAGGCCATCTAGTCTGGGATAGTGGGCTAAAAATTGCTGGACAACCAGGTTCAACACGTGAGCCATACAAGGCACGTGTGTGACATTGCCCCGGCGAAGGGCCGCACCCAGGTTTGCAGCATTGTCGCACACGGCCTTCCCTGGTTTCAGGTCCAGTGGAGACAACCATTCATGAAATTGGTTCTCCAGAGCTGACCACAACTCCTCAGCTGTGTGACTCACATTTCCCAGACATTTCAATGTAAAAACCGCCTGATGACGTTGAGCCCTACTGCCAGCATAGTAAGGAGGTGTGCAGGATCCCTTCTGCGCAGTTAGAAAGCTTGTGGCATGACCAGACAGGCTTTGGGTGCAGGTGGAAGACCGAGAGGAGGTTGAGGAGGCAGAAGCAGTGGAGGAACTTTGACATAAAGAGGATTGACGCACAACTCGTGGGGACGGCAAGACTTGGACAGCAGCCCCTTGTCCTGCTGTCACCATAGTTACCCAGTGCCCAGTCAGCGACATGTAACGCCCCTGTCCATGCCTACTCGTCCAAGTGTCTGTGGTGAAATGCACCCTGTCACACACAGAGTTTCTCAAAGAAGCGGTGATGTTGTGTGCGACATGCTGGTGGAGCGCAGGCACAACTTTCTTTGAGAAGTAGTGCCGACTGGGCATCTGGTACTGGGGCACTGCGACGGACATAAGGTCTCGAAAATCCTCTGTGTCCACCAGGCGGAAAGGCAGCATTTCTGTAGCCAAGAACTTGCAGATGGTGAAATTCAACCTCTTAGCTTTCTCATGGCTAGGAGGAAATGGTCTTTTACTTGTCCACATCTGAGGGACCGAGGGCTGGCTATTGTGCTTAGACGGGGTTGATAAGGGTGTCCCCGGCAAACTGCCGGTCTGTGAGGAAGATGCAGGCGGACATGTTAGGTTGCCTTGATCCAAAGGTGGTTCTCTCGATGTCGGACAGCGCTCAACACCAGCTGGTGTTACCACCTCCAAAGAAAATGATGACCTGCCAATCACGCTGGCTGTTGCGGGTAAAGAGGTGGCAGGTCTGCGCCCCAAAACAGGTGTGACTGCTGTCCCCCCAGTCACAGAGGATGAAGAGGCCGCGGATGCACAAGATATGGCAGACGGTGGTTGGCCCGGCCGGCTAGGCCGCATTGTAGCACACTGAGCTTCCCACTGCAACTTATGCTTCATGTCCATGTGCCGGTTCATGCATGAAGTACTCAAACTATGTATTTTTTGGCCTCTACTTAGCTTTTGCTGACAAATGTTACAGATAACACGAGTTGGGTCATCTTTATCGATCTGAAAAAATGCCCAGGCTATGCAAGGCTTAGCACCCATGCGACCTGAAGAGCCACCACGACTTGTGGTGAGAGGCAGAGTTGTGTTTGAGGATGCAGTTGTTGACGTGCTTCCAGTACTACGTCTCTGTCCAGGAAGGCGCAACCTGACCTCGTCGTCACTAGCATCTTCCTCCACCTCCTCTGCTGACCTCATCTCTTGGCTGACTGTGGGTTGACAGTAAGTGGGATCTCCAACCTCATCATCATCACCCTGTGCGTTATCACACCCGTCGTCCTCAGAGCCAACCTGTTCCTGCCCTGACAAAAAACTAAAGTTGTCGCTCCAATCAGGTATTTGAGTCTTATCATCGTCTTCCTCATTGTCTCCACCAACAGGAGTTACAGTTTGGGAATGAGGGTCTACATTATGGTCAGAACCTTCTGCGTCTGGTCCTGGATCCGACTCATAAAGATTCTGGGCATCAGTGCAGATCATTTCCTCGTCTGGATTCACAGAAGCACTGGAGTCGACCTCTGATTCCCAGGCTATAGTATGAGTAAACAGCTCTGCAGACTCAACCATCTGTTCTACCTCATACTCAGACGGGCAGCTGGAGATTTGGGAGCTGTGAGGAAGCAAGTGCGATTGGGGTGACACCTTTGAGGACTGGAGTATTTGTGATGTTGAAGTTGATGTGGAGGAGAGCCCACTTAAAGGAGCACTTGATATCCGTTGAAGCACCTGCTGTTTTTGTGCCTCATCTGGAATTTGTAGCGATTGGCGTGGCCGTAAGAAAGGGATCTTATCACATTGTCCGCTAAAAGAAGTAGACATTTTAGTTTGGCTGGAAGATGGTCTTTCTTCTGCAGATGTTACTGTTGCTTTAACACCTACCCCACGGACACAACCTTTTTTCCCCTTCCCAACACGCCTATTCCCCTTTCCACCAGCAGCAGGCCTTTTTCCACTCATTTTGGTGGTTAACTAATTAACAACTCTGGAGTTGTTTGCACAAAAAAACAATGGATGGGAACCGAGCAGAGCTGAGTGGCCAAACTGTGGTATTAGGCCAAAACTATTGGCTGGGTTAGATGCAGAAAAAAATTATATTCAATTTGCAACCTGATGGAGGTCAGTATAGATGGACTAATAGAGAAAGTCCCACACACTGCTAGAAGGCCAAATATTTTTTCAGAGCTAGATGCAGAAAAAAATATATTCAGTTTGCAACCTGATGGAGGTCTGTATAGATGGATTAATAGAACAAGTCCCACACACAGCTAGAAGCCCAATATTTTTTCAGAGGTAGATGCAGAAAAAAATATATTCAGTTTGCAACCTGATGGAGGTCAGTATAGATGGACTAATACAACAAGTCCCACACACAGCTAGAAGCCCAATATTTTTTCAGAGGTAGAGGCAGAAAAAAATATACTCAGTTTGCAACCTGATGGAGGTCTGTATAGATGGATTAATAGAACAATTCCCACACACAGCTAGAAGCCCAATATTTTTTCAAAGGTAGATGCAGAAAAAAATATATTCAGTTTGCAACCTGATGGAGGTCAGTATAGATGGACTAATACAACAAGTCCCACACACAGCTAGAAGCCCAATATTTTTTCAGAGGTAGATGCAGAAAAAAATATATTCAGTTTGCAACCTGATGGAGGTCTGTATAGATGGATTAATAGAACAAGTCCCACACACAGCTAGAAGCCCAATATTTTTTCAGAGGTAGATGCAGAAAAAAATATATTCAGTTTGCAACCTGATGGAGGTCAGTATAGATGGACTAATACAACAAGTCCCACACACAGCTAGAAGCCCAATATTTTTTCAGAGGTAGATGCAGAAAAAAATATATTCAGTTTGCAACCTGATGGAGGTCTGTATAGATGGATTAATAGAACAAGTCCCACACACAGCTAGAAGCCCAATATTTTTTCAGAGGTAGATGCAGAAAAAAATATATTCAGTTTGCAACCTGATGGAGGTCAGTATAGATGGACTAATACAACAAGTCCCACACACAGCTAGAAGCCCAAAATTTTTTCAGAGGTAGATGCAGAAAAAAATATATTCAGTTTGCAACCTGATGGAGGTCTGTATAGATGGACTAATACAACAAGTCCCACACACAGCTAGAAGCCCAATATTTTTTCAGAGGTAGATGCAGAAAAAAATATATTCAGTTTGCAACCTGATGGAGGTCAGTATAGATGGACTAATACAACAAGTCCCACACACAGCTAGAAGCCCAATATTTTTTCAGAGGTAGATGCAGAAAAAAATATATTCAGTTTGCAACCTGATGGAGGTCTGTATAGATGGATTAATAGAACAAGTCCCACACACAGCTAGAAGCCCAATATTTTTTCAGAGGTAGATGAGGAAAAAAATATATGCAGTTTGCAACCTGATGGAGGTCAGTATAGATGGACTAATACAACAAGTCCCACACACAGCTAGAAGCCCAATATTTTTCAGAGCTAGATGCAGAAAAAAATTATATTCAATTTGCAACCTGATGGAGGTCAGTATAGATGGACTAATAGAATGATGCTATGCCCAAAAGATTTTACTTCACTAGGTGCAGTAAAAAAATTGGTATTCTATACACAGGTGGTATATCTTGCAACACAGATATTCTACTCCACTGACTAACACAATCTGCAATAGGCCAAAAAGGATTAGCTTTGCTAGATTCAGCCAAATGCTGTGAAAAAAACTTGCACAGCACTGGCACAGACCTGCCTGGCAAAAACTGATAGGAACTGATGTAACCTAGTCCTGAAAAGGACTCCAATTACAATTAGTCTTTACTCCCACAATCTATCTATTTAAGAGCACAGACCTGCCTGATAAAAGTCGTAGGAAATGCTGTAACCTAGTCCTTAAAAGGACTGCAATCACAACTATTCCCTACTCCCAAGCTATCTGTAGATTTGTGCGAAAATTGGCTTGAAATTAACAAGGTATAGCGCACACAGCAACAGCGGTGCCGTCTAACACGCAGCTGCAGCAGTGAGAAAATGGTGGCGACGGGGAAAATGGCTTGGTCTTATAGGGCAAGGACATGTGACATACACTGCCAATGACACATGCCCTTGCTTGTGTGAAAAAAAGCACTTCGCTCCGTGTGTGCGCTGCTGATAGGCTGACAGATTGCACCTCCCCACTGCAAATGCGGGAAAGAGAAAAAAAAATGGAGATCTTCATTGTTCCTGCAGAGATCCATCCCCTGCCCCTCCCCCCACCCCGCTGTACACTCAAACTGCGTATTAACATTAATTTTCATCATTACTGAGAAAAAATCCAGTTATGATTTTGGTGCACGAACAGTTATCGAACATAACCTCGAACAGCCGAATTTTTCTCAAATTGTTCGTGTTCGCCGAACGGCTCGAACACCGCCCAAAACAGCTCGAATTTGAGATTGGCGAACAGTTCGAGTAGAACAACGCTCATCTCTAAACCGGACCCCTGGGGTGCCACAACCACATCTTATGCTAAGGGGAGGAAACAAAAGAGTATACAGACATTTCAGCATGGGATCCCAACTGTTTCTTTCTTTGAAGTAAAACATTGTTTAAAAACAGGCAGTGAAATGTTTTACCTCACAGAAAGAATCATCTGTGATCCCCTGCTGTAATGTCTGTATATTCTTTTTCTTCCTCCCCTGCCCAGGAGATGTGGTATGATCAGACCATGTTCCTGCACGGTCAGACACAGCCATTACACAGTACACAGCAGGGGCACATGTATAAGATTATCTCAGCACAGGAACATTTTATTTAAACACATCCAATTGTGGAAGTTATTATTATTCCAAGATCTATTGATCACCCTATTTGTCAACTACTCTTGTTCCTCCTACCTGTCCACAGAGGTTGGCATCATCTTGATATGCAATTGGCATATCCTTGTCGACTAGCCCTGGTCGTCCTCGCCACCGCCTCCTCAGCTTCTCGCTGCCAGTCGCAGCCTCCCCTCAGCACCAGCCTCACCCTGCCGGATGCAGCTTCCCCTCAGAAACAGGCCCCCCTCAGCACCAGCAACAGCCTCGCCTCAGAACCACCAGCAGCCTCCTCTCACCACCACCAGCCGCCTCCCCTCATCACCACCAGCCTCCCCTCATCACCACCACCAGCAGCCTCCCCTCATCACCAGCCTCCCCTCATCACCAGCAGCAGCCTCCCCTCAGCACCAGCAGTAGCCTCTCCTCGGCACCAGCCACCACTCAGCACCAACCTCCTCTCATCACCAGCAGCAGCCTCCCCTCATCACCAGCAGCAACCTCCCCTCAGCACCAGCAGCCTCCCCTCACCACCACCAGTAGTCTCCCCTCACCAACATCAGCAGCCTTCCCTCACCACCTCAGCAGCCTCTCCTCAGCACCAGCAGCTGCTTCCCCTCAGCAGCTGCAGCAGCAGCCTCCCCTCATCACCAGCAGCAACCTCCCCTCACCATCACCAGCCTCCTCTCACCACCAGAAACATCCTCCCCCCAGCACCAGCAGCAGCCTCCCCTTAGCACCAGCAGCAGCCTCCCCTCAGCACCAGCAGCAGCCTCCTCACAAGCCTCCCTTCAGCACCAGCAGCCTCTTCTCTGCACCAGCAGCAGCCTCTGTGGCACCCTGCTACGCACTGGTGCCACAGAACCCAGAAGGGTGCATGGATGGACTTCTCCACAAGAGGCCCTCACTACATTCACACACCTCCACCCTTCCACCTCACACCAGCAGAGGGAGCCCGTTAGGGACATATATATAGGGAAGGTGGAGCCAGGCAGCTCAGATCAGTGAAAGAGTGTGCTCAGAGAGAGAGTAGCACGCAGGCTGCTGTGTGAGGCAAGTCTAGGCTTCCAGCACGCACTGAAGCCTAGTGAGGGCCCTGAGTGTGGCCGAAGGCGAGAGGAGAAGGAAGAAGTAGCAAGGGGGCAGAGGAGCATACCAGGCTCACCCCGAGATATATACTGGACACGGGGTCTGTGCCTACGGGGTCCCTTTATACCCAGTAGGGACCACCGGAACCCCTGGAGGACTACAGGTCCCAGGTTTACCAAATGCTGACTACAGTACCAGGGCTAGGAGTCACGGAGGCCCCAGCGACCAGGGAGAGTGATCTCCAGGAGAAGGCCCTATCACCAGATCAGCAGGTGCAAGAGAGAGACAGTAACCAAGCTAGGCCTAGCTCCAGGCAGGTCAGAAGCTTAGCGAGTAAAGCCACGGATCAGGAGGCCCTATACCCGCTCACTGGGGAGAGTCCAAAAGTGCACCCTTCATCCGTAGTACCCTGGACCGTGCCTGTATCATCACTATTAAACGTACTGAAGCTTATCCCCGTGTGAGTGTTCGTCTTTCCTCCGGGACCACCCTGCCGTCTCTCCCCTGCATCACCAACCATTACATCCCACTCTGCCCTGAGGCCCGCTACACCTGTGGGGAGCCGTTCCATCACAAGCTGCCCTACAATCTGCCTCAGAGGACTGCTCCGCAGCGGCGGCCCCCTTTAGCCGCATTCCACAGGTGGCATCACGAACTTTCCAAATTTCCTATAAATAATCCCCCTTTTCATTGACCGCCCTGGGTCACGGACTGGGCCAGCCACCGTGATATCCCCCATACCGGCATCCATAGGCCCGGTTGCCGAGTACCCCACGGCCCAGGGGGCGCGTCACCTCTCCTCGGCACCAGCACCAGCCTCCCCTCAGCACTAGCAGCAGCCTCCCCTCAGCACCAGCAGCTGCATCCCCTCAGCACCAGCAGTAGCCTCCCCTCAGAACCAGCAGCAGACTCCCCACCAGCCTCCTCTCAGCACCAGCAGCAACCTCCCCTCTCCACCACCAGCCTCCCCTCACCTCCAGCCTCCTCTCACCACCAGCAACAGCCTCCCCTCAGCACCAGCAGCAGCCTCCCCTTAGCACCAGCAGCAGCCTCCCCTCAGCACCAGCATCAGCCTCACCACAAGCCTCCCCTCAGCACCAGCAGCCTCTCCTCTGCATCAGCAGCAGCCTCTCCTCGGTACCAGCAGCAGCCTCTCCTGGACACCAGCACCAGCCTCCCCTCGGCACCAGAACCAACCTCTCCTCGGCACAAGCAGCAGCCTCCCCTTGGAACCAGCACCAGCCTCCCATCGGCACCAGCACCAGCCTCCTCCCAGCACCAGCCTCCCCTCGGCACCAGCACCAGTTTCCCCTTGGCACCAGTAGCAGCCTCCCCTCAGCACCAGCAGCAGCCTCCCCACAAGCCTCCCCTCAGCACCAGCAGCCTCTCCTCAGCACCAGCACCAGCCTCCCCTCAGCACCAGCCTCTCCTCAGCACCAGCAGCCTCTCCTCAGCACCAGCAGCAGCCTCCCTTTGGCACCAGCACCAGCTTCTCCTCAGCACAAGCCTCTCCTCAGCACCAGCACCCTCTCCTCAGCACCAGCAGCAGCCTCCCCTTGGCAACAGCACCAGCCTCCCCTCAGCACCAGCCTCCCCTCAGCACCAGCAGCAGCTTCTCCTCAGCACCAGCAGCAGCCTCCCCTCAGAACCAGCAGCAGCCTCCCCTCACAACCAGAAGCAGCAGCCTCCCCTCATCACCATTAGCAGGCCCCCCCACCACCATCAGCAGGCCCCCATCACTATCAGCAGGCCCCCCCACCACAATCAGCAGGCCCCCGCATCACCAGCAGCAGGCCGTCCATCACCAGCAGCAGGTCCTGCCATCACCTGGCCCCCCACAGCCATCAGCAGGCCCCGCATAACCATCAGCAGGCCCCCTCATCACCATCAGCAGGCCCCTCTGAGCACCACCAGGCCCCACTCACCACCAAACTCAGCAGCAGCTTCCTCTTCCTGCTACTCACACACTGGCCACCGCCTCCGAGACATGCTGCTCTGCTCAGGAATGAAGATGAGCATTCAGTGTGTCAGGAGATTGGAGTCAGGACCATGATGTACCTGGCCGCTGCTTAAAGGTAAAGCACCCATTTCCGTCTGCCGGGTGCATCGGGCATTTAACTGTTACCCCTGAGGCCCGGTAAGAAGAAGCAAAGAGAGGGGCCCCGGGCTGCCAGCGTGCCTGCCCCTCCTTCTTGCTTCTTTTCACCGGGCCCCATACAGTAGTAAGGGTAGTAATGCCCTGATGGCGGCCCTGGGGTCATGGAGCGGCATTGGAAGAAAACACATTCGCAAGATGACTTCTCTGCATTCAAACAAGCAACACTCGCTTTCAAATCAGCCCTTACCTCTGCTAAACAGGCTTACTTCACAACCCTCGTATCTTCCTTATCCAGGGTCACACTGGGGTGTCTGGGGCCCACAGGGGAAATTGACCCTAGGGGCCCACCCTACTGTCATGGCCAAAAGTATTGAGAATGACACCAAAATTATATTTTCACATGATCTGCTGGCCTCTGGTTTTTATTAGTGTTTGTCTGATGTTTATATCACATACAGAAATATAATTGCAATCATATTATGAGTACCAATAGGTTATATTGACAGTTAGAATGAGTTAATGCAGTAAGTCAATATTTGCAGTGTTGCCCCTTCTTCTTCAAGACCTCTGTAATTCTCCCTGGCATGCTCTCAATCAACTTTTGGACCAAATCCTGACTGCTAGCAGTCCATTCTTGCATAATCAATGCTTGCATTTTGCCAGAATTTGTTGGTTTTTGTTTGTCCACCCGTCTCTTGATGATTGACCACAAGTTCTCAATGGGATTAAGATCTGGGGAGTTTCCAGGCCATGGACTCAAAATCTCTATGTTTTGTTCCATGAGCCATTTAGTTATCACCTTTGCTTTATGGCAAGGTGCTCCATCATGCTGGAAAAGGCATTGTTGGGCGCCAAACTGCTCTTGGACGGTTGGGAGAAGTTGCTCTTGGAGGACATTCTGGTACCATTCTTTATTCATTGCTGTGTTTTTAGGCAAGACTGTGAGTGAGCCGATTCCCTTGGCTGAGAAGCAACCCCACACATGAATGGTTTCAGGATGCTTTACAGTTGGCATGAGACAAGACTGGTGGTAGCGCTCACCTCTTCTTCTCCGAATAAGCTGTTTTCCAGATGTCCCAAACAATCGAAAAGGGGATTCATCAGAGAAAATGACTTTGCCCCAGTCCTCAGCAGTCCACTCACTGTACCTTTTGCAGAATATGGAATCTGTTTTAAAGAGCTTTTTTCACAATAAAGAAACCTATTTTTTGAACTATTCATGAAGCTGGTAATCCTTTCTCCTTATGCATTGCAAACCGCACTGATTGAAAGAATGGGGAACTTTTATCCCTGACAGGACACTTTTATCCCCATTTTAAAATGGAGTGGTATGTGGTATGTCTGACCGCAGCTCCATTCATCCTCTTTGGGGGCTTCCAGAAAAAGCCAAGTGCAGCCCCTTAGGGAATAAATGGATTAGTGGTCGAGTCGTACATGCCGTTCCATACTAATGGGGATAAAAGTTGCACATTCTCCAGGTCACAGCAGTCCATAACTTATCTATCCTTTGGCCACGTTCACACGATCAGCATTTGGTCAGTATTTTACATCAGTATTTGTAAGCCAAAACCAGGTGAGGAACAATCAGAGGAAAAGTAAAGTAGAAAGATGTCACCACTTCTGCATTTTTCACCCATTCCTGGTTTTGTCTTACAAATACTGATGTAAAATACTGACCATATGCTGAACGTGTGAACATGGCCTTAGGATAGGTGATTTCTTGTTTTCACCGTAGAACCCCTGTAAGCGCATATTTGCTACTGTGCAATAGCCACAGGACAGGGAGGGGTTAAACATCCAAGTATTTAATCTCCATTGGAAATCATGAATCTTCCCCTTATTGATATCAAAGAGAACAAGTGACCTCCATACACAACACAATCTGTCGGGGTCGTAGCGACATTCCACTCGTCCTCCAGTCACTCCAAATTAAGGCTATGAGCATGGGTCAACCATTCAAAGAATGAGTCAGACAACAAGCTGGTTCAAACTCAGAGCATGCTCAGAAGGCTACTGGCAAGCCACGATCTCAGCAATGTTCTGCCTTTATTTCCGCATGCACAAACTTAAATACACTACATAATGGGGAGGGGAAATGGAGTGTTCGGGGCGGGGTAAGCCATAAATGGAGTGTTCGGGGCGGGGTAAGCCATATATGTCTAGTATCCGGCCACTCCTGATTGGTCCACGTATCCTTAACTCAGTCTCTGGGCAGACAACCGTCAGTTGATGATTCGGTTTCATTTCTCTGAAACAGGTGCTGGCTGATACCGGCGCCATCTTAGCATAAGTTTCGATCTAAGTAACACGTAGCAAGGAAAGCTTATTGTTCTGAGACACAAAATGATGGTTAGTACATAAACAAAGCGTATAAAAGTATAAAAGTAGAGAAAATATATATTCTTTCTTACCCTGACATTCCCCCCTAAACACTAAGCTTTCCCTTGCTTCGGGGCCTTTGAGACTGTCCATGTGTGGGGAGAGGGGAGGTGGATTTCTTCACCCAATCATCTTAGAAGCTGCCCCCTTATGGGACGCCCCCAAACAATTGAGCCCTACCCTAAATGACACATGGAGTTCTCCCAACTGACCCTAAACTAGATCTCTCAATTGGACTCTGTCATGGGGGGTCTGGTCAGGCTTATTTAAAGGAGTGTATTTCTCCATATCTTCCTTACTGGTATCATCATGTAACAGAGATGTGGTTTCTTGATTCAAAAAGGTCCCGGAGGTTGGAACAGCATTGTTTATAGCTTTCCTGTATGAGGGGACTATGCAGCATACCATGTCATTCCTGCGCAATTCACTATGTCACCGTAATCAAATCGATACGTCTGGATTTTTGCGTGAGTATCTACCCAGAATGTGGTAGCTGTCCACCCTGGGACAGACAGTAAGCATATGGAAAGGATATAGAAGAAGATAGTCATCTTTTATAGGCTCGTTCTGTCTCTCTTGCAGTGGGAAGCGTGAATCCAGGTGCTCCTGCCCTCAAGCTTCAGAGCTGTAGGAGTAGTCAGGATCACAGTGTAGGGGCCCTCAAATCTGGGTTGGAGACAGTCTCTCCGGACAAACTTCTTTACGTACACCAGGTCGCCTGGGGTGAAATCATGTACCGCATCACCTGTGGATTCTGGGAGAGAAGCAGACACTGCAGAGCGGGTGTTAGTCAATTCTTTAGACAGAGCAATCACAAATTTTACTACTCTATCATGTATTTCAGACAACTCTTGGGGCCTAATTTCTCCTATTTTAGGTGGGGTCCCAAACAAAATTTCATAGGGAGTTAGCCCATGTTTAGCTTGTGGGGTGTGTCTGATATGATACAATACTATAGGGAGTAGGTCGGGCCAGGGGAGGGGATGATCTTGGGTCATTTTCAAGAGCTGGGTCTTGAGTGTGGAATTCATTCTTTCCACTTTGCCTGAACTGGCAGGATGGTATGGAGTGTGGAGGCCCAAATCTGTTCCCAACATGTTCCAAAGTTCTTTGTAGATATTTGCTGTGAAAGCTGGTCCTTGATCCGATTCTATGACTTGGGGAACTCCAAATCTGCAGGCAATTTCAGTGATCAGTTTTTTGGCTGTGACTTTAGCAGTCATGTTGACAACCGGGTAGGCCTCGGGCCAGGCTGAGAACATATCCACGGCTACCAAAACGTACTCATATTTTCCTGCTTTAGGCATTTGGATATGGTCGACTTGTATTCTCTGCCAAGGGTAGTCTGGTTTAGCCAGGTGTTGGAGAGGGACCCGTGCCGTACACGTTGGGTTGCAGGTAGCGCAGACAGAGCAGGATTTTGAGTATGCAGTCACAGTGGAAGAGATTCCGGGTGCAAAGTACAGTTTCTTGATACATGCCAAGGCTTGATTCTTTCCTCTGTGTGTAGGCCCGTGAGCCCATGCTGCCACGGCTGAGTACATGCGCCGGGGCAAGCAAGGTTTTCCGTCCACTTGATAAAGAGCTGAGTCGACCTTTAAATCTTTGCGACCTGCCAGCACGGCTCCCGCCGCTTTCCATTGCTTGACTTCTTCAGTGGGGGTCTTACTTTGTTCCTCACACAATTTTTCTTCAGGCATCCTGACCCCCCTGGATTCCACTCGTGTCTCCGCTGGACTTGTATGGTCTTCCGCCGGCTGTTCTTTGGCCCTTGCTCTAGTGAGCGCCACAGCTACGGTTTGCAGGGTCTCCCCCATCTCTTCTTCCTTTTCTTGCCACTTTGATGACACATTCTCCACTGTTGCAGTCTTGGCTGCTTGGTCAGCTAGGTGGTTGCCCCTGGCTTCCCTGGAATCTAGTCTTCCATGAGCCTTGACCTTGATAACAGCAACCTGAATGGGTAGTTCCAGGGCCTTCATTAGGGCCTTAATCCATGAGGCATGTTTCACTGGTGTACCTGCAGCTGTGATGAATCCTCTAGACTTCCACAAGAGTCCAAAATCATTGCAAATTCCATGTCCATACCTAGAATCGGTATATATGTTTGCCGTTGTTCCAGCTGCCAGGTGGCAGGCTTCTGTGAGAGCTACAAGTTCAGCTTCTTGTGCAGACATGTATGGTGGTAGAGCTTCAGCCTTGAGGACTGTTAGGTCTGTTGTGACAGCATATCCTGTGTGGAACTTCCCTTGAGGGTCTGCGAAACGGGATCCATCAGTCCATAGGTGCAAGGCAGGGTGTGCGAGCGGATGTGCCACCATATTCTCTGGAGCAGAAGTCTCTTCCTGCAAAATTTTTATACAATCATGAGGTTCCACCAATGGACCTTCACCCTGTTCATCTTCCCCCCTAGAAGGTGGAAGCAAAGTGGCAGGGTTGATAGTCAGACATCTGGTAAATGTTATATTGGAGGGCAACAATAGGGAACACTGCAGCCGCAGGTGTCTTTGGTTGGTTAGATGTTTCGGAGATGTTTGTTGCAGAACAGCCGAGAGATCATGGCCAGCCTGTATAACTAGATCATGTCCAAGGACGATATCAGCTGACTTGTCAAGGAGGATGTGAGCAGCGTGGACCGCCTTAAGGCACGTGGGGGCAGTTCGAGCGACAGGGTCCAGGCGGGCTGAGTAGTAGTCTAAAGGCCGATACTTATGATCATAGCGTTGTGCTAGAACTCCAGAGGCATGACCTTCCGATTCAGAGACAAACAGGTGAAATGGCTGAGTATAGTCTGGTAAGCCCAAGGCCGGGGCAGAGACAACAGCCTGTTTAAGGCGGTCAAAACATAGTCTGCGTTGGTGAGAGACACGTGGATCTTCAGCATGAAGCCAGACGGAGCCTTCGTCCTTAAGACAGTCATACAGGGGTTGCATAAGCTTTGAGGCATCCGGGATCCATTGCCTGCAGTAAGTGATGAGGCCAAGGAAAGTCTGCATAGCGGAGTAGGTGGTTGGGAAGGTGATATCCATGATGGCTTGTTTTCTTTCTTCAGTCAGATGTCTAGCACCTTGTGATATACAATGTCCGAGGAAAATGACCTTGGGCAGACACCATTGGACTTTGCCTTTCGAGACCTTACAGTTAGCTGAGTGAAGAAACCAGAGAAGGGATGCTGACATCTCTGGCAAATTTTCTTCAGTGCCACAGAGTAAAAGATCATCCACATATTGTAGAAGAGTGACCTGAGGGTTATCTTGAACCCATGGCTCCAGAATAGACTTCATAGAATGAATGAATTGGTTAGGAGAGTTCTGGGCTCCTTGTGGAGTCCTGGTCCATGTAAGCTGTGCTCCTTGAAAGGTAATGCAAAAAGAAACCACGAATCTTCATGCAAGGGTATACTGAAGAAGGCGTTGGCCAGATCTAACATCTTAAACAAGGTGGCCGTTGGAGGCACCTGAGACAAGAGGGTGTTTGGGTTGGGTACCACCGGAGTTTCTAAAATGGTAGCTGCATTGACGGCTCTGAGATCCTGAACCAACCGGTATCTTGGAGGCTCTCCCGGAGCGGTTTTCTTCTTTACAGGAAAGAGTGGTGTATTGCATGGAGATACACATCTAACAAGGACTCCTGACTCCAGGAGGGAAGCGATTTGGGTACCCAAGCTTTGTTCTTGTGCCGCTTTGAGGGGGTATTGTGGCAACCGTGGGTACCTGTGTCCAGGCTTGAGGTGTACTTGGACCGGGGGAACCTGCAGGAGGCCAACGTCCTCTGGCCCGCTGGACCACAGAGAGTGAGGGAACTGTGAGGAAGAAATGACAGATGTGGCCGCCCCAGTGTCCACCAGGAACTTCAATGGTTGATGGTCCACCTGTAAAGTGATAGTCCCACAGGCGGCCGTGGGGTGCGTAGCCGGGAAAGTGGACACTGGTTGACCGGGCCGTCATTGGCGTGGGTGAGATGGTTCACGGGAAGGACCATCGTTGTGTGGACCGTCATAAAACGAGCGGTCATGGTGCTGTCTGCGGGTTGGACAGTCTCTGAGAATGTGATTAGGGCTACCACATTCCCAACACAGTATGCGTCCTTCAGAATCACGAGATTATCTCTTGTCTCTAGGTGGCCCCCTGTCATTTCTTCTGTCTTGTTTTCTATATGTGGGAGGAGTATCATCACTTGTGCCTTTAACCATTACCCACTTGATTCCATGTTGGTTGCCAGGGGGTGGGTAGCTTTCTTGAGCTTGATATACCATGGCAGGAGCGGCTTTCTTCTTTGGCTTAGTATCCTTTTCCATTTTTAGCATGGCTTTTTGGAAAGCTTTGACAATGTCCACCGCGTCGTTAAAAGAAGAAGAATGGATCTCGGGGCGTACCCTCAGAACCTCATCTCTGAGAGCGTATTGTAGGCCATCTACTAGGGCCTGAACCAACAGGGCGGCCTGCGTCTTGACGTGAGGACTGTATCCGAGATCCTCAAAATGCATGCTGAGTCTTGCAGCATATCTTTCCACAGATTCATCAGGGTCTTGTTGAACATCTTGTACAGACCCAGCTTGATCTGACAAGCGATTCTGAGCCCAGGCTTTTAACTGTTTCATGTATTCTAGGCCGGATTCATACGTACTAAGGGATCCTGCTTTTGTGGAATCCATGGCCTTTTGAAAGCTCTCCGTTTTCGGCTAAGTGAGCCTGGCATTCTGCAGCCAGAGTGGAACCAGCAGCAAGGGCAATTTTACGAGCCAATCCTCCAGCATGGCTCATACGGGTATTTGCAGGGTTGACTATGGCCCCCACCCGATGTGTAAGGATGTCACCATAGCCTATTGACAGAGTGACAGGGCGTCCTGATGGGTCTACTAGATTCCGGGAGCGGCAGGGGTCCCAGACTTCTGAGGGGCTGGGGGGTGGTGCTCTTTCAGCAGTTGCTTGGAGCAAGGGCCGGAGTATGGGTAATGAATGTGGGGTGGAGGATGCCATAGGAGACGTATGGGGTAAAGGGGGGGGGGGCGCTGGAGTATCTTGAGCCCATCCCTCATCTGGCTCCGTATCGTCTTGAGTAACAGTATGTTGGCGGAGGGAGAGCAGTCTGGCCTGAAATTCTGGGGAGTTGAGGAGGATATCCCCAGGGTTATGGGCGACCCCCATGGGGAACAGAGGGAGCGCCTCAGCATCGTGGACTGGAGCAGAGGGTATCACATTAGTTTCAGATGGGTGCTCTGGGACTGCGGGCTTTTCCACCCGTGCTGGCGGCTGGTAATAAGCACCGGACGGATCTAGTAGTGGATATAGGCCGGATTGGGGCTTCCCGGGCCTCCCACAACAAGTAAAAGGTGTAGTAAGATGGCCGTTGGAGGGAGGAGTTGGAGTGGGGGTGGGATTGTTCTTGAGGGCAGGCTGGGCATCGTGCCATGGGCGGCCCGCCCCACAGATACAGCAGAACTTCTCCCAGGGCGGGTTCTGCTCTCAGCACATACGACACGTCCATCCTTCCGATGATTTGGCGTCGGCACCATTATAGGGTGGTGGCTGAGGGCTCGGTGTAGTGACAGGCATCAACGGGGTTACGGCCAATTTAGGGTCACATAACAAATCACATTCTGCAGCTTTCATGTATCCGAACAAAGGCTCGGCATTCTCTGTTCCCCCCTGCACCATCTACTCTAAGATGTGTCTGAGCCTGGTGCAGGTGTCCTTCATCACTCAACTTCCCTTATTTTGTATAACGCATTCCTTCTACACTGAAGGCTGAAGTCTGCCCGTACTGGGTAGTCTTATCATTTAATACAGATTCCTAACATTCTTAACAGCCTCCTTGCTTTCCCGTGACTCTAGTAGCTGGATAACTCCCACAGCACCATCCGGCAACTTGCCAGGTCTTTCAGATTTAAACATACGCAACATTTTCTTATAGAATGCAATGATCTGTCGCGACTCAGATCACTGATGCAGTCCACAGGTCGCCACCGGGCAGTGTAGAGCACACCTCAATACACTGGTGAGATAGAGAGACACCTCAATCTATCTCCTTTCCTAACCTTGAATGGCGACTTTACAGTGCGACTCACCACGGCACCCTGATTACAGGTCACCACCCGTCAGTGTAGAGCACTCCTCAATACACTGGTGAGATAGAGAGACACCTCAATCTATCTCCTTTCCTAACCTTGACTGTACAGCAGTCTCTGTGGTAGACGAAGAGCACTCCTCAATTCGTCACAGATTCTTTCTTCCTTACACTACAATCTAGGGATGGCTTGGAATCAACTATCAGTAACGGGAGGCAGCTATCTAAGAAAAGTACAGTGACCGGGGGAGGAGGAGGTGGTGTGCACACGAGCACGCGCAGGCATGCGACGTCACTCGGTCTCACAGTTGCTGGTTCGGGACGTGGCGCGGGACGCCTGAGGTCTCACCACTCGACCGGTCACCCACCCAGATCCAAACTGATAATCCCACAGGAACCGCTGCGGCTGACACACAGGCAAGTGAAACATATAAAATATATCTCAACTTACCGTGTTCAATGGAGGTTGATCAGGCCTCAAATTCAGCCGCCGCGGTCACCACCAGGGAAGTCAGCAATACGGGTCCGAGAGGGCGGCGTACCGCTAGCCACGCCCCACGTTGGGCGCCATTTGTCGGGGTCGTAGCGACATTCCACTCGTCCTCCAGTCACTCCAAATTAAGGCTATGAGCATGGGTCAACCATTCAAAGAATGAGTCAGACAACAAGCTGGTTCAAACTCAGAGCATGCTCAGAAGGCTACTGGCAAGCCACGATCTCAGCAATGTTCTGCCTTTATTTCCGCATGCACAAACTTAAATACACTACATAATGGGAAAGGGAAATGGAGTGTTCGGGGCGGGGTAAGCCATAAATGGAGTGTTCGGGGCGGGGTAAGCCATATATGTCTAGTATCCGGCCACTCCTGATTGGTCCACGTCTCCTTAACTCAGTCTCTGGGCAGACAACCGTCAGTTGATGATTCGGTTTCATTTCTCTGAAACAGGTGCTGGCTGATACCGGCGCCATCTTAGCATAAGTTTCGATCTAACACGTAGCAAGGAAAGCTTATTGTTCTGAGACACAAAATGATGGTTAGTACATAAACAAAGCGTATAAAAGTATAAAAGTAGAGAAAATATATATTCTTTCTTACCCTGACAAATCCACTATACCAAGACCAATACCACCACATACAAGAGATAAATACCGCCACACCATGACCAGACCACATATTGACCAAATACCACATACAGGCAATTAATACAGTCACACCATGACCAGACCACATATTACCTCCACATAGTGACTGAATAATACTGTCACACCATGACCAAAGCATGTATTACCACCACATAGTGACCAAATAATATCACATACTGTACAAGGAACAAATACCTCCACACCATGACCAGATCATATATTACCACCTCAGTGACCGAATAATACAATACTGATCATTAATAAAAAACACAATACTAATAACATTAATATTACCACTGGTGACATAATACACAGGAGCTCTGTATATAGTGTCGGTGTACAGGTAATACAGTGATCACCAGAGACATTACAGCATATACAGAGTACCTATATATGCTGTAATACAGAAATATACAGGTAATACAGTGACCACCTCCATACAGAATTATGGGCCTCATGTAATGCTGCTCCATACAGTATATTGGCCCAATGTAATGCTGCTCCATACAGTATATTTTCCCCATATGATGCTGCTCTATACAGTATATTGGCCCCATGTAATGCTGCTCCATACTGTATATTGGTGCCATATGATGCTGCTCCATACAGTGTATTGGCCCCATATGATGCTGCTCCATACAGTATATTGGCCCCATGTCATGCTGCTCCATACAGTATATTGGCCCCATGTCATGCTGCTCCATACAGTATATTGGCCCCATGTCATGCTGATCCAAACAGTATATTGGCCCCATGTAATGCTTCTCCATACAGTATATTGGCCCCATGTAATGCTGCTCCATACAGTATATTGGCCCCATGTAATGCTGCTCCATACAGTATATTGGCCCCATGTAATGCTGCTCAATACAGTATATTGGCCCCATGTCATGCTGCTCCATACAGTGTATTGGCCCCCATGATGCTGCTCCATACATTGTATCGGCCCCCATGATGCTGCTCCATACAGTTTGTGGGCCCCCATGATGCTGCTCCATACAGTATGTGGGCCCCCATGATGCTGTTCCATACAGTATACTGGCCCACATGATGCTGCTCCATACAGTATATGGGCCTCCATGATGCTGCTCCATTCAGTATATGGGCCCCATGATGCTGCTCTATACAATATATTGGTCCACCATGATGCTGCTCCATACAGTATTTGGCCCCCATGATGCTGCTCCATTCAATATATGGGCCCCCATGATGCTGCTCCTTACATTATATGGGCCCCCATGATGCTGGTCCATACAGTATATGGGCCCCCATGATGCTGCTCCATACAGTATATGGGCCTCCATGATACTGCTCCATACAGTATATGGGCCTCCATGCTGCTGCTTCATACAGTATATGGGCCCACATGATGCTGCTCCATACAGTATATGGGCCCCCATGATGCTGCATACATAAAAAAAATCAAATACCTCTCCCGTTCCCTGCAGGTTTGGTGTACTCAGCACGTCGTCTTCTGACTCTGCAGTGCTCAGAGCAGAGTGCGGTAGTGACGTCACCTCGCCCTCTGCCCTGAGATGTCAGAATCAGAAGACGCTAACATCACTGGAGCTGCAGGCAACGAGGAGGAGAGGTAAGTATTTGAGGAGGAGAGGTGGGGGCGGGGGCGGGGCCCTCCCTCGGGGGCGGGGCCCTCCCTCCCGAAGGGGGCGCTCCCCCTCTCCGAAGGGGGGCTCTCCCTCCCCCGACTCATAGGCCCAGTAGTGTGCCGGTGTCCCTCAACCCCGGGGCCCCAACACTTACTTGGGTGCGCCGAGTGGCGGTGACGCCGGCCATGGTCATCACGGCGGGTCAGGTCTGCATGCGCGTTCTCCTGCCTCCCCCACTTTTAAAAGGCCCATGTCCTTACAAAAAAAGTTTTTTTTCCCCCTCCTTCTGTGGGGCCCACCGGGCATTTCACCGGCATCCCGCCAGGCCAGTCCGACCCTGTCCTTATTTTTCAAGTCCAAACAGTTATTTAATACTTTTAACTCCTTCCTCTGCCCACCACTGCCCCCTCCAACCACCTCATCTCTGCCGAGGACTTTGCCACACACTTCAAAAATAAGTTAGACCAAACAAGGCAAGTTTTTTTGTCGACCACCACCACCCCTTTGTATATCAGACTCATGCCCTTCCCACATAACCTCCCTCTCCAACATCACTGAAGGAGAGCTTACTCGCCTCCTCTCCAAATCACACCTCACCACTTGTACAGTGGACCCTATCCCATCCCACCTCCTCCCCAACCTCACCACCATACTTATCACATCCCTAACCCATCTCAACAACCCATCACTAACTTCTGGTGCCTTCCCTTCTGCTTTCAAACATGTCACAACCACGCCTATCCTCAAAAAGCCATCCCTCGACTCGTCTGCTTTGTCAAGCTATCGTCCCATATCGCTGTTCCCATTTGCTTCCAAACCCCTTGAGTAGCATGTCTGATGCTCCCCCAGGGCCGTGGGGTACTTGGCAGCCGGGCCTATGGATGCCGGTGGGGGATGTCACGATGGCTGGCCCGGTCCATGACCCAGGGCGGTCAATAAAGAAGGGAATTATATACAGGGGATTATAAGAGTTCGTGATGCCACCTGTGGATTGCAGCTGAAGGGAGCCGCTGCTGCGAAGCAGTCCTCTGGAGCCGGTGTTACGGCAGCAGGGATGGTGTGGCTCTCCACAGGTAGAGCAAGCTCCAGGGCAGTGTGGGGGTAGATGGTGGATGCTGGTGAGAGACAGCAGGACGGTCCCGGAGGAAAGACTGACACTCACACTGGGGTAAGCTTCAGTACCTTTACTGGTGATGGTGCAGGCACGGTCCAGGGTGCTCCGGATGAACGGCGCACTTTTGGACTCTCCCCAGTGAGCGGGTATAGGGCCTCCTGATCCGTGACTTTGTTCCTAAGCTTCTGACCTGACTGGAGCTAGGCCTAGCGTGGTTACTGTCTCTCTCTGTCCTTTGCTCCTGCTGACCTGGTGGTAGGGCCTTCTCCTGGAGATCACTCTCCCTGGTCGCTGGGGCCTCCGTGACTCCTAGCCCTGGTACTGTAGTCAGCATTTGGGAAACCTGGGACCTGTAGTCCTCCAGGGATTCTGGTGGTCCCTACTGGGTATAAAGGGACCCCGTAGGCGTGGACCCGGTGTCCGGTACATATCTCGGGATGAGCCTGGTATGCTCCTCTGCCCCCTTGCTACTTCTTCATTTTCCTCTCGCCTTCGGCCACACTCAGGGCCCTCACTAGGCCTTTACTCGTGCTGTAGGCCTTGGCTCGCCTAAGCACAGCAGCAGCGTGCCGCCTCTTTGTTGCTCTCTGAGCGGCAGCACGCTCTCTCTCTCACTGAGAGACTAACTGGACTGCCTGGCTCCACCTTCCCCATATATATCTGTCCCTAACGGGCTCCCTCTGCTGGTGTGAGGTGGAAGGGTGGAGGTGTGTGAATGTAGTGAGGGCCTCTTGTGGAGAAGTCCATCCATGCACCCTTCTGGGTTCTGTGGCACCAGTGCATAGCAGGGCGCCACATGTCCTTCCTCCTACCTGTCATCTAACTTTTTCTTTGACAACCTACAATCTTGTTTCTGTCCCCATCATTCCACTGAAACTGCCCTGACCAATATTACTAATGACCTACTTACAGCCAAAGCTAACAGTCAATTCTCTATACTCCTCCTTCTAGACCTGTCCTCCACCTTTGACACAGTTGACCACTGCCCCTCCTACTACAGATCCTCTCTTCCTTTGGCATCAAAGACCTTGCCCTATCCTGGATCTCCTCATACCTTTGCAACCGCACATTCAGCGTCTCCCACTCCCACACTACCTCTTCTTCCCGCCCTTTCTCTGTTGGAGTCCCTCAAGGCTCTGTCCTAGGACCCCTACTCTTCTCCATCTATACCCTTTGCGTGGGACAACTCAAAGTCCCATGGCTTACAGTATCACCTATACGCTGATGACACTCAGATCTACCTCTGTTTCCAAGACATCACCTATCTGCTGTCCAGAAATTCAGAGTGTCTATCAGCCATATCCTCCTTCTTCTCCTCTTGCTTCCTCAAGCTCAATGTGGACAAAACTGAACTCATCATCTTTCCTACATCTCATGTATCTTCCCTGCCTGACCTATCTATCACAATAAGAGATTACCGGAGGCGCTCCTGTGGATAATGATAGAGACTCCACTGTAGGTGCAGTCGAAACATTCCAAAAGGGTCGCAGGTGACAGCTCAAAAGCACATAGGTACAAGTTATAAAATTTTATTTTGGATTAAAAACCACTCAAGGGATGAGTGGTTAGCATTAGTGTTGAGCAAACATGCTCGACACTGCTCGGTACTCGCCCGAGCATCACGCTACTCAGGATGTTCGGCGAGCACCGAGCATTTCCGGGTTACTTGGGCGGGAGCTCGGGTCTCCGCCCTGCATGTTTGGCGCTCTTTACAGAGCCAATGAACATGAAGGGATTGCCAGCCAGTCACTATAATGCCGCAGCCATGTTGTTTGTGGGCATTACAGTGATTGGCTGGCCGCACAGCGTCACCTCGAGTATTTAAAACCGGGCGCCGCAATCTTGGAAACAGTCGCTCCGGATCAGACAGTGTAGGGACAGCGCTGCTGATTTAGGGAGAGATATATCCTGCAAAATAGTTAGTGTAGGGTCTGTAAAGGCTGCCAGATCAAACAAACAGTCCTTCTCAGGACTAATATCCATCCCAGGTATATCAGGCAGGCAGGCAGGCAGGTTGTATAGGAGACGCAGTGGTTATACCAGCAAACGCTGCATTACAGTCTTGTGTGCTGCTCCTGTTGCTGAAATTGCAAGACTTTAGTGTTGAGCCACCCCCGTAGTGTTCGAGTTCGGTTCGGTTCGTCGAACACCCGTGTGTTCGCCGAACTGTTCGTCGAACTGTTCGTCGAACACCTTCGAACACCGTTAAAACCAATGGCAGGCAAACAAAAACACATAGAAACACATAGAAAACACCTTCAAAGGTGTCCAAAAGCTGACAAACTGCTCAGAAGACATAACTAACACATGGAAAAGTGACAAGTACATATAGTCATGCGAAAAGAAAAGAGGTGGAGGAGTAAAAGGAGGGGGAGACACAGATATAGGCATGTCATGCCCTTCTAAAATCCAAAAAGTGAGAAGCCGACACGGCCAGTCCGCTCCTGCCCGTGCCACCTCCGTGTCGCCGGGTTTGTGCCAGAGCCGCGGTGAACCCTGATGGCCAGCCCCCCTCTCCCAATACTGGTGCCTGTCCGCTGGTGGGTCGAGCGAGCCCCCCTGTGGTGGAGGCAGCTCTAAGCTTTTTAATTTAAATTGTCTCTCTAATTTGAATGAATACACTTTAAATCCATTTACAAGGATCTATTGGAGGGCAAGTCTCATGCCAGCAGCCACGTAATTCCAGCTCCAGTAGCGTCCACTAAAGCTGCTGCAGTTAAAAAGCTTTTATAAGGATCGAGCTCGGCTGTCCACCGCAAGGCATCCTACTGCCAGTCCCAGCCCCTATGCCTTGGGGTGCCTCCTGATGCTCTTCACTAAGTATCCCATGGTCCCGAAGCATTTCCTTTGAAAAAATTAAGTGTCTAAACTACAGGTGGTGCAGCTTGCTTAACAGCCGGGATAAACCGCTGACTAGCAGACACTGCTACTAGGCACAAAGTATTTCCTGGGCTAGATGCAGTTAAAAATTTGTAATTAGATACTCTCGTTGGATGCTGAGAAAGCATTCCATAGAGTCTCCTGGCACGCCATATATGATTCTCTTAAAAAGCTTGGGGTAGGGGTCTAGGGGACCCTTTTATAGCCAAAATCACGGCCCTGTATCACAATACGTCACCTAGGCTGAAGATAAATGGAACTGTAGCACCCTGAGGGCTCGGTTGCTACAGACGTATTGCACCTCACCCAGAGGTGTGATATCTCACTCTCAGGTAAGGATGGAGTGTGGATCAGGACCCGACACCTGCATGCATTACACCACATTGCCGTGGGGCAGGGCGACCAATATGCCCCTGAGATGGGCACGACAGTCCCTGTCCCTGGCTGGAGTGGGGGGAGGGAACACTGAGGAAGGGGAACCCTGTAGTGCAGGAGCAGGGAGGAAGCAGTTCCTGGGTGCATTGAGAAGGGAGTATAAAAGGTGGGCACCATCTTAGTTCAGTGCAGAGAAGTCTGAGCAGAAGTGGCAGGGAGCAGGGGCTCTGCATGAGCTCTGCTCCGGAGGCGGGCCTAGTAACAGAGGCCCAGGCCTGGAAGAGGGAGAAGGAAGGAAGAGGAGCGGAGAAGGCTCCAGGAACGAGGAATGAAGGGATCCCAGGGGTGAGGACGGGCGAGTCGCCACCGCACGCCCGAATCCACCTGCGTGGAGGGGTCAGGCCAAAGGGGGAGACCGGTCCCCGAACTAGTGGAGGCAGGAAACGACCCTCAGCTAGAAACCGGAGGCTCTGACATTTTATGTGGCGCAGCCCCTCGCTACACCCGCTAGGAAAGCACCACATAGGGTCAGGGAAACTGGCGCCAAGTTTACCAAGAGGAGGCCCGAGGCAGCCGGACAGAAGTGTTGGTAAGAAAGGCCAGACAAAGGACACACAAAGGGGGTCCTGTGAAGTGCTCCAAAGTTATCTGGGAGTTGTCTGAGCCCCTCACCTGGTGAGCACAGTACGACGTGGGCAGCCGTTACCTGCAGAAGTGGTCTGGATAATTAGAACTGTGAGTAAAGGCCCTGGACTGCATCACTGACTCCGTGTCGTTACTGCTGCTGCCCTGCACCATCACCCCCATCCTCTGCATACACTGCCCTGAGGCTATACTCCTCCCGTGGGGAGTTATGCTACGCTCTGCTGCACCCACAACACCAGCCTCAGCGGTCTGCCCTGTAGCGGCGGTTCACTCTGACCGCAATCCACGGGTGGCGTAGTCGGACATTTAAACATCAAAACCACATAAATAGTTCCGCCACTGGTTTGACCGCCCTGAGCCACGGAACCGGGTCGCCGCCACGAAGACTACAACCACCAGCATCCACCAAAAAGGATCCGGCTCCGGGTGTCCCAAGGCCCAGGGGGTGCGTCAGAACATTTTCATCACCTTTCACAATCACCAATGGGACAAGGCAGGGATGTCCTCTGTCCCCTCTCTTATACATCCTAGTGACGGAGCACCTGCTCTCATCAATTCACCATAACCCCAATATTAGGTGGATTGAGGTGGGAGGCACCGAGTACAAGTGCTCTCTATTTGCTGATGATGTCCTAGTATATATCACTCAATCACATATATCCATCCATGCTGTTATGGCTGAAATAGATCACTTTGTTACATGGTAAAATTTTAAAATCAATGCAGCGAAGTCTGAGGCCCTCGATGTCTCCCTCCCCAAATCCATATAGGATTCCATCCAGTCCAACTTTCCCTTTGCCTGGCCCTCACAGGGTATCAAATACTTAGGAATTTCTATTCATAGAGACCTCTCCCATCTATGTTATCTTAATTTTGGGCCCTTTATTGAACAATTCCATACAGACCACGGTTGGCAAGTTAGAACTGTAAGATTCACTACGTGAACCACTGGTGTTTTGTGGAAAAGCACATGTACACTGCGTTCCAAATTATTATGCAAAAAGTGGTTAGGAGTGATAAGGGAAGAATATGTTTGCTTGTCAGTTAAACTCATTGATGGTGATGTGTGTCAGGGCTCTTTATATCACTGTAAGCAATTGCAGACACCTGTGCTAATTAGTTTGGCAGGTGTGTCCAATGAAAGGCAAGACTACTTAAGAAGGCTCTCTCACATTATTAAGCAGCCTACATTTTCTGCCAAAATGGGAAAGAAAAAGGATGTGTCGGCTGCTGAGAAGCAACAAATTGTGGAGTGTTTAGGTCAAGGCATGACTACAATCAACATTGTGCGATGATCAGGATGAAGTGTCTTGGCAATCAAGAAGTATGTAGCTGATTCACAGTACACACGTGTGCGTGCTGATAAGGGCAAATTGAGTACTCTTTCCTACAGGCAATTACGTCAGGTTGAAAGAGCAGCGGCAAAAAAGCCTTGTCATAGCAGCAGACAAGTTTTTGAAGCTGCTTGTGCCTCCAACGTCCCCCGAACAACAAGATGCAGGGTCCTTCAGAGGTTTGCAGCTGTGCATACGCCATCCTGTCGACCTCCTCTATCCACTTCACACAAGCAGAAACGGCTCCAGTGGGCCAAACATTACATGAAGACTGATTTCAAAACTGTTTTGTTCACGGATGAGTGCCGTGCAGCGCTCGATGGTCCAGATGGATGGAGTGGAGGATGGCTGGTTGATGGACACCCCACGCAAACACGGCTACAGCGCCAACAAGGAGCAGGTGGAGTAATGTTTTGGGCTGGAATCATGGGGAGAGAGATTGTCGGCCCCTTTAGGATCCCTGAAGGCGCTAAAGATGAACTCCATAATGTATGTGGATTTTCTCAAACAGCACTTCCTGCCATGGTTCAAGAAGAAGAACCGTGTATTTCACAGCAAGATCATTTTTCTGCATGATAATGCACCATCTCATGCTGCACATAAAACATCTGCATCTCTGGCTGATATGGGCATAAAAGGGGACAAACTTATGGTGTGACCCCCATGCTCCCCTGACCTGTACCCCATTCAGAACCTTTGGAGCATCATTAAAAGGAGTGTCTATGATGGCGGGAGGCAGTTCACATCTAAGCAACAGCTCTGGGAGGGTATTCTGTCCTCATGCAAAACAATTGAAGCAGAAACCATCCAAAACCTGACAAATTCAATGGACGAGAGAGTTCAGAAGCTCCTTTCGAACAAGGGGTCCTATGTGAAAATGTAACATCACCTAGAATAAAGTTTTGAGTTGAAAACTGTTTGATTTCAGTTTCTAACAACCTGCTAATGCTTATAATTTCAAAAATGACCATTTTTTTGGTCTTTATTAAAATGAAAAGGTTGATCGAAAAGTTTGGGGGATCTAAGAGTGTGGCAACCCAGTAGTCATGATTACTTCGAATTCTGACAATATGAGGGTCATGCTGCAGGTAGTGCAGCAAGAAGGCACTTATGTGTCTTGCGCATCTCGGAGCCCCAAAATTATTTTCCGGGCTAGATGCAGCTAAAAATTATTATTAATTTTAAATCTGGTGAAGCTTTAGTATAGATGGCCTAATAGGATCAGTGCTGCACACTGCTACAAAGCCCAAATTATTTTCCAGTCAAGATACAGATAAACATGATTAGTAATTTGAAAGCTTAAAACGGTTGGTAGGGTGATTTTAACCAATCATCAAGCTTTTACTCTCCCCAGGATGACACAGGGGTAGAAAAGTCGTTTCGGATCCATGATTTGTTCATCTTTATGAACGTGAGTCTGTCTACATTATCAGTGGAGAGCCGCGTGCGCTTATCTGTCAGCACACCACCAGCAGCGCTGAACACACGTTCAGACAGAACGCTGGCTGCGGGGCATGACAAGATCTCCAAGGCGTAAGTGGCTAGCTCCGGCCATTTATCCAGATTGGAAGCCCAAAAAGAGCAAGGGTCCAGTGACACAGTCGTGGCTTCAATGTTTACTTGGAGATACTCCTGTACCATCGTCTCTAGGCGTTGACTATGTCTTGTCTCCTGTGGCCTTGCAAAGGATGGGCTAAAAAAGTGGTGAAATGATTCCGCAAAATTGATGTTACCAGCAGATACTGTGGTTCTGTTACGGTTTGAGTGCTGAACACTTGACGGTCCCACGGTTGGCAAGTTGGAACTGTGAGATTCACTACGTGCACCACTGGTATTTTGTGGAAAAGCACATGTAAGATTCTGCAACAGTCTCTGCTGATACTCCTGCATGCGTGCATCCCTTTCTATGGCAGGAATAATTTCTGCAAATTTACTTTTGTACCGGGGATCTAACAGTGTGGCAACCCAGTAGTCAGGATTATTTCTAATTCTCACAATTCGAGGGTCATGTTGCAGGTAGTGCAGCAAGAAGGCACTCATGTGTGTTGCGCATCCAGGAGCACCAAGTCCCTGTTGTGTTGGTGGCGAGGTAACAATCATGCTTCCTTCCTCTGTCCTCTCCCCCCAACCTCGCACAACAGAAATGTGATCAAGGTCTCCCTCATCTGATGAGTCTTCCATCAGTTCGTCCTCCACTTCTTCCTGGGTTCCTGCACCTTCCTCACTAGTTTGGCTGCTACCATGCGCCCTGGTAAAACCATCTCCCCCACCCTCACATGCCTGCCGCCTTGGTGCTGCCGACCGTCTGGACCTTGCAGATGTTAGCCCTTCCGCATACAACTCCTCCTCCTCTACTTCCTCCACCTCCTCTTGTGCCACCACCTGACTCCGAATTCTGTTTAACATGTGCTCCAGCATGTAAATCACCGGAATAGTCATGCTGATAATGGCATCGTCAGCACTAAACATCTTCGTCGCCATTTCAAAACTGTGCAGAAGGGTGCATAGGTCCCTGATCTGAGACCACTCCTCCAGCGTGATTTGCCGCACCTCTGAATCTCGTTGGCCCAGGCTATACGTCAGAACGTATTGCACCAGGGCTTGTCGGTGCTGCCACAGTCGCTGCAACATGTGCAGAGTTGAATTCCACCGGGTAGGCACATCGCATTTTAGCCGGTGAAGTGGCAGGCCCAAAGACTTCTGTAGAGATGTAAGTCACTGAGCTGCGGGATGCGAACGGCGGAAGTGAGCACACAGCGACCGTGCCCTCTGCAGAAGGCCATCTAGTCTGGGATAGTGGGCTAAAAATTGCTGGACAACCAGGTTCAACACGTGAGCCATACAAGGCACGTGTGTGACATTGCCCCGGCGAAGGGCCGCACCCAGGTTTGCAGCATTGTCGCACACGGCCTTCCCTGGTTTCAGGTCCAGTGGAGACAACCATTCATGAAATTGGTTCTCCAGAGCTGACCACAACTCCTCAGCTGTGTGACTCACATTTCCCAGACATTTCAATGTAAAAACCGCCTGATGACGTTGAGCCCTACTGCCAGCATAGTAAGGAGGTGTGCAGGATTCCTTCTGCGCAGTTAGAAAGCTTGTGGCATGACCAGACAGGCTTTGGGTGCAGGTGGAAGACCGAGAGGAGGTTGAGGAGGCAGAAGCAGTGGAGGAACTTTGAGATAAAGAGGATTGACGCACAACTCGTGGGGACGGCAAGACTTGGACAGCAGCCCCTTGTCCTGCTGTCACCATAGTTACCCAGTGCCCAGTCAGCGACATGTAACGCCCCTGTCCATGCCTACTCGTCCAAGTGTCTGTGGTGAAATGCACCCTGTCACACACAGAGTTTCTCAAAGAAGCGGTGATGTTGTGTGCGACATGCTGGTGGAGCGCAGGCACACCTTTCTTTGAGAAGTAGTGCCGACTGGGCATCTGGTACTGGGGCACTGCGACGGACATAAGGTCTCGAAAATCCTCTGTGTCCACCAGGCGGAAAGGCAGCATTTCTGTAGCCAAGAGCTTGCAGATGGTGAAATTCAACCTCTTAGCTTTCTCATGGCTAGGAGGAAATGGTCTTTTACTTGTCCACATCTGAGGGACCGAGGGCTGGCTATTGTGCTTAGACGGGGTTGATAAGGGTGTCCCCGGCAAACTGCCGGTCTGTGAGGAAGATGCAGGCGGACATGTTAGGTTGCCTTGATCCAAAGGTGGTGCTATCGATGTCGGACAGCGCTCAACACCAGCTGGTGTTACCACCTCCAAAGAAAATGATGACCTGCCAATCACGCTGGCTGTTGCGGGTAAAGAGGTGGCAGGTCTGCGCCCCAAAACAGGTGTGACTGCTGTCCCCCCAGTCACAGAGGATGAAGAGGCCGCGGATGCACAAGATATGGCAGACGGTGGTTGGCCCGGCCAGCTAGGCCGCATTGTAGCACACTGAGCTTCCCACTGCAACTTATGCTTCATGTCCATGTGCCGGTTCATGCATGAAGTACTCAAACTATGTATTTTTTGGCCTCTACTTAGCTTTTGCTGACAAATGTTACAGATAACACGAGTTGGGTCATCTTTATCAATCTGAAAAAATGCCCAGGCTATGCAAGGCTTAGCACCCATGCGACCTGAAGAGCCACCACGACTTGTGGTGAGAGGCAGAGTTGTGTTTGAGGATGCAGTTGTTGACGTGCTTCCAGTACTACATCTCTGTCCAGGAAGGCGCAACCTGACCTCGTCGTCACTAGCATCTTCCTCCACCTCCTCTGATGACCTCATCTCTTGGCTGACTGTGGGTTGACAGTAAGTGGGATCTCCAACCTCATCATCATCACCCTGTGCGTTATCACACCCGTCGTCCTCAGAGCCAACCTGTTCCTGCCCTGACAAAAAACTAAAGTTGTCGCTCCAATCAGGTATTTGAGTCTTATCATCGTCTTCCTCATTGTCTCCACCAACAGGAGTTACAGTTTGGGAATGAGGGTCTACATTATGGTCAGAACCTTCTGCGTCTGGTCCTGGATGCGACTCATAAAGATTCTGGGCATCAGTGCAGATCATTTCCTCGTCTGGATTCACAGAAGCGCTGGAGTCGACCTCTGATTCCCAGGCTATAGTATGAGTAAACAGCTCTGCAGACTCAACCATCTGTTCTACCTCATACTCAGATGGGCAGCTGGAGATTTGGGAGCTGTGAGGAAGCAAGTGCGATTGGGGTGACACCTTTGAGGACTGGAGTATTTGTGATGTTGAAGTTGATGTGGAGGAGAGCCCACTTAAAGGAGCACTTGATATCCGTTGAAGCACCTGCTGTTTTTGTGCCTCATCTGGAATTTGTAGCGATTGGCGTGGCCGTAAGAAAGGGATCTTATCACATTGTCCGCTAAAAGAAGTAGACATTTTAGTTTGGCTGGAAGATGGTCTTTCTTCTGCAGATGTTACTGTTGCTTTAACACCTACCCCACGGACACAACCTTTTTTCCCCTTCCCAACACGCCTATTCCCCTTTCCACCAGCAGCAGGCCTTTTTCCACTCATTTTGAAGGTTAACTAATTCACAACTCTGGAGTTGTTTGCACAAAAAATCAATGGATGGTAACCGAGCAGAGCTGAGTGGCCAAACTGTGGTATTAGGCCAAAACTATTGGCTGGGTTAGATGCAGAAAAAAATTATATTCAATTTGCAACCTGATGGAGGTCAGTATAGATGGACTAATACAACAAGTCCCACACACAGCTAGAAGCCCAAATATTTTTTCAGAGGTACTGTAGATGCAGATAAAAATTATTTTTAATTTGCAACCTGATGGAGGTCAGTATAGATGGACTAATAGAGAAAGTCCGACACACTGCTAGAAGGCCAAATATTTTTTCAGAGCTAGATGCAGAAAAAAATTATATTCAGTTTTCAACCTGATAGAGGTCTGTATAGATGGATTAATAGAACAAGACCCACACACAGCTAGAAGCCCAATATTTTTTCAGAGGTAGATGACGCGCCCCCTGGGCCATATTCTTTAGGGGAATACCCGGAGCCGGATCAGATGGGGGTTGTAGTCTTCCGAGTGGCTGTGACCCGGTCCGTGCCCAGGGTGTCAAGCTCAGAGTATGTGGCAGTCCTACAGATGTTACAAAGTTCGTTATGTCGACTACGCCACCCGTTGGATTGCGGTCACTACGGCCGCCGCTGCAGCAGGGTCCGCTGAGGCTGATGGTGTTGGTGCAGCTTTAGATAGTATAACCCCCAACGGGAGGGGTATGGCCTCAGGGGGTCAGGTGCAGAGGATGGGGGTTGTGGTGGTGCAGCGTAGATGGTAATTAAAGACAGAGTCGGGTTGTGCAGTTCAGGGTGTTTACTTACTGCAGATATTCCGGTCACTCCGGCCTTCAGTGACCACCCGAGCCGTGCTGCGTCCACCAGGTCCTGGATTCAGCCAACCCCCAAGCAAGTCCGGAGCGTGTCCCTGAGCCCTCCTTCTTGTCCTTTCTTCTGGCCGTCCCCACCAGGGATCCACCTAGGTCCAGCTCCCTCGGGCCTTCTGTTGGGAGACCCTTGGCCTTGGGTTCCCTGACCCTACACGTGGTTTGCCTTCAGGGTGGATGTGGTGGGTGGCCGTGGCAGATCCTGCCCACGGCCTCCGGTCTCTGGCTGAGGTATGCTTTAGCCCCCACCAGTTTGGGATCCGGTACCCTATTGCCAACTCTTCACCCTGGGGTTGTACTTGGGTTCTCAGAGTTCCTTTCTGTCTCCCCCTCTGGGTCTTTCTTTCTGTTCTCCTCTCTCTCTCTGGGCCTTGGAGCTGCTCTTCTCCTCTGCTCTCTTCAGGTTACACCCTGACAGACTGACCCTGATCTTAGATGGTGCCCACCTTAAATACTCCCTCTATGTGTGAGCTCAGGTGACCAGCACCCAATGAGCTCCTATCTTTACCCAGGCTGCTCCCCCTATCTGCCCCTACACTACTGGGATGTACCACCCCCCTCCCACTCCAGCCAGGAACAGACTCGGTCGTACCTGCACATTTCTAAGTGGGAGTACCGTTGGTCTGCTCCTCGGAAATGGGATGTGTGTAGTGCATGCAGCTTTCTGAGCTCAGTTCCACACTCCATCCTTACCCGGGAGTGGAATACCACACCTCTGGGTTGAGGTGCAATACCCCTGTAGCAGCCGAATCCTCAGGGTGCTACATAGATGCAGAAAAAAATATATTCAGTTTGCAACCTGATGGAGGTCAGTATAGATGGACTAATACAACAAGTCCCACACACAGCTAGAAGCCCAAATATTTTTTCAGAGGTACTGTAGATGCAGATAAAAATTATTTTTAATTTGCAACCTGATGGAGGTCAGTATAGATGGACTAATAGAGAAAGTCCGACACACTGCTAGAAGGCCAAATATTTTTTCAGAGCTAGATGCAGAAAAAAATTATATTCAGTTTGCAACCTGATGGAGGTCTGTATAGATGGATTAATAGAACAAGACCCACACACAGCTAGAAGCCCAATATTTTTTCAGAGGTAGATGCAGAAAAAAATATATTCGGTTTGCAACCTGATGGAGGTCAGTATAGATGGACTAATACAACAAGTCCCACACACAGCTAGAAGCCCAATATTTTTTCAGAGGTAGATGCAGAAAAAAATATATTCAGTTTGCAACCTGATGGAGGTCAGTATAGATGGACTAATACAACAAGTCCCACACACAGCTAGAAGCCCAAATATTTTTTCAGAGGTACTGTAGATGCAGATAAAAATTATTTTTAATTTGCAACCTGATGGAGGTCAGTATAGATGGACTAATAGAGAAAGTCCCACACACTGCTAGAAGGCCAAATATTTTTTCAGAGCTAGATGCAGAAAAATAGTATATTCAGTTTGCAACCTGATGGAGGTCTGTATAGATGGATTAATAGAACAAGACCCACACACAGCTAGAAGCCCAATATTTTTTCAGAGGTAGATGCAGAAAAAAATATATTCAGTTTGCAACCTGATGGAGGTCAGTATAGATGGACTAATACAACAAGTCCCACACACAGCTAGAAGCCCAAATATTTTTTCAGAGGTACTGTAGATGCAGATAAAAATTATTTTTAATTTGCAACCTGATGGAGGTCAGTATAGATGGACTAATAGAGAAAGTCCGACACACTGCTAGAAGGCCAAATATTTTTTCAGAGCTAGATGCAGAAAAAAATTATATTCAGTTTGCAACCTGATGGAGGTCAGTATAGATGGACTAATAGAATGATGCTATGCCCAAAAGATTTTACTTCACTAGGTGCAGTAAAAAAATTGGTATTCTATACACAGGTGGTATATCTTGCAACACAGATAGGCTACTCCACTGACTAACACACTCTGCAATAGGCCAAAAAGGATTAGCTTTGCTAGATTCAGCCAAATGCTGTGAAAAAAACTTGCACAGCACTGGCACAGACCTGCCTGGCAAAAACTGATAGGAACTGATGTAACCTAGTCCTGAAAAGGACTCCAATTACAATTAGTCTTTACTCCCACAACCTATCTATTTAAGAGCACAGACCTCCCTGATAAAAGTCGTAGGAAATGCTGTAACCTAGTCCTTAAAAGGACTGCAATCACAACTATTCCCTACTCCCAAGCTATCTGTATATTTGTGCGAAAATTGGCTTGAAATTAACAAGGTATAGCGCACACAGCAACAGCGGTGCCGTCTAACACGCAGCTGCAGCAGTGAGAAAATGGTGGCGACGGGGAAAATGGCTTGGTCTTATAGGGCAAGGACATGTGACATACACTGCCAATGACACATGCCCTTGCTTGTGTGAAAAAAAGCACTTCGCTCCGTGTGTGCGCTGCTGATAGGCTGACAGATTGCACCTCCCCACTGCAAATGCGGGAAAGAGAAAAAAAAATGGAGATCTTCATTGTTCCTGCAGAGATCCATCCCCTGCCCCTCCCCCCACCCCGCTGTACACTCAAACTGCGTATTAACATTAATTTTCATCATTACTGAGAAAAAATCCAGTTATGATTTTGGTGCACGAACAGTTATCGAACATAACCTCGAACAGCCGAATTTTTCTCAAATTGTTCGTGTTCGCCGAATGGCTCGAACAGAGCCCAAAACAGCTCGAATTTGAGATTGGCGAACAGTTCGAGTAGAACAACGCTCATCTCTACTAGACTTAGCTCAACGCTCATCTCTACTAGACTTAGCTCCAGGTCCCGGGGGCCAGGAAAAATCCTTTTTTTTATCTAAATCCTCTGTTTTTTTTCCTCCTTCACAATGTACAAATACCCATCTTATTAACCTTTTGGTGCCCCCCCCCCCCCCAAAAAAAAAAAAAAGTGTGCCTCTGATTTTTCAGACACAAATGTATCTGTTGAAAATAGTCTGGTGTAGGCCAGAGAAATAGAAGTGTGGTTTTGCAGTTCTATGGGCCATTTATACCTAAAAAAAACAGTTTGAGTGTGTCGCTCACTGTTCAGCCGCAAATATATATATATTTTAAAAAGCCTGGTATACACCAGTAAATTATTACTGTGGTTTTGATGTTCCACGGTAAAACATCTCTATTATCCTGTTTTTGGCATTTTTTGCTGTATAAAAATAATAATAGTGTCTCCCTGATTTTTCAGACACAAATATATCTGTTGAAAATAGTCTGGTGTAGGCCAGAGAGACAGAAGTGTGCTTTTGCTGTTCCACGGTAAAAAATCTCTATTATCCTGCTTTTTGCATTTTTTACTGTAAAAAAAATAAAAATAGTGTCTCCCTGACTTTTCAGACACAAATATATCTGTTGAAAATAGTCTGGTGTAGGCCCGAGAAATACAAGTGTGGTTTTGCAGTTCCACGGTACAAACCTCTGTATTATCCACTTTTGGGCCATTTGTATCTAAAAAAAACAGTTTGAGTGTGTCGCTCACTGTTCAGCCGCAAATATATATATATTTTAAAAAGCCTGGTATACACCAGTAAATTATTACTGTGGTTTTGATGTTCCACGGTAAAACATCTCTATTATCCTGTTTTTGGCATTTTTTGCTGTATAAAAATAATAATAGTGTCTCCCTGATTTTTCAGACACAAATATATCTGTTGAAAATAGTCTGGTGTAGGCCAGAGAGACAGAAGTGTGCTTTTGCTGTTCCACGGTAAAAAAATCTCTATTATCCTGCTTTTTGCATTTTTTGCTGTAAAAAAAATATAAATAGTGTCTCCCTGACTTTTCAGACACAAATATATCTGTTGAAAATAGTCTGGTGTAGGCCCGAGAAATACAAGTGTGGTTTTGCAGTTCCACGGTACAAACCTCTGTATTATCCACTTTTGGGCCATTTGTATCTAAAAAAAACAGTTTGAGTGTGTCGCTCACTGTTCAGCCGCAAATATATATATATATTTTAAAAAGCCTGGTATACACCAGTAAATTATAACTGTGGTTTTACTGTTCCACGGTAAAAAATCTCTATTATTCAGGTTTTGGTAGTTTTTTCCGTAAAGAAAAACAGTAGTGTCTCCTGACTGTTGTGACACAAAAATATATCTGTTGAAAATAGTCTTGTGTAGGCCCGACATCCCAGTGTGGTTTCGCAGTTCCACGGGTCAAATCGCTGTACTATCCAGTTTTGGGCCTTTGGTATCTAAAAAAAAAGCAGTTTGAGTGTGTCGCTCACTGTTCAGCCGCAAATATCTCTATTTAAAAAAGTGTGGTATACCCCAGTAAACAATAACTGTTGTTTTCCTCTTCCACGGTTCTAATCTACTCTTTATTACCCTTTTTCCATTGATAGTGCAAGTGTAAGCTATTTTACTTCATTTACAATGGGCAAGGCGCGTGGCAAGGGACGTGGAAGTGGACGTTCTGGTGATGGTTCGTGCAGAGGACGGGGCCGTGGCTAAGGTGAAAATGTGCCACAACCAACAGCCACATCTTCTCGCTCCCACTTCTTGTCCGAATTACTAGGGAAGCACAGAACAACACCAGTATTGAGAACTGATCAGTGTGAACAGGTTATTAATTGGATAGCAGACAATACTTCCAGTTACCTGGGCACCACCACCTCCGGTCTATCTTCCACACGGTCAACTCTTAGTAGCCGTGAGTCTCGACCGCATACTCCTCCTCACCCTGATGCTCCTTCCTCCCACCATGCCGAGTGTCGTCAGACAGCAAGTGATCCCACACTTGGACACTCTGAAGAGCTGTTCACTGGTCCATTTCCATATTTGGGCCCCTCGCCTGATACGCTTGAAGTGGTGGAAGAGGAGATCCCATGTTGCGATGCCCAAATATTTGAACAGCCACGACCACAGGAAGTCGACGTTGGCAATCTGTCACAAGAGGTGGACGATGACGAGACACAATTGCCAGGAAGTGGGGAGGAGGATCGTGGTGCGCAAGTGGAAGAGGAGGAGGTGGTGGATGATCTAGTAACTGACCCAACATGGAAGGAGGACATGCAGAGTGAGGCCAGCAGCACACAGGGGGAGAGAGGCAGAGTACCCCAACAGACAGGAAGAAGCAGTGTGGTGGCCGCAGACAGAAGGCAGGCAACCGTTCCCCGTAACACCAACACGAGGGACGTTGCCAGTACAAGCGGTAGGTCTTCCAGAGTCTTGAATTTTTTTAAAGACTCTGCAGATAACCCCAAAAAGGCCATATGTTCCACCTGCCATGCCAGCATCAGCAGGGGTGACAAAACTACCAGCCTGACCACCACCAGCATGATCAGGCACATGGCAGCAAAGCACCCGACTTTGTGGGGCGAAACCCAGGGTCCACGACCAGTGTCAGCGGGTGTCACCACTGCTTGTTCCACTGTTGTGCGTGCAATAGAACCCCCTGTTGTGTGTGCAAGTCAATCCCCTGTCCATACTGCATGTAAAGATGCCCCCTCCTCTCAGTCTTCACTTGTTATGGCAGTTTCTCAAGAAACAGCATCAACGTCCACGTCCAGGTCCCACCGCAGCGTTCAATTGTCCATATCCCAGACCTTTGAACGAAAGCGGAAATTCGCAGCTAACGCCCCACAGGCCACAGTCCTAAATTTGCACATTTCACGACTGCTTGCATTGGAAATGCTGCCTTTTAGGTTGGTGGAGACGGAATCCTTCCGCAATCTTATGGCGGTGGCCGTCCCTCGGTACTCGGTCCCCAGCCGTCACTATTTTGCCCGGTGTGCCATCCCCGCACTACACAAGCACGTGTCCCAAAGCATCTGCCGTGCCCTCAACAACTCAGTTACTGGGAGAGTCCACCTGACAACGGACACGTGGAGAAGTGCTTCTGGCCAGGGACGGTGCATCTCTCTGACGGCACACTGGGTAAACATAGTGGAAGCCGGGACCCAGTCGGACCTTGGGACGGAACACATCCTCCCCACACCGAGGATTGCGGTGTTATATATAATAAAAGATGAAACTATATAATTAAGGACGGCGCTATACATAATAAGCGAGTACACTATATACTAAGGGTGTATGCTATACATAATAAGTGAGTACACTATGTACTAAGGGACTGTGCTATACATAATACGGCTATATTCCTGCATCTGTGTGCAGTGTCAGTGTGCTACCCTGTTTTACAGACGCATTGAGCATGTCCTATTGTAATCCTCAAAATCGGATCAGAACAGGACATTCTCTGATCCTCACAGATCTCATTCTCAGATCCGTGATCCGTGATCTATAAAACTCTACAAGTCCGTGGACCATCCGATAAAAAAATCTGACATTTTACACAAATGTGAGAATGCAGCCTAAGGGATTTTACATGTAACATTATCACTCCAAGTCATACAGCGCAGATACAGAATAATATTTACATCCAGGCACTTACCGCTGACGTCTCGTCTGATCAGAGTCGATTTCTGCTGCTTCTTCTCCATCTGGTCAGACCTTCATGTCGACATCTCCCAGTCATGATTCGTCTTGTCATGATGATCTCCAGCCTAGATAATACAAGGTCACATATATTGTATATATACATGTGTCTCCCCCGCACTGAGCCCCTGAATACAGATCTGTAACCCCCCATTAATATACTAGGGGTAGCCACTTAGTAATCAAAATATAAACTGATAAGCAGCACTGTGCCCCCCATTAACTATAATCTCCACCTGCCAATAATGTAAATTATTCAGTCTCTGTGACTCCCCCCAATTAACTGTAAGGCTATGTGCACACGGAAAATATACAAGCGCCCCCATCATTGCTCTGTCCCAGCACCTCCATCATTGCTCTCTCCCAACACCCCCGTCATTGCTATGTCCCAGCACCTCCCGTCATTGCTCTCTACCAGCACCCCCAACATTGCTCTGTCCCAGCACCCCAGTCATTGCTCTCCCAGCACCCTCGTAATTGCTCTCTCCCAGCACCCCCGTCATTGCACTCTCCCTGCACCCCCGTCATTGCTCTATCCCTGCAGCCCATCATTGTTGTCTCCCAGCATCCCCGTCATTGCGCTCTCCGAGCACCCCAATTATTGCTCTGTCCCAGCACCACTATCATTGCTCTCTCCCAGCACCCCCATCATTGCTCTCTCCCAGCACCCCCGTCATTGCTCTCTCCCAGCACCCCCGTCATTGTTCTCTCACTGCACCCCCGTCATTGCTCTCTCCAAGCACCCCTATCATTGTTCTCTCCCAGCAACCCCTGTAATTACTCTCCCAGCACCTCCATCATTGCTCTCTCCCAGCAACCCATCATTGCTCTCCCCATCCCCGTCATTGGTCTACTAATCCCCATCATTGCTCTCCCCGCCCCATCAGTCCCATCACTGCTCTTCCCAGCCCCACCATTGCTCTCCCCAGACCCATCAGCGCTCTCCCCAGCCCCATCAGCCCCACCATTGCTCTCTCCAGCCCCACGATTGCTCTCCCGAGCCCCATCAGCCCTACCATTGCTCTCACCAGCCCCATCAACCCCACTATAGCTCTCTCCAGCCCAGTCAGCCCCATTATTGCTCTCCTGAGCGTTTCAGTAAAAATAAAAAAAAACACACTTACCTCTCTGCCCGTTCCCCCGCAAGCTGCAGCATCACTGCTCTTCCCAGCCCCACCATTGTTATCCCCAGACTCATCAGCCCCACAATTGCTCTCCCCAGCCCCACGATTGCTCTCCCCAGCCCCATCAGCCCCACGATTGCTCTCCCCAGCCCCACCAGCCCCACGATTGCTCTCCCCAGCCTCATCAGCCCAGTTATTGCGCTCTCCAGCTCCATCAGCCCCATTATTGCTCTCACCAGCGTTTCAGTAAAAAAAAACAAAAAAACACTTACCTCTCTGCCCGTTCCCCCGCAGGCCGCAGCATCCTTGTTGTCTGCAATTTCCTCCCTCACACAGGCCCGCGCTGCATGATGATGTCATCAAGGAGCGCGTGCCTGTGTGAGGGAGGAAGCGGCGGGCAGGAAGCAGAGGATGGATCTCTGCAGCTCCGCTGCCATTCTGTCCTGTCAGCAGCGGGGATGCAGGGATCGCTCCCTGCCCGCCACGAGCAGGGAGACGCTGCACCGGCGGGCCCCCCGGCACAGCTGCACCAGCAGCGATATGTCCGCCCCTGGACTGCTATGGGGCCCCCCAGCTCACGGGCCCCATAGCAGTCGTGTGGTCTGCCGCCATTAGTGGTACACCACTGCATTTTACCTATTTTTGATTGCATCTAGCAGGGCTTTTGTACATCAGAGGCAGTCCATGTTTTCCAGGCGTGCGGTATTGCATGTATAGCCATACATGTTGTGAGTTTCTAACAAGCATATAAACTGCTTTTCTCCTCTACGCTTTTGCTTCTGTGAACACTAAGTTATATACATGCTCTGTAGGAGCCCTGTCATTTCCAGACATTGGTGTATTATAATTCTGAGCATTATAATTCTCCATACACATGCACTTTAATATGGGTTTATTATGTATTTATCTCTTGATTGGTGACTTTGAAGCAGGGTTTATTTTGTTTTTGTTTAACCACTGGACCACCCCAATTAATGAACAATTTCCTTCTTTGACATGCACATGCACTTTGGATAGTTTCAATCCTTGGAATCGTTGGATTATGTAATGGTATAGGTTACTCTGCAGTGACTATCTCTGCTAGGTTGTTCTATGCTATTTTGTGGGGTGCACCAGGAGATAATATTCATGCATACTGGGTTGGCATTTCTTACCATCCCTCAAACAAGAGGCATCTGTTTTTATTTTATGTATGTGTTTGGTAATGTCTATGATATTGTTCAGTAAAATAATTTGTTTTTTATACACACTGACTTGAAGTGCTCACTTTTGTCTACTTGGTCTCCTTGATGTAAGGATTTTTACCTAGTGGTACAGATTGATTTACACATATTCATTATATATCTGCAAACTTTCTCATAAAATTCAAACCTGATAAATGCTTCTTGCACGAGTATTCAAACTCTACAGACTAGTATATGGCAGAGGCACATTCTGTAGCGATTCTAGCTTTATGTTTATTGAAGAAAAATAATTACAGGCACATATAAATCCCCCTATTAATAATCATTTATTACACATAAAAAAATTACAATCAGTAATATGATACCATGGGGACCCCGTGCAAGAAATATTGATAATCAAGATAAAATATAACATACTGTAGAAATGTCAGTGATTCCCATATACAGCACTAGGAATGAATGTGTGAACTGCCGTTACATTAAAGATGGGACAATTGCAGAAATACACTTGCATTTTTTTGTTGGGTGCATTTTAAGGTGTGAAAGTGAAGGAGTTATAGATTTAATTCAGTGCCCATGTTCAAAGCAATATATTGGCAGGACTCTGAGACCTCTTAAAAAAGGAGAGGAGAACAGATTAATAAGAATAGAAATTTTTTTTTGTTAAACATGCACTTTCAATCATTTCAAAACATTTCATAACAGCAATTCAAATGGCTATATCTATATACGAGTATAGGAGGAAATAATCTATCACAAATGTCCGGAGCTGAATCTAGAAAGAAATTAGGCTTTAAAACACTAGCGCCGAAAAAAGGGGAGTGGGTATTGCTGGAAGCTGCTGATAGATTAGCGGGTCCTGTGTGAAAACCCGTAAGGAAGAATGGCTACTAGATAAAGGATTGATACTATCACGCTAAACAGCGGCTGAACAGAGCAGGATGAATGAAAGGAATAACAGACATAGAAATAATGTTTCACCAAAATGAGTTGAATGTCCCCCTTTCTTGGTATGTAAATTTGTCTTAAGATTACCGGATAATGATTTGCAGCTATGAAAGTTAATAGATGATTCCCTGGGTTGCGATGATCTATGGATAATTGGTCGGGTGGTACCAAGCTTCTGGTACAGATAGAGGCAGCTAGTGATTGGACGTTTTCCATCTATATATCCTCCTCTTACCATTTTTTTTCACCCTTCCATTGACACGACAACATTATTACTGAACACATAAACTCTATCCTTTATATATACAGTATATAATTTCAAGGGAAAATGCGTTTTAAAAAAAGGTTTTAAAAAATTAATTATTAATTTAATTTCAGCTTTTTTTATTTTTTATATTCTATATATATTTAAATTTTTAATGATTTATTGTACTACAGTGCTGCTCACCATTCTTGTCACGCCGTAATTTTTTCGTAGACTGTACAATATCTTCAGAAATAAATGGAAATGTACCAAAGTTATATCCTCAGGATTTGTGGTCCAAAGTAATACAACAATACAATATTGTTTTTCAACTTCCATGTTGCAATTTCAAAGAAAAAACTGAATGTGCCACAATAATGGCACCCCTAATTAATACTTGGTTGCACACCCTTTGTCATTGTTGACAGCCTCCAAACGTTTCTTGTAGCCATCTGTAAGCTTCTTGCACTTCTCAGCTGGAATTTTCTCCCACTTTTCCTTTGCAGTTTGTTCAAGCTCTTGAATGTTTGCAGGGTTCTTTTTCCCAATGGCAGATTTCAGCTCACCCCTAAGATTTTCAATGGGATTGACGTCAGGACTCATAGAATCATAGAATCATAGAATCATAGAATGGTAGAGTTGGAAGGGACCTCCTGGGTCATCTGGTCCAACCCCCTGCTCAAAGCAGGATTCACTAGATCATCTCAGACAGATGTCTGTCCAGCCTCTGTTTGAAGACGTCCATTGAAGGGGAACTCACCACCTCTCGTGGCAGCCTGTTCCACTCATTAATCACCCTAACTGTCAAAAAGTTTTTTCTAATATCTAATCTGTGTCTCCTCCCATTTAGTTTCATCCCATTGCTTCTAGTCTTTCCTTGTGCAAATGAGAATAAAGATGATCCTTCTACAATGTGACAGCCCTTGACATATTTGTAGACAGCTATTAAGTCTCCTCTCAGTCTTCTTTTTTGCAAGCTAAACATTCCCAAATCCTGCAACCGTTCCTCATAGGACATGGTTTGCAGACCAGTCACCATTCTGGTCGCTCTTCTCTGAACTTGCTCCAGTTTGTCTATGTCTTTTTTAAAATGTGGTGCCCAAAACTGTACACAGTATTCCAGATGAGGTCTGACCAAAGAGGAGTAAAGACCGATAATGACTTCACGTGATCTAGACTGTATGCTTCTGTTAATACATCCCAGAATTGTATTTGCCTTTTTTGCTGCTGCATCACACTGTTGACTCATGTTCAGTCTATGATCTATTAGTATACCTAAGTCTTTTTCACATGTACTGTTGCTTAGCTCTATTCCTCCCATTCTGTATATGCTTTTTTCATTTTTATTGCCCAGATGTAGTACTTTGCATTTTTCCCTGTTAAAAACCATTCTGTTGGTTGCTGCCCACTGCTCCAGTTTATTTAGGTCTTTTTGAATCCTCTCTCTCTCTTCTCTAGTATTAGCTATCCCTCCTAGCTTTGTGTCATCAGCAAATTTAATCAGTTTACCCTCAATTCCTTCATCTAAATCATTGATAAAGATGTTGAACAATACAGGTCCCAGGACGGAGCCCTGTGGTACCCCACTTGAGACATTCATCCAGCTGGATGTGAAGCCATTTACAACCACCCTTTGAGTCCGATCACTAAGCCAGTTATGAATCCACCTAACAGTTGCCTGGTCCATTGCATACTTGGTCATTTTTTCAATAAGGATGATGTGAGATACTTTGTCAAATGCTTTGCTGAAGTCAAGATATACTATATCTACAGCATTTCCCTGATCCACCCAGTCAGTGATTCTGTCATAGAAGGAAATTAAGTTAGTCTGACATGACTTGTTAGTTACAAACCCATGCTGACTCTGGTTAATCACTTCTTTCTTATCCATGTACTTACATACATGTTGTTTAATAATTTGTTCAAAGATCTTTCCTGGTATAGAAGTCAGACTCACCGGCCTATAGTTCCCTGGGTCCACCTTCTTCCCCTTTTTGAAGATAGGAACAACATTTGCTCTTCTCCAGTCTTCTGGGACTTCTCCTGTTCTCCAAGAATTTTCAAAGATTATGGAGAGTGGTTCTAAAATTTCTTCTACAATCTCCTTCAGTACTCTGGGGTGTAATTCATCTGGACCTGGAGACTTGAACTCATTTATGTTAGCTAAATATTCCCTCACAATCTTTCTGTTTACTGATAACTTGGATTCCTCTATTCCTTTAAAAGGACAGTGGAGATCAGTTGATGTTACATTTTCTTTCTGAGAGAAAACAGATGCAAAATAGGAATTAAAAAGTTCGGCCTTCTCAACATCCTCTCTTACCATTTCTCCATTTTCATCCTGTAAAAATCCTATAGCATCTTTGACTTTTCTTTTACTTTTGACATACCCCCAAAATCCTTTTTTATTGCTTTTGACATCTCTTGCAAGCCTTAATTCATTGTCAGCTTTAGCTAACCTGATACTTGCCCTGCAGGATCTGCAGACTGCATTATAATCTTCTTTAGATATGCCTCCCTCTTTCCATTTAATAAACATTTCTTTCTTTCTTTTTAGCATGTGTTTAAGTTCTGTGTTCATCCATCCTGGTTTCCTTAAATGCTTCCCATTCTTCCTACTTTTCGGGATTGTTAACGATTGTGCTTTGAGAATCTCATTTTTAAAAATTTCCCATCCTTCCTGGACATTTTTGTCCTTAAGGACATCCAGCCATTGGATCCCTCCTATTCTCTTTCTGAGTCTCTTAAAATCTGCCTTTCTAAAATCTAACCTTGAAGTTTGAGTCTTCACATGTCTTCCTCCTCTAGTTATCCAAAATTCTATAATAGCATGATCGCTGCCTCCTAGGGTCCCAGCCACCTTTACCTCCTCAACCATTTCCTCCCTGTTTATAAGGATTAGATCCAAAGTAGCAGATCCCCTTGTTTTCTCCCCTACCTTTTGGAAGATAAAGTTGTCAGCAAGAGAGGATAAGAATTTGCTTGACCTGTTAGTTTTACTTGAGAGAGATTCCCAACAAATGTCTGGATAGTTGAAATCTCCCATGACCACTACGTCATATTTTTTGGAGAACTTGGTCATTTGATACATAAAGAGTTCATCCATATCTTCAGCTTGCCCCGGTGGCCATTTACTCATAGCTGGCCATTTTAAAACAGTCCATTTTTATTTTTCAACCATTCGTGTGTACTTTTCGATGTGTGCTTTGGGTCATTATCTTGCTGGTGGACCCATGATCTTTGACTCAAACCAAGTTTTCTTACACTGGGTTGGACATTTCATTCTAAAATCTCTTGATAATTCTCTGATTTCATGATTTCTGTGATACGGTCAAGGCCTCCAGTACCAGATGCAGCAAAGCAACCCCACAGCATTATGGATCCTCCACCATGCTTAACTGTTGATAAGGTGCTCTTTCCTTAAAAGCTTCATTGCACCCTCTGTAAACAAACTGTTGTTTTGCACTGCCAAAAAGTTCTATTTTTGTTTCATCTGTCCACAGAACATTTTCCTAGAAGGATTGTGGTTTGTCAAGGTACTCTTTGGCAAAGATCAATCATTCCTTTTTATGTCTTTTCTTCAGCAATGGTTTCTTTCTTGACCTTCACCCATAAAGCTCTGCTTGGTTTAGTGTGCGGCGTATGGTACTTGTTGAAACCATGACCCAAGACTGTTCCAGGTTGGCCTTCAGGTCTTTGGATGTTTGGTGTGGTGGTTTTTCCACCATTCACACCAACCTTCAAAGTCATCTCTTGTCAATTTCCTCGTTCCCCCACACCCAGGGACATTCTTGACAGTTCCATGCTTGGCAAACTTCTTAATAACATTGTGCACTGTTGAAACTGTGATAACAAAGTCTTTGAAGATGGCCTTATACCCTTTGGAAGTCTTGTGTTTGATAATAATAGCAGTTATGATGTCCTCAGACAGGTCTTTTGTCTTCACCATTGTGACAAAGGAATAGAGCCTGCCATGTGGCTTTTTAAAACACTGAAGTCATCAGTCATTGGCTAATTCATGTCACATGGACTCGGATAATTAATCACAGGTGAATCTCTTTTGTGATTTACCACAGGCGAGTCAAAATGTGTTTCTATACTAAATTAATGTAAAGGGTGCCAATACCAGTGACACAGCAAGCTTTAGGTTTTTCTATCCCCCCTAATTGTTTTTTGTTTTCAATTATTTTTTATCATTTGCTCTTTTGTATTTAACATGAGTGCTCTATACAAAAAACTGTTTCAACTGATTCATTTTTTTTCAGCAGTCATTCCACATTATGTACTTCATCTTCATGGGTGCAAATAATGATGAGCAGGACTGTATATTGTATTGTATTAGTGCATTATCCCTCCTATTTCTTATTTCTACGCTCTGTACTAACATTTATTATACACATAATCCACTCGATATGCTTGGATGCTATGTTTGGATTTCTTTTTCCCTTAATAATAAAGAGCTTCATTTAAAAACTGCATTTTGTGGTTACTTGTGTTATCTTTGTGTAATATTTCCATTTGTATTGTGATCTGAAACATTTAAGTGTGACAAAGATGCAAAAGAATAAGAAATCAGGAAGGGGGCAAACACTTTTTCACACCACTGTATGTGTGAAGTGTAAAGTAAATTCTACAAGGTTTTCTATATATTGAGAAAATATAAATCTGATAACTGTGACTTGCATTTGTATTTATCCCTCCGGAGTAAATAGTCTGTAGGACCACCTTTCGCTGCAATTACTGCTGCAAGTCTTTTCAGGTATGTCTCTACCAGCTTTGCATCTAGAGGTGACATTTTCTCCCATTCTTCTTTGTAAATGCTCTATCTCAGTGAGATTGGATGGAGACGTCTGTGAACAGCAATTTCAAGTCTTGCCACAGATCCTCAATGGGATTTCGGTCTGGCCTTTGGGCCATTCACACTCATGAATCTGCGGTGAGGGGTTCAGCATGAGGCTGCGGTATGTGCATTGCATTACACACATCTATTGCCTGGTACATTCTCATACTTACCACAATGCTCTTCAATTCTAGAAAATGTCAATCTGACATTTACAGAGTCACTTTTATCCCAAGTTTCAGAGCTACAACTAGAAGATGATTCCAAAAGTATAGTATCCAGAATATTAGTAATATACAGTGAACAGAAAAATAAGATTATCCCAAGATAATAGGACAAAACGCCAACATAAAGTGTCATGCAGTGCTCCATCATTAGTGGCAAATGCTGCCCATGTCAGTAATGTCATACAGAGCCCATAAGAATATATTCACCACCAATATTATAAACCCAGGTATGACAATAGTCATTATGGCACATTATACCGATACATGTGTAGGCTCCGCATGGTGCTGGAATTCAGAAGTTCAAAGTGCACATTTCTTATAGCTCCTATATTGTACATATGGCAACTATATGGCACAGTTGAATGGCATTACCCATATGGGCAGTTCATGGCACTAGTTATATTCACAGTATATGGTAACAGAATTGTATCCACCTGTATTTTATATTTAATGTGCTGTCTATAAAAGGATAGTTTTTTACATCAGTCAGATTAATTACATTATTAAAAGGCTATACGCAATTTCTTAATTGGGTAAAATTGCAAAGTGCTTGTAAAAATAGGGAACTTTGCAAATAACCCCTTTTTAAAAATTCTCTTAATTTCTCATGAGAGGAGGTATTTTGAATTCTAGAATTTGCTTGTTGCCTAGGTCAGCCACCATTCTGTCTGTCAGAGTTGACTGATCTCCCAAACAAGGAGACTGTAACGGGTCTGGGAGGCAGAACCTCTGGGCTACTATACAAGGGGGCGGTCCTTGTAAGGGAGCGGGTGGCGACCAGGCAGGCAGTCACAGCAGGTGACTGGGACAGTCTCTGGGTGTACGGGCAGGGGGTCACGGCAAGTGATCGGGGCAGTCTCTGGAAGAACGGGCTGGAGGTCACGGCAAGTGACCGGGGCAGTCTCTGGAAGAACGGGCTGGAGGTCACGGCAAGTGACCGGGGCAGTCTCTGGAAGAACGGGCTGGAGGTCACGGCAAGTGACCGGGGCAGTCTCTAGGTAAAGGGTAGGTACGACCTGTGATGGCTGAACCTCCAGGTAGGCTAGCAAGGCAGATGGAGGATGTGTGCTCCCAGGTGAGCAAGCGAGAGTCTCTGGAATAGCAGGTGGTCACAGCACGTGACGGCGGAGCCTCCAGGTAGGCAAGCGGGCAGGTAGCGGAGAAGTGCTCCCAGGTGAGCGGGCAAGAGTCTCTGGAATAGCTGGTGGTCACAGCACGTGACGGCGGAGCCTCCGGGCAGGCAAGCAGGCAGGTAGCGGAGAAGCGCTCCCAGGTGAGCGGGCAAGAGTCTCTGGAATAGCTGGTGGTCACAGCACGTGACAGCGGAGCCTCCGGGCAGGCAAGCAGGCAGGTAGCGGAGAAGCGCTCCCAGGTGAGCGGGCAAGAGTCTCTGGAATAGCTGGTGGTCACAGCACGTGACGGCGGAGCCTCCAGGTAGGCAAGCAGGCAGGTAGCGGAGAAGCGCTCCCAGGTGAGCGGGCAAGCTGGTCCTTAGACAGACTGACAGGAGTTGTAAGGCAGACCGTTGGACCTCAGGCTAGCAAGCAGGTAGCAGGAACAACAGGCAGGAAACAGACAGCAAACTGGCAGGACTCTGGCAGAAATCAGGCAGGTAACTGGCAGGTAACTGGCAACGGGACCTGAGGGCTGAAGAAGAGTAGTGAACAGTGCAACAACATTGCTCGGGCACCTCCATTTTGGAGGAGGTGCCTTATATATGGTGAAGTCCTCCGGCCATTGGCCGGGGACTCCTTAGGACGGCGCGCGCGGCCCCTTTAAGAGGGAGGGAGAGCGCGCGCGCGCGCCCTAAGCACAGTGGCCGGGAAGGAGCGCGCGCTGCCAGCAGAGCGGGAGGAGGACGCCGGGCACGGAGCAGGGAGGTGAGGGGAACAGCGTCCCTGCCTAGCAGAGGGCAGGGACGCCGGCGCTACAGTACCCCCCCCTTTAGGCCCCCCCTTTTTTAGGCCAGACAGAAATTTAGCAAGGATAAGAGGGGCATGGATGTTCTCCCGGGGCTCCCACGTTCTCTCCTCAGGACCAAACCCCTTCCAATCTACTAGAAAAAAGGTCTTTCCTCTTACGCTTTTGGTGGCAAGAATGTTCTCTACCTCAAACTCGTCCTCAGCAGAAACCGGAGCAGGAGGCGTACCTGTAGACTTGGAAAAAGAGTTAAGTACCACAGGTTTGAGGAGAGATACATGGAAGGAGTTAGGGATCCGTAAGTTGGCCGGGAGTTTCAATTTATAGGCCACCGGGTTGATCTGACTGATGACCTCCAGGGGGCCGATGAACCGAGGCCCTAACTTGTAAGAAGGTATCTTGAGTCGGACATATTTAGATGAGAGCCAGACTTTATCTCCGGGACGAAATTGTGGAGGATCCAGGCGTTTTTTGTCAGCGTGTCTTTTCATCCGTTCGGACGACTGAAGGAGTGCGGATCGGGTACTCTCCCAAATGGAGGAAAATTTGCTAACGAGAGATTCCGCAGCCGGGTTGTCCACAGAGGTGGAGACAGGAAAAAGAATCCGAGGATGCTGACCGAAGACTACAAAAAACGGGGATTTGGAGGACGATTCACTCTCGTGATTGTTATAAGAGAACTCGGCCCATGGTAGGAGATCCACCCAGTCTGAATGATGGGCATTAACGAAGTGCCGGAGGTAACTGGTCAGGTTCTGATTGATCCGCTCCACTTGACCATTGGACTGTGGGTGGTAAGCGGAAGAGAAGTCCAGGGTGACGTCTAGCAGTTTACAAGTGGCTCTCCAGAAGCGTGAGGTGAACTGTACCCCACGATCCGACACGATGTGGAGGGGCAGGCCATGAAGACGGAAGATGTGAAGAATAAAGTCTTTAGCTAGCTCGGGTGCAGACGGGAGGCCTGGCAGGGGAACGAAATGAGCCATCTTGGAGAAGCGGTCAGCGACCACCCAAATGACCGTACAACCGGCAGAGACTGGGAGGTCTGTTATAAAGTCCATTGCTATATGCTGCCAGGGGGCAGCAGGTACTGGGAGCGGAAGGAGGCGACCGGCTGGCAGATGTCTCGGAACCTTGTTGCGGGCGCAGGACACACAGGCAGAAACAAAGTCTATTACGTCCTTGTGCAGGGTAGGCCACCAGTAGTGCCGGGTAATAAGCTGGAGGGTCTTTTTCTGACCGGCATGGCCAGCCAGTTTAGACGAGTGACCCCAGTGAAGGATCTTCTCCCGATCAGGTACTGATACGAACGTCTTTCCGGGAGGGAGACGATTTAGACTCACGGGAGCCACCTGCATTACTCTGGCGGGATCGATGATGTGTTTCGGATCTTCCTCGAGATCAGACACCAGAAAGGATCGAGACAAGGCGTCTGCCTTGACGTTTTTGTCAGCCGGGCGAAAATGAAGAACAAAATCAAAGCGAGCAAAAAACAAGGACCACCGGGCTTGGCGCGGGTTAAGTCTCTGGGCATGCTGGAGGTAAGCCAAGTTCTTGTGGTCAGTGTAAATTATTACCGGGTGAAGAGCCCCCTCGAGCAGGTAACGCCACTCCTCCAATGCCAGTTTGATGGCCAATAACTCTCGGTCTCCTATGGAATAATTGCGCTCTGTGGAGGAGAAGAGTTTAGAGAAGAAGCCGCAAGTTACCATCCTCCCGGAAGATGATTTTTGAGTAAGTACCGCTCCGGCTCCAGAGGAGGAGGCGTCAACTTCCAGGAAGAACTGCTTGTTGCCGTCCGGGCGATGCAGCACCGGGGCGGAAGAGAAGGCCTGTTTTAAGGAAAGAAAGGCCTCCTCTGCTTCGGGCGGCCACTCTTTGGGATTAGTACCCTTACGGGTGAGCGCGGAAATTGGGGCAGTCCGGGAAGAGAAGTGTGGTATGAAGAGGCGGTAGTAGTTGGCAAAGCCCAGGAACCGCTGAATGGCCTTCAACCCCTCCGGTCGAGGCCATTTCTCGATGGCAGACAGTTTCTCTGGATCCATTCGTAGGCCGGTCTGAGAAATAATGTAGCCCAAAAACGGAAGCGAGGTCTGCTCAAAGAGGCACTTCTCGTATTTAGCGAAGAGGTGATTCTGCCTGAGCCTGAGCAGGACCTGACGAACGTCCCTCCGGTGAGTCTGGAGATCCGGAGAGAAGACCAAGATGTCGTCCAGGTACACCACTACGCAGGAGTAGAGAAGGTCCCGGAAGATGTCATTGACCAACTCTTGAAAGACGGCAGGAGCGTTACAGAGACCAAAGGGCATTACCAGATATTCATAGTGGCCGTCCCGGGTGTTGAATGCCGTCTTCCATTCATCCCCCTGACAGATACGAACCAGGTTGTACGCCCCACGGAGGTCCAGTTTGGTGAAGATTCTAGCCCCTCTCAGACGATCAAATAACTCCGGAATGAGCGGAAGGGGGTACTTATTCTTCACCGTGATCTGGTTTAGGCCTCTATAGTCTATACAGGGACGGAGAGAGCCGTCCTTTTTTTACGAAGAAGAAGCCTGCTCCCGCCGGGGAGGTAGATTTCCGGATGAATCCCCTGGCCAGATTCTCCTCAATATATTCGGACATCGACCGGGTCTCAGCAGCGGATAATGGATAAATACGCCCACGGGGAGGAGTAGTACCGGGTAACAGGTCGATAGGGCAGTCGTATGGTCTATGAGGGGGTAGTGTCTCTGCTTCCTTTTTATTAAAGACATCAGCATAAGACCAATAAGGAATCGGAAGTCCAGGTAGATTAGCTGGGGTAGGAGAAGGACGGACGGGATGGACGGGAACCAGACAGGTCTTATGGCAGTCCTGTCCCCAGCGAAGGACTTCTCCGGTCTGCCAGTCAAGCACGGGTGCATGTCTCTGGAGCCAAGGTAGACCTAGCAGGAGGGCGTGAGAGAGTCCAGGCAGAACATGAAAGAAGATACTCTCAGAATGCAGCATTCCCACCTGTAGAGTAATGGATTCGGTGATGAGTTGGATGGGGCGTGGTAAGAGACCCCCATCCACGGCAGCAACAGACAAGGGTACGGCCAGAGGTTTGGTGGGGATGCGGTATTTCTCTACCAGGGACTGTGAAATAAGATTCCCGGCTGCTCCAGAGTCCAGTTGGGCTAATTCGAAATAACGGTTCTCCCCGCAGACGATTGAAACTGACAGCAGCAGAGATGGAGAGGATTTATTCTTGTCTAGGTCGATCTCTCTGAGCGAACCTAGACACAGGCGTTTCCCGACCTCTCTGGGCAGGCACGGATCCGGTGCTCCTTACTGCCACAGTAGAAGCAGCTCCCCTCGGCACGGCGTAAGTCCTGACGTGTTTTGACCATCTTGGTCTGGTCGACCTGCATAGACTCAGGAGAGTGTACCTGGGGAGAGACGGAGGGAGTGACGGGTTTCTGAAAAGAAGGAGCTAGACGTGCCAAAGAGGTCACCTCTCACGGGTGACCTCTTTGGCACGCTCCTGGAACCGTAGGTCAATCCGGGTGGCAAGAGTTATTAGGTCATCGAGAGTGGTAGAAATGTCCCGACCGGCAAGTTCATCTTTAATACGGCCGGACAGACCCTCCCAGAAGACGGATACCAGAGCGTCGTTATCCCAGGCCAGCTCCGAGGCAAGGGTACGGAACCGTATGGCATATTGGCCCACGGTGAGACTTCCCTGACGGAGGCGTAGCAGAGATGATGCGGATGAGGTCTTCCGTCCGGGTTCGTCGAAGACTTTCCGGAAAACCGTGAGGAAGGCAGGAAAGTCGGACACCAGGGGGTCTCCTCTCTCCCATAGAGGATTTAGCCAGGCCAGGGCCTCCCCGGTGAGATGGGACATGATGAAGGCAATTTTGGCCCGGTCGGAGTTAAACTGGTGGGACAACAGTTCAAAGTGCAGGGTGCACTGATTTATGAAGCCCCGAGCCTGGGCGGAGTCGCCTCCGAAGCGAGGAGGTGCAGAAAGCCGGGGTCCGGGGTAGGATACCATGGTATTGGTGGGCAGCGGAGCTGCCGGGTTGCGAGTCATGGCACTGGCGGAGGTTGCTGGTGGAGCAGTCAGAGTATCCAGGCGAGAATTGACATTCCGCAGGTGACCCAGGATGGACTCCTGTTGGGACCTCTGACAGGACAGTTCATGACAGAGGTCCGAGAGCGAGGGAGCTTGGGTGCCACCGGGTTCCATGGCCCGAGCAAACTGTAACGGGTCTGGGAGGCGGAACCTCTGGGCTACTATACAAGGGGGCGGTCCTTGTAAGGGAGCGGGTGGCGACCAGGCAGGCAGTCACAACAGGTGACCGGGACAGTCTCTGGGTGTACGGGCAGGGGGTCACGGCAAGTGATCGGGGCAGTCTCTGGAAGAACGGGCTGGAGGTCACGGCAAGTGACCGGGGCAGTCTCTGGAAGAACGGGCTGGAGGTCACGGCAAGTGACCGGGGCAGTCTCTGGAAGAACGGGCTGGAGGTCACGGCAAGTGACCGGGGCAGTCTCTAGGTAAAGGGTAGGTACGACCTGTGATGGCTGAACCTCCAGGTAGGCTAGCAAGGCAGATGGAGGATGTGTGCTCCCAGGTGAGCAAGCGAGAGTCTCTGGAATAGCAGGTGGTCACAGCACGTGACGGCGGAGCCTCCAGGTAGGCAAGCGGGCAGGTAGCGGAGAAGCGCTCCCAGGTGAGCGGGCAAGAGTCTCTGGAATAGCTGGTGGTCACAGCACGTGACGGCGGAGCCTCCGGGCAGGCAAGCAGGCAGGTAGCGGAGAAGCGCTCCCAGGTGAGCGGGCAAGAGTCTCTGGAATAGCTGGTGGTCACAGCACGTGACAGCGGAGCCTCCGGGCAGGCAAGCAGGCAGGTAGCGGAGAAGCGCTCCCAGGTGAGCGGGCAAGAGTCTCTGGAATAGCTGGTGGTCACAGCACGTGACGGCGGAGCCTCCAGGTAGGCAAGCAGGCAGGTAGCGGAGAAGCGCTCCCAGGTGAGCGGGCAAGCTGGTCCTTAGACAGACTGACAGGAGTTGTAAGGCAGACCGTCGGACCTCAGGCTAGCAAGCAGGTAGCAGGAACAACAGGCAGGAAACAGACAGCAAACTGGCAGGACTCTGGCAGAAATCAGGCAGGTAACTGGCAGGTAACTGGCAACGGGACCTGAGGGCTGAAGCAGAGTAGTGAACAGTGCAACAACATTGCTCGGGCACCTCCATTTTGGAGGAGGTGCCTTATATATGGTGAAGTCCTCCGGCCATTGGCTGGGGACTCCTTAGGACGGCGCGCGCGGCCCCTTTAAGAGGGAGGGAGAGCGCGCGCGCCCTAAGCACAGTGGCCGGGAAGGAGCGCGCGCTGCCAGCAGAGCGGGAGGAGGACGCCGGGCACGGAGCAGGGAGGTGAGGGGAACAGCGTCCCTGCCTAGCAGAGGGCAGGGACGCCGGCGCTACAGAGGACAGCGCTTACAAGTTGTTTCCCATGGAGCTTGTGAGTGCTGCTGAGAAGCTGTCTAGATACCTGGATTCAGCCACCTTCAGGGTCCTTGAGCTCCTCCGATGCCTCATGCCACATCCAAGCACTGATTTTACAATACATACTGCTTATATTATTATATATTATTATACAAATCTGTTAGCCCAGATGAGGCTGGTGTACTTGTCAGCATATGCATAAGGATGGCTGTATAATCCTTTGTGAAACTTTTCCTTTATCACATTAAAATAAGGATACAATGCTCCTCTTAACATCAGGATTGCACAGCCATCCTGATGTGAATTTTCAGAGTACGTACATCAGCCCCATCTGGTCCGAGATCTGATTAATAGTATTTTTACAGTTTGCTTTGTGAAACCTGGTCATATAACTGCTTGAACGTGTGAGTGCTGTTCTGTAAGAGGACGGACACCGAGACAGCTTGAGATACTGCGGAGGAGCCTTCCAGCAGGTGGTGTAAAGTTTGGAAAGTGGAAGCCCAGCGTAAATGTTTTTGCCAGTCATCTATCTGTGGTGAAGCTGTTCCCCTATTTAAGAGTATTTGTAGTTATGAAGCATGTTGGCGTCTCGGAGACTCTGTGACCAGTAAGCTTGTTGCCTCTTTTCAGTAACATTATCCTAAACTGTCACCAGTATGTGCCTGAATTACTTCTGCCGTCCTTTAGTGGTGACACCAGATACCAGTCTGCCACCAATGTCATTGTATCCTAAAGAAATGTCCTAAAGCATTCCCACCCCATAATCACACTGTGCCTTACAGGCATTTAGTGTTCATAGAGAAGGTCGTCTACTCTGGAGCAATGGACATCATGAAGCTTCACTAGAAGAGCATCTATCCCTTCTGTAGTAAGCCCAATTATTCTACGCATTACAGCTATTTAGTTACACAGCAAATATGTAATTCTACATTGAAAGCTCAGGCCAGAAGTGGCATGCTGGGTCATTTAATAAGGGTCTGTGTTATTGAAGCAAATTGTTTCCATTAAAATTGTACTAAGTATTATTTTTAAGTCAAAGTAAAATGTATAATACAAAAGCGTCAACATGATCTTTATCAAACATTCACTGTGAAAAATAATAATGTGACATAAGAAAAAAATATGAAGAACTTCCAATATACATCTAAGACAAAATGTATAATCTAGAATATAGTGAATAAGCGAATACTATTGAGAAGCGAATATCAAGTATAAGCAAATAATCCTCATTAGGGTTTAGCAAAAAATTACAAAAACATGCTAATATGCCGAGACACTAGCAATGACTAATCTAGAATTCAGCAGAAAGAACAATCTGTGTGCACCAAATATGGAATTAAATTACAAATAACTCCAGTCCATATATTGATAATACAATTTATCACAGGAAAATAGTTATATGTGAAAAAAGTATGTAGTATAGTGTAAAAAATATAACCCACCAATATTATTACTATTGGCAAATAAAATCCTTGTGTCCGGTCTAGGAGGGCTGTATTTCCCTATTTACACTAATAAAAAGCGCGATCATTGCCTTGTCATTTCCTATAGTATTAACACCAGAATGAGTATCCACAGCGGCATCTCAAGTTCAGACTTACACTATTTTTGATGGACTAGAAGCCAAGGGCATGTTCACATGTTGCATTTTTGCCGTATTTTCAAAAGTTATTTCCGCACGTTCTTTGCATGAAAAAACGCAGTGTTTTACTGTACTAGCAAAGTCAATGAGATTTATGGAATCTCATGTACATTCTGCTTATTTTTTCCTTGCAGATTTGAAGAAGTTTCATATCTTCTGCATGTCAATTCTTGAAGCGTTTTTGCACATATTTTAGGCAGCATTTTACCCGCCAACACTCTAGTATTTCTTTTCCTCTACAAATAATAACCGTGTGCACATCCCCTAAATGCTGCAAAACAGCGTCAGAAGGAAAATGGTGGCAAAGAGCGTTCTGCAAAACAGCAAACTCACACATGTGGGTTTTCTAAGAAGCCATTATAGTAACTAGAAATTATTCTTTAGAAACCTATAGCTGTCATTACGTGTAAATATTACTATCGAGATTGCTGCAAAGTATATTCAAGTCTTAACCTGAAAATGTGAAAAAGATCTGGATATTTGAGTCTTTCTATAGGAAAAAAGGCAGCAGAAAAGCTAAAATAAACCTCTATCTGTGAGCTTGGCCTAATACTATGTGATATGATGAGAATAAAATAGAAAAACACGAATATCTGATAACTCATATATATGACTGCTTATGGTCAATTCCTATCACATGACCAGTGACCACATTGGAATGTTGCCGGTTGGCAGTTGGAGAGTTGCAGTTGGCTTGCATGCGGATGAGGAGGAGCTGCCTTCAGCAAAGCGACATTATGGAGATTAAAGAGGAGGACTTTAGGATGAGAGGGAAGAAAAGGAGAAGAAATGTTTTGGACTCATCGGATGATGAGAAGCCGTCCATCAAGAAGAGCCATAGGAGAGGAGAGAAGAGAAATGGCTCAGAGTTGGAGATCGTCTCTCAGAAGATTGATCACCAAGGCCAGAAAGAAGAACAGGAATGTCATCAGGAGGTCCTAGCTAGAAGAAGTGGAGCCAAGAGGAGAAGACAAATCTTTGGCTCATCACATGAAAGCTCTTCAATCAAGAAAGAAGAAGAAGGGCAGAAGACCACCAAGGGCACAGGTAATACTATACATCAGCTTACCACAGGGAGCACCATGACATGTAGCTTCTCATGCCCACACTTACAGATCAGGGCAATGTTGTCACTTTACACAAGTTACACATCTTTTAAATCTGACAGGTGGAGGATGTGATACATGAGCAAGATCTGAAGCTGGAGGGTTGTAGAACTGTTCCCCAGTCCATTTATATATATGTATATATTCAGTACTTTGTTAAACCCCTACATGATCAGGCCATTTTTCCCCATTCTTGCCAAGGCACATTTTTTTCTTATTTTTATACATATGGTTTAAAAAACTGTAAAAAATTGTAATGTTTGGATATTTAAATATTTTTTTGTGAAACATCGAGTCTAAATTTTACAATATTTTAATATTATTTTATTTTTTTTCTGGTAATATCTGTAGTAAATAAAGGATTTCTGTGCTTGTGTTATTTTTATATATTAGTTACATGGTTTTTTGTTAGGGATGGGGCTTGTAAATGCAATTTGGATAGTCATTGTTTTTTTATTTATTTTTTCCTGGTTTTTTTGCTCTTTATTTCAATGATTTTACACAGGTGTTGTCTTAACTTTTGAAACATTTGATTTTTTTCTTGCTTGAATGGATAAAAAAAATTGCAATATGGTTTCATTAAAATAAAATTGAGTCGTTTGCCTCCTATAGTCTTTGTGTTGCGCTGTCTATTGCTGGCTGCAGAATTAGTTAATGAGGTTGACCATTTTATCTTTACTTTAACAGATGTGTTGGGGACATGATTTTGTGGCATTTACTATGATATACTGTAGGTATGTCAGATTCTCCTCCTGCTCTTGTTACTGCAGCTTTCCTTACAGACTGCCCAGCTCTCTAGTCTATAATATGGCTGCTGGTGGAGGAGCAGTGACCAGACCTGTCCGTCAGTCTACTTCACTATAAAAGCATCTTTCTCATGGGAGGTTCTCAATAGGACAAGGCTGATGGAGTGGTCTGGTTACATGCTCCTCCATCAGTGACCATTGTATGGACTGGAGAGCTGTGCAGTATGTGAGGAAAGCTGAACTAACAAGTGCAGGAGGAGAACCTGCCATACTTATATAATAGTAATTGTTAATAAACCTGTGTCCCAAACACATCTGCTGGTATATTGATCCTAGTTACAGGGGACATTCAACCTACTGCCTATATAGCAGGGTTGACTGGGTCTCCTAGGACCCAGAAGCTCTTGCTCTTTCTCTACACCCGGCCATCACATGATCTCTGGGTCTGGAGCAGGAAGCGCTATCTGCGCTTACCATACTGAATACACAGCACTTGTTCAGAGCTGTGTACACAGTAATTGAAAAGGCAGAGACGGTAATAAATCCTCTCTACCTTCTCTATAGGGAGTATCCAAAAAGAAAAGAGTCGGCCCCTATAAATGCTCTTCCATAACTATATAACCCAAAAAGAGAAAAATGGAAACAGGAGCAAATCCAATAAAAGTTACATTTTTATTGCAAAAATGTAAGTAAGATCAGACATAATCAAAAGAGATAAAAAATCCAAGGGAAAGAGGTGACAACAAAGTGCCACGGAACCACAGGAATAAACCAATGTAAGGCAAGAGACAATATATCTACTGTATATATATGTATATATATATGTATATATATATATACTGGGTGGGCCATTTATATGGATACACCTAAGTGATATCAACTTCCTGTTTGTGGCCCATTAGTATATGGGAGGGGGAAAACTTTTCCAGATGGGTGGTGACCATAGCGGCCATTTTGAAGTCGGCCATTTTGGGTCCAACTTTATTTTTTTCAATGGGAAGAGGGTAATGTGAAACATCAAACTTATTGAGAACTTCATAAGAAAAACAATAGTGTGCTTGGTTTTAACATAACTTTATTCTTTCATGAGTTTTTTACAAGTTTATGATCACTTATAAAATGTGTTCAAAGTGCTGCCCATTGTGTTGGATTGTCAATGCAACCCTTTTCTCCCACTCTTGACACACTGACAGCAATGCCGCAGAAGAAATGCTAGCACAGGCTTCCAGTATCCATTGTTTCAGTTGCTGCACATCTCGTATCTTTATGGTATGGTGTGGTATATGGAGTACAAAGATAGTGGGGCCATTCTTCATCAATGGAAACCTCAATGCCACTGGATATCTGAAACTGCTACATGTTGATGTGTTGCCCTCTTTATGCACTGAAGATGGCACGTTCCCTGAGTTTTTCCAACAAGATGGTGCACGATCACATTATGGGTGTCAGGTCCGAGCATTCCTACATGAACTGTTTCCTGGAAAGTGGATTGGTCGTCGTGGGCTAGTTGAATGGCCACCAAGGTCTCCCGATCTGACCCCCTTAGACTTTTATCTTTGGGGTCATCTGAAGGCAATTGTCTATGCTGTGAAGATATGAGATGTGCAACATCTGAAACAACGGATACTGGAAGCCTGTGCTAGCATTTCTTCTGCGTTGTTGCTATCAGTGTGTCAAGAGTGGGAGAAGAGGGTTGCATTGACAATCCAACACAATGGGCAGCACTTTGAACACATTTTATAAGTGGTCATAAACTTGTAAAAAACTCATGAAAGAGTAAAGTTACGTTAAAACCAAGCACACCATTGTTTTTCTTATGAAATTGTCAATAAGTTTGATGTGTCACATGACCCTCTTCCCATTGAAAAAAATAAAGTTAGATCCAAAATGGCCGACTTCAAAATGGCCACCATGGTCACCATCCATCTGGAAACGTTTTCCCCCTCCCATATACTAATGTGCCACAAACAGAAAGTTGATATCACCAACCATTCCCATTTAATTTAGGTGAATCCATATAAATGGCCCACCCTGTGTATACATATATGTATATATATATATATATATATATATATATATATATATACAGTATATTTATTTTTATATATATATATATATATATATATATATATATATATATATAGAAAGAAAGAATATCAAGAGGCAGCACTCCAAAAATATTATAGAAAAATGGACTTTAATGAGCCCAAAGGCAACGTTTCGGTTCACAGAACCTTTCTCAAGCAGAGTTCAAGTGCATATAGTGCAATATATATAGTTACAAACAGTGATTCCATAATTATAATTAATTGATACAAAACCATGATTACATAAGAAAAGTGCAGTAGTGCATATCACAAAATATTATTCAGTTACATACATAGTGATAAAATTTTAGACAGATATATTATTATCATCAATTACAGTATCCATAACTCTCATAAAGTGATAAGTGCTTTGATTAGTATTTATCAGTGCCAGGTGTACATTATAAATCATAATATATTTGAGGTTGCGACTCACACTGCAGCAATCATGCATGACCACGTTTCTTACTTCCTCCACGCTGTCCTCGGCGTCTCAAAATCCCATCTGCGCATGTCTCCCAGGAAATCCCCATTATCTCGTCACATGATCGGGGCAAACCTGGTCCGCCCGCTTCGTGACGTCACCGGGCATGCGCATTACACTTCTAATGCTACGATCGCCATCTTTTAAATTGGCAAGCCCCACCAAAAGCTTTTCTTCAAATGTAAACAACGTATGTGCTTTAATGATTTCTCTTATCCCCTATTTATAATAAAAGCGCACTATTTCTCATTATTAGGGACAACATTCTGTTAGCAGTTTCCCAATATATTTGCATTGCAATGACAGTATTCAAATAGTGATTCCTGTGTCCATAAGGCTATGTGCCCACGATGCAGAAATGAAGCAGAAAATTTCTGCAGCATTTCTGCATCTCCCTGGCAGAAAAAACGCATGCAGATTGTACATGCAGATTGTGCATGCGTTTTTCCTGCAGAATACATGCGGATCCACATGCGGATTCACATGCGTTTCCGCATGCAGATTGACAAGCGCTTTCCAGGCGATAGCATCACTTGGAAAGTGCTTGACAACTAGGTCACACTGTATAAATCCATGCAAACAGCAAACAGCATGGATTTATATAGTGTGAACCGTAAAAATTAAAACAAATAAAGCTATACTCACCCCCGAGGCCCCGGTGTGGCTGCAGCGCTGCTTCCTGGCTGGTTCCCGGCTGCCAGCATATCGCGAGACAGAGCGGTGAAGGGCCTGCGGTCACATGACTGTGACGTCACCGCAGGTCCTCAAGCGATGCCGGCATTCAGAGAGAAGACGCCGGACAGGTGAATATAACTTTATTTGTTATTTTATTCTTTTTTTACAGGTACAATGGTACCCAGGTCTGGAGGAGAGTCTCCTCTCCTCCAGAACTGGGTACCATCCGCACATAGAGACGCATAGAATCCGCTTGTACAAATGTACAGTCGCGGTTTCTATGCATTTCAATGCAAGTCAATGGCGGGAGTTCCGCTGCGCTTCCGCAAAATTAAATGACATGCTGCGGATTTTTGTACGCAGCATAAACGCTGCGGAAAAATCCGCAGCATGTGCATAGAACATGCGGAATCCCCTTGGGGACCATGGGGGGCGGATTACCTAGCGTTTAACAAGCGTTTATGCTGCGGAAATTCCGCAGCATAAACGCTTGAAAAACGCTACGTGGGCACCCAGCCTCAATGAACTGAGGGATAATATTTATTACATAACCAAAACACCCTTCCATGGAATTCCCTATTCCTAGGTTCATCCATGGAGTGAGATTAATAGGTCAGAGGAGGAACCCTCAACAGGTCTCCACCTCCTTCCCAATCTCAGGTGTTTAATTGGGAATACATTACAATCCAATTCCCTCCATAAGTAGGAATACCATTTCATAATGTAAAAATATATATCTATAACTTTTTATATATATATATATATATATATACATACAGTTAAGTGTCTATAAAGAAGGAATAATCAACAAGTGTTATTAAGGCATGATTCGTCCCAAGGGAGGCAGAGAAAAATCAATAAATACGTTCAATTGATTCATTAACATACTTACTGCATCCCATGCACAAAGGTTAATGATACACTAAATTAGGGATAAGACATAGAGCAACTGGAAAAGAATGTATCAGAGTCCAGATCACAAGTAAAGCATATAAAGTACGAGTGCACAGCAGGAACTAGTTATACAGTACAAGTTGCTAATATCCAAATAAGGAGAAGAATCATGCCTATGACACAGATGTCACAACATAAGTATATCTTCTAGTGAGAGTAATACACAGTGACACATATAGAAAGTTATGGTCCCACATAAAATGAGAGTACAGCCTAGTTACAACCTGTAGATGGCATGAAAGCAGCCCTGACGCGCGTTTCAAGTCCTGCTTCTCCAGGGGGCGATTGTGTATGGGTGACAGGCAGGGGGTATATATATCCAAAGTATTTTGGCACGTGTAGCGGGGGTACAGCGACGCTTCCAGTGGCGGAAGCCAGCGCCGGAAGCCAGGGAGTCAGTGTCCAACGCAGCAGGTGCCCGCCTCCCGCTAACACGTCAGTAAGGAGGGCCCGAAGTGCCGCGTCATAGGGACACGTATTCATGGCAACCAGGTGCTTCTTGCCGGCTGGCAGAATGTGCACAATCATCAGGATGCCAAGAGATGCAGACATACTTAGAGGGAGAGAAAGAAATTGCGGAGAACATTACCGGCCCATACCTGGTGTAAGTTAATCATGACTTTCTATGTATATATGTATACTAGCTATTGAAGCCGTTCTATGCCCAGGAGGTGAGCATTTTTATTGGTATATGGTCTCCCATGCTGGTATGTGTGGTATGTGCTGCCCCCCTCCTGGTATTTGTGCTGCCCCCATCCTGTCCGCACCATCCTATCCTGGCATGCATGGCACTCCTCATCCCTATCCTGGTATGCATGGCCCCTCATCCGAATCCCGGTATGCGTGGCACCCCTCATCCCCAATCCCGGCATGCGTGGCACCCCTCATTCCCAATCCCGGTATGCGTGGCAACCCTCATCCCCAATCCCGGTATGTGTGGCACCCCTCATCCCCAATCCCGGTATGCGTGACACCCCTCATCCCCAATCCCGGTATGCGTGGAACCCCTCATCCCCAATCCCGGTATGCGTGGCTCCCCTCATCCCCAATCCTGGTATGCGTGATACCCCTCACCCCACAATCCTGGTATATGCATGGTCCCCTCACCCCACAATCCTGATATGTGTGGCCCCCTCATCCATTTCACACTGTACACACATACAAAAAAAAATAAAGAGTTATACTCACCTTTGTTCTCTGTACTCCAGCGCTGCTGCGTCCTCTTCTGCCGGAGGCCGGGGGCGGAGACCGGCGCCGGGGCACTGCGCTGTCCGGCGCCATTTTGCTGAAGACACACTGTAAATGTGTCTTCAGTAAAATGGCAAAGGATAGCGCTATGTGCACGCGCCGATCCGACGCCTCACTCCTGCCCCCAGTCTCCGGCCAGAAGAGAGGTGCCGTGGCAACGCTCCTCCCGGTCAGGTAAGTATGCAAGTATGGCGCCGGAGAACGCGGTATGCGTTCAGTGTCTACGCATACCGCGATCTCCGGCGCCATACACCTCCTCTTACCTGTAACGGCTGGATGCATGATTCTGTCTGAAGCCAGACTGTGCGTCGCGCATGCGCAGTCTATCGAGGCTTCAGACAGAGGGATGCATCCCCGGTTATATTATATATATATATATATATATATATATATATATATATACAGGGTGGTCCGAAAGTAGGTGGACAGAAAGTGTAATAAGGTTATGAAGGGGGAGATTTATCAAACATGGTGTAAAGTAAAACTGGCTCAGTTGCCCTTAGCAACCAATCAGATTCCACTTTTCATTCCTCACAGACTCTTTGAAAAAAAAAGTCTATTTCCAACAAGTTGGGGCCCCTCCACATTATTCAAGAGTAATCCGCGAGTATCCTGATGAAACATTTCCTAATAAATGGATTGGCTGAAGAGGCCCACTTGATTGGCCGGTACGTTCACCAGACTTGACCCCAATGGATTTTTTCTTTTGGGGAGTACTCAAGGACAAAATTTATAGTCGAAAACCAAAAAGTGTCAGTGACTTGAAAAATGACATAAGAGATGCACTTCAAGAAATTAATACCCAAAGAGACTTGTGCAAAAAAGTTTGTTGAAGCGCAAGAGGCGACTTCAAAGCTGTGCAAATTGTAATGGAAAACAGTTTGAGCCCCTGCATTGATAACATTTAAGGGCTTTTGTGTTATTGTTCAGAATAAAATGTAATTGTCAATGTTATGCTTGTGTTAGTAAATATAATTTTATATATAAATCAAAATAAATGTTATTATTTTCTGTCCACCTACTTTTGGACCACTATATATATATATATATATATATATATATATATATAAATACACAAAGATACAAAGATGTAGATAAAAGAGGGAAAATAATATATGAAAACACACAATCAGGAATAGACATCATATTGTGAGAATTATATACAACATATGTGTATAAAGTATAATGTCCACCAAGTAATACCCAAAGTATCATTATTAAATATAAAGGAGTATATATAGAGAGAGTCATGAGACAATATAATATAATATGTACTCAATATGGTACAGAGAATATGGGAATACCATGAGTATCAACAGAACAAAGTTATAAATTGTGCATAAATGTGCAAAACTAATGGTGGTAAAAAAGAGGGGAGGGAAGGGAAAGGGAAAAGGAAGAAAAAATGAAGATGTGACAAGTGAATGAAAACATGGAAACAATAATAAACAGAGAGTGCACGAATTGTGTGAATATTTTTTATTATTATTTCGTGACCAAGCCCATGTGGTGCAGATGTCGGATGCATCCAATGGCAACCAGAATCACAGCAACGTGAAAAACCACATATGTTACGTGAAAGTGTTACACTAGTGAGTAGTGATGAGCGAGCACGTTCGTTACTCGAGATTTATGAGCATGCTCGGGTGTTTTCCGAGCATCTTCAGTGTACTTGAATATCATGTTTGAGTCACTGTGTGTGCATGATTTGCGACTGTTTGACAGCTTTAACACATGTGAGGAATGCCTGTTTGTTAGGCTTTCCTCACATGTATTAAAGCTGTCAGTCGCAAATCATGCACACACAATAACTCAAACATAACACCTCAGCACGCTGAAGATACTGGGCGAGCACCCGAGCATGCTCGCCGAAAGGGTTAACAAACCACGCTCGCCCATCACTACAAGTGAGACCAATCACAGGTAAAATAAATATAATAAATAACAATAGTATGAAGAGATAGTTAATGTCACAATACAAATGTATGTGTGCCCTTCACATACGAGTGAGCATAGACATGTGTTATATAGTAACATAGCTACTGACATCAGTATAATGGAAAATGTACAATAAAAAAATCAGAAAATTATAAGCCACAATGGGCAAGAGGAATCGAAAAAATAAAATAAAAAATATATAAGTGATAGGAATACTGACGTGTCAGTGTGACACAGGAAGTGCATCTTAAAGTGCCCTTTTTTGTGCATCCAAAATCACAGATTTAAAGCAACAATAAACAAAGAGTAAAAGCCGATGAATAACAATAGTGAGTAAAATGTTTTATAAAAAATGCTTATAGCGGATGGAATCAATTAGTGGCACACCGCCCAGGAAATAGACAGGTCCGAAAAAGAGAGAGCAGCAGGGCGGGATGCTGCTGAAAGGTGAGTACATATCCATAAAAAGGGAGACGCGTGGAGCGCTGGCCCGCAAGGACGATCAGGCACCCGGTCCCCGAGGGGGGCAGAAAAAGGGAGGGAGGGAAGGGAGAAGAAGATCCTCCAAGTGAGTGGTGGTCCAGCATCTGTCTCACAGTAGAGTGTACAAAAATACTGGATACCCTGCATGTAAATAAAAAAGTGAGAAGTTATAAACAGCATAAAACATAAGTAAAACCTAAACACAATAGCACATTACAAGAAAGGGACAAAACTGAGGACCTCGTTGAGGCCTTTGGGGCATATGCAATCAATTTTCATAATCCACCAACGGTCTTTCTCCAATCCCCCCCCCCAGTCAATTAATATCCTGTCAATACCCCGAATTTGGAGGAGGCTAGCATCACACCCATGTTTTAACTTGAAATGCCTTGGGATAGGCTTCAATACAGTATCGGCAAGAGATTCTGATGCATTCTTAATATCTTGCACGTGCTCCCTCACACGCACTCTCAGTTGGCGAAAAGTAAGACCCACATAGATGAGGCCACATGGACACAAGGCGTGGTTGATTACGCCTTCTGTATTGCAAGATGTATGCTGTGTGATTTGAAACTCCTTATGACCATCACTTGATGGGAAGGATGTACACCGCACCAGATTTACACAGGCCGCACAGTTCTTGCATGGATAGAAGCCCCATCTGGGGCCTTTTGAGCTGAAGGCTTTCTCTGGTCCCGGATCTTTATGGTAACTATGTACCAGCAAGTCCCTCAGGTTCATCGCCCTTCTATAGGTGGTGGAAGGGACTGGTGTAGTACATTTGGAAAGGACTAGGTCTTGCTTCAAAATGGGCCAATATTTCCCCAATGCATTTCTAACATCTATCACAGTAATTGAAAAGCCAGAGATGGTAATAAATCCTCTCTACCTTCTCTATAGGGAGTCCGACTGTGACTGCCGGTAGGCTCGGGGCTGAGGTAACTGCACAATCTGGTGCAGGTGTTATACAATGTAGTGTTGTTTTAGAACAGACCTGCACAACAAACAGCTCATGTACCGCATGCAGCCCACCAAAGTTTTGCTGCAGCCCATGGAGCCGTCCAGGATATGGAGCTCCCATCTTCTTATATTCAAATGTTTCAGACGCAAACATATTTGAACACTGTCATCGGGACTAGGGTAAAACAGCGCTCGTCAGTCCCAGCCTCGACATGCTGCTGCTCGGCACGCTGCTGACGTCATCACACTATTGTCGGCACCCAAACACCTCAGAGGAGAAGAGATGGCACAGCCAATAGTAAGTCAAGGAGCCAAAGATTAAATTAATTATATCATTGTGGATGAGGAAGGAAGGGGCTAATGTTACAGTGAGGGCACATAATGAGGTTGACAATTGTCAAAGGGGGCACAATTGTGGTGGGGGTTCCTTCATTCAATCGGGCAATGTACAGGGGAATATTTTGGAGAGGGACAGTATGTGGGCATACAGTGGGTACAGAAAGTATTCAGACCCCTTTAAATTTTTCACTCTTTGTTTCATTGCAGCCATTTGGTAAATTCTAAAAAGTTCATTTTTTTTCTCATTAACGTACACTCTGCATCCCATCTTGACTGAAAAAAAACAGAAATGTAGAAATTTTTGCAAATTTATTAAAAAAAAACCCTGAAATATCACATGGTCATAAGAATTCAGACCCTTGGCTCAGTATTGAGTAGAAGCACCCTTTCTATTTCAAGTGTTTATTTCTGTTAATGTTGATGACTATGGCTTACAGCCAATGAAAACACAAAAGTCATTGTCTCAGTAAATTAGAATAATTAACAAAAAACACCTCCAAAGGCTTCCTAAGCATTTAAAAAGTCCCTTAGTCTGTTTCAGTAGGCTCCACAATCATGGGGAAGACTTCTGACTTGACAGATGTCCAGAAGGCAGTCATTGACACACCCCACAAGGTCCCAGAGTTCCAATTTTCATTTGGAAATCAAGGTCCCAGAGTCTGGAGGAAGAGTGGAGAGGCCACAATCCAAGCTGCTTGAGGTCTAGTGTGAAGTTTCCACAATCAGTGATGGTTTGGGGAGTCATGTCATCTGCTCCAGGTCCATTGTGTTTTTTCCAGGCCAAAGTCAGCGCAGCCGTCTACCAGGAAATTTTAGAGCACTTCATGCTTCCCTCTGCTAACAAGCTTTTTGGAGATGGAAATTTCATTCTCCAGCAGGACTTGGCACCTGTCCACACTGCCAAAAGTACCAATACCTGGTTTAAAACCAACAGTATCACTGTGCTTGATTGGCCAGTAAACTCGCCTGACCTTAACCCCATAGAGAATCTATGGGGTATTGTCAAGAGGAAGATGAGAGACACCAGACCCAACAATGCAGACGAGCTGAAGGCTGCTATCAAAGCAACCTGGGCTTTCATAACACCTCAGCAGTGCCACAGGCTGATCGCCTCCATGCCACATCGCCGCATTGATGCAGTAATTGATGCACGAGGAGCCCGACCAAGTATTGAGGGCATTTACTGAACATACATTTCAGTAGGCCAACATTTCAGATTTTAAAAACAATTTTCAAGCTGTTGTTATAAAGTATTCTAATTTACTGAGATAATGACGCTTGTGTTTTCATTGGCTGTTAGCCATAATCATCTACATTAACAGAAATAAACACTTGAAATAGATCACTCTGCTTGTAATGACTCTATATAATATGTGAGTTTCACTTTTTGTATTGAATAACTGAAATAAATAAACTTTTTGATAATATTCTAATTTAGTGAGATGCATGTGTATGTAGCCTCTATTTCTTTAGTGTGGTAAGTACCATTTTGAGGGTATGTACCATTATTATTCATTGTAGCAAAATGGGAAACAGAAAATCCACTACTGTTGTTGCAGATTCATGGTTTTGCATAGCATTTGCTCTCCTGCACTGATTATGGGGGCAGAAACCTCAGGGTGAAGATCTTTTATCTTGCACCATTTATACTCAAAAAACACATTTCCAACAAATGCATATAAAATTCCCCTCCTTGCTATTTTTTTTTCTTAAAGATTACAAATAGTTTATTAAATAGTAATATGTTGCAATAATCTCATTTATTTTAATGCAGTTATAGTACTTCACATATAACATTTATTTATATTCTCTCATATACAATAAATATCCATACGCTTCAATCATCTGTTTAAGAAAAACAAAATGGAACAAATATTAACCCTTCCATATTATTCCATCATCCCTCCTCCCTTGAATCAAAACAAACCCCACCTGCACCCCCAAACTGAAGGGGAGGATACAAGGAAAACCCTTCACCCCATAACTAGCATTGCTCTACACCTGTCCATTCTTCCCAGATATGCTCATAAACAGTTGTCTGATTTTTATTATCGTAGACCACTTTCTCTTTTTTCACTTATCAATTAATTTAATTCAGGTTGTTCTTTTACCTTCCATTTCCTCATAACTGCAAACAGAGTTTGAGACAAAATACGTATTAATAAGATCTTATTACTACTTCTTTTAAGACTCAAATATCTACATCTAATAAAGAATTTTTAGGGTCATTTTATAAATGCACTTAAACATTATTTAATACACTATTGAATTACCATACAATATCTTACTATTTGTTTTCTTAAATTCTGTGTCAGTGGCTAATCTAAGGGTTTTTGAGATGTAAATAGAGAGATATTCTCCCTTACAATTGATTATGGAAGATTCATTTATTTAAGGCAGGTTAGTTGGAGGGTGGGTGGATGTCTGGTTGAGGAGTTCTCTAAGAACTCGTTCACACTGCTGTATGACATAGTAGAGTGCTCTCTGATGTTTTATCAGACAGCACTCAGCCCAATATTATACTATGGGGCAGTGCAGATCTGAAATGTTTTTGCTCATGACGATTCGGCATGGGAAAACAATTGCAGCACGCTGAGAGTGGCTCAGCAAATCGGATCACATGCACCCATACAAGTCTATGGGTGCGTGTAAAACCTTGGCCCAGACTTGGATTTCATCCCAGTGCAGTTTGATTTATGCAGACACAGACGATGGAAAAGTTGGAGAAACGAAGTTCTTCATCTTCTCCGCACCTGTAATATGATTGTCTCAAACAAGAGAAACGGATCCCAGTAAACTGACACTCGGCTCAAACTCTGGTCAGAACTTGAGCCTAGTGTCATTAGCATAAATGATCCAATTCTCTCACATGAGAGAATCAACACTTGTGTGACCCGGCCTAACGTGTAGTTGGAGAGCTAAGAGTGGGAGATGGTTTGAAGGGGTGAAGTGGAAGGTGGAGTGGGGGAGGTATCAGAAGAGGAGGGATATTTTAACTTAATTATTATTTTAATATGGTGAAAGTTATCTAATTTAATGTTAGAAGGGTTTAAGATAAGTTGAAATGGTATTTCTTTGCTTGGATGAGAAGAGATCTGATGTCTCTGATATGTCTTCAAAAGACACATTCAGATAGTGATTCAAGAAAGTAGCTAAAAGTGGGTTGTCAAGTACATGTATATCATGCTGTACATAATATCTACTCACGAGGGTCTTTATCCTTGTTCAAAGGGGTGTAAATATAAGTATGTATTACACAGGGTAGAAGTAAGATATATATATATATAAATATATATATATATATATATATATATATATATATAAACTGTTGAAATGTAAAATTAACAACATAAGGTTAGAAATTGCAAACACCTGTATTCCTCTCCCATATAAATCTGAGCTTCACTATGAAGAAAGTGAAAACTTGCAATATCCGATTTTGATTGTAGGAGATTTTAATACTGTAATTGACTTTACCTGTAATAGAAAATCATGTAGACGTGCGTCAAAGTCTAGTGATACAACATCTTTTCCAATCCTCTGGAAGAATTTTTTGGGGAAGAGGCTTATTAATCCCAAGGATTATCAGGATTCATGTTACTCTAAGACTTAGCAATCCTGATTCCCTATTGATATGGTTTTTGGCAATGGAGAAATTTTGTATAAACTCCTTTAAGGGGGTTGATACTCACTCAGCAGCTTTTACGGGGATCTCCCTGGGCAACCCAGGCTTGCACCAACTTTGGAAGGGAGTGGATGAACCTGTCCATGATGACCTTTTCCACCATCTGTACTGGGGAGGAAGATTGAGGTTACAACCACTTTGAACCAAGTGTAGGAGGTCGAACATTTGGGACCTGGGAGGTTTGTCACTGCAATAGGCCCAGTGGTGCACCCGTTGCACCCTAACAGTCAGAGTCACTCCCAAGCGCGCCAAAATTTCTGTTTTTAATTTGGCGCACTCCTTTGCGTCCTGCAGGGCCAAACAAGTCATAATGGGCTTTCTGAGGCTGGCCCATTAAATATGGCACCAGCACCTCCGCCCACTGCTCTGGAGGCAATCTCTCCCGCTCCGCCACCCTCCCAAAGAACGTTAGGACCTCGACGTCATCACCCGGAGTAATCTTTTGCAATGCTCTTCTTACCGTCTTCCTGACGTGTGAATCATTACCTGGAGTTGAGGGAGGGACGGCCTCTCTGCTGCGAACTTTCCCCGCTAGAAGTTCCATCTGCCGTTGTTGCTGCTGAATCTGCTGCATCAGAAGTTTATTAGTCTCTTGCTGCATCTGTTGCTGCTCCCGGTGCTGCTGTTGCAGGCTCTGCTGGCTCTGCAAGTGCTGCCGGTGCTGCTGTTGTTGGCTTTGCAGCAGGTGTTTGAGTGGCTCTTTCATGGTGCCGGACATCTCTGGCTGGCTGGCGGCCTTTACCCAGGACATCCATCGATCTCTGTGGCAGGTACACGTTTTCCTGGAATCTTGCCCACATTCTCCACTAATTGTAACTGGGTTGGTACTCACTCAGCCACTTTTAAGATAGTCACAGGAGTCAGTTTCTTTAAAAATGTCCAAGGTGGGTTTATTCGGACTTCATAAACTGCACTCTCCAGGTAAATTAAACATTTTCTCGGTAATTATTTTGATTCTAGGCTACATATATACCGGGACACGAGGATATGTACTTTAAATGCCCCTGATGAAGCCACCGTGTGTGGCGACACGCACTGGGCACTGAGGTCCCATTTGCACCTTCCCATTTACAGGCTGATTTGATTGAGTATTTGCTTTCTATGATCATATTGTTTAATTGGCTCTACTATTAGTTTTTGCTGGGGCAGCACGGGTGGCCACAATTGAGTGTATGTGATGGAGTGGTTATGGAGTAGTCATCTCCAGTGTGAGGTGAAAGGGTCTATTGGCAATCGCCAGTTTACAATTATACTGTTCTATAGACCTATTACCCTGTATACAGGGACACCATATTGATTTTCACACAGATACCTGTTGTTGCACTTTATATACATATTGTTTTTTGTGTATTCTCTATTTATATAGAATACTTTGGGCTTGTGCAATATTGACCATCATAGATATTCTATACAGCCTGTTAGAGTTCATCTATTTGACTGCACTTTATTGTATTTTCTGTCATTATAATATGGGAAGGTCTCTAAAGTAGTGGGTTCCTCAAGCAGTGGATTCCTCCACTATTTTTAATGGTGTTTTAAAATAATTTTTTTTGTGCGTATTCTTATATATGTGTCAGGAGATACTGTAATAAATTGATGTAATTTATATTCAAATATTCCGTGATTATTTCTTCAGGTGATCACCGCTTAGGTGCATGTCTTCTTTTCTTTTTGAAATTCGTATGATGTTGTATGACATGTGGCAGGTAGATCCCAGTTATTAGATGGTGCCCTCCTAAAGTAGTAGGTGCATGGGGTTATGTCCCAGCTTTTTGTCCTTTTTATGGGCACAAGACATGGATTTCCTAATCCAAGCTGCTCTTTGCCCTACTTATTGACCATATATAAGGCTATGTGCCCACAATGCAGAAATGCTCAGGATTTTTTCCTGAGCGTTTCTGCATCTCCCTGGCAGAAAAAAACGCATGCGGATTGTACATGTGGATTGTACATGCGGATTGTACATGCGGATTGTACATGCGGATTGTACATGCGTTTTCCTGCCAGGGACATGCGGAAATGGAGCTTTATTCACTGACATTTCCGCATGCGGATTGACAAGCGCTTTCCAAGCGATTAGCATCACTTGGAAAGTGCTTGTGACAACTAGGTCACACTATATAAATTCATGCAAATTGCATGGATTTATATAGTGTGACCCGAGAGAGTGGTAAAAATAAAAAAATAAATGTATACTTACCCTCCGATGGCCCCCGGTGTCCTGCTTTACACTCCGTTCTCCCTTGCCGGCAACAGTGAATTGAAAGACCTGCCGACGTCAGCATCGCGTGACCCGTCACATGACTCTGACGTCAGCGCAGGTCCTTCAATTCATTGCAAAGTGCCGGGAAGCAAGTAGGAGCGCAGCGCGGGCTGACAGAAGGTAAGTAGACAGTTATTTTTTATTTTATTCTTTTTTTACAGATTTTTTAATGGTACCTGGGTGTGGAGGAGACTCTCCTCTCATCTACACCCGGGTACCATCTGCACATTGGAACGCGTGGATTACGCATCTACATATACAGTGATGCGTAATCCATGTGATCTAAAGCAAGTCAATGGCGGCGAAGACGCAGCACTTCTGCAAAATAATTGGTAGCGCTGCGTTTTTTTCCGCAGCGGAAATTTTCGCAGCATGTGCACAGCACATGCGGATTATCATTGGGGAACATTGCTGCCCTTCTACCATGCGTTTTTAATGCGTTTCAGCAGCTATAAAAACGCTGCGGAAACGCATTAAAAACGCATTGTGGGCACACAGCCTAAGGTTGTAAAGGAATAAGGGGTTCTCAGTTTTGGACTCAGGAGGAAATATTAGCGATGTACACAGGTGATTTGTTATTATTTTAATAAATGTAAAGGAAGATCTAAGGACAGATATTTCATTGGTGAATGGATTTGGTATTTTTTCTGGATTGAAGATTAATTGGAATAAGTCAGATATCATTATTGGACAAGAATTTCCAAATTACAGATGGTGATATACTTATTATCCAAGAGGGCAACAGTTTGAAATATTTGGCATTAAATATATCACATAAGATGGTGGACTATATAGAAGTGAATGTCATACCGGTGTTGAGTCGTTTTAGCAGAATGGCAAAAATATGGAGGAACAAGGAAGAATCAATCTGATTAAAATGTATTTGTTTTTTTATGTATATTTAATAAATTCCCCTCTTTGCAACTTAGTGACTGAGTATAGGAAAAAATGTATATTAAAGCAACCTTATACCCTGAGACTGAAAAGTTACTACACTTTGTAAATATACAGTCATCCTTCCTGACGCCCTTCTTTTGCCTCCCGCTACCTCCATTGCTTAGATCTGTGTTCTGTTCCTACTACCTCCAAGATGGCCACCAGTTTGGTAAGTCTAAACCACATCTTCCCTGTCTTTTCTGTGCTGTGGGATGGGAAAGGAAAGGCAGGAGAGGTGAGGTTTAGATTTACCAGTGTACTCCATGCTGCTATGACCGTCATCTTGGAAGCAGGAGGAAAGGAACGCCTATCCCAGCAGAGGAGGCATCGGGGAGCTAATGGAGGGCTTCAGGTAGAGTGCCTATACATGCGAAACGTATACCCACTTCTCAGTCCCAGGGGAAGGGGCCCTTTAACACTGTTGCAGGACAATATTAGCGTTGAGCTGTAATTGTTTTCTAAGGCAGTACACTTAATATAGGACAATCACTGTGCTACCAGTATTATTCCGCACATAAATGATACTGATTCTCCATTTTGTAATAACATAATTAACCCTTTGTGCTAAACTGAATAGTAAATTATAGTCTGTTTTTCAATTAACAGCATAAAGCAATATGTTTACAAAGATGAATACTCCAATGCTAACCAAAACTGAATTCTCTGCTAAGGTTACAAAATAACCAACACTTTATACATGGACAGTAAATTCTTTTTCTAATTTCTCGTCTTATTTCTGTTTGCCATTTTAGGAGACAGTGGTGTGCGGCCATCTCTCCCCGGCAGCACAATCTCTGACAACATCAAGAGACTAGATTTTCATCAAGTGCTTGGCCGGGGGAGTTTTGGAAAGGTAAGAACCTATAACATTACGAGCCCAGATCGTATATTGTTTGCTATACAATATAAGATCATGAATGAAGTAGAGAATAACACTGTTAATAACCATCTTAGATCCCCAAATTCAGGTGTTTCTGACAAAGGCAGATGCAGGGCGGTTTCCAAATGTGTTGCTACCTATATATGTGTAATAGTGTTTTCTGATAGTCTACAGTGGGTTAAAGTATTTTTCTGGTGCCTCTAACTTCTGCACTAGGAAGTTGCAGGTGCTGCTGTTTTCCCCACATGCCTGCACCTTGGAATCTTGGATGGCCAGCAGATAACAACATCTATTTTTCAATACAGGTGCACGATCCTGTTGGCTGTGCAAGTGTGGACCAGACACCTGTATAGACAACATCATGCAGAAGTGACAGCTGCCGTAGAAACTCTACATGCAAATATGTGACCAGAGCACTTTCATCCACCTTTATCCATGCTAGCTGTGTCACCCACATAGAATGTGGAAGAATGTGCTCTGGTCAGATGAGACCAATAATTTAAATTTTTTGCTAAATGAAAAACACTAAGTGTGGAGGAAAACTAACACTGCAGATCACCCTGAAAACACCATCCCCACCGTCAAACATGGTGGTGGAATCATCATGCTGTGGGGATGCTTTTCTTTAACAGGGACGCTCGTCAGAGTTGATTAGAAGATGGATGGAGCTAAATACAAGACAATCTTGTAGGAAAAACCTGTTAGAGGCTGGAAAAACTTGAAACAGAGATGAAGGTTCACCTTCCCGCAGGACAACGACTCTAAACATACTTCCAGAGCTACAATAAGATGGTTTAAATAAAAACATACTCGTGTGTTTATATAGCCCAGTTAAAGTCCAGACATAAATCTCATTGAGAATTTGTGGCAAGGCTTAAAAATTGTTGTTCACAAACGCTCTCTATCCAATCTCACAGCTAGTTTGCAAAGAAGAGTGGGCAAAAATTTCAACCTATAGTGCAAAGCTGGTAGAAAAATACCTTGCAGCAGTAATTGCAGCAAAAGGTGGTCCTACAAAGTGTTGACTCAGAGGGGCTGAATACAAATGCACGTCACAATTTTCAGATTTACATTTTTAAAATATTCAGAAAAACATGTATCATTTCCTTTACACTTCACAAATACTTGTACTCTGTGTTGGTATATCACATAAAATTCCAATAAAATACATTTAAGTTTTTGCATGTAACTTGAAAAAATGTGGAAAAGTTCACAGGATGTGAATACTTTTTCAAGGCACTACATTGTACATCTGCATGTACGTAGCTACATAAGTATGAGTAAATATATGTGTGTGTACTGAGAATGACATTTATTAAAGATATTGTCCACAGTTAAAAAGTAATAATTCAAAAAATTCCGTGTCAGCAGTGGTGACGTCTCATTCATTCTCCTGATTGCTAACCAATGACTCGTCTCAATGGTTTTGTCCAATAAATAGAGACATCCTCAATGAGACCAGTGATTGTCTGCAGCAAGGTAAACAAGTGCAGGTTTGGACTACTGTGCCAGGCTCTGGAATAGCAAAGGATTTATCAGGGTAGTATCGTTTTATTTTTTTAATCATACTACTCCCTGAAGTTAGGACAAAAATGGAATTGAGGACAAGCCTCCTAATACTATTACAGACAACTCTCTGATTTTTTAGGACATTCCTGGGAAAAGGAGAGAGCTCCTTGATTACCAGAGAAGCCAGCAAATATCCCAAAGCATACTCTTCACAATATATTCACCTCTCGTGTTTTCTGCAATTCTTATAAGGCTGGGTGCCCACGTAGCGTTTTTCAAGCGTTTATGATGCGGAATTTCCGCAGCGGAAACGCTTGTGAAACACTAGGTAATCCACACCCCATGGTCCCCAAGGGGATTCCGCATGTTCTATGCACATGCTGCGGATTTTTCCGCAGCGTTTATGCTGCGTACAAAAATCCGCAGCATGTCATTTAATTTTGCGGAAGCGCAGCGGAAGCCCCGCTATTGACTTGCATTGAGACGCATAGAATGCGCGTCTGTACATTTCTACAAGTGAATTCTATGCGTCTCTATGTACGGATGGTACCCAGTTCTGGAGGAGAGAAGACTCTCATCCAGACCTGGGTACCATTGTTCCTGTAAAAAAAAGAATAAAATAATAAATAAAGTTAATACTCACCTTTCCGAAGGCTTCTCTGCATGCCGGCATCGCTGAAGGACCTTCGGTGACGTCACAGTCATGTGACCGCAGGCCCTTCACCGCTCTGTCTCACGATATGCCGGCAGCCGGGAACTAGACAGGAAGGAGCGCTGCAGCCACGCCGGGGCATCGGGGGTGAGTATAGCTTTATTTTATTTTATTTTTACGTTTCACACTGTATAAATCCATGCTGTTTGCATGGATTTATACAGTGTGACCTAGTTGTCAAGCACTTTCCAAGTGATGCTATCGCCTGGAAAGCGCTTGTCAATCTGCATGCGGAAACGCATGTGAATCCGCATGTGGATCCGCATGTATTCTGCAGGAAAAAAGCATGCACAATCTGCATGTACAATTTGCATGCGTTTTTTCTGCCAGGGAGATGCAGAAATGCTGCAGAAATTTTCTGCTTCATTTCTGCATCGTGGGCACATAGCCTAACTCCTGGCATCACTGCAACATAAAACCTGACACCAGAGGTGCTGTGGAGTGAAAAGGAGTTTAGGATCAGGACAAAGTGTCTGCAAATGTAGTCTCAGGTCTGTGCTGCAGATTAAGGTGCATTCACACTGCGCAGTTATCGGAAACCAGTGGAAACAGGCTGACGTTCGCCCGACAAACAAGCAAAGTGGTCTTTCATAGGGTAAAATGATCTTTTGTTTTGCTTAAATCTTTATCGATCTTGAAATAACCTATACAAAAAACTATGAGCAATAGCCAAGGTAGCATAAAAGGTATATATTTTATTAGTACAATTTAGACACATGATAAAATCTGATGAAAAAAGAGAAAATCAGATAAGGCTAAAAACACAGGCAAACCCCATGGTGCATAACAAAAGAATATGCAGCAATATTAAGTAATGTATACATAATAGGCTATTAGAAAAAGGTATGTTGGGTGGAAATAATTCCTACACACATATAAAGTGTAATAGACGCCAAATGTGATAAAGTATATATGCTGCACAAAATAACCCTAGTATAGATAGGCATACATTTGCAGCATGGTCTTTGATGCCAGCATCTATGTACAGCTGAGCTCTGCACCCCAACACAGTCTGTTTATATTGATTCTCATCTCAGCTTTTCATGGCTGACACAGGAATAATGCCAACCAGCTCTGGAGTTGTAGTTATTCCTGTCTCAATCATGCATGGCTAAGACTGAAGTAATCCTTTAACCTCCTAGCTTTAATGGGTAATTCTAGTGGGGTTATTTCCTAGTGCCCATGTTTATAGCTATTAGATCTCCTGTATGTAAGCTAGTAAGAAACTGTAGAAATATAAAATAATTATTAAAGAAATAGCAATGGTGTCACTTTCCTGCTCCCCTCCACACTTATTTCAATGAGTTGTTCGACCTTAGGGTACAAGTCTGCAGTAACTATGTGACTACAGACTTGTGAGTCCTCACAGTGTGCAGTGTGTGTGCTGTTGAGGTTCTCCAGTGCCGGTGCCAGGAATGGGCAGGAGCATAACTGCAGGTATGCAATTTGCATACATGTGGTCATGTGCCGACGAGACATGTGCAGCTGTCCATGTCGCCCTGGCACTTTACAGAAAAATTGTGTGCCAGTTCAAATGTGCTGTTGCGTGTAGGGTGCGTTACACTCACTTGTAGGCCACAGGCCCCAGCTGTCTCCAGGTCTTCAACTTAAGGAGCTGCCGCACATAGATTAGGGAACACTCAGTTCGTTTCAACACACAGAAGTTTACTCGACAGTTCAATTGCATCAGATTGTAATACACAGTATCGGGCACAACATTCTCCATTTCTTATTTCCATAGTACAGAACATTTTCAGCATTTATTTACGTTCTAACTGGACTATCCCTACGTTCACTGATCCTGTCAGCCCCAGGATTTCCCAGTTGAGTTCCACAATACACCCGAGATCTGTTACATTTCCCATACACAATTGCACGTCCATCTTCCTCTGTATGTAAAGGGGTGAGGTGCTTGCCATAGCACCTGAATCGAGCCCTGATCTCCGGACATTGCAGGAATGTCTGCAGTGAATTTTTGTAAGGCCTCATATCACCCAGAACAATATGTACTCACTCTTGATATCAGCCCCAACTGCCCTTGAATTTGATCTTATATCACTCACGAACGCTCTACAAACAGGAAGCAGTCTCCTTTAACTGGCACTTTTCCCTCCCACTATGAGCTAGTCCTAAACATGAACACTTTCTTACACTATTCTCATCCTACCTATGTCAACTCCTAAGTCCTAAACTATGTCTTATCTTGCGCAATCCTATGCTGTACACTATACATTATACATATGACCATATCACACTCTATATTACAATTCACATAATATGACATACTGTAACTATGTAATTACACCATATATACTGAAAACTGCAGGACATCGTTTACACTACAATACAACACGATTGGTGTCTTCAGGGGTATGAATGCGACGGTCCAGTCAACACCCCCTTACACAGGCTCGCTCAATACAAGGGAATTGAGTGAGGCCGGATAAATGACCATCTGCTCCCATCACTGGAGAATCCTCATGAGTCTACACTCACATAAAGTGTCTGCAGACTTGTACCCCAAGGCCAGACAACACCTTTAATGAAGATCATCAACTAATGAACACTTTTTTTCTAGGTGGTGCTGGCGGAAGATAGATATACCCGCCAGCAATTTGCTGTAAAAGTCATCACAAAGAGGAACCTGCTAGCTGAAGGAGAGGAGCGCGCGTTGGTGGAGCGGCGTGTGTTACAACTTGCATCTGGCAGCCCCTTCCTTCTTCATGGCACATTCGCCTTTCAGACCAAGGTAAAATTGTGACCTGTTCATTAATATTGGATAAAGAATAAAGTGCACTCATCTATATGCACAGGATATGTCCACGTTTATATCTGGTGTTTGTTAACATTTCAGCATTGGAAACATTTTCATGTCCTGCTCCTTGTATGTGTAGCTGTCACCTACTGTGGGAACACTGGACAAACCCTGGGAACCAGGCAATGTGCCTAGAAATATGATGCTGACGGTTAACTTTTGGGGTTTCTCTATTGAAGTCTATGGAAAGTCTTGGAGTGGTTCAACTGACTCCCAATATCTGAAGTCATTTGTCCACCCCTATGGATGTCATTCTTAATGAGTACTTCATAATGGTGAGAAATGCAGAAGGCAACATTACAGTGAAAAGTAATGCTGTACATTTAGCACATCACATTCTACATATGTAGATATATCTTCTATATGTATATACTTAGAATAACTAATAAACACATAGTAAAAGAAGAAAGTATCATTACTGCTATTATTATGCAACTATATCTCCACGAGTAAGTGGAACAGAGATTAATCACAGAAGAAATCGCAGAAGAAATCACTGATTATTGAGTGTTAGTAAATGTATGACTGCTACAATGACTTTATCATACGACTGATTTCTACGTCTTGTCTGACAGGAGCTTGTGCTTCTTGGGATGGAGTATGTCACCTGTGGCGAATTCCACCATCTCCTGATGAGGAAGGGGTGTCTTGACATCCCCAGTGCACGGTACAGTATTCACAGTCTAAGCCATACAGCTATGTATTTTCTAAATGAGACTGACTAGATTGATTCGATTGTTAGCCCTAACGTTCACGTAAATTCATATCTCCCATTCACAGGGATGTTATTAGGGAAACACTTAGAAAAATACAGCTCTAATTTTTATTTGCAAAAATAGCACCGCACCTGTCCACAGGTTGTGTGAGGCATCGCAGTTCATCCTCATTCACATTAGTCATGTGGCGTTATTTTTTAAAGAAAGACACCATGTTTTTCTGATCCTGGATAATCCTTTAACACCATATGAATATACATTGTAATAGTAGCAATTGTGTATCCCTATAGGCAAGAAGGAACTTAAAGAGGTTATCCACTACTTTAACATTGATGTCCTATACTTAGGATGAGCAGGTCCAGGTGCCTTATAATCAATACGATATGTGCGACTGCCCTTCTAGACCATTATAATAATATAAATACTTGTATATAATAACCAGAAATATAAAATCCTGATAAGTCCTGCCTGTCTAGTCTTTTGGGCAATATATATTTCTGAGTTTCTGATTCACTAAAAACTATTTTCTCCTCTTTTCTTTCGGCCAGATTCTACGCCGCAGAACTTGTGTGTGGAATTCAACACCTGCATTCTAAGGGCATCATCCACCGGTAACTAGAAATACATCTAATCCTCCACCACCAGTGATGCCTATAACTATACACAGCAATACTGAGAATTATACAGCGGACACTGATAAGAATCCATTTGTCTTCTTCACAGAGATCTCAAGCCTTCTAACATCTTGGTGGCTGCGACGGGCCATATAAAGATTGCCGACTTCGGTCTGGCACTTGAGAACATCTATGGAGACCGGACAGCCACCGAATACGCTGGGACACCAGGCTTCATGGCTCCTGAGATGCTGGCTGCGGAGGAGTACAATGCTGGGGTAGACTGGTATGCATTTGGCATCATTTTGAACATCATGATTACCAGCAGGTCCAAATACCATCAAGGACTATTCAACGCTTCCAGCAAGGAGGCGAAGAACATCATTAAAAAGGTCAGTACATGATATAAGTTGTATTACTTTTATATTATTGTGTGATTTATTGTGATGTTAGCGGTAATTTACTATTATATTCAGCTCCATTGGTGGGAGTGGAATCTCATGTTAGGTCAAGTGTTTACGTGTTCAATATAACACGTAAACACTTGTAGGGGTGACGTGATGGTATATATTACCTGTCATGTATTATTGAAGATGTCAGAAAAAAAACACTAATATTAGGCTTTTTTTTTTCATAAATATATATAATATTTATTTATTTTAGTTAAATTTTATTTATGAAGCTGTTATATAAATATAAACATTTTTTTTTCTTCTTTTGTAGCTCCTCCGGGAAGATCCTGCCAGGCGCCTCGGAGTCCATGGTAACATCAGAGCCCATAGGTTTTTCCAGCGTATTGACTGGGACTCGGTGGAAGCCCTTAGAATGTGTCCCCCACATGTTCCTGTGCCAGTAAGTATTAGAGGAGATGTTTTATACAGACTCATTTATGAATAGTTTCACATAGCTTTAATCACTTTTTCCAAATTCGTCAGATTACTAATAACAGTGAAGGTCGCTGATTTGTCAGTGGTGAGATTGTAAGCCCCCATACATGTTAAATGATCAGCAGATAGTGACAAAATCTGCCGATCATTGGTTGACATATGTAGAGAGCCTCTAGCTTTCCTGAACTTTACTATATACTGTTCTTATGTAATCACCTTCTTGTGTTTTCTTTTTCTCTTATAGCCAAGTAACATCCAGCGCGGCTCCAGACCATTCAATCTTCAAATTCTGGAAGCAGCAGAGGCTAACAACTCAGCCCTCTCAGCAGACCACCAGGCCTTGTTCACGGGGTTTTCATTTACCAACATCAGCTGGAAAACCCCAAACCATCCACCGGCTCTTTAATATCATCAGAGCAAGCTGTCTTCCTAAACCCCAAGAAGAACATCAAAATAAGAAGATCCGGAAGGGCAAGCAGGACCTGGACAAGCAAGAAATAAGCGTGTCAGGACTCAAGCCAGGATCAGGACCCCAGAAGAACACAGAAGATATTCCTGTTCAAAAGGATGGCCATAAAGATGGATGAGGCAAGGGAGGTAAGTGCCCAGTAGGGTTATGTGTGGCATTATGGTGTGCCTGGGAATACCATGCACACTACATGCCCCTGACAATAAGAGCCTTATGATACTATATGTATAGTGTTACGCTATGTATATAGTACATAAGAGAAAAAATATTCTAGTTATATTTACCGGTGACTACCGGTGACTATAATTACAATTTTCCCCTTCCTCCATAACAACTCATTGAGCTGTCCTGGGCGACGGGGAAATAAGGTGTGAGATGGCTGGCTATTAAGGGGTGGAAGGAGGCCAGTTTTTTTTTTTTTATAAATCATAGCATTTAAAGCTATATTGCTTTGCTATGTAAAATAATTATATTTACCGGTGACTACCGGTGACTATAGTTACACTTTTCCCCCTCCTCCATAACAACTCATTGAGCTGTCCTGGGCGACGGGGAAATAAGGTGTGAGATGGCTGGCTATTAAGGGGTGGAAGGAGGCCAGTTTTTTTTTTTTTGGTTTGTTTTTTTAAATCATAGCATTGAAAGCTATATTGCTTTGCTATGTAAAATAATTATATTTACCGGTGACTACCGGTGACTATAGTTACACTTTTCCCCCTCCTCCATAACAACTCATTGAGCTGTCCAGGGCGACGGGGAAATAAGGTGTGAGATGGCTGGCTATTAAGGGGTGGAAGGAGGCCAGTTTTTTTTTTTTTTTTTTAATCATTGCATTTAAAGCTATATTGCTTTGCTATGTAAAATAATTATATTTACCGGTGACTACCGGTGACTATAATTACACTTTTCCCCTTCCTCCATAACAACTCATTGAGCTGTCCTGGGCGACGGGGAAATAAGGTGTGAGATGGCTGGCTATTAAGGGGTGGAAGGAGGCCAGTTTTTTTTTTTTTTTTAAATCATAGCATTTAAAGCTATATTGCTTTGCTGTGTGAAATAATTATATTTACCGGTGGCTACCGGTGACTATAGTTACACTTTTCCCCCTCCTCTATAACAACTCATTGAGCTGTCCTGGGCGACGGGGAAATAAGGTGTGTGATGGCTGGCTATTAAGGGGTGGAAGGAGGCCAGTTTTTTTTTTTTTTAAATCATAGCATTTAAAGCTATATTGCATTGCTATGTAAAAAAAATTATATTTACCGGTGACTACTGGTGACTATAGTTACACTTTTCCCCCTCCTCTATATCAACTCATTGAGCTGTCCTGGGCGACGGAGAAATAAGGTGTGTGATGGCTGGCTATTAAGGGGTGGAAGAAGGCCAGATTTTTTTTTTTAAATCATAGCATTTAAAGCTGTATTGCTTTGCTATGTAAAATAATTACATTTACCTGTGACTATAGTTACACTTTTCCCCCTCCTCCATAACAACTCATTGAGCTGTACTGGGCGACGGGGGAAATAAGGTGTGTGATGGCTGGCTATTAAGGGGTGGAGGAGGCCAGGTTTTTTTTTTTGTTAAATCATAGCATTATATCTAGCAACACTGCTAGATATAATCATAACAAAAGCATAAGGACATAAACATATGACGGTGTCCGGAGAGCCTGACGAGGCCGCAGTTGGTGAAATGCATGTCGAGGCTCACACACACCATCTGGATGCTCCTGTGCTTCTCGTGAGACATGGTACTGGTGCACATACTTTATGACTGATTATCTTCGGGCTCTCCTGATACCATCATATGTTTATCTCTTTATGCTCTTGTTATGATTATATCTACCAGGGTTAATTGGCTTCATTATTTTCACCTGCACCCCATATTGGGGATTAGCATCTACTGCGGCCATCTCGTCTTTTGACCAACTTCTGATTATTATATAGATATTGCAGGGGTATTATACAGGCAAAGTTTAAAGTTTTGCCTTCCTGCTCTCTACTATGTATTTATTTAACTGACTGCAATGCACGCCACTTATAAGACACTAGTGCTGTAGAACATCAGGGTTGCTTCACCTATATTTTGCGTACTGTTAAAACGTATTATAAACATCGAGCCTTTTTTCCGGGTTCTTATTAAAACTACGGCCACTCACAATTGATCAGCTAAACTCTCTGATATTTATACCTTATATAATTGTCAGTTAGCTGTGAGGTTTTAGTATTTAATTTATTTAATTATACCGGATTATATGCTTGCATATTCTACTTGTTAGTATACTTCTTTTGCAGGTATATTCATAATTTTTCCTGTTTTTTATAGACTATTCATCATATTTCTTAGTCTCGCAGTTTGCAGTAATTACTAGCCCGCCCTAATTGTGTTTGCCCCTAGAACTCTAGAGCATTTTTCATCTCACAGGAGCTCCTCATTATCTGGTTCTATCCTTATATTCAGGGATTGTTTCCATCCTCCCTGTTTTTTAATTGTACTTCTCCCCCTTACCTTGTATTGTTGTATTATTGGTATTATATTTATAATTGATGTACAATAAAATGGTTTATATATTTAACAAACCTTTGTTTTCGTTTGGGTCTCCGTCTCCTCCATATTTATTAACATTATATATATTGAGCGGTATTTGACTAGGATTCCCTTCTTTTTGGTTTTGATATCTTCTTAGGGGTACAACACACTTCTCTTTAGTGATATCTCTTATGTAGGTTTACATGTGTAGATACAGGTCTGGTGACGAATTCTGTGTTGCTCTGTAAGTGTGCTGCAGTAATACAGTGGGTACGGAAAGTATTCAGACCCCTTTACATTTTTCACTCTTTGTTTCATTGCAGCCATTTGGTAAATTCTAAATAGTTCATATTTTACTCATTAAAGTACACTCTGCACACCATCTTGACTGAAAAAAACAGCAATGTAGACATTTTTGCAAGTTTATTAAAAAAGAAAAACTGAAATATCACATGGTCATAAGTATTCAGAATCTTTGCTCAGTACTGAGTAGAAGCACCCTTTTGAATTAGTACAGCCATGAGTCTTCTTCGGAATGGTGCAACAAGTTTTTCACTCCTGGATTTGGGGATCCTCTGCCATTCTTCCTTGCAGATCCTCTCAAGTTCCGTCAGGTTGGATGCTGAACGTTGGTGGACAGCCATTTTCAGGTCTTTCCAGAGACGCTCAATTGGGTTTAGGTTAGGGCTCTGACTGGGCTAGTCAAGAATGGTCACAGAGTGGTTCTCAAACCCCTCCTTTGTTATCTTAGCTGTGTGCTTAGGGTCATTGTCTTGTTGGAAGGTGAACCTTTGGCCAAGTCTGAGGTCAAGAGCACTCTGGAAGAGGTTTTCATCCAGGATATCTCTGTACTTGGCCACATTCATGTTTCCTTCAATTGCAACCAGTCATCCTGTCCCTGCAGCTGAAAAACACCCCCATAGCAATGCTGCCACCACCATGTTTCACTGTTGGGATTGTATTGGGCAGGTAATGAGCAGTGCCTGGTTTTCTCCACAAATACTGCTTAGAATTATCACCAAAAAGTTCTATCTTCATCTCATCAAACCAGAGAATCTTATTTCTCATAGTCTGGGAGTCCTTGACTGGTGGAGGACTGCAGTGATAGTTGACTTTATGGAACTTTCTCCCATCTCCCTACTGCATCTCTGGAGCTCAGCCACAGTGATCTTGGCGTTCTTCTTTACCTCTCTCACCAAGTCTCTTCTCCCATGATTGCTCAGTTTGGCTGGATGGCCAGGTCTAGGAAGACTTCTGGTGGTCCCAAACTTCTTCCATTTAAGGATTATGGAGGCCACTGTGCCCTTAGGAACATTGAGTAATACAGAAATTCTTTTGTAACCTTGGCCAGATCTGTGCCTTGCCACAATTTTGTCTCTGAGCTCCTTGGGCAGTTCCTTTGATTCTCATTTGGTCTGACAAGCACTGTGAGCTGTTAGGTCTTATATAGACAGGGGTGTGCCTTTACAAATCAAGTCTTATCAGTTAATTAAACACAGCTGGACTCCAATGAAGGAGTAGAACCATCTCAAGGAGGATTACAAGGAAATGGACAGCATGTGACTTTAATATGAGTGTCTGAGCAAAGGGTCTGAATACTTATGACCATGTGATATTTAAATTTTTCTTTTTAATAAATTTGCAAAAATTTCTATATTTCTGTTTTTTTTTCAGTCAAGATGGGGTGCAGAGTGTACTCTAATGAGTAAAATATGAACTATTTAGAATTTACCAAATGGCTGCAATGAAACAAAGAGTGAAAAATTTAAAGGGGTCTGAATACTTTCCGTACCCACTGTATACCAGGAATAAACCAGAAGGGAACAGTAAGCACTGCTTATTACATGTACCTAGCTTTTCTTTTAACCTACTCCTACTCCTTCAACATGCTTACATATGCTCACAGTTTTGGCTCCACTAATCCTCAGTCTCCTTCGCTATCCCCAAACCTCAGCACCCTCTAACCAAATAATTATCTCTCCTTCCCTCTTATCTCCACACCTGTCCTCATCTGCCATACTACTCTTCAACCTCAGATCTATCCTACTAAAACATGAAAAAACAGTCACTCTCCTTCTCCCACCTGCTCTACCTCTCTCTGCTTCTCCTCACTGCAGGCGACATATCTTCCAATCCTGTTCCCCCCACATCCAGGGCCGGTTTTAGCCAAAGTGGGGCCCTGGGCAAAAGTTTAAAGTGGGGCACCAAACGCTCATATATTGTACCATCACACAGAAACATTTCAGTTGCATTTACATGCACAGAGTTCAGGCCGTTAAGCGAGTGCAATTGTCAAGTCGTTCTGTGCTTGATATTGGCGTCTTTCGACAGGCTGACTAACAATGATGAGCGCATGATGAACAGTGATGAACAATTACTAGTGATGTGCTGCTGAGAATAATGATTTTTGTTCTGCCATAAACAATCCAATCACCCGATGAATGAGCAGCATTTTGCTCATTCATTGGGCAATTGCCAATCTTTACACTTATTAACTTTTGTCTGTGCTGCCGGGATTTATAACTGTGGATGCTACATACACATAGTTCAGTTTTTCTATTATATCAAATACTTATTTCAAGCAATAATATACAAATTAATTATGTAAAAATGTAAAAATCATACAGTCTGATTTTCTAGATTACTTTTTATATTCTGTCTCTCACAGTTGAAGAGTACCCGCGATAAAAATTACAGACCTCTTCATTCTTTGTAGGTGGGAAAACTTGCAAAATCAGCAATGTATCAAATACTTATTTTCCCCACTGTATATATGAGCACATAGATATAGACTTGTGTTTATATATATATATATATATTTATTAAGCACATATATATACAGTACAGACCAAAAGTTTGGAAACACCTTCTCATTTAAAGATTTTTCTGTATTTTCATGACTATGAAAATTGTCCATTCACACTGAAGGCATCAAAACTATGAATTAACACATGTGGAATTATATACTTAACAAAAAGTGTGAAACAACTGAAAATATGTCTTATATTCCAGGTTCTTCAAAGTAGCCACCTTTTGCTTTGATGACTGCTTTACACACTCTTGGCATTCTCTTGATGAGCTTCAAGAGGTTATCACTGGAAATGGTCTTCCAACAATGGTTTTCACTTCACAGGTGTGCCCTGTCAGGTTTAATAAGTGGGATTTCTTGCCTTATGATTGTGGTTGGGACCATCAGTTGTGTTGTGCAGAAGTCTGGTGGATACACAGCTGATAATCCTACTGAATAGACTGTTAGAATTTGTATTATGGCAAGAAAAAAGCAGCTAAGTAAAGAAAAACGAGTTGCCATCATTACTTTAAGAAATGAAGGTCAGTCAGTGCGAAAAATTGGGAAAACTTTGAAAGTGTCCCCAAGTGCAGTTGCAAAAACCATCAAGTGCTACAAAGAAACTGGCTCACATGAGGACCGCCCCAGGAAAGGAAGACCAAGAGTCACCTCTGCTTCTGAGGATAAGTTTATCCGAGTCACCAGCCTCAGAAATCGCAGGTTAACAGCAGCTCAGATTAGAGACCAGGTCAGTGCCACACACAGTTCTAGCAGCAGACACATCGTTTCCACAACTATTAAGAGGAGACTTTGTGCAGCAGGCCTTCATGGTAAAATAGCTGCTAGGAAACCACTGCTAAGGACAGGCAACAAGCAGAATAGACTTGTTTGGGCTAAAGAACAGACGAAATGGACATTAGACCAGTGGAAATCTGTGCTTTGCTCTGATGAGTCCAAATTTAAGATCTTTGGTTCCAACCACCGTGTCTTTGTGCGACGCAGAAAAGGTGAACGGATGGACTCTACATGCCTGGTTTCCACCGTGAAGCATGGAGGAGGAGGTGTGATGGTGTGGGGGTGCTTTGCTGATGACACTGTTGGGGATTTATTCAAAATTGAAGGCATACTGAACCAGTATGGCTACCACAGCATCTTGCAGCGGCATGCTATTTCATCCGGTTTGCGTTTAGTTGGACCATCACTTATTTTTCAACAGGACAATGACCCCAAACACACCTCCAGGCTGTGTAAGGGCTATTTGACCAAGATGGAGAGTGATGGGGTGCTGCGCCAGATAACCTAGCCTCCACAGTCACTAGACCTGAACCCAATCGAGATTGTTTGGGGTGAGCTGGACCGCAGAGTGAAGGCAAAAGGGCCAACAAGTGCTAAGCATCTCTGGGAACTCCTTCAAGATTGTTGGAAGACCATTTCCGGTGACTACCTCTTGAAGCTCATCAAGAGAATGCCAAGAGTGTGCAAAGCAGTCATCAAAGCAAAAGGTGGCTGCTTTGAAGAACCTAGAATATAAGACATATTTTCAGTTGTTTCACACTTTTTTGTTAAGTATATAATTCCATATGTGTTAATTCATAGTTTTGATGCCTTCAGTGTGAATGTACAATTTTCATAGTCATGAAAATACAGAAAAATCTTTAAATGAGAAGGTGTGTCCAAACTTTTGGTCTGTACTGTATATATGCACAATACTTACCAGTCTGTCTCTTCCTCTTCACTTCTTCTAAACTCCTGCACAGTACAGGACCTGTGATGATATCATGGTTACGACTGTGGTGTCATCAAAGATCCTTAAGCAGTCCCAACAACTGTATTGATAACGCAGAGCTATTATGTAGTTTTTGCGGTAGATGTTTGGTGTCAGTGGTGTAACTTGGGCTGCTCTGTTGCCAGGATGTGACTGTCAACATCATGCTAATTGAGAGACGGCTCCCCGCAATGAGGCAGCGAGGAGCTGGCTGTCAGCATGACATCAGCAGTTACACCCTGGCTACAGAGCGGAAGACAAGCTGTTGCGACAATGTGACGTCAGCGGAAGTCTCAGAATGATCGTCAGGAATGGTCTGTGACCACTCTGTGCTAGGAGAGATCTGCGCTGGGTAGAATAGGCAGGTAGTTAGTAACCACCTGCCTGTCAGCACTTATGCCCATAGTAAAAAATTAATATAATTCTAGATAAACCCTTTGAGAGGGGGTTCCCTAGTAGTTGACAACCCCTTTAAATCCATTACCTGAGGTTGAATATGACACAACAAAATACTAAACTTTTCTTTGTGCACCTTTGAGAAATGCTGCCAATGGCTGGTCTCCTTTCTGCACAGTGGTTCTGCGCTCCTCCCCTCACCCTCTACAGCAACTATTGGTTGCTCAAGTCAAGTCAGCTGGGTATTGTAAAGAGAGCCTGTCACCAGAAAAAAACGCTATTAATCTGCAGATATAGGCTTAATCTGCAGGTTAATAGCGTTACTAACCTGCCCGGTGCCCACACATATCAGAACGCTATGGGGAGAAAATGTCCTTTATTCACTCCAGCAACGTTCAGTTTCAGTCATGGGGGCACAGGATCAGTCACCGATCTGAGTTTACAGTACCGTGCCCCTGGCCTTGACTGACAGCCGGCCCCAATGCAGAGCGACTGTCAGTCAGGGCCGGGGGCGCAGTTACAGCCACTGCTCTGTATTTTCAGACCGGTGACTGAAACCGCGCCGGCACCGCCCCGTGACTGAAACTGGAACACTGCTGGAAGGAATGAAGTTCATTTTCTCCTCGCAGCGTTCAGCTAAGTGCAGGCACCAGGCAGGTTAGTAACGCTATTACCCTGATGATTGACCCCATATCTGCAGGTTAATAGTGCTTTTTCTGGTGACAGGTTCCCTTTAAATCTCCCGCCCAGGACTTATCAAATCTTCTTATTGTGTAATAAGCACAGTAAACAGGACCTCTTCAACAAATTTGAACTGCTCCAGATGCTCCCCCTGTCATCACACACTTGATGTGATTCTGCAGGCTGACAACCAGGGTCGGACTGGGGTGGCTAGGGCCCACCAGGGGAACTGACTCTAGGGGCCCACACTACAGCCCACCATAAACGGTTTTATTACTTGTTATGCTTTTCTATAATGTTCTATAATTACATGATTGGCCGCGCTGTGGAGCACCAAGTTGCAGGACTATATTCGAACAGTCATTCCGTACTGCCAGAGTCCCTTTAATGGTAACTTGTCACCTTGAAAAACGCTATTTATCTGCAGATAAAAGGGTAATCTGCAGGTAAATAGGGTGTAAAGCCTGGTTAGACGGCTTATCGGAAAAGCATTGGCTACACAGAGAAAATTACATTTTATTCTCCCTGCCGCCACTCGCTTCCTGTTATTGGGTCGGTGCAAGGAGGGAGACATTACAGTCACCACGAACTACAAAGTGAGGGTGCTGCAATAACGTCCGGCACCTTGATTGTGACATCTTCTATGGAGCCCAACCTCAGGCTGAGCTTCATTGAATGACTAACATGGAAGCAACACCAGGCAACTAGTGCTGAGTGAGTGTGGTCGGATAAGGTGTGATCCCAGCATGTTCAGGTGTTATCTGAGTATCTTGTAGTGCTCTGCTAATATGCTCGAGTCCCCGGGGTAGCATGTTTTGCGGCAGTAGACAGACGCAACACATGCAGGAATTGCCTGTTTGTTAGGTAATCCCTGCATGTGTTGCTTCTGTCTACCGCCGCAAAACATGCTACCCCGGGGACTCGAGCATATTAGCAGAGCACTACAAGATACTCAGATAACACCTGAGCATGCTGGGATCACACCTTATCCAACCACACTCACTCAGCACTAGTTGCCAGGTGTTGCTGCCATGTTAGTCATTCAATAACGCTCAGCCTGAGGTTGGGCTCCATGGAAGTGTCACAATTAAGGTGCCTGACGTTATTGCAGCACTTTGTAGCTCGCGGTGACTGTAATGTCTCTTATCCGACCACGCGCACTCAGCACTACTGGCAACCCATCAGCAACCTGCAACTGCGTCACAGGGGGCTGAAGGGAACAGGTGACTGCATGCACCGGCCATTGTGCTATCTAAATGCCGCTGTCAGTGATTGACAAGGGCACTTAAATACTCAAAACAGCAGCAATCAAGGCGAGCTCTGATCACTGCTGTTACAGGCAGACGCCGGCTATGTAACACAGCCGACATCTGCCCAGTATGGAGCAGGCTCAGCTCCTGAACCCGTGTCCATACAAGCACATCCCTATGGTGACAGTTTTGTCAGGGTTAGCATATTTCACTTGTCTGTTCCTAAATGTGGAAAGACAAATGGAATTCCCTAACACATGTGAGTGAGTCCTAACAGATTTAGTAAAGGTGCCTCAAGCATATGAATGTTATTACACACCACAATGCACAGTTACATACACGCATCTTACAAAAATACATATTATTCCAGATACGCAGACGCGCACAAACACGCAGACGCGCACATACACATCAGTACACGAATACATCATCTGAACCACCATCAATTGTAATGTCAGGTCAGACCCATATATCTTTGTATCGCATAAACCTACAACTCCCAGTATGTAATTAACAATAGAGATACTGGGAGTTATCAGTCATCATCAGACTGCAGACCATACAGGAACCACATTACTGATGAGACACAGGCAGGATCACAAATGAACATTTACATGCAGGTATCTTACCTGAGACGGCTTCTCTGATTAGAGTCGTTCTCTTTCTGTTCTTCCTCTTGTCCAGACTCCATGATGAGTTCCACAGCTCGTCTCTGCAGACTTCCATCTTCTCCGGTCTTCTGCAGCACATCCCCACATGATGCCCTTAAAGATAGCAGTGTCATTATGATGCTCCTGAATAAAAATATCTACACTGAGCCCCTAAATAAACCTAACTCTTACAATGCTCCCTGCACAAAATATGACATACACTCTACCACTGTTAGGGTACATGCTCTCCACACTGTCCTCTCCTTACCATACTGGGCCCTCTCTTCACACTGTCCTCTCACACTGTGTCCCCCCTATACTACCCAGTCTCTATACTGTGCCCCTTCATCACACTCCACCTCCTCAGCATACTGTTACCTCCTTTCTGTGCCCTCACACTGTTTCCCCTATACTGCCGCATCTCTATACCTTCCCCCTCACTACCTAGTCTCTGTGCTGTGTCACATCACACTTTTCTCTCTCCATACTATCTCCTCACACTATTCCCCCACTCTCCATACTGTTTCCTTATACATCCCCCTTCCCCATTCTGTTCCTGCACTCATTCCCACCCCTCCTCTAGTTCACCATACCGTTTCTTCACACATCTCCCCATTTTGTCTCCTAAAATTTCTCTCCCCAAATATAATAAATCATCGGAAGACCACACAGACATGCAGAAGCGCGCTTACACACACGAAAACAAGCGCACACAGACACATACTAAGGGCTCTTTCACACGTCAGTACATGCGGTGACAGTTTCCTCATGTACCACAGACACTGGTACACGTAGACCCATTCAAATGAATGTGCACACGTCAGTGTGTTTCCACTTTCCACAGACCATGTGGTGTCCATGGGCAAAACACGCTGACACGTCTGTTTTTTACCTGCTGCACAGGCCGCAAAACGTCCCGCACACTGATGACAGTTAGTGCTCTTCCCAAGCACTGGGTGCTGAGCGCTGCCCTCATCATAGATCCCTGCTGGCGCTGCGATCAGCAGCAGCAGGGTCAATGATGAGAGTAGTAGTCTACTCCAGCAGTGTCCAACTGTAAAAATAGGAATAAAATAAAAAAAATCCTTATACTCACCTCTCCTAAGAGTCACCCGCTGTAATCCGTGCGAGCACTCACGCCGAGGAGAATGACTCCTGCAGCGAGTGGACCCCGGAGCTGCGCTCAACAAGCGGTGCCCTGTCAATCACTGAGTGCAGCTCCGAGGCCCGCTCGCTGCAGAAGTCATTCTCTTCGGCGTGAGCGCTCGCACAGATTACAGCGGGTGACACTTAGGAGAGGTGAGTACAAGGATTTTTTAATTTTATTCCTATTTTTACAGTTGGACACGGCGGGAGTTGACTACTACTCTCATCATTGACCCTGCTGCTGCTGATCGCAGTGCCGGCAGGGATCCATGATGAGGGCAAGCGCTCAGCACCCGGCTCTTGGGAACAGCGTTAACTGTACACTGATTCCCAAGCACTGGTATGTGTCACACGGATGACACACAGGTGGACACATATCTCCAGTCCCGTAAATATCAGGACATGTGAAAGAGCCCTAATATACACACGCAGATACACATACCCACAGAAATGGGGACACGTACACACGCAGGCAAGCACACACAGAAATGCACACGCAATCATGCACAGACACACTCAGACAATCACACACAAAAATGCAGACAAGCAGGGAAACACGCACAAACGTGTGAAGACACATATACACGTAGGCATGCAGGCACTCAAATACATACACATGCTGGCATATACACACACACACACGCAGGCATATACACACACACATGCAGGCATATACACACACACACATGCAGGCATACATACACACACACACAAGCAGGCATATACACACACACACATATGCAGGCATATACACACACACACATGCAGGCATACACAAACACACATACATGCAGGCATATACACACACACACACATGCAGGCATATACACACACACACATGCAGGCATACATACACACACACAAGCAGGCATATACACACACACACATGCAGGCATACACACACACACACATGCAGGCATACACACACACACACACACATATATGCAGGCATATACATACACACACATGCAGGCATACACAAACACACATACATGCAGGCATATACACACACACACACATGCAGGCATATACACACACACACATGCAGGCATACATACACACACACAAGCAGGCATATACACACACACACACATGCAGGCATACACACACACACATGCAGGCATATACACACACATGCAGGTATATATACACACACACATGCAGGCATATACACACACACTGTACACACATGCAGGCATACACACACACATGAAGGCAGGCATATACACACACTGTACACACACAGGCATATACACACACAAATGCAGGCATATACACACACACAGGAATATACACACACGCAGGCATATACACATACAGTCATGGCCAAAAGTATTGAGAATGAGACAAATAGTAATTTTTCCAAAGTTTACTGCTTCATTTTTTGTAATGGCAATTTGCATATACTCCTGAATGTCAAAGATTGATCAGCTTAACAGCAATTACTGTACTTGCAAAGTCAATATTTGCCCAGAAAATGAACTTTAACCCCCAAAACACATTTTAACATCATTGCAGTCCTGCCTTAAAAGGAGCAGCTAACATCGTTTTAGTGATTGATCCATTAACTCAGGTGTGGGTGTTGATGAGGACAGGGCTGGCGATCAATCAGTCATGATTAAGTAAGAATGACATCACTGGACACTTTAAAAGGAGGCTGGTTCTTGGTATCATTGTTTCTCTTCAGTTAACCATGGTTATCTCTAAAGAAACATGTGCAGCCATCATTGCAATGCCCAAAAATGGCCTAACAGGGAAGAGTATCGCAGCTACAAAGATTGCACCTCAGTCAACAATCTATCGCATCATCAAGAACTTCAAGGAGAAGCATGTCAAAAAGGCTCCAGGGCACCCAAGAAAGACCAGCAAGCACCAGGACCGTATCTTAAAACTGTTTCAGCTGCGGGATCGGACTACCAGCAGTGCCGAGCTTGCTCAGGAATGGCAGCAGGCTGATGTGAGTGCTTCTGCACGCACTGTGAGGCGGAGACTCTTTGAGCAAGGGCTGGTTCCAAGGAGGGCAGCAAAGAAGCCACTTCTCTCCAGAAAAAACATCAGGGACCGACTGATATTCTGCAAAAGGTACAGGGAGTGGACTGCTGAGGACTGGGGCAAAGTCATTTTCTCTGATGAATCCCCTTTTCGATTGTTTGGGACATCTGGAAAACAGCTTATTCGGAGAAGAAGAGGTGAGCGCTACCACCAGTCTTGTCTCATGCCAACTGTAAAGCATCCTGAAACCATTCATGTGTGGGGTTGCTTCTCAGCCAAGGGAATCGGCTCACTCACAGTCTTGCCTAAAAACACAGCCATGAATAAAGAATGGTACCAGAATGTCCTCCAAGAGCAACTTCTCCCAACCGTCCAAGAGCAGTTTGGCGCCCAAAAATGCCTTTTCCAGCATGATGGAGCACCTTGCCATAAAGCAAAGGTGATAACAAAATGGCTTATGGATCAAAACATAGAGATTTTGGGTCCATGGCCTGGAAACTCCCCAGATCTTAATCCCATTGAGAACTTGTGGTCAATCATCAAGAGACGGGTGGACAAACAAAAACCAACAAATTCTGGCAAAATGCAAGCATTGATTATGCAAGAATGGACTGCTATCAGTCAGGATTTGGTCCAAAAGTTGATTGAGAGCATGCCAGGGAGAATTACAGAGGTCTTGAAGAAGAAGGGGCAACACTGCAAATATTGACTTGCTGCATTAACTCATTCTAACTGTCAATATAACCTATTTGTACTCATAATATGATTGCAATTATATTTCTGTATGTGATATAAACATCAGACAAACACTAATAAAAACCAGAGGCCAGCAGATCATGTGAAAATATAATTTTGGTGTCATTCTCAAAACTTTTGGCCATGACTGTACACACAGGCATATACACATACACAGGGATATATACACACACACACACAGGCATATACACACACAGGCAGGCAGCATATACAGAAAAATTCATACAAACACACACTATATTACACAATCTGTACAGTACAGAAGCGCTCCTAAGGCGGGAGACTGCAGTGCAGGGCGCGCTGTGACGTCACTTTCAGCAGACGTGCGGCCCTGTCTGCTAAATGTGACGCTGCAGTACAGCCCCTGCTCTGCTCTTCGGCTCTCCTGCTCCCAGGCCACTCCCGCTACTGTTCTGGGCATCGCGGCGGCGGTGAGAGTGTGTGCGCGCACCCTTAAAGGGCCCGCGACCACTTTTTTTTTCCTTTTTTTTTTTTTAAATTCTCCTCTGCCTTCTCTGCAGGGGGCCGGGGCCCACGGGAAATTTCCTGGCACCCCGCCAGGCCTGTCCGAGCCTGCTGACAACCCCCCACTCTCCTATCTCCCAGCCTCCCTCATCCCCGCTCCATCAGCTACTAGTTACCAAAGTGTTTTCTGCTTGGTGAGCTCAGCTGACATCAGTCTGACAGTTTCCACTAAGATATATTGCAGAAAAGGCAGCCCACCGCACAGCCTGGAATGCCGGCTGCACTTTTCAGTAAGATATCTTGCTGTTGTCCATAATAGCATGGAACATTAAAAGATAAGCTTCAAGTCACGGACCATGAGCTGGGAGTCAGAGGGAACAGACAGAGGCTGCAGTGCTGGGACGAGGCACAGGTTTTGCCTCACACACTTGTACGTGTCAGCGCCTCACCTGATTCCTTCAGCATCCTGTCACATGCGCAGAAAAAACCCAGCTCAGTCTCAGACCAAAGTCACTGGCAGGGGCTGGAGGGGATGGAGCGCTGCCTGGCCGTTTCTATTGAGAGTGCAGGAACGACGTAGCTCCTGTCTCATTGATAATTGGAAAGGAGCCCCCAACACAGCCCCCAGTGTGACCGCAACCATTATGCCCCCACTGGGGGCCCCTGAGGGAGTGGGGGCCCCAGGCATTTGCTTTGTTTGCCTCCCCATAATGTCAGCCTGCCCACATCTGATACTTCCCATTTATTCCCCCTCTTATCACTCTCATCCTAATATGAATTACCGCAATCTCTCCTATGTAAAACCTGTGTCCTTGACGACCACCCCTCTGCTCCCTCTCTCTGGAGCACTCTGAAATGCCCACTCTGTCTGTAATAAGCTCCATGTGATTCATGACCTCCTTACCTCTCACAATTTCTCCTTCCTGGGCCTCACCGAAACATGGCTGACACCCTCCAACACTGCCTCCCTTGCTCCGCTGTGTTATGATGGCCTCCACTTTGCCCACACTCTTCTCCTTGGTAACATACATGGCGGAGGAGTGGGTCTTCTTCTTTCTACCAACTGCACCTTTAATCCAATCCCACCTCTAACCTCCCTTATCTTCTCTTTTGAAGTCCACTCTGTCCGCATCTATTCTACCTCCAAGTGGCCGTCATATACCGACCTCCGGGCCCGGCCACTACCTATATTGACTAATTCTCCACCTGGCTTCTTCACTTTCTTTCCGCTGACATTCCCACTATCATAATGGGTGACTTCAGCATCCCTACTGACACCCTCCAGTCAGCAGCCTCCAAACTCCTGTGTCTTACTTTATCTTTTGAACTTACTCAATGTTCCTCCTCAGCCACCCACACAGACGGAAATACATTAGACCTTATCTTCACCCGTCTCTGCTCCCTATCTAACTTCACAACCTCCCCTCTCCCCCTACCTCATCACCATCTACTCACTTTCTGTTAGCAGAGGATTAATCCGCGTGACATCCAGAGTTTAGAACACAGAATGTAGGTTTATTCATATCCAGCATAGGCACAGCATGGAGTCTGGTGTTACTGCAGCATGAGGAAATCAAATCAGATATATAACAACAACACAGGAAGAGAAGGAGGGGGCATCCTGTCTGTGGGAGTTTTTTTTTAACTAAACTTTGTTAACAACCTCACAATATGCACAACATATGAAACAGCACAGTAGTTGTTGCAATACACATACAGATTAATATGTATTATTCCAACACCCCCACTCAACAACTACTTATCCTCTTAGTCCCATTGTGGTTCTCAATTCTTTTAACCTAGCTCGTGGCAATGGCTTTGTCATAATGTCAGCTACCATCTTATCAGTTTCACAATAGACAAAGTGAATTATCCCACGATCTATCAAATCACGTAGATGATGATGTCTGACGTCAATGTGCTTGGTTCTAGCACTGATTTTTTCACTGCATGCAAGTTTAATGCATCCTTGGTTGTCCTCATAAATCACCGTCGGCTGAGTTGTCGGTTTGCCAAGATCGTCCATCAATTGTCTTAGCCAAACAACCTCCTGGCTTGCATAGGCTGCGGACACATACTCCGCTTCTGTAGATGACAAGGCAACAGACACTTGTTTCCTACTAGACCAGGAGATTGAACTTTCTCCAACTTTAAACAAGTATCCACTTGTGGATTTATGATCACGCGAATCACCAGCCCTATCCACATCTACATAGCCGGTAAGTATGATGCTGCTCCTTACATTATATGGGCCCCCATGATGCGGGTACATACAGTATATGGGCCCCCATGATGCTGCTCCATACAGTATATGGGCCTCCATGATGCTGCTCCATACAGTATATGGGCCTCCATGCTGCTGCTTCATACAGTATATGGGCCTCCATGCTGCTGCTTCATACAGTATATGGGCCCCCATGATGCTGGTCCATACAGTATATGGGCCCCCATGATGCTGCTCCATACAGTATATGGGCCTCCATGATGCTGCTCCATACAGTATATGGGCCTCCATGATGCTGCTCCATACAGTATATGGGCCCACATGATGCTGCTCCATACAGTATATGGGCCCCCATGATGCTGCATACATAAAAAAAATCAAATACCTCTCCCGTTCCCTGCAGGTTTGGTGTACTCAGCACGTCGTCTTCTGACTCTGCAGTGCTCAGAGCAGAGTGCGGTAGTGATGTCACCTCGCCCTCTGCCCTGAGACGTCAGAATCAGAAGACGCTAACATCACTGGAGCTGCAGGGAACGAGGAGGATAGGTAAGTATTTGAGGAGGAGAGGTGGGGGCGGGGGCTCTCCCTCCTGAAGGGGGCGCTCCCCCTCTCCGTAGGGGGCTCTCCCTCCCCCGACTCATAGGCCCAGTAGCGTGCCGGTGTCCCTCAACCCCGGGGCCCCAACACTTACTTGGGTGCGCCTAGTGGCGGTGACGCCGGCCATGGTCATCACGGCGGGTCAGGTCTGCATGCGCGTTCTCCTGCCACCCGCACTTTTAAAAGGCCCATGTCCTTACAAAAAAAGTTTTTTTTCCTCTCCTTCTGTGGGGCCCACCTGGCATTTCACCGGCATTCCGCCAGGCCAGTCCGACCCTGTCCTTATTTTTCAAGTCCAAATGGTTATTTAATACTTTTAACTCCTTCCTCTGCCCACCACTGCCCCCTCCAACCCCCTCATCTCTGCCGAGGACAAGACAAATGGGCAAGGCACGTGGCAAGGGACGGGGAACTGGACGTGATGGTGATGGTGCATGCAGAGGCCGAGGACAAGGCTGTGGGCAAGCTGAAATTGTGCCACAACAAACACCCACATCTTCTCGCCCGACCTTACTGTCCCAACTGCTAGGGGACCGCAGCACACCACTATTGAACCCAGAGCAGTGTCAAAAGGTTGTTGGTTGGATAGCGGATAATGCTTCCAGTCACTTAGCCGCCACCACCACCCTGTCTTCCACACGGTCAAGTCTCAGTAGCCGTGAGTCTGGACCGCATATTCCTCACCCTGATCCTCCTTCCTCCCACCATGCCAAGCGCCCAGAGACAACTGATCCCACACATGGACACTCTGAAGAGCTGTTCACTTTTACATTCATAGATTCGGGCCTCTCACCCGGTCCACTTGAAGCGGGGCAAGATGCATACCAGGATGGGGGTTCAGAGGGTGCCATGCATACCAGGATGGGGGCTCAAGGGGTGCCATGCATACCAGGATGGGGGCTCAAGGGTTGCCATGCATACCAGGATGGGGGCTCAAGGGGTGTCATGCATACCAGGATGGTGTATAAAGGGGTGCCATGCATACCAGGATGGGGGATAAAGGGGTGCCATGCATACTAGGATGGGATGGGGGCCACTTATACCAGGAAGGAGAGGCCATACATACCAGGATAGAGGATATTAACAGAATTGAGGGACATTACCCCAATGCCAGTGTCAGCAGCAGACCCCCTCCCCCATAACAGGGCATCAGGACCACATTTTTTGCTTACATTTTTTCTTCCTATTTTCCTCCTTTAAAACCTAGGTGCGTCTTATGGTCCAGTGCGTCTTATAGTCCGAAAAATATGGTAGTTAAAAATGCCATTGCATCTTACTGGAAAAAAACGGATGTACCTATCTTTTCAGTTATTAAAGAAAAAATGGCTCTACATAAATTATATGAATACTGATTTGCAAACTCTAATAATAACCTTAACAAATATTTCAAAAAATGAACAAAGTGGCCTGAAATATATTCCTGATTGTTACTTAAATTATTAATACATATACTTATTAGATTTAATTGGATATCTATTATATTACGACTAAGTTGTTCTATAACCAAATTTTGATTTTCATCTTAATTTACTTGTTGTAATACTATATATTCTACTGTTTATTCAATTTTGAGTTCTCCTTCCCCTTATCCATTTTCCCACACTTATCCATTACTCTCCCGTCCCCCATATATTCCTCTATTCCCTAACCATATCCCTACCCCTTGAACTGTTATAAAATATTAATAAAAATGATTGAAAACAAACATAGTGTCACAGGGACAACTGTAAATCAATGTACAAGGTAAAAAATCCTACGATGTGCCACGTCATATCCTTCACAACCCTGAAGGTTTAAATCATGTGATATCTAGCCTCCGTCAACCATTGGTACAGTGATCACTTAAAAGGTCCAGCGTCCCTCTCCTCTGACACGGCCCTGAGGAAGTGTGGACAAAATGCGCGTCGGGGAAGAGGGATGCAGGACAAACCCTGTCTCACACTCCACTGTGTAAGTGGCACAATGCTATTAGCAATACATTTTACCAGGGGCGTACATAGGATTCATGGGGCCCCATAGCAGAAGTTCAAATTGGGCCCCCCCCCAAAAAAAATGTAAATAATTGTCGGTGTCACAGAAGAGCAGATCACACAACCTTCCAGCCTTTACATAGTAATTTTCCTCCTGCTGACGTCCTAGACCCCTCTTTCATTGTCCCATGAAGTGTGATACCAACAAAAGTGTCCCCCAAACACAGTATGATACCCCCATGGTGAATTCCTCCACATGCGCAGTATAATGACCCTACTGTACCTCACCTCAACTACCAGGGCAAAGTTTGCTGACCCCAACACAGTATGATCCCCCAATTGTGAGCTCTAGAACTAGAGAGGATGGTAGGTAAAAAGGGAGGGTGTTATATATAATAAAAGATGAAACTATATAACTAAGGACGGCGCTATACATAATAAGCGAGTACACTATATACTAAGGGCGTATGCTATACATAATAAGTGATTACACTATGTACTAAGGGACTGTGCTATACATAATACGGCTATATTCCTGCATTTATGTGCAGTGTCAGTGTGCTACCCTGTTTTACAGACGCATTGAGCATGTCCTATTGTAATCCTCAAAATCGGATCAGAACAGGACATTCTCTGATCCTCACAGATCTCATTCTCAGATCCGTGATCTGTGATCTATAAAACTCTACAAGTCCGTGGACCATCCGATAAAAAAATCTGACATTTTACACAAATGTGAGAATGCAGCCTAAGGGATTTTACATGTAACATTATCACTCCAAGTCATACAGCGCAGATACAGAATAATATTTACATCCAGGCACTTACCGCTGACGTCTCGCCTGATCAGAGTCGGTTTCTGCTGCTTCTTCTCCATCTGGTCAGACCTTCATGTCGACATCTCCCAGTCATGATTCGTCTTGTCATGATGATCTCCAGCCTAGATAATAACAAGGTCACATATATTGTATATATACATGTGTCTCTCCTGCACTGCGCCCCTGAATACAGGTCTGTTATCCCCCATTAATATACTAGGGGTAGCCACTTAGTAATCAAAATATAAAGTGATAAGCAGCACTGTGCCCCCCATTAACTATAATCTCCACCTGCCAATAATATAAATTATTCAGTCTCTGTGACTCTCCCCAATTAACTGTAAGGCTATGTGCACACGGAAAATATACAAGCGCCCCCATCATTGCTCTGTCCCAGCACCTCCATCATTGCTCTCTCCCAACACCCCCAACATTGCTCTGTCCCAGCACCCCAGTCATTGCTCTCCCAGCACCCTTGTAATTGCTCTCTCCCAGCACCCCCGTCATTGCTCTCTCCCTGCACCCCCGTCATTGCTCTCTCCCTGCACCCCATCATTGTTGTCTCCCAGCATCCCCGTCATTGCGCTCTCCGAGCACCCCCATTATTGCTCTGTCCCAGCACCAGTATCATTGCTCTCTCCCAGCACCCCCATCATTGCTCTCTCCCAGCACCCCCGTCATTGCTCTCTCCCAGCACCCCCGTCATTGTTCTCTCCCTGCACCCCGTCATTGCTCTCTCCGAGCACCCCTATCATTGTTCTCTCCCAGCAACCCCCGTCATTACTCTCCCAGCACCTCCATCATTGCTCTCTCCCAGCAACCCATCATTGCTCTCCCCATCCCCGTCATTGGTCTACTAATCCCCATCATTGCTCTCCCCGCCCCATCAGTCCCATCACTGCTCTTCCCAGCCCCACCATTGCTCTCCCCAGACCCATCAGCGCTCTCCCCAGCCCCATCAGCCCCACCATTGCTCTCCCCAGCCCCACCATTGCTCTCCCCAGCCCCATCAGCCCTACCATTGCTCTCACCAGCCCCATCAGCCCCACTTTTGCTCTCTCCAGCCCAGTCATAACCATTATTGCTCTCCCCAGCGTTTCAGTAAAAATTAAAAAAAAAACACTTACCCCTCTGCCCGTTCCCCCGCAAGCTGCATCATCACTGCTCTTCCCAGCCCCACCATTGTTATCCCCAGCCGCACCAGCCCCACCATTGCTCTCCCCATCCCCGTCATTGGTCTACTAATCCCCATCATTGCTCTCCCCGCCCCATCAGTCCCATCACTGCTCTTCCCAGCCCCACCATTGCTCTCCCCAGACCCATCAGCGCTCTCCCCAGCCCCATCAGCCCCACCATTGCTCTCCCCAGCCCCACCATTGCTCTCCCCAGCCCCATCAGCCCTACCATTGCTCTCACCAGCCCCATCAGCCCCACTTTTGCTCTCTCCAGCCCAGTCATAACCATTATTGCTCTCCCCAGCGTTTCAGTAAAAATAAAAAAAAAAACACTTACCCCTCTGCCCGTTCCCCCGCAAGCTGCATCATCACTGCTCTTCCCAGCCCCACCATTGTTATCCCCAGCCGCACCAGCCCCACCATTGCTCTACCCAGCCCCATCAGCCCCCTTATTGCGCTCTCCAGCTCCATCAGCCCCATTATTGATCTCACCAGCGTTTCAGTAAAAAAAACAAAAAAAAAAACACTTACCTCTCTGCCCCCGCAGGCCGCTGCAATTTCCTCCCTCACACAGGCCCGCGCTGCATGATGATGTCATCAAGGAGCGCGTGCCTGTGTAAGGGAGGAAGCGGCGGGCAGGAAGCAGAGGATGGATCTCTGCAGCTCCGCTGCCATTCTGTCCTGTCAGCAGCGGGGATGCAGGGATCGCTCCCTGCCCGCCACGAGCAGGGAGACGCTGCACCGGCGGGCCCCCCGGCACAGCTGCACCAGCAGTGATATGTCCGCCCCTGGACTGCTATGGGGCCCCCCAGCTCACGGGCCCCATAGCAGTCGTGTGGTCTGCCTCCATTAGTGGTACACCACTGCATTTTACCTATTTTTGATTGCATCTAGCAGGGCTTTTGTACATCAGAGGCAGTCCATGTTTTCCAGGCGTGCGGTATTGCATGTATAGCCATACATGTTGTGAGTTTCTAACAAGCATATAAACTGCTTTTCACCTCGACTCTTTCGCTTCTGTGAACACTAAGTTATATACATGCTCTGTAGTAGCCCTGTCATTTCCAGACATTGGTGTATTATAATTCTGAGCATTATAATTCTCCATACACATGCACTTTAAGGGTTTATTATGTATTTATCTCTTGATTGATGACTTTGAAGCAGGGTTTATTTTGTTTTTGTTTAACCACTGGACCACCCCAATTAATGAACAATTTCCTTCTTTGACATGCACATGCACTTTGGATAGTTTCAATCCTTGGAATCGTTGGATTATGTAATGGTATAGGTTACTCTGCAGTGACTATCTCTGCTAGGTTGTTCTATGCTATTTTGTGGGGTGCACCAGGAGATAATATTCATGCATACTGGGTTGGCATTTCTTACCATCCCTCAAACAAGAGGCATCTGTTTTTATTTTATGTATGTGTTTGGTAATGTCTATGATATTGTTCAGTAAAATCATTTGTTTTTTATACACACTAACTTGAAGTGCTCACTTTTGTCTACTTGGTCTCCTTGATGTAAGGATTTTTACCTAGTGGTACAGATTGATTTACACATATTCATTATATATCTGCAAACTTTCTCATAAAATTCAAACCTGATAAATGCTTCTTGCACGAGTATTCAAACTCTACAGACTAGTATATGGCAGAGGCACATTCTGTAGCGATTCTAGCTTTATGTTTATTGAAGAAAAATAATTACAGGCACATATAAATCCCCCTATTAATAATCATTTATTACACATAAAAAACTTACAATCAGTAATATGATACCATGGGGACCCCGTGCAAGAAATATTGATAATCAAGATAAAATATAACATACTGTAGAAATGTCAGTGATTCCCATATACAGCACTAGGAATGAATGTGTGAACTGCCGTTACATTAACCCCTTCAGGACCCAGCCTATTTTGACCCTAAAGACCTTGGCATTTTTGTAAATTCTGACCAGTGTCCCTTTACGAAGTAAAAACTCTGGAACGCTTCAACGGATCCTAGCGATTCTGAGATTGTTTTTTCGTGACATATTGAGCTTCATGTTAGTATTAAATTTAGGTCGATAATA